>NC_071393.1:133063482-133752156 GCF_022682495.2 Desmodus rotundus | reverse complement strand
GACCGCGCCCATGCGTTCAGCCGCGGGCCAATGGGCGGTGGCGGCGGCAACCCGGGGCGGGACCTGGGGGCGGGCGGATCCGGGTTGGGCTGCGGCGGCGGGGCCGTCTCAGGCCGCCGACCCGCCCCTCCCGTCCGGCCGCTACCGCCGCCGCCGCCGCCTGGGGCTTGGTTGAGGCGGACGGTGGGTCTGGGCCGGAGTGTGGCACTAGTGGCGCTGCGCTGAGGGGTAAGTGGGCAGGTGAGTGTCGGCGGCGACTCCTCCGCACGCACAGACCGGGGGACAGACCTGTGCCGCCGCCCCCGAGTGCTGCGAGGCCGCCTGCCACCCGGCCGGCGTCTCTCGGCCGAGGTTTGGGCCGCGCTCTGCCGGCCGCAGTTGGCCCGGGATGCGAGAGGTGGTATGCGTCCCGGGACCTGGAGTGGTGGGCTGGGTGCGGGGGGCCCGGCGGGGTTGGAGGGTGCCTCTTGGCCTTTGCCCTCCGGCCATCTCGGGGCGCACTCGCTGTTTACCTCCCGTCCCTTCTTGGCGTCTAACGCTCCTGTCCGCGCTCCGCCCGCCCCGGAGGTGGTGGCAGGTGCAGGGAGCGCCTGGCCCCTCTGCACCCACCGGGTGGGGCACGGGCCCCTCTCCGTCGCACTGGTCGGCTAGGCTGTGCGTGCGTGCGGCCGGCTCGCGCTCTCGCTT
This sequence comes from Desmodus rotundus, assembly GCF_022682495.2. Classification (NCBI taxonomy): domain Eukaryota; kingdom Metazoa; phylum Chordata; class Mammalia; order Chiroptera; family Phyllostomidae; genus Desmodus; species Desmodus rotundus. The sequence continues at coordinate 133,751,469 of NC_071393.1, read as the reverse complement.
CCTTCCTTCCCGTCGTCACCCGGTTGGTTGGTGAAGGCGGTGTGGCTTTTATGTTCCTCTCTCTCCAAATCTCTGGTGGCCGCCGGGTGCCCGAGGACTAGGCTCCGCTTCTCTCGCTCACTTTCCAGTTATAAAAACAGGCGTTGAAAATAGGTCATCTTTCTTCCCACGCGCCCTGGCTATCTTCCACACGTTTCGAGCCCTACTAGGGAGAAGAATTCAGTGCTTTGGAGTTTGTCATTCCGGCATTAAACTCTTCCTCCTCGTGGCTCCAGCCTGGCGGTGCAGCTCTGGCTCCCCGTTTCCACTCCGGGAAAAGGAGACGATTCATGTCGTGTGTCGGGCCACACTTGCTGCGGGGGCCTCGCCCGCGCTGTGTGTTGACACGTTTAGGATCCCTTGAAGGATGTTGTTTCTGCTTTTCAAAATGAAGGCGGTGATGCTTCAAAAGCAAAGATAGTTTCCAACTATGTTGACAGGTTAATTTTTCCTTAGGCACCTCGGTAGCTTGGTTGTGACGGTGATTACCCAGCCCTGGGAGTTTGTCAAAGCTCAGAACTGGACACTGACACGTGTGAATTTTATCATGTGAATGATACTATTTCCTCCCCCATTTTTTCTTCTCAAAAACGACCCGACTGGTACTTCAAAACTGAACTAACCAGTAATCTTGGAGAGGTTTTTCTTACTATTTTAAGTGAATGCATTTAACTGAAGAATATAGCAAAACGAAAGCAGCTTTCCTCGCTACAGTTAACATTAGTCGGTGTGACTTGCTGGAGCCGTGTGTCTGTTTCTGCAGGCCGCCGTGCACGCAGTCCTGCCTTACCAAATTAGTCCCTGGGGCTGCCGTGATTGATACGTTGGTCCAGTTCCAGCAGTTTAAGGAGGAGTTTCTCTCTGTCCCAAGAAAGTAGTTCGCAAAGCTGACTTCTCACACTGCTACAGAACCAGCCCCGTTATCGAGACCTCAGACATCCTCCGTCTTTAGTCTTCTGCCCCCCCTGCCCCTGTGCTCTGCTTTCGCTCTGCATTCAAAATTGTAGATTCCCGTCTGAAATGAAATCCCAGTCCGAACCAGTGAAATGGTTGCTGCTTCTCATCTCTCCCGCACGCGGACGCCTCTCAGTGCTCCCTGTAGAAGTGAGCGTTTCTGTTCAGCTCTGCCCCTTCTGTTCAGGAGGAAGGAGCTCTCAAGGAGCTTCTCTTCCTGTGGTGAACATGTAGGCCCCATTTTAAACGATGATTAAACCTTTGCTTTAGAGGTGCTGGAAGATGAGAAAACTGTGAAGGGTGTATGCAAATATTTTTCTATTCTGAAGCTCAACTCTTTGTTTTCCGAATGGCCTCCTCAGGACCTGGAGGAGAGTGACAAGGGAGATGACAGCTAGGAAAGGAGCTCGGGTAGCGCGCAGGTTGCCTGTAGATAACCATTGAGTTTAGTGACGACCAGGTACAGAGTTTGTGCTGCGGGGAATTTTAGTAAAAGTATGAGTAAAAATCTTACCTCCTAGCTCAGGGTTACGTTTTTTTAAAACTAGAGACCAATTTAGTTTTGAGCATTTTAAGTCCCTTGAAATGTCTGAATTAACGTCTTTTTTTAAATCAATAATCTGAAGTAGCATTTAGAAATGTAACTAATAATAGTGTCATTTTTGTATACTTTGATGAATATCTTTCACTGGGAGGGTTTTTATCTTTAGAAACTGGTTTGTCTGTTAGTAGCTGCTGTGCACTGTTGCTTTGGTTGGGGGTGGGGAGGAAGTTTCCAGTGAGCTTCCTCTCCTAGTGCCTAAATCCTGGGACTGGAGCCGAGATTTTGTCCCCCACCCCCTCCAGAGGCCGTGCAGTCCTTTATTACGAAGGCATTCAACACTTGTAAAGTGCAGTGAATACATCTTTATTTTTATGTGGTTTTAGAAGTTGCTGGTGGCCGGTTATTTGTGTGCTCAGCGAGCCTTCTGTGAGGGCCTGCATTTCGATTTGCTGCGCATCCTTCCTTCTCGCCATTGTCAGAGAAGTGTTCACCTTGGGCATCTGTTCACTCTGAGTCGTATGCAGCCAGTTAAGCATATTAGACTAAGGATTCCTTGCTCTTATATTTTTTTAGTTTTCACTTTTGTTGCATTTACAGGTGTATCTTACTTGGTAAAATTGACTTTTGTACATTGGATTTCTTTATATCATCTCATATTTTCCTACTTATGAAATTGGAGATATTAAGTATTTTGATCTGTAAATATAATTAATTTCTGTTTATTCTCAGTAAAAATAACTAACAAAATATTAATGCATACTCTATAGTTTTCTATTACAAAGGAGTTGAGACTTCGCTGTTTTAAGTTTCTTAGTTAGGCTTAAGGAGAAAAGTTTAATTAGCACGGATTAGAAACCCTGCTTTTTGTTGTTAATTTCACTCAGTAACTCAAGCCAGAGATTAGCTGTGTAGGCGGGTTTCCAGGTGGGGAGCTTCCTCCAGGTTTTGTAAATAAACAGATTGTAAAACCAAGAGGTAGGAACACTGGTATTGACAATTTCCAACTGAAATACATTTGACTGGAAGAAAAATGATACAAATGAGTATAAAATGCAAATATCAAAGGCTTTGAAATTCTTATTCAAGAAAGAAAGTTAATTCATAATCAAGATAAGTCTAAACAGTCTTGGCTGACAATGGAAGACAAGTCTGACTCAGAAGTGAAAGTTCTGAAAGGGATCTGAGGCAGGCTGTTCACCAAGCTAAAGGAAAATCTTACATGCTCAGGCCTGGTAACGGGTGCAGAGGGAGCTGCGGGCAGAGGGGCTAAGCAGTAGACAATGCTTTCAGTGTTTTTTTGTTTTTGTTTTTGTTTCGTTTTTTTTTTTTGAAAAACTGAAGAATTGTCTAGAGAATGTAGATGATCAGGTGTCTCCACAGGACTCTTCATAAATATGCAGTTTTTAGGCATATTACCTGTGTATGCCTGCGTTTCACTTTCCGCTTTCTCTTCGGATACAATTCATTGGAGTGTAACAAGGTCTAAGTGGTTTTAAGGTTGCAATCTCAGTAAATAAGTATGACTTCATGTCAGTAGTTTTCTGTTAAGCACAGTTAAGAGAAAGTAGGATTAGTGTTGAAAAATACTCAATTAAAATTGCTTGTACGATAACATATATACTAATGAAAGTTTTTCATTTGTTGATTGCCATGCTTTAGTATTTCTACATGTCTTACCCGAGTGGTTTCTGCAGTTTGCCCACCCAGCTGTGTCCCTCTGCGAGCACATCTGAAAGGCTTCGTAGACTGTGAGATACTGTACTTCAGTGAATGGTATAGTATCTACCATTAGTATTTTTTCCTAAGTGGCTTCGTCTACTTCTGGAAGTGTATCATGAAAGCCTCTTAAGTCTGGAGAAAAGAAGGCTTTGGAGGGCACAGAAAGCTGTCTGCAGAAATTTGAAGGGTGGTTTCTCTTTTAAAGGCGGAATTGGGACAAGCTGAAGGGGACAGTGGATTTGCAGAAGGAGCAGCTGGCGTGATAAATGCGGAGCAAGGGGCACCCTCAGAACCTGGGGTCCGGCCCACCTCTGCCACTTGAACCTCAGGTGGTGCACCTGTTAGGGATGACAGGCTCACCCCTGCCTCTCCAAAGGGTTTCAGATTGGAATTTGACAACCATAACTGCTACACCACATGGGTTGTAATTATTTTAAACATTGGTGGGGTTGAGGGTTAACACAGGTTACTCCAAAGGTCTCCTCCAAACCTGAAATCCCACAGTTCTAGACTCCATGGGAGGGATGCGGAGGTTTCGAGGTGATTTCTTGACAGATTGCAGCTGTTCCTTCACATGCACCAGTTCCCCTTTTTCGGTTAGGAAGATGTAACAGGACATGCTTGTTCGTGATAGCAAATGACTCTTTGCTTTATGAAAAGTTTTTTTAAAATAGGATCCTCTTTTTTTAAAAGAGATTTTATTTATTTATTTTTAGAGAGTGGGGAAGGGAGGGAGAAAGAGAGGAGAGACACTTCAATGTGCCAGAGGTGTACATTGATGGGTTGCCTCTCCCACGTCCCCAGTGGGGGCCCTGGCTGGGAATTGAACCTGTGAGGCCTCGGTTCACAGGATGACGTCCAACCTGCAGAGCTCCACCAGTCACGGCAATTTAAGTGTATTTACAAATTAATTCAACAGTAGTTTAAAACTATTATGTATCGAAAAGTCGATCAGAAATGGTTTAAGCATTTCTAAAATTGTGTAAATTAGTAGAAAAATAGCAAAATATTGTGGAAGGCAAGAAACATCTGTATTTTTCTTACAACCTCAGTTTTAGGTATGTGTATATCTGTCTCTCTCTGTATGACAGCCCAAACTGTTCTGTCTGAAGATTTAAATTATACTTTCATGCAGTGGAGAGGACTACATTCATCTTTGTAGTTAAGTAGCTCCAGAGTTGAAATTAATTCCACTTGATGGCTTGCCTGCCTGCCTTGACTTCCTGCTACTTTGGAGTTGGGGCACATCTGGGCCTCTTTGATAGAGATTGGAATGATGGGTGCTAGTTAGCCGCGTAAACTGGTGTAGATTAGTATGGCTTTACCCTACTGCGCGTCCCCGCCACGTGCAGAGTGAGGACACATTTCCGACACACACTAGTTTTGGTTAAGCTGGTACCGTGTAACGGAAAGACTGCATGTACCGCGTCAGTGCCGGTGGGAGAGAGACAAGGTCACACAGCTCCTCTTCAATCCGGGAGTGCGTTCCCTTTCCTAAGCTGTCGTCCTCTAATTTGCGCTTTTCACTCAGATGCAGTAACTGATCCTAATGGCCTGCAGAGTATTTAGTGGGACTCTTTTCTTCCTACACAAAGATGAGGCGGGCTCTCACACTCCCCTCACGTACATTTTACAGCTGGGCGCCTGAGGTAGGAGGCGGCCACGGGCCATTCTCTCCCTCAGTCCATCCAGCTGTGAAGCTGGGTGCATTGAAAACCAGATGCTGGATTTGAGCTAAGGTTTCCTGGATAAATTGCCAAATAAGTGTAATCAAAAATGTTTATTCTAGTTGCATTTCTTTGAAAGCAACTGAGGAAAAATACAAATATATACATCCTTTCCATTTAGAATTTTTGGAAAAAACCCTCATGCAGCTGAATTCCATCTCTGTCTTTTCAGTGTGTGTGAACTATACTTGTAAAAATGGGTTAAGCATCCAGCACCCTCCCTCACCGCCACCCCTGCCATCTGCCAAGGTCCCTGAATGTACGTAATCTCATATCTCCTGACCCGTTTATTCTGCTACAAAGATGAGGTGTGAAAGAATCATTTGGTCAGAAGTAATGGTTAATTACAGGTGCCACGTGCATATTAGCGATTTAAGTAATAATTGAGTATGCATTTATTTTTACTGTCTTCCAAAGGCCTTTTATCTCTTAGGTAGAGAGGTTGTTGATGGACTTGCTAAATGGATTTTCTTTTAAAGAGAATCTTTAAAGAGAGTCACATTTTGAGCACTCTGTAGGTTTTTAACCGTCTTGATACTGAGGAAGAGTAGACACGTGGTGAACTCCTGGCACACTTCCTCCTGGCAGACACCCCTTCCTTTGAGCAGCGGTACCTGGGGTTGTTTGTAGCATCCGCTTGTCTGTTAGTTCTGTGTTGGTATTCTACGTATTTTCTTTTTTCTTATATGTTGTTTAAATCCATTTTTTACCATTGTTTCTCTCCAGATAATTCAGTAAGAATTGGTTGTAAATTATACCTGATTTCAACCTAAACTTTCATTTAGCATTGCACCTCTGGCTAATATTTGGGATTAACTTGAGTGAATGCGTGTGTGGGTATGTGTAAAGACATTTAATTTAGCACATCTTTATGTTTTTCTGATGTAGATCTCTGAAATACTGAAGGTAAATATGAAACTTACGAATGTCTAATAGGTAGTTTTTCCACCGAGAGCGTTAAGAGCGTTCAGGATACCTACGCAACTGTTTCGTTCGTTGAAACTTGGAATCTGGCTCCAGACTCAGCTGAAATCAGAGTAAAAGTTATTCATTGTGTGTGACAAATTTTTGAATTCTAAAGGAAGAGGGTAGGTAGTTATTTCAAAAGAATGGTGTTGGGGAAATCTGTGTTAGCTAAGAAAGGGGGTTGAATTTAGGAAACTTTTTCATACTGGATCCTAACGCCATCTCACACTTTTTCTGAAAATGTAGTTTTCCTTGTCAGTGTACTTTCTTCCTTGCACCGCTGTTGAGTTCCTGTCTTCATGCATTTGAAGAAGTTCCGGCCGTGAGCCTTGCTCTCCACCCTACCCCTCCTCCTCAGAGGCGTGGGCTTGGCCTTCCCTTGTTCTGCCACGTCCTACAACAGCCAGTGCGGTCCCAGCACACAGGCTCGCAGAGCGTGCTGAGGCCAGCGCCCCTGGGCTTCCAGCCTGCCTGTGTGCAGGACAGAACACTGCGGGGTTTCAAGCTGGACGCCGCGGGTCCCTGCTTGGGACTTGGCCAAGCAGCAGCTGAGTCTAAGGCCCTTGACACAGCTGTTGTTACCACTGGCCTCTGCAGGTGTGGCAGGGACACAGGGAGGCCGTGGGCAGGATGTGCCTGACTAGCATAGAGCATCATGCGGCAGAAGCTTGTGCGCCTGGTCAGAAGTGGCTGTCGGAAATGGACTTGGTCCTGCTTTGTTGCTTTCTGACAGACCGAAAATTCACCTGCTTAGGGAGCAGTCTTGGACATTTCTCATATGCTAGATCATACAGGACCTCGTTCGCGTTCTGACAGAAGCCCTGAGCAAGGCATCTGAGTTTTCTGAGGAGCACAGTAAGGGTCACATCAGCCTCTCCGGGAGAGACCGCGGGTGTGTGTGTTTTCACGCCCAGGTGATGATTTGTGGTTCGTGTGCACATGCATAACTTTTTCCCCTGCAGTATCATGAGGTAAGCGTATTAGCATACATGATAAAATCGATGTAACTTAAAGGAAATTCTGGAGTAAAATTTCCTTCTACTACAGCTTTTGTAGGGAAAAAGGAATGCAGTTTTCTTCCAGAGACTCCGAAGTAGACTTTTTTTCCATTTGAGAGCCTCTGAGTACTAACTAGTATTTACTCTACTTTATTATTTTTTTTTTCTGGAAGGAAACTTCAGGATATGGCCCGTGGGAGATAAATTCTTAGCATCTTAAGGCTTAGCTACTGTGGTGCCACATTTTATTTCTTGACTTTTTTCCTTGGAAATGTAATGTTTTCTCTTTGTCTTTTTTTCTTTTCTTTGTAGTCAGAAAATGGGTAAGAAGAGCCGAGTGAAAACACAAAAATCAGGCACTGGTGCTACAGCAAGTGTGTCACCGAAGGAAACCTTGAACCTGACTAGTGAGCTGTTACAGAGTAAGTGGTATCATTGGCCTTCCCGGCCTTCTGTGGGGCGTGTGCATTTGTGCCTCTGCCCTGTAGGGCTGTGCGGGAGCGTCGCCGCCTGCTGAGGCATGAAGTTAGCCGCGTGCCCTGGGCAGTTACAGAACCCCTCTGCCCCGCAGTCTCCCCACCTGCCAGGTGGGGCTGCTGCTGCCTGTAGGTGCCGTGTCACTGTCCGTGGGTACCAAGGACCTGGCGAGGCCTGGACGCGGTGCTGGCTGTGTGGCTCCCGGAGCGCTGGCTTCTCTGGGCGGAGGTGGACAGAGACGGCCTTACTGTTTCAGCATGTGGCCTCAGATCAGTCACTTAACCCTCTGGGTTCCTGTGGGCGTCTCGTTAAATAGAGACCACCTTGGGGGGAGGAGGAGGACCACGTGAGCAGGGCACGTGAAGGCGCATGAAGGGTGCTCAGGCCCACAGCGAGCGCGGCATCCTTTCGGAGAGCAGGCCCTCGGAATGGGGCCTTTGTTTTCAGTGATTCAGTAACGCTTTTTCAGTTTCCACATGCTGAAGTCATGAGTTCTTGGTTAAGGGAATTAAATACCTTGCTTTAGTAAGTTTGTATAAACTGGTAAGTTTTTAAAAAATGGTGAGTTTAAATTGGTTCTGTGTGTGTTTTTAATTTAGCTATGGTTGCTCGGTTAACTTACTACACTTGTCTCTTTTACTTGCCCCACCTGTGTGGATCACGTGATAGGCTAAACCGCACATGAACATGTCTCCCCTCCTGCCCCAGGAGGGAGTGGGCCCTCCACAGAGCACTGAGGTACTGAGCGCTCCCCACCCGTCTCCCCCACTGGACTGGGGGCAGCCTGGGGCCAGGCTCTGCATTGTATTCCAGGGCCTCGGCCAGTGCTGGTTGAAGGAAGGGTGAGGAGGACTGTCAGCCTTCATAGTCCTGCGGGGGCCCATAGCTAGCTACTGTTACTTATTCCCACAGGTACTCCTTTCTTGCAGGACAAAGGGGCCAAGAGGGTTAGCAGGAGCATGGGAGGGGCTCTCTTTAAACTGATACAACTGTGTAAAGAGGAAGGCGCTGCCTGCAGGCCAGCTGGGTGTCCAGTGTACAGCCTTTTAAGACACCAGCCCAGTCTTGGCTGTTGGTTCCTTCGGTTCTGGTTCTGCAGCAGAATCTCAGCTCCTTTTTTAGCACTGACTGTGCCTTCTCTTTTAGAGACTCCCCCAGAGTGCTTAATATAGTGCCTTACACACGGATGTGAAATGTTTGTTGACTGAGAGTCCTTATGTCCAATTTAATGGTTCCCCTAGGGAGCCATTGTTACGGGGCTTAACTAGAAAGAAATGGGAGCTTTCGGTATTAGCTTCTCTTACCGTCTAGGACAGTTTTCAGCACAACGGTCTGCATTTTAGCATGGCTTTTTAGAGCTTCCTGTTCACAATTACACTCCGAGGAAAATGTATCAGCAGCAGGAATGAGGCAGATGTAAGCCAGGCGCTCACACTTGAGCGCTGGGGCCCCAGTTGGATAGGTGGCGAATGAATGGTGTCAGGGTGGATGTGCTTGACAAGTATACCTCATTTATGCTTCTCAGGTTTGTCATCCTGGCTGTGGTGTCTTTGTCCTTTAAAAATAAATCAACAACCACCCCAGCCCCCTTTCTTCTCAAGAGCACGGGTTAAGGTGAAAGACACGTCTGAGTCCCGTGGCTTTTATGTTGCAGAATGCAGCAGTCCTGCCCCTGGCCCGGGGAAAGAGTGGGAAGAATATGTGCAGATCCGGTCTCTAGTGGAGAAAATACGGAAGAAACAAAAAGGTACATTTACCATATTTTAAGAAAATGGTGTAGAGGCTTGGCCTAAGTCAGAAAGGTGTGGAGAGTAGTCAAGGTCTTGGTCATTCACTTTCTCTGCAAGGACGTTGTAGAAAGAAGGGCCGCCAGACTGGGAGAGACAGGACTGCTCTCTGACATGCAGTTGCCTGCTTTGGGGGTGGTGGTGGTTGTTTTGGGGGCTAAAGTGACACAACTTCCATTTACCTTTATTTTATGAAATATATGTTTAAATCTGTGTTTCCATACCGTGCCTCATTCAGGGTTTGAGGTGAGTCTATAGTGCTGTGTGTGGTCAGCACACAAGTATATACTGATCGGTTAATGTTCACCAGGATTTATGATGAGCTCAATCATATTTTGATTAAATAAGAGATGTAGGTCTATGTCCCAAGCTGCGTTTTTACGGGGTGTGTGCAGGAGACGTTGGCCTTACTGTCAGCCAGGCTAGTGATGGGCCAAGTGTCAGCTGAAAAAGCCCATTCAATATTCCTATGGTTTTAGTTCTGTAAAGCACAAAACGGGGAGATTGGTATTCAGGGCCACATGGGAGGCAGAGGAGGAAGCATAACAAGCAGCCTGCTTTTGAAAGGATGAGAAGAACCTTCTGGGGCTGCCTTTTGTTTATTGCCATAAAAGTGAGTCCGAAGAGGGTTTGTTTCTTTGCTCTCTGAGGCAGTAGCCTTTCGCTTCCCCACGCACACCTGCACACATGCAGCCTTGGGCTGGATGGTCTCGGACCCCCACATGGTGACAGCCCTTTTATAGGGTGCTCATCTGCCCCAAATGTAGCCTGCGCTAATCCTGGCTCACCGGAAATGTGGCTGAAAAGTTCTGTGTGTCCTGCGTGTCTTCTGAGTAGAAACTGTTCACTACAGCTGACACCACACTTAGGAGGGCTCATTCGCTCTCAGGAAGTCTCAGACGATCCCTAACAAAGTCAGTTTTCTTCCCTTAGCAGGGATTTGCATATCTAGCCTGGCACAACGCCGCACCAGGCCATTGCTGCACGCGTGGACCTTTAATTACAGGCTGGTGACATGGCCACCAGCGCTTGGGCTGGCTTCCACGCCCAGCTCCTCGTGTTGAGTTCCTATTCTTCTCCCTTGTTTCATCAAAAGAACAGTGATTTTTCCAGTGCATGGCTTTTTATCTTTTTGAAAGATATTTCAAGCTGAAAATTCCAGAAAGTGATAACAACGCCTAAGAACCTACTGCCCAAATTGAATACATGTCAAACCTGTTTGAGTTCTCTTTCCCTTCTTTCCCCCTACTGGTCTGATTCCCTTTCCCTCTCTTGTTTATTTTATTTTGTATTTGTTTTTAAGAAGTAACTGTTACACATAAAGCTAGCTGAAGCCCTAGGCCTCCATCCCGACCCCTTCCCTTCCCCCTGGCGGGGGATGTGGTCTTTACTGTGAAAGTTTTTCTCCTTCATGTATAACCCCATGAACATATATGATAGTAAATGGTATTTTTAAAATTGACATACATGGTATCATTCTACTTGATGTTTAAAAACAGTGTCACATTTTGTATTGACACCGTAGACCCAGCTCGTTGAGGTTGCTCCCCAGAACTCTGGCAGAGCCCTTTGGTTTTGTGCTCCTAATATCAGGGCTCGTCCTCACGCATGGCTTCTTGCGCACGTGCAAGCTGCTGGCTTTTGTTCTCGTGGGAAGCTTGTTAAAGCGAGTGTGCGGACTGGAGACGGTATGTGGACTCACGGGACTCACGGGGGGAGCTGCTCCGTCAGTCTGCAGCAGTTAGGAAGGTTTCTACTCTTTCCCAGCAGATTACTTTGGGATCCATAAATGTTTCTCTGTAACCCACAGGAGTTTCGGATTTCAGTTCACCTTTCCTGTCACTGTAACTATCTGGTGATTAGCCTGATTTTTTTCAAGATCAGAGTGTTACTATTATTTCCCTTGTTAGTTACTGTCCTTTTTATTTTCTGAGAGTAGCATGAATGATACATGTCCTAAAAGTAGCTCTTGTTTTATAAAACATGGATTGATACAGGTCTGTCTGTAACTTTTGATGGAAAAAGAGAAGATTACTTTCCTGATCTAATGAAATGGGCCTCCGAAAATGGAGCTTCAGTTGAGGGTTTTGAAATGGTCAATTTCAAAGAAGAGGGCTTCGGTTTGAGAGCCACGAGAGATATCAAGGTGAGTGTATAGACTGCTGGTCAGCGGGGGGCGTCCAAGAGCGTCTGGATTGTGTCGTGTAGATGACACAGGTCATGGAGCCAGATGCTTGGGCTTGTTCTGAGGCCTGTGGCCTGGGGGCGGGGGCAGCCAACCTTTCCTGCCACAGTGGTCCCCTCACTGACCCCGTGTTTCAGGCAGCCCCTTGTAACTCCTCTTCCTTGGGAGCCGTGACTGGGGACGAGTCAGTTCACATTGCTGGGCCTCTGTCAGGAGACCGTAGAACGTGCCTCGTGGGGTTCTGAGACCTAACTGTAGAGAAGGGTGTGGGCTCCGGTGGTCTGCAGGCAGAGCACCCAGGCCCGGTGGTGGACTGGGTGTTGGATATGGGTGGGTGGGGAACGGGCACATTTGGGGGGAAATTAGTAAACTGAAATCTGTCCTATGGGCTTGCGCTCTTGATGGTAGCTGTCATGTTCTGGAGACAGGAACATAGAGGAGGGACTGTCACTCCAGCTTCAGACACTTAGTAATGGGAGTGGTTCACACGGACAGAGGCTTTTGTTGGAGGTGGAAATTTTGTTCTTTTTTTAGTTCTTAAAAATATAAGTATGGTAAAGAATAAAGCATCTTTGTGCTTTATCCCAATTTGTTAAACTTACTTTATATTAAAGTCAGAAGTCTCTCTTGTTGTGGTCTTCCCAGCATATGCCGTGAGTTTTCCCACCGGAGGCCAGATCTGAAGGCGGCCCCCACTCCTTCACTGACAGCCCGAGTGCTCACACTCACCCTACATCCGGGGAGTGGGGACGAGGTGCCGCTGCGCCTCCTTCAGGTGTCTTAGTGGTGGTGGGCTTACGACCACGGACACGACTAGGCTGAGGCTGGAGTGTGTTGTGTTTCCATGAATCTACTGTGTGTGTTCTTGATTTTCCTTCTAGGCAGAAGAATTGTTTTTATGGGTTCCACGGAAATTACTGATGACTGTTGAATCCGCTAAAAATTCAGTTTTGGGTGAGAATAATTTCTGACTGTTCATAGCAAAGTGAAAATGATGGAAATGCATAGAATTTCATTTTGTAGAGCCAAGGACCATATTTGGTGGTTTTTTCAACTAGTGAACTTTCCCCACAAACTCCCATTAGTTGTTTTACACCCTTATAATCTCATGTAGTAGATGAATTTCAAAAGAAAGATGCGTGTCACTTTAAATGTTACAGTACTGCTTATATATTTCCATAACTTTAATAACAGAAATGAATACTTTTTAAAGAAGTTGTGGAACTTATGCTGTTAACTTCTGGGTTACTTCAGGGCCCTTATATTCTCAAGATCGAATTCTTCAAGCCATGGGAAATATCACACTGGCCTTCCACCTGCTGTGTGAGCGAGCCGACCCTAACTCTTTCTGGCAGCCCTACATTCAGACCCTCCCCAGTGAGTACGACACTCCCCTCTACTTTGAGGAAGATGAAGTTCGGTCTCTGCAGTCCACCCAGGCTGTCCATGACGTCTTCAGCCAGTACAAGAACACAGCTCGGCAGTATGCCTACTTCTACAAGGTCATCCAGGTGAGCCGCTGGCTGTTCTCCGCCTGTCTGTGTGCTGGGGGCGGGGTTTAGCGGGAAGGGAAGCCGATCACACGGATGTTCACTGGACACCTCAGGATGCCGCAGCATTTTACATTTCAAGGTATTCTAGTCCATTGTGTCCACGTTTACAGAGCCAACACTGAATGTGGTTTGAGTATATCTGACTTCATCAGTGTCCACTGTTAATATAAACAGCAGTTGCTCCCAAGTTAGGAAAGTCACCAAGTTCTTATGAAAACAAGTTGTAATGAAAATTTAAACTCTCTACAATATAATAGAAAAAAGTGCTCTACATATAAATTTTCCAAGAAAATGAAAGTCCATTTATGGGTTCTTCCTATTGATAGTAAAATATTGACAATCAATTTACTAAATTATAATGCTGATTTCCTTGTTTCTTCAGAGTGTACTGTGTATTATGTTAGTTTTATTAGTTCTAAGTAAAAGTTGTAAGTCTCTGTATGGTTTGAACGAGGCCTCGGGGCCCACGCTGACAGGAGAACAGCTTCCTGTGAGAAAGACATGGTGGCTGAAGCCACTTCTGCTGGCCGCTGAGGTGGTAACGGAGCGGGTGGGCTCGGGGCTGGCATTTCGGTGGCCACCTGCTGGTTCAGATTACTTTCTGTCTTTAACTTGCTTTACCAAGTTCTTTTAAACAGTCCTTCTGGGTGGGTCTCCCAATCTTGTTCTTCAAAATCATTGTAATGAATTTGTATAATTTTTTCCATGGGGCAAAAATACCCAGTCTGTCTGGGTCTCTGCTGGTCTTCTTGGTGGTAGCAGGGGCCTGGGCTAGTGGGTTTTTATGTTTTGCACATTGTGTTTACATCGTGTTCTTGAGCTGTTCCATATACAGCGTGTCCTTTAGATGTTCAGCAGATGATAGTGGGTAACTAGAAGCCTCAAGCAGGTCCTGGAATAACCGTTCTGTTCGGTGTGGATAACACTGATGAGATGCCATAGGAATTTAACTCTTGTTTATACCAGTTGGCCTATGGTAAGATTGGTTTCCTTACGTGTCATTTCGGTTAAAGTCGCAGACCCCGTCCACAGTGGGAAGAGAGGACTGCCTGTACCTCGTGTTAAGATGAAGCACCTGCTGGTGAAACGTCGTACTGCAGCTTAACAGTTGAGGTGGAGGAACGTGGACCCCAGACTCTAGCAGCTAAATTTAGAACCGTGGTCCAGCCAGCGGCTGGGAAAGGCCCGTGTGCATCGGCGGCCCTACGAGGCGAACTTCGTGTCAGTTTGTGACAGGGAAACCAGGGAGGAAGAGAGGGTTCATGGCAGGAGACAGTGTAATGGCACTTACAACTGTCTCAGGGTTTTTTGTTTGTTTCTTCAAGAGATTTTATTTATCTTTAGAGAGAGGGGAAGGGAGGGAGAAGGAGGAGGAGAGAAACACTGATGTGAGAGAGGTACCTCAATCTTGTACATGCCCGGCCTGGGGGGGCTGAACCTGCAACCCAGGTGTGTGCCCTGACCAAGAATTACGCTGGTGACCTTTTACTTTGCAGGACGACGCTCAGCCAACTACGCCACCCCGGTCAGGGCTGTTTCAGAGTTCTAACCTATAAAAAGACCTCTAGCAGGTCAGGACCTTCCAGAGTTTAGCTCCAAGTTGGGCGTTTTGTGATAGAAGTCAGTGGAAAAGTAGGATTTGGCTTAAACCCAACTTTGAAGTAATGTGATTATGTAAAAGTGAAGCAAGTTATATCAGATTTGACTTAACATATGTGAATGATAGTCCAAATATTTTTTATTCATGTCAACGAAAAAGAAATGAATAGATCCTGGGAGTGAACTGTTCGTTTCATTGATAATCCCATCTAATGGACCAGGTCCTGCCGTGTGGGTGCCAGCTTGTCCTAAGGTTAAAAGCTCTCTGAGGGACATGCACACTTTCCTGTGTTGTTGAGCTTGAATATGGTGCTCTTTTAAGTAAGTGCAAGTGTATAGGGTGTAACAAAATAGAGGCATATGTATAAAATTACTATTTTCCCAGTGATCTCATAATTGAAGTGCTTTGTCCCACTTTACTTGGGTTTCCTTTTTGGTGTTGATCAAACAGTTTGAGAGGTGCAGGGGAAGGTGTGTAGGTGGAGAAACGTGTGTGTGCATTGACTGCTGGGAGATTCACTTAAGGCATGCGTCCGTCGCAGCCCGTCCACGCGTCCTGCTCGTGCTTCGGGATGAGTGGGCGGTTGAGCCAGCAGTTCTCCTTGAACAGGCAGCCTCTCCTACCTGGCTAGGGCTGTCCGGCAGAAGACTGGGGCAGGCATATGCAGGACCTGCTGAGCACAGGGCCACCGAGGGGCAGAGCGAGCTTTCACGTTGGTTCCTGGCTTCTGTAGCGGTCCGGCTGAACACAGTTGCTTCTCTCGTTTTTTGTGTGTCCTTGCGACAGAGCAACAGAGAGCAGTGGCAGATGTGAATTGCCAGAGGTAGATTTAGCCCCTGTTTTCCTAAAGCTTGCACCTACCTGCAGAAGTCTGACCACACACAGGGCCTCAGGAGAGACCATCCAGTTGGAATGAAGACCCCCCGGGCATCAGCTTCCTTTAAAGACCCTACTCCCTGGGACCGCCGCACTGTATGGCAGCATCTGAAGCCGGGTGTGGACGTGCGTGTAGCCTGTGGACTGGAGCGGCACTGGAAGGGACAACATGCGGAGCATTTGTGTGACGTCATCTCCTGGTGGCAGTTTGGCAAGGCTGTCTTCCACATTGTCCCTCGCAGGTGGCAGGGTCTCTCTGCAGTTGGCGTTTATGCTGCGCTGGTCCTTCCCCTCTGCCTAGAAACCCATATGAGCCTCCTTGGAGATAAACCAGCCTACCATCTCCTCCTGACCTTGGACTTACTGTCTTCTTTTTGTTTTTAACCTACTGTAGCCTCTTGATTGCTTATTAATACAACTAGTACTGGTTGTCTCAAGTGTGAGATGCCACACCTGGGGACAGGGGCTAGTATCTCTAGGGATACAAAGATGTTTTACACTTTTTATTTTGAAATAATTTTTCAGACTTTCAAAAAAGTTGCAGTAAGTACAAAGTTGAATGCGTGGCCGTGGGTATGGGAATCACACTGGTGACCCTTTGCTCTGTGGGATGACGCTCAACCAGCTGAGCCACCCTGGTCAGGGCTGTTCTGGAGTTCTAACCTATGAAAGTCCTTCCGGCAGCTGAGGGCCTCCCAGAGCTCTCCTGACCTCACTCCCACTTGCATTTTTCCCTGGGGACAGTTATGTTCCCTTTGTGCCATTTTTGTTCTCAGCCAGCATCATGGCAGTGTCGCATCTTCTCCTGACTGAGGGGCGGGGGACGAGGGGTGTGGAGAGCTGCAGAAGAGCAGAGGGAAGGCACGGGGGAAGTGGTTGGGGGAGGCAGTGAGAGTCAGGAGCACTGAATCGAGACGGGTTCCTTGGGTTGTGGTAACAGGAACTGGGTAGCGATTCCAGGACAGAAGGGGTGGAATGATGTCGGTTTCCAAGGTCTTTACCTGAGTCGCTGGGGGCCAGTTTCCGTGGTGCAGTGGTGTTCTGCACTGTGTTCTTGTGGCAGGGGTGGGGGGGGGCATGGTCAAGGTGGGTCGAAGCAGCTTCTGAACACAGCCTAGGGAACTCACAGCCACAGCTGATGCCCATGCCACCTGCTCACCTGGTCAGAGTGACCCTCCCTGGTGTGGCTTTAATCCTTACAGTCACCTGGTGAGGGAGGTTTCTCTTCCCTTTGCAAATAGGAATCTGACTGGGGAGCAGGGTGCCTGAGGCTCACAGCAGGTCAGCTGAACCCCAGCCCATCCTAGCCACCAGCTGGCCAAGCCTCTGTCTGTCTCTAAGGCCGTTTCAGGATTAGATCTGGGCCACAGAGTGGTCTGATGTCAAGGGCAGAGCTGCTTGTTGAAATCACTCTGGCTGTTCCTTTCCAGACAGCCGGCCCCTGCCACGGCTTGCTGACTTCGAGGCCCCTGCTCGCGGGGCCGCCCCTGTGCCTGTGCCGGCTTGCTGCTGGCCACTCCTTCCAACTGCTCCCTGAAGGAAAGGCCTCCCGTCCTGCCTTTGTCCCCACTGTCCAGAGGTGGGGGGCGTTCACTCCTAGAGGAAGCCCATAGGCCCATGGTTTCTCCGCAAGCTGGGATAAGGCCCTTGGTTCTCTCTCTCTCTTTTTTTTTTTTAAATCATTATCCTTATCAGTTTGACTTTTAATGATGTGAAAAATGCAAAAACACCAGAACCTTAGGAGACTCAGGCCAGGCTTGCATATTCTCTGGAGAGTTCCCAGTTCCTTTACCTCTGTCAGGGCCTCTGGCTGTCTTGCTGAGACACCCTGTCCTCTGTCCTTCTTTGCCCCTGGTAGCTGACCTTGACCATTAAGAATGTGTTAAATGTATAAGATGTTCTTATTGTGTCCTTACTTAGGATTTCTGATTTTGTAAATTACTCATCCTAAACATGTATCTGATTTTCATCATTTTCATGACGTAGACCATATCTTTTGTACTGCTGTGGAAATTCATTTTAGCAGGAAGTCTCTGCTGGGCAGATTATTCACAAAAATGCCGGGTAATGTAATCATTGCTGTTGAGAGCAGCGCTTCCAACGCTGCCCTGCTGTCCGTTCTGCACCCAGCCGGCCAGCTTTGACTTTCCCGTGGACGTTTTTGCAAGATGCAGCCGGTGTACTGGAGGAGGAAGGACAGTCCCTCAGGGTGAGCCAGTCGCCCGCTAGGTCAGTGTCATCCCGGTCAGGGAGAGCTGGGGTCCGAGTCTCCTCATCCTGAGAAAGGAGGCAGGAGCCGGCCGGCCTGGCTGGGGACGAAGAAGTGGTGCCCTGCCCCGGCCTTGGTGGGGCAGGGACCCGAGACCGTCCTCGGGTCTCCGCCAGGCCGTGGCCGCGCCTGAGGCAGCGCTTTCCCTTGTGCGGAGATGGTAGTCAGAGAGCCTCCTCGCAGAGGGTGGCAAAGCGTGCCTCCTGAGAGCCTTCCTGTCATCTTTCTTCGGAGCAAAAGGGTATTTCATCTTCTGTCTGTGGCAAGTCCCCCCCTCCGACTGAAGCATCCCTGCGGCACACACCCCTGCGGCAGGCACCCGCTGGAGCCGACGCTCACAGAGTAATCAGCGGCTCACCTTCTGGGGATGTATCCTTAGTTGAGTAAAAAGCGATGTTGAAGGGCACAGGTTTTAAAAATGGAAATTTAGAGGAGGGAGGAGGAGTACATTCAGCCGAGAAGCTTGAGGACTTTCTGGTTTTGTTTTTAAATAGGAGATGTGACACTGGGGAAGGTAATCATGTTAACGTAGGTGATCACGTACATTTGTCCAGGGCCTCACTCTAGTGAACTGTGCGCGTGACCGCCTCAGCAGTCCGGCCGCACCATCACCGCATGAGGCCGGTCTGTCCCGCTCACGCAGTTATGAGATGAGAAGGCTGGCACTCGGGGTGGCCTTGCCCCAGTGAATGGGGCCTCGCCTGCCCATCCACTGAAAGGCCCTGGAGCCCCTGTGCAGAAGTATCCGGTGTCGAGACGCACCATCGGTGGGCGTTCCTTGGGCCACTGCTCTGCGTCTCAGAGACGTGCCCTGGCAATCCCACCCTCTCACCTCGCTTGCTTTTTCTTCCAGAGCACACGTGTGTCTTCATGGTCTGTCTTTGCACCTGGATTGTACTCTCACCGAGAGCAGGGGCTCTGCTTCCTTTTCAGCCAGAATGTGCCTAACACATAGAACATGCTCGGTCAGTACTTGTTGACTGAATAAAGCAATCAGCCAGCGACCAAAACAGCAGCGAGTAACATTTACTAAAACCCTGGTCGGACGCTGCAGGGTTTTAATTCCTTCTGTCAAAGCCTGGTGAGGGCAGGCTCACTTTTACTCTCCTGTGAAGGACAGGCCTGTGAAGGTCTCACAGCCAAGGCAGTAGCCAGGCTGGGTCCCCAGATCAAGTCGGACTCTGGAGCCCATGCCCTCCGCTAGCGTGCCGTGCACCTTGCTGCCACGTCCAGGGCATAGAGCCCCTGCCGGCGTGTCACCTGAGTGCCCCGGCTCGGGTCGTCTGTCTAACCCTCTTCCGGCACCTGCCGGGGCCAGGAGCAGATGTCTGTGGCCTGTGGCCCTTAGCTTCCTCCTTTTATTTTTTTCAGGATGTGTGCCTGTTTCTTGGGGTCAGACAGCTTTCTAATTTTCCACGCTTTGTGAAAGATCAGCAGTGATTCCTGATCTCGTGTGCAGTTTCTGTCGATAGCCAAGGTCTGACTTTGGGGGGGGAGGGCGGGAGGGGGTTCTGGAAAGGACTTGTTTAAAATGTCCAGGGCTTTCTTCCTATCGCTTCCCTTGTTCTGGAACTCGTTCTCCTTCTAGCCCCTCTCCCTCTTGATCTTCTTCAGGCTCACCCTAGGTGCAATGAAAATCTTATCATCATGGTGCACTGGTTTCCCATTATGCCCAGGATAATCTCCAAGGCAGGGCTGCTGAGATGGCCCCTTCTCCCCTGGCCCCTTCTCCCCTGCGTCAGCCGCCTCCTGAAGTGCCCTTCCCTCCCCTCCCGTTGCAGTCCGCTCCCCAGGCTCAGAGCTTGCCCAGCTTCTTCTGGCCTCAGGGCTTTGCCATCTGCTGCCTTTTTGCTGGGGCTTCCCCCATTTCTATGACTGCATGCTCCTTCCTGTCTTCTGGTTTCAGCTCAGATGTCACTTACTAAGCGAGGATTTTTCTCACCATAAAGTAGATCCCTCTGGTCAACTCCACGTTAGTGTATTGGAGAGACAGAACTAACAGGATGCGTGCATGTATAAACGGAAGGAGATTTATTTTAAGGAGTTGGCTCCGGTGATTATGGAGGCAGGCAAGTTCAACATCTCCAGGGTGGACCAGACCCTCTGCCTTCAGGAAAGAGTTTAGCTAGCAGCTCTTTGATAACTGGTTTATATTCTTGTGGGCTACTGTGTTTTTCTCTGTTACGAAAAATTTCCTTCTGTGCCCCGCAGAAGGCTGGGTGTGACATGCAGTGTGCTTCCCTGACACTGTCGGCCCCCGTCTGCAGTCCTTCCTCACACGGCGCTCACTGCCTGGGGGGGTCCTCTGCCGAGGCACACTGTGCTGTTGCCTTCACCTTCGACCTGATCTGCTTTTAGGTGGCACACGCCCCTCTGCTACCGTGTCCCATCACGAGTCCCTGCCAGCCGGGCCTCCTGACTGCGCTCCTTCTGTCACCTAGTGAGTCGCCCTCCGCTGCCTGTGCACGTTAGACACCAAGTTTGTCCCTCCTGTCCTCCTGGAGGTCACTGGGCATGTCCACCGCACGGGTGACTGGAGCAAAATGCCCCATGATTACGACTGTTTGCCCTGAGTTACTACTTTTAGGTTCACCTGTGTTTGTTAGTCCTCGAGTTTTGTCACACGTTATGATTCAGGTAGTGTCCTTTCACAGTCAACTTCATTCTTTGAGCTCTAAAGGAATAGTGAGTTCTAAAAACTAGGAGTGAAAATGCAGTACGGATACTATGTTCATTTTTATTTACATTCCGTTTCATCAGGAAGAAAACTGGTAACAGTGTTCTTGTGTTTCTGCTAGTAAGCGAGTTTGACTGAGTATCAGTGGTAGGTCCCATAAGGAGGTAGAAAAGTCGTGTGAGGTCCTTGCCTTCTGGAAGTTGATAGACGAGCTGAGAGGGAAACAATGAGCAGGACGTGGCAGACCGCAGCAGCGGTGACTGGGGCTGCGTCTGCTCTCTGAGCCTCGGCAGACTGAAAGGCAGACTTGTCTGGTTGAGGGGTTCTGTCTGTGAAGGTCTGGAGCCGGGCAGGGGAGACAGTCCGAGCCCAGTAGAGATAGCGCCCTTGGGACTGAGGGGCTTCGCTGCAGGTCTGCGGGGCCCAGCTCCCCCAGTCTGACGTGGGCATCTCTCTGGGGTGCCTGTGGCGTGTGGCTCAGGCCAGTGTGGGATGAAGCAGCTGCTCATGTGATACCTGCCTGAGTGGCTCAAACTCTGGGCCTTGGTTTCCACCCTGTCTCACTCTTAGACTTGAGAGTGAGGCAGAGATACCAATAGATATAAATGTGTTTCTAAAATGTAGAGCATGTGATTAATACAGTTAGCCCGGAGGTGGGTCTGTACACCTTCCTCAGTGTCATTAGGCAGGAGAGTTCCAGTATAGTGTGTACAAGGTAAGAGGGTGGAACTGAAAGGCCTGTACAGGAGAGGACAGAGGGTGTGGGAGAGAAGGGCGCGGAGGGAAGGAAGCGGGCATGCCTGAGGGCCTTCAGCAAGCCCTGGAATCCAGCAGCCACGGGGCCTGGGGCTGGTTGCCTGCTCGGTTGAAGATTACGTGGCACCCGGGAGGCCAGTGACCAGATAGCGTGAGGAATTTGAGAAGTATTTTAAGATAGAATCAACAGGTCTGGTGTTGCAGCGGACGTGAGGACTTTGTGAGATACTGAGGGTGATCTTGATGTCTCTGGTGTAAGTCACTTTGACCTTTCTGCTTGCTCCTAAGCTGACTCGACCAGCCTTTCTCTCTTTCAGCCTTTATGGTTTAGAAAGGAAATTTCTGATCCTAAATTTCTAGCTTATTCTAACCCAAGACACACCAAAAGTAATTCTGTATCTGAGTTTTCTGTCCAGACAGGTTTATTTTGTACTTTGGAATATATATTTCAAGCAGGAATCTTTAGTATGCAAAAGTCAGGCCCAGAGCAGATTTTTATTGTGAAATTACAAGCTGTGAGTGCGAAGGTCATAGTGGAGGTGCTCAGCCAGCCTTAACCTCGGTGACGCACAGTGGCTGTCTGAACGATACCTGGTAGGCGGGCAGCTCTCATTTCAATGCACTGGTGATTTCCGGACTGACTCTAATGAGCTCTAGAATCTTTTGAGTTGGTCTCATGTTTTCCCTTAAATGCTACAAAGTCATTTAAAATTAATCAGCCAGTTTTTATTTGGCAGCGTTTACATCAGAAATGCTACTATCGGCTCTG
Organism: Desmodus rotundus; assembly: GCF_022682495.2. NCBI lineage: Eukaryota > Metazoa > Chordata > Mammalia > Chiroptera > Phyllostomidae > Desmodus > Desmodus rotundus. The sequence continues at coordinate 133,729,573 of NC_071393.1, read as the reverse complement.
AAGTCCTCGCTCTTGGGTGCTCTTTTTCATTGGTCTGAAGAGAATTAGAGGCCACGGTTCTAGAATCAGAAGGATGTTGGTTTCCTGTTAATGGGCAAGCAGACTAACCTGAGGGACGACCTAGATGCAGCGTCTGTGACAGGCAGTGTGTCCGTGAATGTTAGTGCGGGTGTGAAATGGAGTTCTCTTGAGTTAGTGGGGTGTTGGACTGGGCGAACTGAGCACTCAGGAATGGCAACCCAAAGCCGAGAAAGGTCCCTGGGGAGAGTCCGTCTCTGTCTCTCACACACACTAACACGCCATGCAGTCCCACGGGAGTCTCCCTGCATCTAGGCCTTTCCCTTTGACTGGCATCTTGTGCGATCAAGACCACTGATAGGTCAGGACCACTGTCAGACCTGGGCAGCAGCTTTCAGTCTAGTGGGGAAGCAGAGCCGGGGCAGGGACACAGGAGCAACTGGGGGACTTGCCCAGAGGTGAGGGAGACAGCAGAGACCGTGGGCAGGCAGGAAGGGCTTCCGGAGGTGAGGGTGTCCGCTGACACCGAAGAAGGCCCAGGAGCTTGCCAGGTGGAGGGCAGAGGGCACAGCATGGCCACTCATTGCAGCTAGCGCATGGTGTGCCATGGCAAGAGGCAGTGGGGGTGGGGAGAGGCAGAGGCCGGAAGGGAGAGAACAGAACTGGCGTGTGGCGGCACTTCACTCGACGCCTACAGCTGCATCCCTGCACAGCTCCCCTGAGTCCTCACGGCAGCACTGCTCGGTCTGATTATTACTCCCATTGACAGGGAAGGAAGTCGAGGCCTGTTTGGTTGGCCTGCTTGTTCCAGGACTTAAATTATTTCACACCTCATCATCGGTACACCAGCACTTCAATTCATGTCTGACTCTGAAGTATCTTCTCCACTGTATCATGCAGTTTCATCTGGTAACCATGGCAGCTGGCCAGGCATTCTGTAGACATTTATGGAGAGCCGGCTGCTCGGTTGGTCTGATTGGTATCTCAGCACAAGCCACTGAAACCGTGTGAGCTGTGGACGGTGCGCTCTGGGTTCCTGTTGAATGGATGCACCAGAGGCAGGGTGGCCTGTGCTGTCCAGGCGCCAGCCAGGGGAGCGCTGGCCCCAGGCAAGGACTCAGTAATCAGCGACTAGAGAAGAGACACAGCTCCTGGGTGGGGCCTGGCGCAGGTCGTGAGGAGCCCGCAGTGCCCGCCCTGCCCAACACAGTGCTCTGGGAGTGAGAAGTGCCGTAGGAAAGTGACAGCGGACCGCATCCAGCTTGCCTGAAGAAAAAGGCACGCCAAGCCAACGCATTGGCTTGTTTTCCTGTCTAATTTAGAGGGGGTGTTTAGTCTCAGCAAGACCCTCGTCCTGTCTGAATGTGGACCGAGTGAGTGGACGCGCCAGGCTGTAGCAAGGCCACCTGCAGGTTCTCTTCCCTGCCGGTCCTGCCGGGCACTCTCGTCAGGGTAGAGACGGAGACCTGAGAGGCCCCGGTCAGATTGTGGGCGAAGAGAGACTGCGGAGGAGTTTCCGATGAAGACGGAGCCTCTCTTGGTTGAGGAAGTGCTCTGGCTCTGGATGGGTGCAGGGTGCATGTGAACGGGCATCGTCTGGGCGTCAGCGCCCTGGAGTCCTCGTCTCCCTGCGTAGCTCATTTTGTGACGGGGCAAGTCAGTCTCACTCTCTGAGCCTCATTTCCACACTTACAAAAATAAGCGGTGGGGGGGATCCTGCAAGGGTGTGAGGCCAGGTGAGAAACAGGAGGAAAGGCGTTTTTAGATACAAAGCATTTTACAAATGCATGTGATTCAAAAAGAAGCTACCTGTCAGTGCCCTCCGGGGTCCTGAACCGTGATTCTTGCACGAGGTGTGAACCTAGCAAGATGTCCCTGGAGGCTTCCTCCCTGTTCAGTGAACTGTGGGGGACCGTCGCAGCCAAGGCGACAGAGTCAAGGGACTGAGGAGGGTGGGGTGCACGCTCAGCTGCGTTTCTCAGTCCCAAGTTCACAGGCTAGTTGGGGACATTAGACAAATGGGGGAAAGCTAAATGACAATAAAACATGCAAATAACATTTTATGGCAATAGAAGGATTTCAATAGCTTGTATAGGATCAAAATTCTAGGCAGAAACTGCTAAGAGAAATGCAGAAGCGGGAAAGATTCAAGTGATTTAAGAGTTTGCCACATAAAAAATACAGCTGTACTTTACAGGCAATAAAGGTCAATAACAGCTTCCAACCGTTAAACTTTATAAACTGCTTTTTATGAGATTTATCTACAGTCTCTGCAGACATCATATATGGCAAGTAACAGAAAAAGGTAAAAATAATATGTATCTATTGATGAATTAATTCTATCAGAGTAATGACACTTTGTCAGTTCTTTAAAATGGCCAGTATCAATAGAATAAATGTGTAATAGGGTGTCAGGTAGGGGACATCGAGTAAGCCCCTGTAGTGAAGGTGAAGAGCTTGGGCTGTTGACTCCTGTTGACTTTTTGTTCTTTAAATTGAGGTTTAACTTACACACGTGAAGTGCACATGTATCGAGGTCAGGTTAGCTTTTGTCCTAAGGAGCCACCGCAACATCGAGCTGCGCAACGTTTCTAGCACCGCGGGCGGCTCCGGGGCTCCTTTCCCAGTCAGTCCCCAGCGCCTCTTTTCAGGACGTAGCCTGTTCGGTCTCTGTCACGATGGGTTATTTTTGCCCACTGATGCGCTTCCCGTGGGCAGAATCTTAGATTGTGGGCCGAGTGTGGACCCGTCCCCCTCCGCCGCCTTCTCCTCAGCGTCACGTCTGAGTTTCCCACGTGCGTGCTCCACACTCTGCTTACCCTCCTCCTCCTGGGGGCGGGCACTCCGGGTTTTCCCAGCTTGTGACTGTTATGAACAAAACCTGTCTAAGCCACCTCGGATCTGTCTTGTGGACGTTTGTGTTCCTTTCTTCTGGGCGCTCTTGGGAAAACAATCCCAAGAGAAGGAAATACTCTGAGAAGTGCTGTCTTGACCCAGGTGGAAAGCTGTTCTTTAAGAGATGGCAAGGATGGGAAAGTGCTCAGAACTTCTCCCTGTGTTTGTTGGTCATGTGGAGGAGATTGATAGTATTCTTCTGTAAAGTCTAATTTTACAAAGGGGGGTAGGATTGAGGGTGGGAGGTGGGGGTGGCTGGGGTGGGAGGGAGTGGTGGGTAGAAAATGGAGACAACTGTACTTGCACAGTGATACAAAAAGAGGGAAAAAGTCTGATTTTATAGAAGACTGTGTGGCTGAAGAGTAGGTGGAAGGGGGAAGGTGTCGCCTCTCTGGCTTGGGTCTCGCAATGGTAAGAGCTCTGCTGTTGGAGCTGACCTGGCAAGGGGGTCCGTGGATTGCGGGCCAGATGCTCAGCTCTTGCTTTAACATCCTTAAAAATACACGAGTACACGGTGCTGTTTTGGGGTACCACCAGTCCCCCTTTTTCTGCATTTGTGTCACGCAGTAGGAAGAGTGCTAGATTCAGAATCAGGACACCTGGATTTGAGTTACAGCTCCGCTTCTAAATAACCGAAGGGACGGCAGATCCCTTCGCCTCAGTTCCCCATCCGGTCAAAGAGGTGCCAGTCACCGCGTCGGTCGGTGCTGGGCAGGTGGAGTGAGAGGTGTGAGAGCGCTTTGTGAAACCTGGCTCCTCATGTAAACGCGGGTGCCTGCTCCTCGGGCGCACCCAACAAAAAACGCCGCTGTGGTGGTGTGTTGATACAGGGTCACACTCGGAACGGTTAAACGAATGGGTTTGGAAACTCCTCCACTTCTAGCTGGGTGGCCCCGGGCAGTTTTTCTGGGGCATTCATTGTGTTTTATCCAGAAAACGGGGATAATGATGGCACCTATCGTACAGGGTTGCTGTGAGGTTTGAATTCAGTAATATCTGCCTAACACGTTTCATGCGCCTGGCACATAGTAGACACTCAGTAACGTGAAGTGTTCGTGTTGTTACTGTCAGTGGAGTTGAATAGCAGTGATATGCAGGCACTGCCTCCCCGAGTCAGATCCTCTTCTGCACACGCCGACCGCTGCTCTGAGAACAGGTGCGGTTAGTTCTTGAACCAGGAAGGCTGGGTCCTCAGCACTATGTCGTGAAGTAGGGCTGACGGGTCACAGAGGGTCCACTGTGGGGAAGCCAGACCCTCAGCATCCCCCTGCGTCTTCCCTGCTCAGCAGACCCGGAAGTGGAACTGTTCATTAATGAGTCACCTGCTTAATTTTACTCCTTTCTTCAGTGGGGCCATTTTGAGTCTCTGGAGGGCTGAGAACAAACTTCTTCTGCTCTGGTTTCCATGGCTCTGGGCCTGATGTTCTGGGCATGCGATGGGTGTCTGGGGAGTAAGTTGTCACCATTTGCGGGTCAGGCCCAAAACTGGGCTAGAGGTCGTGAGAAAAAGTGGTGTGTCTGGGATCCTTGGCCCTGCTGTCAGAGGCCTTTGGGCGTTTGTTTTTTTTTTTTTTTAGGTGAAATTATTTTTTAAGTTATAACCCATACAACACAGAATATTAGAAATCACACAGTAGCTTAAAGAGGAGAAGGAAGGTTTTATTTACGCTATTTGGCAGGGGTTCTGTGGCTTAGGAAGGTGGGGCCAGAACCCTCATGTGAAATTTAGCTTCTCCCAGACTGTATTTTGCCTTCGTTCGTGCATGGGCGCACCTGTGCCCGGGAGGGGCGGGGAGGGGTTTAATCGGATGGCAAGGATTTTCACTGTTCTCCTGTTTGGTGGCAGTAAACCCAGTTCTGGACTCAACTCAGGTGAGAATGAGTCAACCTGGGAAACATGTTAAAAATGGTGTTTCTGGGCTCCACCCTCAGGGCCCATAGGCCTGGACCGAAGGCCTGGGTGTAGCACCCCCAGGGAGAGCGCCCTGGACTGCAGGACGGGGGGAGGGCAGCGCACTTGGGATTGGAGCCTGTTTGGAGCAAGTCCCTTATGCTTCACAATTGTCGTCTGTTTCAAAGAACAGAAACAGGTGTATGAAGCTGAGGAGACCAAAATAAATCCAGAAGCGTGTAAGGTAGGCTGTATGGGGGCCTGCAGATTGCCTGCTTTTCCTAAGTAACTTTGGAAATTGAAGCACCTCTTCGCACCCACAGGCTCCGTGCATCTCCACCCACTGCCTCCTTCCCCGGACAGGCTTCCCCAGACAAGCCCCCCCCCCCTCCTGCCCCACTGTTTCTGGTGCTCTCTGCGCGGACACTACCTGCCTTCCTGCCCCTGTGCAGAGCGCTCACTCGCACACCCCTCCTCCATGAGTCTGCCCTCTCTCTCTCCCCAACAGTGTCTGTCACGCTTCTCTGTAGGACTAACATGTGCCATTTATTCTGTCTGGTGTGACATGTCATGCCTTGCCCACTGGATTCCCTGCGATCACCTGGTTAGCTGCTCATGAGTCGGCAGCCCATCTGACTCTTGCTGCCCCGAGGTGTCTTGCACAGAGTGGACACTCAGTGGTGTCTGGTGAACGGGTGGCGAAGCTCCACCGGGATGCACTGAAGATGCTGAGCAAGTGGGCGCATTAGCAAGTCTAGGATGAAACTACGCTTTCATTACCGTCTAGGAAATAATAGCTGCTTTGGTAATTTTTCTGAGATTGATCAAAACCTTTTTAAAAGTTTCCTGTTTTTTGTAGATATATTTCATCTTGTAGTTTGCAGAGTATCGCAGGAAATACTACATTTATTGCATTATGTCCTGTTCTTTTTATGGACATGCATTTTAAGCATGGGTAGGAGACTGGAAGATGTGATTATTTCAGCCATTCTATAGCAAGTGCCTTACTCCCACTAAAAGTCAGTGGGCATTTTCTAGTCTTAATTTCTGTGTTGGTCCAAAGGTATGTTTCCTGGTCAGCATGTGTGCCCGTGAAGTGACTGCGTAATTTCAAGTACTTAAGATTTAGTTTTCAAACCAAAAGGTTGATTTGCAAAATGACCACACTTGTGGAAGGTAGCGTGATGAAGGAGTGTGGCTGGGAGAGGGTCTAGGGCGCTCTTGGCTGCCCCTGCCTCGGGAGAACCAGCCGCTCCCCCAAGTCCAAACACCACTGGCTATGGGCCCCATCGGCCGGGCGGCGGGTTGGGCATGTTTGTGTGTGAAAATGAAAAGCGCGGGCGGCCTCTGCCCAGCTCGGCCAGCAGGGCTATGAGTGGGCCCGAGGAGGTTGGCCTGGCCCTGCGCCTGAGATCGGGACTGGGCGCTGCCTGCCTGGCCTGGGGCCACTGCTCCTCTTGTTCAGATTTAAATGTGCTTCTGCTGTGGAGGTGCCCCCTTTTAATAAAGGGCTCATTTTTTTAATTCTCCACCTTGGTCAGGGACCACTACAAGACGGGCAATCTCTTGCTTTTCCTCCAAACTAAGTTTGTGATTTATGGGGAAAACAGGAAGCAGGAACTGTCCTGGGTTTGACAGGTTCCCTGGGAGAGCCCCGGGCTCCCTTTGCCAGGCCTTGCTCCTCCTGACTCCTCCGGCCACCTCTCCTCCCAGCGTGCCGGTGCATCTGGGAACCTGCGTCCACCAGACGGGAAGCCACGGGGTGGCAGAAGCCAGTGCTGTCTGGGTGACTTGTTTTCCATTTCCTGACACAGCATTTCACTCGGGAGTGGGCACTCTGTAAATGTCTGTTGAATGAGTGAGTGAGTGAATGAGTGAATGCCACGGAATATTCTCGCGTAATAACCTGAGAGCAATTTCATACGGTTTAAGAGCAAGTGCTAGGTAGTCGTTTGCAGACTGTGTGTGTTAGAAATTCACAGGTCACTGGAGGTCACATGAAGGTTTGGAGGAAGAGGGATCTTAAGCTGTCAGGTTTGCTGAAGTGAATCAGAGTGGGGGGCGGGCTGAATTATTCTAATTTGGAAAGTAATACCAAACGTTCATTGTGAAAATTGGGGGGAACCATTTTCACATCAGGATTTTTTTCAGGGATAAATAAGATTACTTCCAGATTTTGCAACTTTTTTTTTTTAAAGAAATTGAAGAATGAACAGAAAGAAAACAATGGTCATTTTGCCGAGCTCAGAGTCTTAATTGACGGAGCTAATGATCTAGAAAACCCTATGTTGGAAATGTCACTTTAGTCTGTGTGTCTGGAAGTGCAGATGGGGAAACAGATTTTTTTCTTTTTGCAGTAACTTCATTAAGTGTTTAGGAAGAGTTCTCTTCTGCACCACCTTCCTCAGCCTGAGGAGCTGGAGACTGAATCCAACCCTGCTTGTCTCATGTGTCTTATGGAAGCGCCAACCCCTGCCCTTCACTAACAGACCCGCATCCTCCTCACCATCCCCCTCCTCAGCGTCTGCTCCTGGCAGAGTGTCTGGGTGGTGGCTGACACTGCCTGGCCAGTGAGGTGCATCGTCCTGTCCTCCTGGCCCACCTCTTCCCCCCAGGACTGTCTCAGTCTCTCCAACTCCTGGCTGCTCCCCCATCCCTTCTTCCCCGAGAAAACAAAGGGCAGGTATCAGGAATGTCTGTTCCTTGTTGTCACCATTTCAGAGTTTCTTTGTGCCCCCCTCCGTTAGTCTCTCTGGGAAAGAACCCTCTCCGGGAGCTTAGGGGAGCCCTGCCTGTGCCAGGTGCCTGTGACATTGCTCTGTGCCCTGTCCCTTCATTTCCCTTTGGTCTCAGACTTCCCTTCTGTCCTGGTTTTTGTCCCCTGGGTCGACAGAACATCCCTGTGCCTTAGAGACAGCATCCTGTCCACCTTCTGTCTTTAACCATGGCTTCCGTGAAGAGCATTTCACACTCAGCCGGGACCCTCCCTGCAAGTGGCAAGCCCTCTGGTGGCTCTGGGACCGCCCACCGATTGCAGGGGTGCTCTCTGTGTCCTGTCTCTGTCCTCCCTGATGGTCAGGCACACCTTTCCAGTTCATTCTTCCGGGCTTATATCACATTGCTATTCCTGTCCCCCGAGGGTAAGTGTCCCCAGGTTTCAGGACTTGGGGTTAGGAGTCAGACCTGGTTTTCAAAGCCCAGTTCCGAAGTCTTTTCTCATCTGTGACTATCATCAGAAGCCATCTTCATCAAAAGGGACTTAAGGCAGTATGTTAGGTTTCTTGCTTCCTGTTCCACTGAGCAGTTTAGGAATGGTCTGTTTCGTAGGTAGTGCTGAAGAGATGGCACTGATTAGACCGTTCCTCCAGTGATAGCTTGTTTCCTGGTGTGGAGCACTCCAGCAAAGTGGTGGTGGTGTCAGAGCGAGAGCAGCATCTCCTCCTCGGACAGAGACGGGAGTGCAGCGCGGCTGTAACTGTCGGCCGGGAAAGCCTTCAGTTAGGAGGGGATGAGGCAGCGCGCACTGTTTGTCGAAAAGAAGTGGTTGGGTTTGCAGCGCGGCTGGAGCTCCCTGCACCCTGCACAGCCGGGCCTCTGCCTTCCAGCCTCTGCGTCCCCGCTCACACCCTTTCCGTTGCAACGCAGGCTGACTTTGACAGCACTTACAGGGGGATTCTTCGGGATTTTCTCTCTGTTTCTCCTAAGAAATTTTAACTAATGGGAAAGTAAGTATTGATGACATCTTATTGCCTGCTTTTATTTATTTATGTATTTAACTTGGGGAGGTATAATAGTGCTTAAAAGAGTTCTGATATCTATTTTAGATTCTTAGTGAAAAGAGAGAATGTTTTATCAACTGAAAATGAATATAAAGTAATTTTGTTTAGCGAAAAAAAGCTCTCAGCTACTCAAAGGCAAGGGCATTTTATTTTATTTTTTAAATTATATTTTATTGATTATGCTATTACAGTTGTCCTGGTTTTTCCCTCTTTGCCCCCCTCCACCCAGCATCCCCTACTCCCTCAGTCAATGCCCCCACCATTGTTCATGTCCATGGGTCATGCATATAAGTTCTTTGGCTCCTCCATTTCCTACACTGTACTTTATATCCCCATGGCTATTCTCCAACTACCTGTTTGTACTTCTTACTGCCCTCACCTCTTCACCCATTTCCCTGCACCCCCTCCCATCTGGCAACCATCAAAACACTCTCTGTATCTGTGATTCTGTCTCAGTGCTTCTTGTTTGCTTAGTTTGTTTTTTAAATTCAGTTGTTGACAGGTATGTATTTACTGCCATTTTATTCATTGTTTTGATGATCTTCTTTTTCCTAAATAAGTCCCTTTAACATTCCATATAATAATGTTTTGGTGGTAATGAACTCCTTTAGTTTTTTCTTGACTGGGAAGCACTTTATCTGTCCTTCGATTGTAAATGATAGCTTTCTTGGCTGTAGAGCAATCTTGGCTGTAGGTCCCTGATTTTCATGATGGAATATTTCTTGTCAGTCCCTTTGAGCCCGCAAAGTTTCTTTTGAGAAATCAGCTGAGAGTCTTATGGGAACTCCCCTGTAGGTAACTAACTGCTTTCCCTTGCTGTTTTTAAGAGTCTCTATCATTAACCGTTGGCATTTTAGTTATGATGTGTCTTGGAGTGGGCCTCTTTGCGTCCATCTTGTTTGAGACTCTGTGCTTCCTGGACTTGCATGTCTGTTTCCTTCATCAAATTAGGGAAGTTTTCTTTCATTATTTTTTTCAGGTAGATTTCCAATTTCTTGCTCTTTCTCTCCTCCTCCTGGCACCCCTGTGATGCGAATGTTGGACTTCTTGAAGTTGTCCCAGAGGCTGCTTACACTGTCCTCATTTTTTTATATCCTTTTTTCTTCATGTTGTTCTGATTGGTTGTTTCTTGGTTCCTTATGTTCGAAATCATTGATTTGATTCTCAGCTTCATCCACTCTACTGTTGTTTCCCTATAAATTGTTCTTTATTTCAGTTAGTGTACCCTTCGTTTCTGACTGGATCTTTTTTATGCTGCTGAGGTCCTCCAAGTTCCTGGAGCACCCCAATAACCAGTGTTTTGAACTCTGCATCTGGTAGATTGCTTCCTTCCATTTCGTTCAGCTCTTTTTCTGGAGTTTTGTTCTGTTCTTTCAGTTGGGCCATGTTTCTTTGTCTCCTCGTTTTGGCAGCCTCCCTGGGCTTGTTTGTATGTGTTAGGTAGAGCTGCTGTGACTCCATGTCTTGGTAGTACGGCTCAGTGTGTCCTCTAGGGTCCAGTGACACAGCCTCCGCTGTCACCCCAGCTGGGTGCTCAAGGTGAGGCATGGACACTTTAAAGTACATTAGGTTAGTCAGGTGCGGTCTTGACTTACTCTAGTAACATCAGTGGCCTCTGCACCTCTCTTCCCCTCGCCTGGAACATCGGGTATTCTGCTCCGCCCACAGTGACCCAGTGGCATTGGGGGCTTTCTCTTTGATGGGTGTCTTTCGAGCGCAGCGTAAGCATGGGAAGTAGGGAAGAGGGAGGACTGTGACTAGTCCTGAGGTGGGGAAGGGACCGGTGTGCTCACCACTGGCTGTGTCCTGAGACTCTGCCCACAGAAGGGCCTACGGGGGTTGTGGAGACACACTGAGCTAGGACCTGTGTTCTCCGACATGGGTCCTCACCCACCTCCCTGTGAATTGCAGCGGAAGTGGTGCCCCAGGGACCTTTACCTTAGTTGTTACCGTCATTGGGATTTCCTCTGGGTAGCTGGTGACAAAGTAGCACATTGTGATGTGTGGATGTTTTCATAATGTGCCTGAGACTTTGGATGCTCAGAGGCTCACGCAGCTGCGGGTGTCCTCCGGAATGGTCAGGATTGACTTACGACTCAACACCGGGCCCGTCGTTATCCGAACCCCGAGTCTGACATGTGGGTTCTCAGGGTCCGTGGCACACTGCAGCCACTCACACACTCACTCAGCTTCCTTCAGGCTTAAAGGCACAGCACGTGAGGAGCCAAGGTCCGTTTCCCGAACAACAGGACCACTGGAAGAGTTGGAAGTAGCCAGAGAGATGTCAGAACTTGGAGGTAATGCTGCTTTTATGATTGAGAAAGCTGTGGGGTGTCTCCAGGGCTCTTCAGAGTTGTCATGAAAATGATGGGAATTTGCAGCTGGTAGAATATGGGCGGTTGCTGGGACACCAGTGCAGTGTAATTCTAGTGAAAAAAAGACCAGGGAGACCAAATGTGACCCCTGTGCTTTAAAATGTGACCAAGGACAGGGGCGCACACCTCTGCATGTACTTGGCCCAGTGTGTTTTCCAGGAGTGGGGTTCTTCACACCCGGAGTGAAGCGGGCTGGGCCGGAAGACCTCCAGCGACAGCCAGGCCTGCGGCCTTATGACTCTGGATGGGGACCTTTAACTGGGTGTGGTGTCCCTTCAGTGGTTTGGGAAGTAACAGGTTCACAGTCTTCGCTTTGCTGGTTTTTCTTGCCTCTAAGCTTTGTAATGTCCTTTCAAATACATTTAGGCTGAATTTTAAATGAGAGCAGTGTTTACCAACCATTTTTCTAGAATGTAACCAAGAAAAAAAATGTATTAACCATATCAAAGCGTATGCTTTATTTATAAAAGTAGGACAACTAATGATCCTTTGCTTTAAACTTCAGAAATCTGTTGCCGAGGTTGTTATCCCAGCCCCATCATTTATTAAAGGGGCACACTTTGGACACACTCTTAACTTCCTGCCCTTCAGTCTGCTCATCCATGGAACTAAGAACAGTGCCCATCCATAGGAATCAAGTTCTCAGCATTGAGTTCCTTGCACAGAGTGCTTAGCAGATGGCAGTTGTTGCTATTGCCTCCCTCCCTCCTTCTCTCTGTCTCTTTCTCTCTCTTACTCTCCCCTGGAGATCACAGAGCTCTCCTGGGCACCAGGCCCTGGCAGTCCCTTTCCTGGGATGAAGGTTTCTGTGTGCACTCCATGTGCCAGCCACCCAGCAGGGAGCCGGGCCTCCCAGGGGGGTCACGCTGCTCTCCTCCACTGCCTGGTGACTCTGCACACACCAGCCTGAGTCACTTACCCAGTGTCCGAAGTCTCGGTCCCGAGTCACGGAAATCTGAACTGGCTGAAGTGAAAAATAAATACTATGAAGCCAATCATAAGTAATTCTTGCTCACTTTTTGATACAAATACGTTCTTCTAAAACAATAACTGCCTTTACCATTCTGTTTGCTTCTAGTTCCTTTGGTCGGTTTGAGGGCTTGCAAGAATGTGTTGCAAGCTCATCACTGGATGGACGGCCTGTCATCTTTTCCGCAGGCCGGAGGAGAGGTTTGACTGTGGCTTAGTCCTTAAGTTCCTCCACAGGTTTAGATATGGGGCTGGGGAGTGCGAAGGCAAAGAAACAAAGGGTTTAAGAGCTTAAAAGAAGATAGAGCTCCCTTGTCTGGCCCCCTTTGCAGGTGAGGAAGCGGAGGCACAGGGGCTGGGTGACGTGAGGTGGCACGGGAAGTGGCGGGCCAGCCTCCTCCCAGGGCGTGGTGAAGGTGTGGGACTGCTTGGTTCCCTGGACTGCTGGGCTTGGGCCCTTCTGCTCCTCCTTAGATTCTCAAAATAGAGTAGAGCTCTCTCAAATACGTGTGTTGAAAGATAGGTTTGGGGGGTAGAAAGAGAGAGACAAGGTTCTGTGACCTCTAGACGGTGGGAAAGTGCTCTGTTCACAAGAGCTGAAGAGCGAAGAAAAGGACACTGGAAGCGGTGTGTGGGGAGGCCTCTGCCTGGGGCCCACGTGGGCAGAGCTCTCCGATGGGGGTGTGGGAGCCAGGTCCCTTGGGTGTGATCTGACTGCAGCCGTTATTACCTGGGCCTGCCTGCCATCGCCTTTGGAGTCCAGCTGGTTTGGGAAGTGGTCACTTCCATTCTTTCCTGCCGTTCAGGCCTCTGTGGATGCAGAGAGAGGAAATCTGCAGTCCACCAGGTGGCAGCTCTCCTCCACTGTTGGGGAGCTGGGCAGAAGTGTTAACTTCTTGTTCGGGTGGAGGAAGAGGATTTCTTTGAATGAGGAACCATGTGAGGCATAAGGAATTCCCTGGTGGTCAAAAAAGATGTGGTCCCTGCCTCGCTGAGCATGCCTGCTGGGGGAAGGGACCATGAATGAAGTGCGTGGTGCGTACCTCCCTGCCCCCACCCCACGAGGTGGTAGCGAGCTGAGGTCAGCCTGGGAAAGAAGGGCACAGGGCTGGGAGGATATGGGGCCAGTGACTGGGGTGGCTGGAGAAGGCGGCCCTGCGAGGGGATCTGAGCTGTGACCTCTCACATCACCTTCGTTTGCATCACTTACCTGACTGCGGCCAGGCAGCACCCCCAGAGCGCGGTAACTTGGCTCTTTGTGCACCTGTCACATGGTGCCTAGCAGAGTGACTTCCACTTCAGAGACAGTCAGTAAATAAAATATTTGTTGGATGGATGAATTTCTAGTCCTAACCTATCTTCAGCTTTTTTTCTGAGACAGTAAATATCTGTTGCATGAATAATAATTGATGGTCAAAATGTTGGTTGATTATGACTCTGGCTAATAGCTGATTGTCCGTCCTCAGGATATACAAATGGTAACCAATCAAGTTTTGAAACTGCTTATCTTTTTTAGTGTTTCAGCTAATTTCAATTTAATTTAGACTGGATATAGGTTATAGATTTCATTGTCTTACAATGAAAAACAATTCTTGCATCTTAAAGTAATTTTATAAATTTATTGAACCATGTTAATATTTCTCCACTAATCTCACTTTCTTAATTGAAAACTTTTTATTATAAGGTAATACACAATTGTTGTAGATAAATTAAAATATATAAGTGAAAAGCAAACAATTCAAATTTAATGTGTATTGATGTGTTTATTTGATGGTATTGAGTGAATTCAAAGAACTTGATGATGGAATATTCCCTGTGGGATGTAATCTGTGTTTAAAAATAAAAGTCTTAAAAATTGATTTTTTTTCCTCAAGTGCCAAATTCATGAACCGTGCCTTGACTGATTTATGGTCACCACAACTAAATTCCAGATGCAGTGTTTTCAATTTGTCATTGAGTTCAACTGTGTTACATCCACTTAGGGAGTGAAATGCGTGTGGAAGGGCTGGTTGACCTAGAAACCTGCTGCCTTCCTTACATGCTGCTTCTAATGAGCTTTCTTTTGGGGGACACCTCAGGGTTTCAAGGTGTATTTTCCTCTAGCCCCGCTATTTCTGCCTTTGCACTGTTTTTTCTGCCTGCCATCTTTAGCTCTCCTTGTCAACACTCAGCTTCCTTCCTTTTGTTTCCCGGCTCCCACCTGTCCTCAGCCAGCCTCTTTCCCGGGAAGCCCCCTTCCTGCTCACCCCTGGGCCCTGCTGTGTGCAGAGACACCTGGGTCCACACTGGGCTCAGGGAGGGTACCAGCGGGTTTGTCTTGGTTGAAAGCACCAAAGATCTCTTGGTTATGGGAGGTGGGGTCACAGTTCCAAAACTTACGTAACTGCACCCACCCACAGAGGTCATGGCTGAGGACTGTAACCGAAGTATCCCTGCCGCAGTGAGAAGTGGAAGCATCGCTAGGGTTACATGTCTCTGTCTACAGCCAGGTGACCCGACTGCTCCTTGTCATGCATGCTTAAGCAGTACAGCCAGATGCAGTCTTGGGCATGTTTGCGTTAGAACGTTTTAATTGCATGCCATTATGGTTTTTTACCAGCACAAACGGGGCACAGTTACATGTCGTCATTGCTGGTACTATAGAACCGTTAATAAGTCACTGAAGTACTGTATGTATGTATTTGAAATTAACAGTTGATTACACATTATAGCAGGCTGTGAATTCCTTAAAGTGCAGTATTTAGGAGTGATTTTTATGAACTGAGCCACTTTTCTTTCAGTATATTGAACGGCCTCGTGGAAGGCGATTGTTAAAGGTCTTCAGCTCACTCCCCGGTGCACCGTGGGCTGGGCGGACAGGTGCGAGAGTCCTGTGCCCCCTGACGCCGCCTGGTGCTGCGCGCGGCTTCTGTGTCCTGGAGGCCAGGCCGCCTGTGTGTTCTCACCCTCTTCCCCCAGAGACTCCGATTCTTTCCGGAGGTTGAGAGTGTTTCTCCTGAGAATTGTTTTAGGCAATTCCTCTTCATATACGTGAACGGGTTTGTTATTTAAGAAATGCATTCTGTAAGGTGTTGAAAAAAACAACTTTAACTCAAACGTGTTTTGTTCTTTCACAGAACTGTTAATGTTTCAAAGCTCTTTTACATACTAGATGCTTCTGAATTCGGAATTCACATAATAATGAATTCTGTTTATTTTGGTTTTCCACAAAGGTTTGTTGTCTGAGCTTAAAATAAGACTGCCGCTGATTCGTGGAACATGTATTAACTGTTTATTTAGTTTAAGTACATGTCTGTATCTCTCGTTGCTGATCAACCTGAAAAATTTGCATGCTGCAGAGCGGCCATCTTCTTCTGTACTTTATTAAATATCTGTCAATTATAAATATCAAGGTTTTACATTAATGTCAAGACAGTACATCAAAAATTCATGGAATATGTGACTTTTTCCAAGGGTATTTAATACTTAATGCATTTGTGTCATTTTTCTTTCCAGAGATATTGACAGGTTTTATTAAGTGTTTGTTAGGGAGATTTCATTTTTATCAAGGGACTATAAAGAGAAGCTGCATGCTAAATCAATTTTTTAAAGCCAGAATATTGTTCATTTTTTTCATCTTCAAACTCTTGTAATCCATAGGCTTTATGTAAATTTCTTCTTGGTTTATTTTTGTTTCATGTGAATGATAGTTCAAGACAGAACTTTAATAAGGATCAAATATGCTGACGGTAGCGGTTTTTAATTTCCTTAAGCATAGCTACCAGACCCGTGCTATATGGTAAATTCTTCAAAATGTCATACTTACATATTTAGCAATATTACTTCTTTTTATTGAAGCCAAACAAATGATTTTAGATATTAATCTTTTCCAAACATAGTGATTATTTTGTACGAGGTACAATATTCCTGCACCTCGTCTGGAGCCCCTGCTAGTAAAGGGTGTGGAGGGCCCTCCCCCGGCTGCCTGGCTTGGCACAGAAAACAAGGATCCCGTTTAGAAGCAGGCCCTTTAGGGTTTCGGGCCTGATTATGAGCTAGGGCAATTGTTCATTTCTGCAGATATGTATTATACTTGAGAAAATGAAAATATCAATCATGTAAAAAATCCACACAAAATCTGTGACTGGTTTCTGGACCTCGACCGAAGGGGGTAGAGGGTGGGGAGGGTTCGTACGTCGGTGGACCCCGTGGCCTCTCTGACGTGCCAGCCCGACCCTCCCGTCCCATGTGTGTCTGCAGCGGTCCAGCCAGCACTGTGGACACAGAGTGAGTTTTCTGGTTTAAATTCCATTTTTGTTTTTGAAGTGCAGGTTAGTAACGTCTCCTGCTGGAGAAAGTCTGTGCGATAAACCAAATGCTGACCGGGTTTGCTCTGAAAGTGCAGAATGTTCGGTCACCCTTCCTGCAAAGGGCGAGCTTTAAGGCTCGCGCCTAAGAACATTGCAGGGACTTTCAGGCAACTTCAGGTTAAGATTACAACACAGGTTAAGTTTTTACAACACATTTTTAAACCTTAACTTGGTCTCCCATGGGGAAAAGCCTTGGTCTTTAAACAAAACAAAAATTATTCTGTCCAGTGTTTTAAAAAAAATCACTCTGTCCAGAGATTCAATGAAGAGTGTTTAGAATAGACATTTTTCTTACTCTTGTTCATTTTTTCAGGATATGTGAAAATACTCCTTTTTAAAGCTAAATGTTTTCAAAGGCAAATCATTTCCAATCTTTGACTGTTTCAAGATCCTTGTAAAACAGTTATATAATAATTTTTAAGAGGTAGGGGAGGTATTTT
Organism: Desmodus rotundus; assembly: GCF_022682495.2. Taxonomy (NCBI): domain Eukaryota; kingdom Metazoa; phylum Chordata; class Mammalia; order Chiroptera; family Phyllostomidae; genus Desmodus; species Desmodus rotundus. The sequence continues at coordinate 133,712,857 of NC_071393.1, read as the reverse complement.
TAGAAACCAGATTTGCTGCAGTAGAGCTGAAGCAGAGTGATTCTGGACAAACCCGGTTTGGTGTAGAAGTTGCTAGGGAGGCCTTGCCCAGTGTGGGTGTCACCTGTCTATGCTGCCACCAGTAGGTGGCGATAGTGTCACAACAGTGAGAGCCCGGAGACTGGAAAGGCTCTGCCTGGTGCGGAGCTGTAGCCTTTCGCTTGGGCCTAGGTTAAGAGAGTGTGGCAGCGGCCGGATGGCGTTTTATACCAGAAGTGCGTGCAGTGGGCACACCTTATTTTTGTTAGCAGATAAGAACAACTGTTTCTCACAGATTCTGCAAATATTACATAATTCTACAGCCAAAATAATCTTAATTTGGAGAAAGCATTTGCACATTTTCTTCCTCAGTTTTCTTTACAACTTCATCGGGACTGTGAGCATGAACTTATATTTTTGGTAAGAAATGTATATAAATAGTAGGGAGGGGAACATTTTGGAGAGTGACTTCTTCATCTTTTTAGTCCTTGAGGAGGTCACTATCATTTGAATTGTTTCTGTGTTGTCCAAAGCTATTTAAAAGTCTTTGAGTGTTAGAGGATTTTTTTTCAAATCGTTTTGACATCCAAGCATTCCAATTTTGAGAATTCTCATCTTTTCTACTACTCAATTACTTAAACTTTTTTGGCGGGGAGGACAGATCAAATTTTGAATACTTACGGGATTTAGCAGTAGAATTTCCCAGCTTTCAAAATATCGTAGTGCATTCCACAGTTTAAGTGAACTAAAATATTTTGAGGTAACAGAAGCAGCGGTGCTGTCTCATCTACCAGAGTGTGGCAGGGGGCGGATGTGCCGCCGAGGGATGTGCAGCTTTACTCCCCTGTACGCAGAAGGGCCACTCAACCACAGCGCGTCTGAGGGTCATCTATGGCCCGCTTTGTCAGCTCCGTCGTGGGTAGCGGCGGAGCACCTCACCTAAATAGGTGAGAAATGCATTCTCACCAAATGCATTTGTGCCTTCACCAGGGCAGGGTGAGGTCACCCTGCTGTGGTCCCTCGCGGTGCAGCGGAGGGCCTCTCCGGGGCTCACTCTCCCCACAGCCCAGCCCGCCTTCGGTTGCTGCAGACAAGGGCAGGGCAGCACCCGGGCTCAGCTAGGGTGGACAGCGGTGTCATTTCTTTCTAACCCCAGAGAGAGGCTTTCCTGATGTTCCTGGAGCAGCCAGAAAATGCCCAGGGCGACAAGTTACATGTTGACTTAAAAATACCTTCTTTAATTTTGTTTTTATTATCCCAACAGTTAAAAGTTACATGATTTTATTTTTGAATGTTGACCCTCCTTCCAAAGGGTTAAAACTGGGCGAAGGATTAGAGGGCAGAAGTGACACCTGGGAGCTAGCACCCAATTGGCAGCCTTTTGTAATGTATAATTTGCCTAAAATTGCGCGCTGAGCACAAGCTTTTGTTTTCTAATTGATTTACGGTTTGAGCCACTTCTACCTCATCCCCTACTGTCCTGCCTACGGTGCCAGCGAGTACATTACAGTGAGCGATGATAAATTACCGTGCACTTGTGATGCTAATGCGTCAGGAGTAAAACCGTGCGGCCCTGGGCGGGCTGCGGGCTTTACCAGCGGTGCAGGCACACAGCCGCGGAGTAGCACTTGCGTCTCGGAAATCGCCATTTGTTCATTTGAGCACTCCCTGCAATCTGCCTATCGGACTATAATTGAAACTAGAGATTAAAATGATACTGTTACAGCTTTTAATTCCTTAATTGAGACAAAGTTTTTAAGTGCTTGAAAGGTCTAAGGTCGGGGGCGGGGCGGGAGGGAGTGCCTGGGGAGAGTTGTGAAGAGAGAACATGAGATATATAAAATTTTCTTGTAAGTGTGAAGTTTTGAATATTTTTACCAAATGTTCTTCTGTCCAGAAAAATAAGTAATAGAATTTAAGTATGCCAGTCTTTATTTTTTTAAAAAATCTGTTTGTAAGATGTATTCTGTAATCTCACAGAACTGTCTTTTTCCTGGTTTCCTGCCCTGCAGCCCCACCTGCCCTGTAGATGATTCATGTGCACGGAACATGCTGATTCCCGTCCAGATGATTTAAGTCAGAGATAAATGGAAGAACTTCCCATTTATTAGAGTGCCTTTCATTGTCCCCTTTATTGCTGTGAGGAGAGATCTGAAATCTGGGCCACAGGGACGTGCAGCACATGTGGCAGAAGACACAGAGGCAGGCCGCACGGGCGGACACCTGACTTCGGGGGCTCTGGGTTTCTGTCGTGTGGGCGCGCCTGCCTCTCGTGAAGTCAGTCCACCTTAAATTTCATTTCTGTGCCGTGCCTGTGAGTTCTGGTATCGAAAGAGGAAGAAAGAGGAAGAAGCAGATTTATGGCGGCTGCTGGGCACAACAAATTAAGTTGACAGTGATGTATGAGAGCGTAATAGCACGATGATCCCTCGGCAGCGCGGCTGGACGCCTCCTGCTTCATTTGGCTCTTGTTAGGATCTGTTAGGCAGCTCGGTAATGAAATTCTGCTGACTGATTTCTGTTTTCCCTTTTTCTCTTTTCACCCCTGCTTTCTAAAACTTCTAATTCCCAGACCCACCCTCATGCCAACAAACTGCCCTTGAAGGATTCTTTCACTTACGAGGACTACAGGTTGGTTGGTGTGTTGGGGGGTGTTGTGTGGATGTGTGTGTTGGGGGATGGTTTCTAAGTGAATTTGGGGTCTTGGAAGTGAGAAAAGCTTCGGTAAGAAGTGACCATGTGACCATTTAAAACCTGAGATAGAGGTCGTCTGTCAGAAGTCAGTGGGCAGCGGGTAGGGTGGCAGCACTGTAACAGTCGTGCACCTGCGGGTGGGGGCTGGTTGGGGCAGCCAGGTGGTGTTGGAGGTTAGCGTCAGTGTGGGGTGGTCCTGAGGATTTTTCTCCTTTTTAAAAAGACTGCTTTAGTCTTTTTAAAGTGGGACTTCATTTTAAACAAAAGATTTAATTCATTGTACGATATAACACAAAATAACCCTCCATCCACGTTTTGTAGAGTTCTTCAAATAATTTCTGATCAGAAAAGAGTTACATTGTTTTCACTGAGGCTTAAAATAGGTGCAGAGTCAGCACTGGGTAAAGAGGTGGGCTGGCTTGGGGGAGGGGCCTCGGTGGCAGCAAAGACCCAGGCAGGCTGGGAGGGGGCTCTGTTCGTGGCCCTCCTTTCCTGGTCCCTCCGTCCAGGCCTCTGACTTCTCAGGAACATTCTCTTCAGTTGCTCACTCCTGGGTTCCCTGGGGCTCCTTTCCCTTCCACCCCGCACCCCCAGACCTAGATGTAATTGTAAATGGGGATGAGCCATCACGTTAAGGAGAGGGTTTGAAGGCGGGGGAGCAGTCAGACCTCTGTTTCTGGTCGAGCTGGTCACCTCTTTTCTGGTCGTTGCAGGTGGGCAGTCTCTTCTGTGATGACGCGACAAAACCAGATCCCCACGGAGGACGGCTCCCGGGTGACCCTGGCGCTGATTCCCTTATGGGACATGTGCAATCACACCAACGGCCTGGTAATGCCCTCCTCTGCGTTGGGCTCGATCGGGGGCACTGCTGTGGTTAAACTCAAAAGTGGACATTCCCCCTGCAAACCCTCTTCTCCCCTGATTGCCTCCTGCAGGGGGAGCAGGCACCCCTCCCGCTGCCGGCAAGCAGAGGCTGGTATTTCCCTCTGCTGTGTTTACCTAATCCCCCAAACCGGGAACTCGACTCTTACATCACTTTTGAAAACCACAGTGAACTGCATGTATTTGCTGGGCCATAATTCCAGCCTACACATTCATTTTCTTATCTTATTGAACCACAGACTAAACCAAGTTTCTCTTTTCTTATTCTTCTTAAAATACTGATTTATTGGTGGCGGGGGGGGGCTTACTTCTCTCTTGTTTTTCTTCCGTGTTCCTTTGCTGACTGTATTCCAGTTGTGTAAAGCTCTGCGATTCCTTCCTGTCCCCCTCCCGTCCCCTGACATGCTGACACATCCTTGGCCCTATTTATTCACCCGCTTTTGTTCCAAGCCGGTACTGGATTCCTGGTGCTGGGGTGGCGGGCATCAGCCCTGACTGCAGGACCAAGTTGTTGCATCAGACTGGGAAGTGCTGGGCGGGGGACATGAGACACAGGGAAATTGTATGACGGTCGTTAACAACGATGCATAACAGGAGGAAGCTGCTCTCTGCTTCTCGGCGTTCCTTGGATTCCAAGGAACAGCAAGGCTGACGGCCCTGTGCCGAGATGGCTGTCTGAGAGAGGTTTCCCGACATCAGCCCATCAAAACAGGGTCAACCTGAGAACGTTCTGAATTTTTAGCATTATACTGGTATACTGGTTTGGTTAATCTTTTGTTCATCTTTTTTTAACGTAGGCTTTCTTTGTTATTATTGGTACTATTATAAATAGACTGGAAAAATGCTGTAAGTGGGTATTTCACATCCAGTTCCACGAAATGGCCCGCACACGTGTAAGTGTGCGCTAGACACTCGGATGGCACACCCTGCTGCCGACTGGGAGAGGCCGCGCCTGGACGGTGGGGAGAGCGGAGTTCCACCGTTATACTTCCGTTTCTGTCTTATTCCAGACGGGCTTGATTTCCTTAGCCATTTAAGGAATAGTAGCATGTTTTATTTTTTGTTAATGACTAAAATTTTGCATTCTTTTTCTTTTTTGATTAGATCATTGGTTTCCAAACTGGATTGGTCATTATGAATTATTTTTTTATATCTAAAATTTAAACGTACACACTTTATTGTAAGCACACAAAACAAACTAGACAAGCCAGAAACCTCTGCGGTGAAGTGCAGAGGTTCCTTCCCCAGCGGCCTCCGGCCAGCCGCCAAGGTCCGGCCCTGCTCCTCCCAGGTCGGTGGCTTCTTACAGGTCTCTCCCGACCTTTGCTGTGCACTTGAGCCCGCGCACACACACACACACACACACACACACACACGTTTGTGCTTTCTTGTAAATGGCATTAGGCTATTCACTTTTTTCCCCTAAAAAGTAAAGAAAAAAGTTAGTGTGTCTGAAAACAAAAGCAGTGCGTTGATGACCGGACTGGTGCCGTCTGGTACCGCTCTCTGTTCTCCGTTGCTGTTCACACGGTCTTTACCTTCGCACAGTCCCGGCAAAAACATTGCAACCCTTCAGCGGGTTTGTACGGACGCGGGTGCTGTCCTGCAGCGGTCATCTCCCGGCTCGGCCCGCTCTACCCCTTCGTGTCGCTGTCCCACTATGCTTGTGGGGCTCCGCAGGGAACTCCACCTGGGAGGGTTGAAGACTCTGTTTTAACGCTGGTAAATTGTGTGTGATGTGTACTAGCGGTTCGTCTCTTTTTTAAAAAGTAAGGTACTTGAAGGTAAGGCTGGGCTTTTCCGACAGTAGATTTTCTTTGTGTGCGTGGGTCCTGAGAGTTGTTTGTTCTGTTACTAGGGAGTAACCCAGCCACGCCGTGTGCTTCCAGCAATGCCCCAAACCTGGCTGCAGGAGTGGTGGCAGGCCCGAGTCCGTGACAGTCAGGAGCATGGGGAGCAGGAGGAGAGGAGGTTGGGGCACACCCAGCCAAAGGTTCAGGCCACTGGGAGCTGGTTCTGGCCACTTGCAGAAGCAGACTCAGATGGGTTTATGAGAATTGGTATGAAGCTGTAAGAAATAGATATGTCTTTAAGTTCTGCATGACCTGTTCAAAATTAATGTAAGCACAGGTTTCCTTTCCCGAGGTGGTTGATTTATACAGAGCAGCACACTTCTAAGTGGTGGTAGGCCCTGAGTTAGCTCCTGTAGGGGCAGTATGTCGGAGCATTTGGCCTGGTGGTTGAACTTGTGACTCTGCATTCAGGGTGAAGGAGCGTTGGGGAAGTCATGCAGAATCGAGGCAGGCTCTTGTTCAAGGCCTTTCCGTGTGAGCACTGAGAAATCTAAACCCTTCAGATCGACAGGGGTCTTCTAGTCTCCAAGTAAAAAGCCCAGGTCTTCCCAGTGGCAGACAAGTCACGCCGCTCAGCCAGCCCCCACTACACCCCAGCACACACAGGCCTGTTCCCCTGTGGCTCCTCAGATGCTGGCCCACAGCTACCTCAGGGCCTTTGCACTTGCTGTTCCCTCTGCCTGAACCCCTGCCCCTGAGATGTCTGCAGGAATGACTGCTCACTGAGCTCAGGCGAGGCCACCCTGCCCTGAGCAACCTGCACAGTTGCCACGCCCCCTCCTATAGCCTCCTTTCCTGCCCTGTCCTCTGTCTCCCGTATTTCTGCCTGTTTACTTCGTGTATTGTTGGCCCTCCCCACTGCCTTGTTCCCTGTCCCCTGTGCCCCTTGCTTACCCAGACTTCCTGTCTGTCCGTGTCTTGGGCAGTTCCTCTTCCCCACCTTATTATCAAGGTCAAGTTTGGGGTCAGAAAAGTGATTTTGGTGTTGGGGTAGGACTTTATGGGGCTGCTCTGCCAGAACACTGGGCTTCGTGTATTTCTTGTTTCCTTATTTCTCATTGGCTCATTGGTCTTGCAGGAGGATGAAGGATTTCTAGATTTGTGCTTAAGCAAGCATTGCCTCTGGGGATGCTGGGTTTAAAGATTAGTGTCACATGGCCTTCTAGCCCAGAATGCTGTTCCCTAGACTCAAAGTACTTATATTTTGGACCCAAACTATTGGTATCTTTAGCAAGAAGCACTTGTTGGTCTTGAATTTTGATTCTCTAGGGCTAAATGAGGAGGTCAAAAATAATTAATGAGCTTTTACAGACAATCTGAGAGATCAGGGGTGGGGCAGGGGAGGGACAGACTGGTGAGAAGGAGCTTTTAATACACTGTGTTTTGTCGTGTGTACTGCGCACCCCATTTTTGGCCCAAACTCAGGGAAAAAATCTTGCTTTAATTTTTTAATTCAGTTTTTTATTTATATTTAGAAACAAAACTGACTATCCTATTCCAGGGTATTATTTTGCACGTGGATATCATTATTGCTTTCTAGAGTTACACTTTTAATGCATAAGAATAAATAAAAAGAATTAAAAACATTTATATAGATACAGGATTAGTACTACACATGTATAATGCACATCCTTATTTTTCTGTCAAAAATGTGGGCAAAAATATGCGCGTTATACACGGCAAAATACGGCAAACTGGGGGCTTTGTGCTTTCCCCTGGGGCCATGCATCAAGAGTGAGTATTCTCAAAGGCAGTGTCAGGCTCAGGTGCAGCAGAGGTGCCTGGTGGGGGCGGGTGCTCAAGTAAATCACCTCGTGTGGGTGGCTGGGGTGTCACCACAAGGATCTGGTCTCGCAGGAGAAGCCAGGGTGGGGGTGCTGGGGGAACAGAAACAGAGGGTGGTTCCCAGCATGAGGGAGACAGAGTGGTGGCCGGTGTGGCAGGCCAGTCACATGTCCTGTGGCTGAAGGAGAGGCCCGGGCCTCCTCCTGAACTGGCCTTGGCGCCAGTTTGGATGTCTTCCTGCAGGTCCAGTGGAGTGTGCTGCAAGGGTGTAGCCTGGGGGTCGTCGCTGTGCTGTGTGGCCCGGGCTGCAGGACGGCAGGCCTGGGGCCGGAGGCCAGTTGGAAGGTTTTACAAAGGATAAGTGAGGCGAGGAAGCCCCAGGCCCTCATTCAAGCAGGGGACTGGCTGGGGGGGGGGGGGGGGAAGCACTCCAAGGAAAATTTAAGAAGACAAAATGCTGACCAGCTGAGGTGCGAAGAGTTTTTTGTGGCTTAAGTGCCAAGACCTGACGTTTCCTGGCCCTCATAGGACAGGCGCGTTAGGGAGAGATGCCGGTTTTGGTGTAGTTAGTGGACTTCCTGTATTTATTTGTAATGGGCTTAGAAACTCACCATGTAGCCCTCAGCAGAAAGAAAGTGACTAGGATACAACTAAGTTGTTTCTCCTCGGCTTATCTGAAAGTTTTCTCTAATTTCAGAGTAACATGCATATAACTCAGAAACAGAGCTTTTCTTTTCCCCTGGTTCTTTCTCTGTGGAAAGCCCACTTGTTTCTTAAGGGCCAGCGTTGGGCAGGGACGGCATTTGCAAGTCAATAGAGGTCTCTGGAGGCCCCAGATCCGCAGCTTTTCCCCTGGTGGGGGCGGGGGCGTAGGCAGAGCTGGAAGGCAGTAACTTTAACTTTGTAGTAAATGGTTTATGTTTCTTTGAGACCAGCAGGTGATAATCTATACAACATATTTTCCTAAGAGGATGTCTTTTAGGTGCAGAATCTTCTGTAAGAATTTCTGGTGTAAATAGTGTTAATCAAAACTAACCAAGCAGTTCTTTGCTCAGCTTCATGAGGCACACTCAGTGCTTTTAAGTGCCTGTGGGTAGCTCTTATTCTCTAACTGCCCACAAAAGACCCTCCTGAGTGAGAGAGCCCTGTCCTTGCCTCCAGATCACCACGGGGTACAACCTGGAGGACGACCGATGTGAGTGCGTGGCTCTGCAGGACTTCCGGGCGGGAGAGCAGGTAGGCTGGAGGGCCTGATGGAGGGGGCGGGCCCCGAGGGAGGGGGGCGGGCCCTGGGCCCTGGGGTGCTGCTGTGTTGGTAATTGTAAAAGGTATTTAATGTGGGCAGAAAAGTCGGGGACCTGTTTGGGGAGCGAGTCTTGAGACGTAAAGCTGTTGTAAACACATTGTGCTCTGTGTCCACAAAGAAGAAACGATTTGAATGCAGTTACTTCCCCAACTGACCAAATATTAGTAAAGTTGTCAACTGAAAATAAACTTTGTGTTATGAAAATGAGACAGATTTTTCAGTTTTATAAACTGCATTTTTTTTTTGTCCTGTTGAATAGAACCTTTGAAAGGCCGTTTAAGTGGCAAAAACATAAAGGAATCAGGAACCACAGATCTGCCTTCTTGTACTTATACTTTAATCTGTGAGGTTTATATATCTAATTCTTACATCGAATTATATGGGCAGGGGCAGGATTAAGCCTTCCAGTTCGTTTGAAAATATGCCCTTCTGCATACCTGCATTCTGTCTATTGGTCTTACGACCGAGCAGGTAATACAAAAAAAACACAGAAGTGATGTGGGTCATTGATGCTGTGATTGAGACGAAATGGAAACTATTAGTCTAGCAAAGAGTACTGATCTGCAGTTGGCAGAAAACTCAGAGTTGCCACAGGATCTGGAAATGAACTTCTGACAGGCATCGCCCCGAACTCTTGGCCCAGAAGAGAGGCTCTTGTATGGAATGGGGAGGAGGAGCGTGGTGCACCGTGGAGGGCAGCAGTGAAGGGATAGTCGTCCTGCATGCCCCTTCCCCCCAGAGGGACAGGATTCGTGGGAAGGCCTGGCTCCTTCCTGTGCACTGAGGCCCGGGGTGAGGGGGTGAGGCTCCTCCTTGTCTCAGGCAGTTTGGGAAGGTGGGGAAGTTGTGCGCCTGCGGGAACCGCACCCGGGCTCCGAGCAATGTCCAGAGAGGCTCAGAGTCCCTGCCATGTGGTCCCACTGCCTTAGTGTAAAGCCGCGTCGCGTCTGTGAAAACTGCCCCTTTGCCCTGCTCTGTGCTGAGAACGGATGTTAAGTCTCTTTTATGTCCCTTTATTTTTTCTTTACTGCATCTCAGATTTACATTTTTTATGGCACTCGGTCAAATGCAGAGTTTGTGATCCACAGTGGTTTTTTCTTTGACAATAATTCACACGACAGAGTGAAAATAAAGCTTGGAGTGAGTAAAAGCGACAGGCTCTACGCGATGAAGGCCGAGGTCTTGGCCCGCGCTGGCATCCCCACGTACGTAGCAAACCGCGGCCGGCTCTTGCCTGTGCTGCTTGAACTGTTGCCAGGTGCATGGTGTTTAGTTGGTGTGGTAATAACGCTCCTCTGCGGTGGCCGGTCCCCCTTCATCCCAGCTGCGCAGCACTTTCACACCAGGGCAGCTCGGGGATGTCCCAGCGCTTTCGGATGAACACACTTGTGCTGCTGGGAGAGTTCACAGTCGGTTCCGAGGGCTGTGGCCTGAAGTCCTCATTAAGTTAAATAAGTGCTTTGGTGCCATTAATGTCTTTCACCTTGAAAAGGTTAATGACCTGGATCAATTTGTTTCATTTAATTCTTTGCCACCATTAGTTTCTGTAATGAAGTTGTGATCCTCAGTCACTTCAAAAATTTCTGGTTAAATTCTTTAGGATTTTAGTGCATTTGAGGCGCAAAATGATAAAGAAGACAAGAATTATGATTTATTAGGTCTCCAGGGAACAGAGGAACTATTCCTAATGAAAATGGATTACCCGGCCCTTTTTTTATTGAACTTGTCAATATTTGATTAATGATTAAAATGTGAACTCAACATAAATTATTGTTAACATTTTTTAAGAACCACAGTGTGCTTAATTCTCTTAGTGTGTTGTACGTGAGCTGAGGCTGTGGCTGTTCGCTGGTGGGGATGGTCGCTGCTGTCCTTGCTGGTCAGCCAGGCTGTCGCTGGCCGAGGCTGGAAGGCGGGGCTCTCACAGTTTGGACGAGGAGCTGGACTGGCGCATGCCGCCGCTCCACACTCCTTGAGGACGGCCACACGTACTGTAGTTTGGGGGTTTCACTGGGAGCGGGGGGGGTCACTGCAGAGGGTGACTGATCTTCTTCCTGTTTCGGCAGTTCCAGCGTGTTTGCCTTGCACTTCACGGAGCCGCCCGTCTCTGCGCAGCTGCTGGCTTTTCTCCGCGTGTTCTGCATGACCGAAGGTAACTGAATCACTTAGGGGAGAAATGGTCCCTTTTTTCAGTTCATGAAAATATAAAGCATTGGGTTTCAGATTAAAGATAAAATTGCCGAAAACTGAAGTACCTTTCAGCAGGAGGTAAGTTAGCAATATCGGAGAAAGAAGTTGTTCTTTTCTACCTTGAAAATGCTTTATTTCATCCTCAATGTGCTGCCAGTATTCATTCGTCATAAACGACCCTCTGCTGCCTGGGAAACGCCCGAGAACATCCTGGGTTGTCTGGCTGTGTCCAAGTCTCACCTCTGGAGACGGGAGGTTTGGATGGGTCTCACAGGAGCGCGGCAGAGCCCAGGCTCACTCGCAGCGCGCTCCTCTCCACCCCAGCAGTGACGAGGAGTTGACACTGAAGTCACGTGCCCGGCGAAAGCCCATGGGGGTGACAGGGCTTTGTTTGTTGCCTGGGCCTGTGTTCGGAGTCCGAAATGGCCCAGCAGGCCTTTTAGTGCCGGGGTCCTGTCGGATCAGTAACCCTGCCAGTGGAGTCTGCTGAAGTCACAGGACGTTCTTGTCTCCAGCCTCTCTTTCCAGGAAGAGTTAGATAGATGCCTTGAGCATCTGTGTCGTGTCTGCTTAAGACAAGTCGTTTGGGTTTCCTACTGGGACTTGACCCATTGTGGTGGTGGCATTCCTTTTTCACCTGACACTGTGCTTCCCGTGCCCTGGTGCAGAGGCCTCACTTGAATCATGCGTGTGTCTGTGGGTGGTGTTGACTTACTTGCATCCTGTGCAGAGCCGGTCGGGTAGGAGGGGGTGAGTGGCCACCTAGTGGAACTGACAAGTGCATGTTCTCCCAGAGACAGCTGCCCGGGCGCTGGGGAGGGGCATCTGGGCCGTGGCTCTAAACCATGGTTCCCGGAGGGGACTCTGCTGGGCTCTGCTGTCCCCAGCTCCCCACGTTTGTGTCCAGATCCAGGAGAAGTGGCCTCCATAGCATAGAGGTAGAGGACACTTAGTCCCAAAACAACGAGAGGCCAAAGACGCTGAGGCACCAGGTGGCACTTGTCCCTTGTGAGCAGCCAGCCACATTGTGGTAGCCTCGCCGTCGTTGAGGTGAGAGCTTTTGGTGACTTCGTGCTTTGGTCGGGGTTCGGCAGTCCCATTTAATAGGCACAAGTTAAGGGCTGACCGTTGGCTCCTCTTGCATGTAACGCAGGGCACAGACTGAATGTTGTCGCAGCTCACAGGCGGAGGGGTCAGTAACAAAGTGATGGCGGCAAGGACAGCCCTGTGACTGTGAGCACCCCTGTGTGCCCGCGCAGGGCCGAGTGCGGTGCAGGCTTGATGGTGGTTTCATCAGCCTGGCAAGAGATGGGGGTCCTGCGTGCCTCACGTAGGAACAGCAGTTCACAGAGGGTGAGGAACTGGGCCACTCTGCTGGCGGGCGATGGCCCTGTCTGGTTCCCGAGCCCAAGCCTCAGGCCTCCCACAGGGTTGCTGCTGGTCGGCGACAGGATCCACAGAAGAAACCCTAGTGCCCCTGGGGTCTGGAGGAGCCAGGCTGAGCAGAAGGGCGCCTGCCGTTCTCCGCGTGACCAGAGCTCACTCCCGCAGTGGCGGGGGAGGCTGAGGGTCCTGTGGGGACAGGGCGGGTTCCAGTTGCAGGGCATCTGTCCAGGGCTGGTCAGCGGAGGGGAGCAGGGCAAGGCGGCCTACCACAGGAGCCCTGGGTTCGCTTCCTGAGTGTGGTGACCTTGGCTCCTCCTCCCACGAGTGGGTTTGCTTCCTCCAGAAACGTGGACTGACGTCAGAGGGGCAGGGGGCTCCCTGTGTGCGCTGCTGTGCTTGCTGGCCTTGCTGGCCTGGAGGGTGAGAGACAGGCAGGCGGGGGAAGAAAGCGAAAACGGAAACCTCAGTTTGGGGGGCTTCTGAAAACAATTTCTACCACTCGGGGTATTTTTAAACTTTTAATGACTTTACACAAAGGATACAAACTGAAGGATCAAACATCTAAAACCCCTGAATTATCACAATCTTTCACTGACAAAGGCAACTTAATGGATTTCTTTTTTGAACATTAGATTAACTTCTATTTTGTTTAAAATTTAAAAAAAAGACAAACTCCTTGAATCCTTTTAGATCCGCTGTTGATTTTTTTCGTTTCCCTTTAGCCGTAGACAGTCTGTCATGTCGAGACAATTGATGTGTCCTTCCAATCACTGTAATACTGATAAAAGTTTGGTTTGCTGGCAACAGAAGTCCTCGCATTTGCATTGTAAATAGTGACAGCTGCGGGGCATTTTGCTCTGAAAAAGACACTGTCTCCTAATTACATAAGAAGCGGGTGGATGTCTTGAGCATGAATAGAACCAGCATGTTTTGGTCTTTTGAAGAAAATGTGCCAGGAGATAAACCGCTCAGAGCGGTTCTGAATTCTTTCCTCTTAAATGTAGTTGAGAGTAATTGAGATGTGTGCTTGCTGTTTATTTGCAATTGCTATTTAAATTCCCGACAAGGGAGGGGCATCCGAGCGTTTTTTCATTAACTGTGATTTTCCTAGTCCGTTTTCTTGTTTCTCTGTGGCTTTGTTGTAAGTCAGGGTCAACCGCTGGGTGGGGTCCACTACGTGAATAGCCCCGGTCAGATCTAAATTCGGAAGCTCGGTGCAGTGTTCTGCTGGCGTGTGGTTTTGCTCGTTACCTTGTTCCTCTGGCTGTCTTCCCCTCGCGGCTGGGGTGACAGAGCTCATGGCTTGGAGGAAGGGTGTTGTCAAAATCCCACTGTAGATTGTCTTTTAAAAGGTGGCTGGTGAAACGGTCCGAAGGCTCTTGGGGTCCCTCATGAAAGCCATGAAAATGGAGGCTTCGACTGGAGCTCAGGAAGCTCTCCCCTTGTCTTCCTGCCCAAAACGTGGCTCTAACTCTGCTCTGGGGAGTGGGGAGGCTTGGCTGGCCGAGCCACAGGGAAGTGGTGCTGTTGGAGAAGCCGTTGTGTGAGGTGGGTTGCTTGTTAAAATGAGGAGTGCCGTTCCCTGGACAGATAGCTGTTTGTGCTTCTTGTAGAAGAACTGAAGGAGCATTTGCTCGGGGACAACGCTATCGACAGAGTCTTCACCCTGGGCAACGCCGAGTATCCAGTGAGCTGGGACAATGAGGTCAGGCTGTGGGCGTTTCTTGAAGACCGAGCCTCGCTGCTTTTAAAGACGTACAAGACCACTAGTGAGGTAATTCGACTGAATGAGGATTCGAGCTTTGTCGTGTTTTAACAGGTGCTTAATAAGAGATTCCTTCCTTCATGTACTATAGTTCTTTTATTTTTTATTTAACACCTTTACACTTAACAAAAGAATCCTATCGAGCCATTGCTGATTAGAAGGTAAATTCTTTACATTATTTGGTGGTTCTCTATAATTTCTAATCCATGATACAACAGATAGAAGCTTTCATTTGTGCTTTCAAAGTTGACCATCGGGCCACTCACTTGAAATACTTCTCATTCATTTGTTCATCTATTCATTCATTCATTCATTCAGCCAAGGGCTGAGCCCTGGGACCCCCTTAGCTCCCAAGACAAGACAGTGAACAAGTTCAGACACAAGGGAGGTTCTCTGTCAGGCGTGTGAAAGCACCTTGGATTTGGGCTCTCATGTTTCACGGTAGTGTTACCCACAGCAGAGCTCACAGTGCTGAAGCACATTTTGGAGTAAGTACACAGTCACTCAACCACCTCCGCTGTCAAGACCCAGAACCTGTGTCCCGCCCCCCGCCCCCAGCCGCTGCTGACCTGCCTTCCGTCTCTGTAGTTTGCTGATTCAGGCTTCTTCTGATTAATTTTGCTTGTTTTCATTTTCTAGGAAGACAAGTCCATCTTGAAAAACCAGGACCTTTCTGTTCGTGCAAGAATGGCCATCAAGTTGCGCTTGGGTGAAAAAGAAATTTTGGAAAAAGCAGTGAAGAGTGCGGCCGCGAACCGGGAATATTATCGCAAGCAAATGGAGGAGCGGGTTCCACTGCCCAAGTACGAGGAGAGTAACCCTGGGCTGCTGGAGGGTGATGGGGCGGACTCCAGGCTGCCCCTGGTCCTGCGGAGCCTGGGGGAGGGGGCTGGCGGGCAGGGGGCCCTCCCCCTTGCAGAGGCCGTGGGCCGTGCAAAGGCTGCAGAAAATGGGCTAGTCAACGGCCAGAACTCTATCCCCAATGGGACCAGGTTAGAAGAGGAAAGTTTAGATGAAGAGAAAAGGAAAAGAGCAACTGAAGATGCCAAAGAACCTTCTTCAGAGAGCACGGAGGAAGTCACGGGGCAGCTCTGAGGACACCGGCTGCTGCGGCCCCAGTCAGCGTGCCTGCGAGAGCAGTCCCCTCCCGTCGCTGTGGTTCCTTATTTCACGTTTGGGTTTCTTTTTCTGCAGAGAGGAAAGTGATTTTGCTGCTTTATATAAAAATAATTTTTTAAGTTATTTAAAAAATTTAGCTTCCCTCTTTTGATTAAGATTGCCATCTTGCTTTTAGGCAAAACGAGCAAGTTATCAAACCATGACAACAACGGGGAGAGAGGTGCCTCGGAAGACTTTGCAGACCCGTTGTGGGCAAAGTGTTTTCTTCCTGGGGAAGAACTAGCACCTCTCTCAGCTGTGCTTTTGTGGGCCTGCCCTCGTGACAACCAGAGGGACGCCTCTCTGCCTCCTGCCAGCAGGACGCAGTGGGCGGGGCGAGCAGTGGGGGGCGGCGCGGTCCCACAGTCAGATGGAGCTGGAGGTTTGGGAGCTTGTCTGGGCAAAATCTTTTTTTTCCCCCCTAAAAAATATAACACTCCAGTACCAAAATAAAAGGTAAGGTGGCAACCTTATTTTTAATAGTTTTAAATGTTGATGATAATCCTAATTATATAAATCCACAAACACACGCCCCTAGTGATTTCTAAAGACTTGTTTACTTTTTGTGTTGTTTTACTGTATTAAGAACTCGTCTTTTCTCCTTGAATCAAAGTAGGACAGGCATCCTCTTTCTAGTTTCCAAAGTTGGCTCTGATTTTAAAGTGGTGCATTTGGTTTCCAGCGTGGGTGACGGAGAGTTTGCGAACACAGTGGCCGCAGCTTTCCGTGGCTGGGTTCAGAGTGAGGGGCTTCTGGGCTCTTCTGGTTTTCTCAAGCTAGAGATTTTCAAAGTACACTTTTGAGTAAAAAGCCTTATTAAAAGGAAACCATGATTAATATTGGTCTCTTCCTTTTCTTTGGAGTGGGACAGGCTCTTTGAGTTGAGCTTTTGTGCAAACCGCCCTCCTTGCCCACCAGGCAGGGCATGAACCTGAGCGCTGCCCGAGTTCTGCTGGCCCCGGGGGTTCAGAGATGAGAGGCTCGCCCACAGCCCTCCCCAGCCGCTAGGCAGCGCTCCAGGGGGATGGGGCGTGCTGGCGGCAGGCCCACAGAAAGAAGAGTGCTCGAGTCTTAGGGGAAATAAAGGCTTGGGATGGCGTCCTGGTGTGGGAGGGGCGTCCTGGTGTGGGGGGGCATCCATCCCCAGAAAGCCAGCACTCTTAAAATTACGGATTGCCGGTCTTAACAATGCATTTCCACGTTGACTCTGATGTTCTGGTAAGCCCGTCACTGACTTTGAAAACGCTGTCCATTGTTTGCACAGCCATTGGTTGAACCTCGTTGCTCATAGGTCATCTCAGTGACCTCCTTGGAGAGGACACTCCCAGCAGACACATCACTTCCTTCTCCACTGAGGACGCCTGCCTTCTGGGGCCCAGCAGGCCAGCCAGCCCGCTGCATCGGACGCCAGTGTCAGGCTTCCCCCTTGTGTGAGGTCGGCAGCTCTGTCGGTGTGATGCCCGTGACGTGTGCACGTTAGCGTGCTCATCGTCCAGACTTCTCCGTGAGAAGCCACCTGTGGCCGCCCGCTCTCCTGTCAGCCTTGTCCCTGAGGTCCTTTGCCAAGAAGAAGGAGCTGGTCTCACATACGAACTTCCCAAAGGCCAGAGTGCGGTGGTCCCCAAGGACTCGCCCACTCTGGTAGAGAAGCCCCAGTGACCAGGGCTCCGTGGTTGCCTGGGCTGTAGGGACAGTTGTCAGAGGGGTGAAAGTTTCCAGCCTGACGCTAACTATGTCCTCTGAAAGGACAAACACAGTGCAGACATAAAGTAGCATCGTGAAAGGGACGGCTTGCAAAAGATTCCCTGGAAGGGATGCGCGTTGGGTGGAGCTGGAAGAGCCCTGGGCAGGCTGGGGTGGGGCGTGAGTCCTCCGAGCACTGCCAGGGCGCCGCGCCGCCCCCTCGGGCCCCTGGCTGCGTTTCCGGGTTAGGTGAAAGGGCACACTGAACTATCAAAAGTCCTGCTTAAGAACGTGGAGACAGTTCTGGTCATGGACTCCCCGTCCACGGGGTCTGCTTGTAAAAGTGATTGGGCCAAAGGGTGATGATATGTCAGACTCCCGCTGAGGACGTAAGAACGGGGCCCATGTGAACAGGGAGTTTTCGTGTTGGAAGACGGAGGACCTGTTGGGTAACGTTTGCTGAGTTGGGGAGGATAGCCCTAGAATGGTGGTTTAAGGTTGACGAGGCCGCAGCACCCCGTAGTCACCCTCTGCCCCGCGTGGCTCGGCAGGTGTAAGGCTGGTGCCCAACCACTTGGAACCACCACCAAGTGTTTGAAAATGGAGGAGAAGGGATTAAATTGGCACCGAAGAGCCCTCACTGCCATCTGTCATGAAAATAGACCTTTCTCTCAAATCATTTCAAAGTTTACTTTCTTTTCTTAATGCTCTTGGATGCGAGGCTGTTCAGACTGGCCATTGGAGAAATGCCAGCTTCTGCTTCTGTTTCGTTAGCTCTGTGTGTTATTTGCGTAAACAGTCAGCAATTAGATTCCGCCAGCCTAGAAAAACGGCTCCATTTCTCCACGCAGACGGGCAAAAACCATGGGTGACTCTTCCCCGTAGTACTAGGACAAGCTCTCCAGAAGATGTATGTATTCGAGAGATGGGGTGAGACATTAAAAACACCCTCAGGTTCCTGGTACCCGTGGTCGTGCTAAATTAAACTCTCACTTAAAAACGAGGAATGAGCCCTGGCCGGGTGGCTCGGTTGGTTGGAGCGTCCTCCCGTGCACCAAAGACTTGTGGGTTGGATCCCCAGTTGGGGCAAGTGTCCTGTCTGTCTAAAATCAGTAAGTATATCCTCAGGTGAGAATTTAAAAGAAGGCAGTTAACTTCCTGTAAATTATCACTGTATTTTTCGGTGGTTTAGATGTGTTCGTTAGACTAAAAGATTAAAAAAAAAACATCCCACAGAAAGGCCTTGTGACCTGAGGCCAGAACTGGAACAGCGCAGACCACGGAAAGTCGGGGACCACGGCGGGGGGTTGGTTTGGGGGTGGGTTTCAGAGAGCTCAGAGTTGACAGTGTTGACTGTCTGTAGCCGTGGCGACGGCGGGATGCCGCGCATGTGATACAGTTCACACGGCTCTGACCTGGCAGAGCGAGTGTGTATGATAGGGATAGCCGCCAACCCGACCGAGGATCCGGCTCACCTCCATTCGCACGTCAGTTTCAGGTGGGGACGGAGCGGAATCTGATAACCTCATTCAGGGTCACCCTGCTGTCTCAGTCAGCAGCACCTCCTGTGATATATTCCCAGAACTCTATAAATTGAATTTGAGTCACCTGAATTGTATTTAAATGTGCTGGTGAATCTGCTATTTAATTGTAAGTGCAGTGTGGGTCCTGGGTGTGCTTGGCCAGAGGGAGGGAGCCGCAGCCGGGCCTGAGCCCCGTCCTGTGTTGGAGGAAGTGTAGCGTGTGAAGGAGGGGTGGACAGTGGGACGTGGCCAGGGCCAGGCCATTGGGGTGGACTGGCACAAGGACACGAGAGCGTTCTGAATGTCTGGTGCAGTCTGATTTTATTAACCGTTTCCGAGAGGACGGGAGGCGGTCCAGTGGCGGAGTGCACGGGCAAACAGCCTTGCTCCTTTCCTGGCCGCAGCCCAGGCACGGGAAAGCGTGCTTTTGCCTGCTTTTGTGTCTTCCTTGAGGGTTTTGCTTGCTTCCTCCAGAGGTACTGGGGGGACCAAAGGAGACAATGTGTGCGAGAACCCCGGCACCGCGGCTGCTGTGCTGCGTGCTCCGTAAGTGGAGCCGTGGCGTCTCTCGGTCTGAGCCACTCCTGGGAGGCAGAAATCTTGGTGGGCCTGGGGGTAGCAGACCACCCGGCTCCCATGGGTCCATTGATGTAGGAACTTGCGGCCTGTACTTGGCAGTGGCTGTGTTCTCGGTGCAGTGCCAGGTTCCGCAGGCGACTCAAGGATTCCTGAGGAACCTGCACAGCTCCTGAGCGGCAAGGCACCCACTTGGACACACGGCCATAACCCGAGCAGAACATGCCATGATGTTTCATGATGGGAGTGCCTGGCACACGGCACTCAGAGAAAAGGAGGTGGAGGAGGTGGCAGCTGGGCATCCAGGGGTTCTTTGTGAGCAGCGGAGTGGGGGCAAGGGATGGCCAGGCGTGCATAGGAGGGCCCAGAAGGTCCAGCCTTTGGGAGAGATACTGCAGGAGACTGAACCCTGAACACCACCGTGCCGGCAGGTTGCGGGAGGGCCGAGGGCCGATCCTGTGGCAGTCAACCCAGTAAATAGCTTCTTTAGCCAGAGAATGTAGCAAATGCCCGCTCTGTTAAACACAGGTTGCCCTCGCTGGTCCCATCGGAACAAGGTGAAAAGGCAGAGGAGGCTATGTTCTTGGACCTCAGAGCACGATCCCTGGAGCTGGGCATGTTAGCTCCGGTGGTCGCACATCAGCTCAGACTCTTGGGCTGTCTGAACCGTCTCGAAAGCCCTCTTATTGATGTGGGCCACTCTCCTCGGCCTGGACCCTGGCCGGCATACTCGTGTGTGAGGATCATGTGTACACACATGCAGATACATACATGTATTTGTGAGCGTGTGTGTGTGTGTGTGTGTGTGTGTGTGTGTGAGATGGTCTCAAAACATTCCCAGTTTCAGTTACCAGAGCAGTGACTCAGTGTGCTGCAGGCTGAGCATGGGTAGGTGCCATGTGGGCGCTGCTGCAGGTGGGGCGCTGTGGGCCTCCCCTGGCTGGTCTGAACACGTGGCACCTGGGGCGTGCTCTGGAACGGTCTCTCCACTGATGGGATAGTCACAGCAGTGGGACACCCGGCATCTCTGGAACCGTGAATTATGCTCCTCCGGATTTATTGAAATCTCACTCCTTCCCTCTGCCTATTCTCGCTTGTTGAATGCTAGTTCTTCAAGAATGTTCTAGTAGCAAAGGGTCAGGATTGTGGCTGCATCTCAAAGCACCCTTCTCCATCTTAACAGTGCCTGGCTCTGGAGGAGCTATTTTTTAGGATCATGAGATCTGCTTAAAACCCCTGAAAGCAGCCAAGTGCACCCCAGGCGGCTGTCACGGGGGCGGCCTGCTCCCTCTGTCCCGCAGAGCCCACCGTCCCCGAGCTCCATGCTCATCTCCACCTTGTGTTCACGCAGACCTGCTTTTCTAAAAGAAAGGAACTGACCAAGGAGTCCACTCCCATGTATGGGACTTGTAGGTCCCTCAAAAGCATTAGCATCGGGACCTGTGGCCAACATTTTAGCCCAGATATGAAACCTCATCCAAAAACCTGAGCTTTGAAATCAGGCAGGGCTGGCACAGAGTCCGGACCTCTCCTCTGGGGTCTGAGACCTGCAGTGGGTTTTTCACGCACTGGGCCTTGGCTTTCTTGTCTGTGAGATGGACCTGCCATCGTGGCTGCTGGTGCGAGGCTGCAACAGTGTGGGTCTAGGGCCTGGAGCAGCAGGTACTCCGCAGGCGGTCCCCACTGTTCCTACCAGCGGATCTGATGGAGGACCAATGGCTTTTCTTCCCCCGACAGTGGCGTCTCCCGAGCAACCCTGGGATCTCAGGGCATGGACCTCAGTTCCACCTGCCACTGCCCTATTCACCTGCCTCATGCAGAGCAGACATACTGCAATCATACCTGCACCTTTCTAAGTATAAAGATCTGTCCTGTCCCATAGGCACCTCTGAATTTCTTGGCTTTGTGTTTTCAAGTAAATCTCACAGGCAGCTCAAAAACACGCCATCCCCCAGCTGTGGGTGCAGACGGCGACCACGGGGGAGCAGGAGACGGCAGCTGGGATCGGGGCCGCCCAACACACCTGACATCGGAGGTGATGCTCCAGGCAGCCGAGGGTGTGGTCGAGTGAATGCACAGCTGCACTGGGAGAAGCAGCTGCTGCCTTTTCATCCAGGAACTAGAAAACATGGTCATCGGCAGTTGTCAAAATGCATAGCGTTGGGTTATCGTCTAACGATTTCCGGGTTCCGGCATTGAGGCTGCAGTATGGTCACAGTCAGGGGACGCAGTCTGGCCACTTTGTGGATTTTGAAAGGATAAGAATGGCCCTGGCCGGTGTGGCTTGGTTGTTGGAGCCTCGTCCTGTGCACTGAGAGGTCACCTGTTCGATTCCTGGTCAAGGCACATGCCTCGATTTTGGGTTTGATCCCCAATCAGGGTGTGTACAGGAGGCAACCAGTTGATGCTTCTCCCTCCCTCCCTCTCCCCCTTCCTCTCTCTCTAAAAGCAATAAAAAATGCCCTCGGGTGAGGATAAACATAAAAGTAAATGGACCAGGTGTTTTCAACAGTTGTCCCAGGAAAAAAAGGAAGGGGTACTTTATTCCTCTGAGCGGAGTCCCAGGCTCTGAGATCCAGTTAAGGGCGTGTCAATGGCTTTCTCTGGCCTGCGAGCTAACCACACCCCCCCCTCCACCAAGAAGCGGGGGCTACAACAGACACTGGACAGAACTGGACTCACAGCTGTGCTCACAAAGGTGGCGTGTCACACGGAAGCCTCTGCGGGGTTCTCATGAGAGTGGGTGCTGAGTGGGGCCTGGGCTCCAGGCGCAGTAACCAGTGCTTACCGGCAGGCCTGGCTCTGTTGCACAAATTAACGAGGTTGAGAACTCAGTGCTAGAGCCAAATAACAATTGGCTGTCAGCTCAACTTCACGGTGAGCAAAGAGGCTGCCCCTCTTCCAGGGACCCACCCCAGCGATGTCGGGTGTGCAGAGGACAGAGCGGGGGCAGCCGCAGGACACTTGCTGGTCTGTCCCCAGCAGAGGTTGGACACCTCCAAGCTGGTCTTCTTGGAGGCTCAGGTCTGCGGAGACAGACTCTGGGGTCTGGGCGCTTCCCCGCAGGCACCTGGATAGGCTTCTCCGCTGCTGTCTCCGACCTCACCCAGGTGGCAGAGGCAGGTGGCAAGAGCCCTGGTTCACAGGTGACAAAATGTAGGCCCAGTGACCATGCTGAGCTGATGGGAAAGAGACACACGGCTGCAGGGTCCCGCCCCAGGTGATCTTCCTTCATGTGCTTCCAGTCGGTGCCGTCTGTGGAGCCACCCAGCAGCTGGCTGAGTGTCTGGTACATGCTGGGCTCTGTCCTCAGCTCTGGACAGACCAGCAGCGTGTGACACCAGGGGCCTGTCAACCAGGACCTCACAGAGGACAAGGACAGCCACCTCCCTGGGGGCTGCAGAGGGCCCCCCCGGGGGAAAGTATCCCTAATGTAGGACTTCATGTACATCCCTATTTTTTTAAAGTTAGAAAATCAGCTGGCCACAAACAGGTCCCCAGATGATGGCATTTAACAACCACCAGTTAATCAGTCCCACTTAGGGGTGACTTGGGCCTCCGCAGTAACAAGAACAAGCACAGCCCTGCCTACTCCCATCTGTATTAAATGGACAATGAAGGAAATGAGCGGGTCCAGGCTCCCTGGCCGCCATGTCGGGCATGGAAGTGTCTGCTGTCTCCACCTCAGTCCTGTGGCAAGTTTTGTTGTTTACGACCCAAGTCGTGTCTGGCTGCAGCTGCTGGGATCTGTCCGTGGACGCCCGGTGCCCAGAAATCCGAGTGCACAAATACCCCTCCCTGAGCAGACACAGTGCCCCCGGAGGCTTCAGGGGATCTCCAGGCCCTCTCTAAGGGAGCCAGGATTTCCAGCGGCAATTAAATTGCATGATTGGATACAGGGAAAATTTTATAATTGCTCCCAGGTAGCAATTTATGAGGACGGATGTTACTGATGACATGTGTCAAAAAGGTCAAAGTTTATACTTCCTTGAACATTAACCTAATCTTTGAAACTCTAAAAGTTACACTTTTTGGTCATTAATTTTTTTTCACATGCAGAGATTTTGACAATTAACCCAGTTAATAAAGGTCAAATTTCAATTTCTTCCAATTTCTGGAGCACTTAACTTACTCTTTTGTGAAAGTGGGGAGATAGAGGGAGATAAATAGTTATTAAGTGAGTGCAGGAGGCAGGCCCGCTGTCAGGGGGGTGATTGTAACTCAGTGGACACCGAAGAACAGCATCGCTGTGTACCTGGTGAGGAGGAGAGCAGATTGCAAGCCGAGAAAACAGAAAAATTAAGCCCAGACAATGTGTGCGGTTAGCAGGAATGTATGAGTATACACGCTTGTTAAGTCGTCTCAGGCAGGATTCTATGCATTCCATGACAGTAGACTTCAGGCTTCAACTATTGAATCTGAATATTTCAAAATAGGTAATTTCTGTGAACTTGCAATGAGGTACAGCGTGAGTCAAGAACCATGTGTACCCCGCCAGGCTGCCGTCCTGAAATGACCCCAAACACAGACCAGCAAACAGGGCAACTCTGTGACCCCGGGACCAAGCTGCATGGGGGAGGGGACGCACACTACACCGCCACAGCCCCCAGGCTGGACCCGGGCAGGTGCTGGTGAGGAGCGGTTTCCATCTGTTCAGGGCCGGGGAAACGGCGGTGAAACTCCACGGAGCCCTCCGCCGCTCAAACAGGACAGCCAGGACTCTGTGTCTCCCCCCACCCCAAACCAGACCCGCGAGCCCGGCTTCCAGTCCCGGTCCCAACTCCCCACGAGCCTTTGTGGGATCCTCAGTCCCCTCTTCCGTTTGCGCCCCCTGGCGGCGGTGCCGGCCAGGACGTGGCCCCGGGAAGCCCAGCGGAGCTCTTGCACTCACTCCCCCGAGAGCAGGTGCCTTCCCAGACCCAGCCATGAACCTGGTCCCAGAGGCGGGTGTTGGCATGTTTGTGGGCTGTGGCTGCTGCTGCTGTGCTGTAAAAATACAGGCCTCTAGGTGCAGATGCGATCAGTGTTAGGAGGGCTGGGTAACCAGGTGGGGCCTTCCAGCTGGGGTGGTCTGAGCTCCGGAACTGCGAGGTGAGGGTGCAGGAGGGGGCGCTGGATGGTCAGACAGGGCCAGGCTGGAGCTGCTGTTTGGAGGGTGACAAAAGTCAGGGGTGGCCTAGGCGTGGGCCTGAGAGGAGGTGGACGGCGAAACCACAGGAAGTGAGGAGGTCACGGCAATGGAAAGCTGAGGGTGCGAACTGGGCCTCGAG
Organism: Desmodus rotundus; assembly: GCF_022682495.2. Classification (NCBI taxonomy): domain Eukaryota; kingdom Metazoa; phylum Chordata; class Mammalia; order Chiroptera; family Phyllostomidae; genus Desmodus; species Desmodus rotundus. The sequence continues at coordinate 133,688,768 of NC_071393.1, read as the reverse complement.
GTGGCTACACGGGCCCCTCAGGGTAGAGAGCTGCATTCAAGCCGAGTTTACTCTGCTCAGCAGGGACAACCTTGGTGGCTTGGCCTGCTGAAGTCAATGGCCGCCAGAGGGGGGGCCTGCAGCAAAGCCCCGCCTCCCCGTCCAGGAGACCAGACGCTGCCACCAAGCCGGCAACCCTTGCTTTGTTGAAGACTCAGAAGTGTCTGGTAATGACCGCCCAGAACCATAGAGCAGCTCTCCTGAAAGGTCACTTTGCTGAGAGAGGAGGAAGATTCCTCTTCCTGGGGGCTGTCATCTTTTGCTTTAATTAACATCAGCCGTGTACACACTTGGCAGCAGCTTCAAGTGTTCGAGTGGACTTCCTGTGACATTTTTAATAAAAAAATGTGAATCCTTGCGGGCTAACAGAGGTGTTGGTCCACGCCTTCTCGGCTGCAGGGGACCTGTGGGGCAGACAGACGCCGGCCCTGCCCACGGCCAGCGCGGACAGCCCTGCCTGGAGGACGGGGCCAGGCAGTGCGGACGTTCCTCGCTCGTGTGCTGGTTCATTCGTCCACTCGCTGGGAAGGCAACGTGGAAGAACCGGGTAGCTTGCGTTCGTGTTCTAGCCGCCTGGGCCAGGAAGCTTGCCTCTCCCTGCCTCAACTGCTTCATCTGTAAAATGGGCCCGTTGGAGCCTGCGTTCACAAGGTCATTTTGTGGATTACATCAGTTTACAAGGGCCACTCAGAGACTCAACCGGCTGTGGTTATGGTGACTCAGCCCTGACGCCCGTCCCCACTGTGTCCTATCGCTGATGTGCCTGCTGCCCCCACCAGACCGAAGGCGGGACCGTGTCTGGTGTATCCATGTCCACGGGCGTCCGGCTCAAGGGAAGACCTGCAAGACAGGAGCCTGTGTGGCCCAGGGCTCCCAGAGGGGGCGCCAGATGCTTCTTTCTGAGCAGCAGCGGCAGATGGGCCAGTCCAGTTCCTTTGGTACTGTTTCCATTTTTCCAGCAAGAAAGTGGAAGCCCAGTTGCAGGGTTTCTTGCCCACCTTGTCTCAAAGCTGACCCGTTCCTCTAGGAATCGAGAGCTGAACGCAGGCATAGGAGCATCCCTTCTCTGGTGAGCAGTTGGCCTTGTGATTCCAAAACTCCCCTTTCAAAGACTACCTATAACGTGCCTACTAGGTGTCAGTGCCTCCTTGCTGATCAAGAGACAAGCATCCTCTCTGGAGCTCACAGCAGGGTAGCTGCCCCTCCCCTCAGCGACACCCCCAAATGCTCAGCTGGGACAGAGAACCCTCTTTTCCTGAACTCTTTATTTGAAGGTGCCGATGCAAAGTTCCACTCACATCCCCACCCCTCAAATAAAAACGTCAATGTGCTTTTCCTACAAAAAGGACATTCTCTTAATCACACAACCACCAAAATCAGGAAATTATCGCTGGCGTGTCCCTGCCACCTAATCGTCAGACCCCATCGAGGTCTCTCCAAGTGTCCCACTGAGGTCCCTAACCCTGACGGGATCCCGGATCACGCCCTAACTCTCGTTGCCAGGCCTCGTCTTCATTCTAGGGCATTTCTGTCACCACGCCTGGACTTCTGTGACTTGGACACGTCTGAGGGTTACAGGCCTGTTGTCGTGCAGAATGCCCCCTGTCGGGGTTCGGCTCTTGTTTCCTTGTGATTGGGTTCCGGTCCTGTGCCTCTCTCGGGAAAACTGCAGAAGCAGCACTGTGCTCTGCCCCCTGCATGCTGTCAGGTGGTGCAAGCTTTCGGTTTGTCCCCTGGGGGTGTCCTGGGGAGATGTCCTGTTGTGTGTGTGATTGGGAATATCCCATTCTCATCTATTGCTATGATTATCATTATTTTTCCCCCCATTGTATATATTAACACTCAACTTGTCCCTGACTTGGCCAGCAGGTTAGCCTTTCAAGCTGGCACTGGTGCCCTGCTCATTCTCTCTGCTCTTCCCGACCTCCCTCTGCCCCAGCCCCGGTCGGAGGAACCGCCCTGTCTCCCTGAGCCCTGTTTCTGGGTGGTGGGGCGGAGAGGGAGCAGCCAGGGGCTGGGCAGCAGGTGTGCCCAGGCGCAAAGGGGCATCGCTCTCCTGGGCTCTCTCAGGGAACAGAGCTAACCACACAAATCGATTTACATGCTATGTCTCTCTCTCTCTCTCTCTCTAATCCCCCCTCCGATTCCATTCCGGCACCACTGTGTCCACCCTAGTTTTCCCCTCTTCACAGCTCTAAGGCCCTCTCCCCCAGGGAGAACCCAGGCTCCCCTTATCCTCCAAACTTTTACTTATGGGCTCAATCTCCCGGTCGGTGACCCACCTCCTGTTGCCCGGGTGGCCCTGCACTCTGGGCTCCAATATCCCACCTGTCAATTGCCCTTATGTGCTGGGACCCCCTCTCCTTCTCTCCCTGTTATGCTCTGATGCCCCACGCTCGGGGCCCGGATGCTGCCGCCTCACCCCCCTTGGCTCTTTGAATCCCACATTACAGGCCTTCAGCAGGGAAGTTCTCCCCGGCCTCCCACACTCGTGCTGGGCCTCCATCCTCCCCCCACCCCCGGTGTGTGCACCCCCCTGCGCAGTCTCATCTGATGGCTTCTAGACCGAACACTGGAGCAGAAAAGAAGGCAGGCAGGCTGCACAGTAAACGTTAGTAGAGGTTGCCAGAGTGGTCTCCAAAGTGGCTGTCCCCGTTTGTGACCTCACCGGCAGTGTGTGACAGGGCCTGCACCCTCCCGCCCTCCAGCACGCTGAAGTCTGCCAATCTGATGGGACCCAATGTGTCAAATTAATTTGCGTCTCCCGTCTTTACTAACAAGTTGGGCATCTTTTAATATGTGTATTAACCCTTTATAATTTCTGTCCTGCTTCTTGTCTACTCGTTTCTTTTCCTGTTTTCATGTCAAGGGAATTCTTTATGTATATTGGGTACCTATATTTGTTACATGTGGTGTAAATATTTTTTCATCTGCCACTTCTCTTAACTTACATATTATCTTTCTTCATTCAAACTTTTAAATGTTATAGTATGATTTATGAGTTTTGCTTTTCCTTTAAATCTTGTATAAGATTGAAGGTCATAAATATATTTTCTAATATTTTCTCCTATTACTCTTGCAGGGGTTTTTTTTTAAGATACATTTTTTTCCATTAATTTTTGTTAATAGTATGAAGAGGGAATTTAATTTCATTTTGTCCCAGGTAGCAAATTGTTCTACTGTTTATTGAATAATCCCCCTTCGCCCCACTGATTTGAAATGCCACCTTTGTTCATACACTAAATTCCAGTATATGATCCTCTATTTTTGTTCCAAGGATCTATTTATCTATTCATGTGCTAATATCACATTATATTTATTAAAATTACTTTATAATATGTTTTGACATCTTGTCGAGCAAAATTCCTCTCTTTGTTTTTTCCTTTTTCAAGCTGTCTTGGCTACTCTGGAACCGTTACTCTCCCTTCTGATGGTTAGAATCAGCTTGTCAAACCCCATTCACGTCTTGATCAGGTTTTGATTGGGATTGTGTTGAATTTATAGATTTATTGACGGGATTCAATTGGAGCAAGAATAGGAATTTGTAGCGTTGTGATGCGGCCCCAAGCAAGCGTGCGGTGGGGCGGGGTGCGGGCCCTCCGCAGAGGCGGGCCACTGTGCTGTCTGGGCAGGGTTCCTCCCTGGCGTGCAGGCGCTAGGTGTGTGGCCCTGGGTGGCTCTCGGTGTCCCCAGCCCGAGCCATGCAGGACCCCTGGGGCTGGCTTCCTCCCTCTGGAGGGGCTGGGAGGCCTCCCTTAGATACAAAATCCTGGCCTAGAGAGTGACCCTAACCCCACTCACCATCCTCATTAAATGCTCACTGAGCACCTGCAGGCTGGGACTCCAGGTGCCAGGGGTGGAGGTGACCCTAGGGGGTCCAGCAGCACCCTCCTGCTGGTGGAACACTGAAGGAAACTGTGGGTGGCACCCGGAGGGAACAGCTCCTCCGGGAGACTCTGCAGGATGGGTCCATTTCCGGGCAGCCAGAGTAGGGCAGAGGCAGCTGGAGATGAAGCCCCCCGGGTCATATCAAGGCCTGTCTGGGCTGGGGCCCGTGTGCCCTGCAGGGGTTCCTAGGTGGGGTGTGAGGTGGAAGGACTCACAGTGTGTCCCTGGGGGTGGGCCCGGGGGGAGACCAGTGGGCCAGTCCAGGGGTGGCTGCAGCTCGTGCTCCAATGAATGCAGTCCCACGTCGTCCTCAATGGCTGTTAAAGGGCAACTGGCGAAACGTGCTGACCGGGAGCTTACAAACATGTCACCAGAGCTCCACAGTAAGGGCCGCCTTGTCGAGGAGGTAGCCAGCAGGGTTCCCCAGGGAGGCTTGTTGATCGCAGACACCGTGTGGGGTCGCAAGCACGCAGTGATCACACAGAGAAGACGCACTTTACTCGGTTTCATTGTGTTTTAAGTTCCCAACACGCAGTGCGCCTGGGTGGATCATTCCGACCACGCCCACCCTGGGGTGTCCGGGTGAACCACGTTCTTCATCAGCTGCTCACGTGGTTTAACGGCGAGGCTAGCGAGCGTGTTTGTGAGATGCGCACAGTATCCACAGGGACCCTGGTGTCCCCCCAGCTCGCTGGAGAAACAGAACCATTGCCGCCTTCGAGGCCCTCTGGGGACCTCCTGGGCGCCATCCCCGGCAATCACACTCCTGGGTTTCTGTCCCTGTGTCGTTCTCTCACTGTCCTGCCATGGGCCTGTGGCCAAACGTGACGTCGTTTAGTGCTGCACGGTTTTGAGCCCCGTGTGACTACGTTTGTGCAGCCTCCGTCCGTCCTTTGCCTTTTTCTTTCTGAACTTGACGCTCCCAAGATCATACTTCGTCCCCACTGCTGCGCGGCGCTCTGCCGTGTGAACAGACCGCTATTTGGGGTTCTTCCTTTAGCTGCCGCAGTCTGGGTGGTTCCCAGCTTTTGTTTTTTTGCTGTGCTGCCCTACGTGGCCAGGCTTCTCGGAGGCACGCGCCCTGGGGCGCACTTTCTGGGTCCCGAGGTGTTCACTTCTTCGGCTTCGTTCCACAATATAAAGAGAAACTTAGGTAATTTTGAATCCTGCCAGTATGATGTTCTCACTGTTCTGCATTGTCATCAATAATTGATATTCTCACTGCCTAGAATTTTTAAATTAAAAAAAAAATTGGCGCTCACATATGACTGATATCATGGCCGAGCGCAGGAGTCTGAGGTCGTGGCCTTTTGTTCGCCCTCGGTCGGCTCTCGAACGTTTTTGGATGCAAAGGGCCCACCAAGTTTCAGGCAGGCTTCACCGGGCGACATTCCTAAGTGCTAGGGAAAACTTTCTCGGAGCCCTCAACATTCCAGACAGAGGGGAACACATCAACTTACTAAGAGAAGCTAGCCTAAAATCAGAGTTCTCGGTGGCTGCGCTGGGAGTCAGACGCAGCGGAATCCTGTGTCTTTACCCCAGCCGGGCGGGTGGGTGCTGTGACGCCCCCTGCTGTGGAGCAGAGGAAACGCAGACGCGGGGTGAATTCCGAAAGGGCACAACTCTAGTAAGGTAGGGTTCAGACTTAAACACGGTTTGCCTCCGGAAACACACCTTCAAACTACCGTGCGTTCCTAAGTAAGATAGAAAGATGGGAAGAAAACTACTTCAGTACGTAAAGGCCTTTCGCCTAGGCTGGTCAGCAAGCAGAGAGGCAAAGGCAGTGCCGGGAATTAGGGCCAAGAGGGTGCCTGCTAGCTCCCCTCTTGTTCCATGCGGGTCCAGCTAACGCAACTGGGGAGGAGAATTAGCAAAGACAATTTGAAAAAAAAAAAAGATAAAATTGTCTCTTTTTTGCAGGTTATATAATTATGTATCTAGGAAATTCAAGCAATTCAACAAGGACCCAAAACAAAAACAAAACCCCCCTCCCCCCAAAAAGCTAAGGTGGCTGGATGCTGGATAAATAAGCAACAGCAAAATAGCTTTTCTTTATATTAGCAATAAACAGAAATGGAAATGCAAAAACTACCACATTCACACTGGGAACAAAACTGTTTTTAGGATATTTGAACTATTCCATTTACAATAACATCAAAAAGAATGAAAGATGTAGGAATAAACTTAACAGAAAAGCACAAAACTTATACTCTGAAAACTATAAAACACTGTTGAAAGAAATAAAAAAGTGCCTAAATAAATGGAAAGAATTCTATGTTTATAGATTAAAATTTAGAAGTAAGATGGCATACCGACCTGTAGATTCAATGTAATTCTTATCAGAATTCTAGTTGGCTTCTTTGTAGAAATTGCCAAGGTGATTCTAAAATTCATATGAAATTTCACAGGACCCAAAATGACCAACACAATTTGAAGACAGAAGTAAAGTTGGAGGACTCCCATTCCTGATTTCAAAACTCACTGCAAAGCAACAGAAATGAAGATTGTGTGTCGCTGGCTGGATGTATAGGTCAGTGGAGTAGAATTGAGAGCCCAGAAATCAATCCATGTGTCTATAAGAAACTTACTTTTGACAAAGGTGCCTAAACTAGTCAGTGGGGAAAGAATAGTCTTTTTGACAAATGGTACTGAGACCACCGTACAGTCACAAGCAAAAGGATAAAGTTGGGGTCTTTCCCTCATACCAAGTACAAATATTAACTCAAAATGGATCAAAGAACTAAACTAAACTAAACTGAAGCCATAAAACTCTTAGAAGAAAACACAAGGGTAAATATTTACGACCTCATTTTTGGCCATTGATTCTTAGATATAAATCCAGAAGCATGAGCAAGAAAAGAGAGAACAGATACGGTGGAGCTTCATCAAAGGGAGAACGTCCGTACTTCAAAGACACACTCAAATGAAAGGAAAAGACGGCTCAGAGAATGGGAGATAATATTTGCAAATCAGGTATCTGATAAGGGGCTTCTATCTGGAATGTATAGAGAACTTATATAACGCAGCCATGGGAAGACAATCTCATTTAAAAATGGGCAAGGGATTGGAGTAGCTACTTCTCCAAGGAAGTTACACCAGTGGGCTGTGATATGCAGGATGAGGAGATGCTCCACATCTTTAGTCATCGGGGAGATGCAAATCAAAGAACAATGAGATGCCACCTCACACCCTCTAGGATGGCTAGATTAAAAAGTCGAATAATAACAAGTGACGAGGAGGATATAGAGAGATCGGAACCATCACACATAGCTGGTAGGAATGTAAAACAGTGCGGTCATGTTGAAAACCAGTCTGGCAGTTCCTCAAATGGTTAGCTATACAGTCACCATATGGTCCAGCAATTCCGCTCAGAGGTGCCTACCCAAGAAGAACACAGTTGTCCACACAAACACTTATATACAAATGTTTATTTAAACCATGTTTACTGCATCATTATTCACACTAGCCAAGGGGTGGAAACCACCCAAATGCCCATCAACTGATGAATGGATAAAGAAAATGCGGTCTATCCACACAACGGAACATTATTTGGCTGTGAAAGGAAACAAAGTACTACTACATGCTGTAACATGGGCGGACCTTGAAAACACGATGCTGAGTGAACGAAGCCAGCCACAAAAGACCACACATTATATGATTCCATTTATGTGAAGTGCCCAGAGGAAAATCTATAGAGACAAAAAGCAGCTGAGTCGTTGCCCAGGGCTGGGAGGATGGGGAATAAAGGGGTGAATGGTAAGGGGTGAATGACGTGAACAGTATGGGGTTTATTTCAGAGGTGATGAAATGTTCTAAATTGACTGTGATGATGATCACATGTATCTGTGGATACCCCCAAACCCATGGAATGGTATGCTTTCAATGGGTCAGTTGTATGGTATGCAAATCACATCACAATAAAGCTGTTTTTTTTTTTTTTAAGAATAAGTTGGAATAATATATTGATGTGGAGAAGTTTTTGTAACAAATGCTTAAGTGAAGAAAGTTCCAGAGAGTTGTGAGTTGAAATACCTACCTCTACCCTTGGCCCCAAACCAAAATTTTGACCTGGAGGAAGTTCCTGCAAAGCCATGTTTAACTTTTAACTCCCAGCAAATGAGAATGAAACCTTACTTGTAGACACCTGAATCTTGGGCTTCCCGTGAGATCAGAGTATTGTGAGGCGGTAACTTTCTATTGTTTAAGCCACTCAGTGTGTGGTACTTATCAAGGCAGCCCTAATACACGGAGGAACAATAGAAACATTGGGGTGGCCAAAAAATCTGTTATGTTTTTTTTCTGTAAAATAAAAGACACATTTTTCCTTTTCACCAGTAACTATTGATTAGCTATTTTGAGTATGCCGGCTCTCTCCCGCTGCTAAACATCTTCCAGTGCATAAGACAGCCCCACAGCAAAGAATTATTTGGTCAAAATGTCAACAGTGCCAAGAAACTTCACAAACCACTTTGACCCATGCGATCAGTCACAGCACCTTTTCCACACATGGCACAAATCTTTTTTTTTTTGCATTTCAGTTGCATTTTTACCTTTCTTGAAATAATAAAACATAATACACCAAAAATGTGTATCTTTTTCCATCTTCAATATTAAAATAGCTTCACAAAAATTCACCGATTTTGATGTTTTTTAATAAATGCACACCGATATGACAGCTGTCCCAATACAACTAAGAAAATTGTTTCAAGTGAAGCTAAAGACAACTGAGCCCTGCTAGAGCCAGCGTAACAGAATTTTTGGCCCACCCAATAGAAGTGAATCTGTAGTAATTCACTGTGTTAACATTGGTCATCTTGTGGGACTGGGCTGGAGTGACAGAGGCTGTTAGGGTTTTAAATACGCTTTTATCGTTTGCATTGTTTTAATGTACGTACTTTCTTTGCATTGAAAAAACAAAAGATTTTTAAAGAAAACTGGGCTGCAGGGTTTGGGGGCTCCATTTTTTCTTTTACCTTCTGTGGTTAGATGTTTAATGTCTTCTGCAAAGGTCCTCCTGCCGAGCCCCCAAATTTGTTGGCCACATGGGCGCTCCGAAGCAGCTAGGAGTTCTAGAGGGCGCTGGGTGTGATGGGAGCAGGGCGGACAGCAGCTCTTGCCCCGTGGCCTGGGGAGTGAAGGCCCTCGTGGCGAGGAAGCGGCTGCGGCCATGAGACAGTGGTAGAGAAGGAGGGTTACTGCACATTGCAATTTCACTTCATGCTCCATGGCAGAATCTTGTATTTACAGATCTGGAAACTGAGGCTCAGCGAGGTCAAGGGATTTGGATGGGGGGCCCACAGCTAGTAAGTCATGGAGCAGGGGTCTGAGCCTGCGTAGCTGAGCTCCAACCCCCTGTGCCTTCCAACTCATAGAGGCTACGGTGCCCCTTCTCCCACCCCCAACCCCGCCCCCTGTATCAGGACTGTCCCCAGCCTAGCGAGAGCCTCCTCTAATTCAAAACAGTCTGGGGCCGGGTGGGAATCGGGTCCCCACCGCTGTTTGTCTCTGCAGCTTCCCAGCAGCCCTCACTGGGTTGCTGTGATGCAGGGGGCCTGCATTATTCAAGCCCATGGAATATTCAGGCTGTTGGGCAGAGGAATGAGCCTGTCAGGGCCGGCTGAGCCTTTCTCTCACAAAAGGCCCCTGTGGGCTGGGGAAGCTGCCTGCGCCTTGTGCTGGGACCGATGTGTCATCCTGGCCTGACCCAGGTGGGGGTGCCCGCTGCCTCTGCCACCTGATGGATGTGCTCATCTGGGGGAATGCATTATTGAGCACATGGGCTCTTTCCAACCAGACTCTTGGGCAAAACGGCTCAGCTGCGTCCCCACTGGTGGAAGCCCCAGTGAATCCACTCTCATGGGAGCTGGTTGGGGAGCTGGCCCGGTGTGCTGGGCTTGTGCAGGCCTTTTGGGGTGGTGGACATTCTTGCCTCAGTTCCTACAGGAAGCCAACATTCAGGAGAAAGACCTGGCATTTGAGACACCTGGTCTCGGCACTGTGTCGGCCGTGCAACCGCACACCTGCCTGACCTGCCAGGGTGGGACCGTGGTGCTCCGTGTGGTTCGAGGTCAGTGCAAACAGGGTTCCTAAGCAGGATGTGGCACATGAGAGCCCGAGCTTCCAGAATCAGGGCACTCGCCTGTCCTGAGCCCTTGCCCCCTGAGCCCTCGGGCATGTCAGGCTCCAGAATGCCAGGGTGGGTAGGTCTGGAACCTTGTGGTAGAATTTCCCGAATGTCAGAGTTGGTGGTTCTAGAACCCTGGGGGTGGGGCGTCTGGAACCTGGCATTCAAGTCTGGAAATCTGAGCTCCAGTCACACTGTGCAGAGCTCAGGAACCCTCTGCCACCCTGAGCCCCATGTGGATGCCTGAGTCAGGCCTCATGCTTGTCCCACCAGCCGTACCCGCTGATTGACCCACCCCTTTTCCCAACCCAAAGACGCGCATTAGTGTCCCAAGAGAATAAGCCAGGGATCTCCATTTTACAGAGAAATAAACAGAGGTACGGAGAGTTCAAAAAGAGGTTTAAATTGCTAAAGGTCACCCAGCAAGACAGCAGATACAGGGGCAAACCCATACCTGTCTCTATCACCTCGACCACAGCACCTCCCTGGTTCCAGCTGAGACACTGAGCTCACTCAGTCATTCAACAAGTATGTATTGAACACATAAACCGCAGACTCTGTTCTAGATGCTGAGCAAACAGCAGTCAGTCAGACAACCATGCTTGCCCTAAGACAGCCGCCATCCCAGCCGCAGGGGGCAGGGGTGTAGAGAAAAACAAATACCCAGCTTGGCATCAAGAAGAGAGGACCCCGTGGCTGTTCAAATGCCCGGTCCTCAGCTGGGCTGTGACCCAGGGCTGTAAGAGCTGCTGCCCCAGGAAACTGGAACCCAGAAAAATGTTAGCCTTAGGCCTCTTCTCCAGCCCGATGCTCAGTTTCCCAAAGAACGGTGCTGAGGAGCCAGGCCAGGACGCAGCGCCGGGCAGGGCCCCTCCCGGCGCGTCTCCATTCTCTCACATCTGTCCAACTGCGAGCAGGCGGCGCCCAGCCTGGCTGAGCCACCCAGACCCCCATAAATTATGCACATCACTCCCATTTCTAGATGGAGGCACTGGAGAAATTACAGCTGCCATTAAGTTATGCTGCACAGGCAGCCCAGCTGTTCCTCCCGCACTCCGGCCTTCCTGGGCTGGAAGGGCCAGGCTTGGCGGCGGGAGGGCCGGAAACGCTTGGCCTCTCCAGGCCTTGGTGCGCCGCGCTCCGCTCGTAACTCCTTGGCAGAGAGGAGGCTTCCGTCCCCCGCAGGACTGGCGCTGGTGCCCCGCTAGCTGGTCTGATGCTTGAAAAGCTAGAGGAGACGAACTGGTAATGTTCGTGGTGAGGACAATGTGTCACAGGTGCTGCCGGCCTGCCCGCTGTGCATAGAAGGGGCTGGGGCTTCAGGCCGCCTTCTGAGGGTCACCTTTCCCACCCCTCCACCTGTCCTCGAGGTCCCATGCATGCCAAAAGGGCTGACCTGTCTCGGATGTGGCAGGAACTGGCCAAGGACCAGTCGCTGCGTGCATATAAGGCGCATAAGGGGATCTAAAATGGGCCAGTAGGGATGGATTGTCAGGTTCACTCAACCCAGGGGAAGTGACTCCTCCAAGGTTCCGGGAGGGGTGGTGCGGGGAGTAGGTTAGGGGCAGCGACAGCTTGAAGAGGGTGAGTTCTTCTGGCAGGTGGACTTCGGCTCTGTGGCACCTGCACCTCCTGAGGACAACCACACAGTTACGTGCTAGTTTAGCTGATTGGACCAGGGCTTGGGGGCGGGGCCAAAGGCAGCCACGGGGAGGGGGGTGGTGGTGGTGTGAACTCTGAGCAATAGGAACACCCCATCCTGGAGTGCGGCAACCTGAGCCAATCAGAGCCTCTCACGCGTGAGTGGGCGGGGCAGGGAACACTATAAATGCTTAGGGCTGGCCCAACTTGGTCGCCAGGGCATCGCCTCCAGGGTGGCAGCGAGTGGACCCACTCCCTGTCTTCCTCCGAAGCTCTGGCGTCCCAGATGGTGCTGAAGCTCCCAGGTGAGAGCTCGGGAGGTTCGTGGACCAGGCCTCTGGCAGCCTTCCAGGTACAGGATTTCAGCGATGTCACCGCTGGTGAATTACAACGTCTGCAGGCAGACTGTTTAAGTTATATATTGCACAGCCCAGCGATATTGATGAGCATCAATATTTATAAAAGAGGCAGCTGTTTCCGTCCTGAGGGTGCCTGTCTGCTGCCTCTTAAAGATATTAATTCATAGGCTCAGGGATACTGGAACTGAGGGCCTGGAAACCCACACTCCACACTTGGGGGCAGGAAAGCCGGCCCAGCGGCGGCAGAGCCCTGACCCGCCCAGTCTTGTGCTCGCGGGTTTTCTTTGCACCTGAGTCGCCTCTGGGGCTCATCTCCTCGCACCTGTTCTACGTTCTGTGGGTGGCAGTAATTGGAGGGCTGGCCAAACGTTCGCTGTCCCGGACATTTTAGATAAATTCTCTGTAAAGCCCTCAATGGGAAGCTTCCTCGATGCTCTTTATAAAGAGGGGAAATGGAGGCCCACAGAGTTAAGTAGTTTTACTCAAGACCATGTCTCTCGAAAAGCGTGGAACCAAAAGCCAGAGCTCAACTTCTGATTCCCAAGCCGCGCCCTCAGCTGCCGAGGTGGCCCTTGATGGGGGTCTTGAGGAGTAAGGGTGGGGAACACTCTTTGGCTCATTCAGCCAGCCTATCTCATGAGTCTACTCCTCTCCCTCTTAGGTTCATAATCTGTCATCTTCTTGTTTATCCACTTGCTTTCTTGCTGTCTGGACCATGACCCACTCGGAGGCAGGGACTGTGTGCTGTATTCACCCCAGTATCCCCAGTATCCCCAGGGCCTGGCACAGAGTGGTCTTCAAGACACGTTGGTTGACATTTTTTAAAAAAGAATTAATTTATTTTTAGACAGAGGGGAAGGGAGGGAGAAAAAGGGAGAGAAATATCAATGTGTGGTTACTTCTCACACGCCCCTGGCCGGGGGCCTGGCCCCCAAGCCAGGCATGTGCCCTGGCTGGGAATTGAACCAGTGACCCCTTGTGCAGGCCAGGGCTCAATCCACTGAGTTATACCAGCCAGGGCTGTCAGTTGACTATTAAGTGAGTGGTAGGATAGTAAGAAGCCAAGATAGAGGTAGTTGTTGAACTGTGCTGTGTTCAGTCACTAAGAGCTGGGTTGTCACGGCAGCATGACCAAGCCCATCCTGACCCTCTGGAGCCTGTGTGCAGAGGGCGGTGCCCAGAGCAGGGCAGGTTCAACCAAAGGCAGTAGTCAGACTCTCTGGCCCATCACAGGGCAGCAGGCCTGTCCTTCCCCAGCTGCCAGGGACACTGTCTGGGGACAGTGGGGACGCGTTCCTCCGGCGTTCTCAGTTGGCTCTGCTGCAGGAAAGCAGGCCCGCCCAGACATGAAGTCACCACTTGTTTTTGGTGAGCGAGGAAGAAAAAAGCCTCTGCAGTATTGTGTTTGCCTTATTAAGGCTAATTTTCTCATTACAATTTTCCCTCCTAATTGCTGATTTTTCCAGCTTCTCCAAGAGCCATTCTACTTCCGCCTTGTTCCTTCCACCTCCAAGAGCTGGCGCTGCGAGAAACGGCCACAGATGGGCAGAGGAGAAACACACATGGTTGTTTTTCGTTTACTTGAAATCCTCTTCACTTGGTGCTACTGGGACGGGCAGCTGCCAGGCTCTTCTGGCCATGTGACTGGGGACTGCCCGGAGGACTGCCCGGCGGAGGTGGGGGGTGGCTGGGGTGGGTCCACGGTTCTGAGTTCCTCCCGAGGGCCTGGCTTGGCCTCAGGGCAGCCCTCCCCTGGCCAGGATGCTGAGCCTCTACAGCACGCACACACGGTCAGCACACGGTCATAGGTCCTTGGACGAGGCACCTCGAGTGCACCCAGAGCTGGGCCTGGCGTGCTCTGTCCCCATGCCAGCTCTGCATCCATGCCCCCCTCAGCAGGAGGGAGCTGTGGGCACCCCATTTTCAGAAGGAAAGAAGGAAAGACAGACTCAGTGGACTGAGGAGCCTCAGATAAGGCTGCTTAGGTAGCAACAGCACAGAAGGAATTTCCCCTAGGACTGTCTATCTGTCTATCTGCCTGCTCCAGGGGCTCCTTCCACACCAGGCCTGCCCAGATCAGCAAGGAGCCCATCACAGTGACAGAAGCCTCTCTCTGCTCTCCCCGGAGCGGAGCTGTCCGAGGCACCACTCGCTCACTGCTCCCTGGCCATGGGAGTTTCCTCCCTCCTCAGGGTCATGGTCCCCACACTTGACTGGGGGGATGGGACCAGATGCTGCCTGTAGGTCTGAGGGATGGGACTCCAGGCATGACCATCTCAGGCCCCTTGATCACCGTGAGGCAGGGAGGACAGGGACTTGTGACAGGACATTACAGGTCATCCGACTGGGAGTCATGCAGTGGGTGTGGAGTGTCGTGTGCTGGCTCTGCCACTGGTGGGCTTTGTGTGCGGGCAAGCCCCTTACCTCTCGGAGCTCCGGCTCCCTCCTCGGTCAAAGGAAGGTGATGGTCCCGCCTCCCTGATGGGAGTCAGAACAGAAGTGTGAAGCTACTGGCCTGGGATTAGACAACAAGGAAACCTCTCTACCACGGAATTGCCCTCATCCTCATTGTCGTTGGTGTACTGCTTTTTTAGAACTGGAGAAGGTCATGGCCGTTACACACTCAGAAGGTCACCTGGTTCCAATGCTGTTTTGTACAAATCAGAAAACCAAGTCAAGAGAAGAGAGATGTGCTTGAACTGGGATCAACAGAGAGTTGGCAGAACTCTGTGTTCCTCCTCCCCTCCCCCCCACAAACGGGAAAGTGAAAGCCCCTGTACTTGAAGACAACTGGGGGCTTGTCAGGTCCCCATGGGGGAAGAGTCCAGCAGAAGCAACTCCTGCTGAGTAACGTGTTGTCATCAGAGGCAGCAGAGCCCTGTGCCCCATTGAGGTCACCCAAAGGCTGGGCCATGGCCAAGGACTCCAGAGTTGGGTCCCAGTGGTCTACTGCCAGGAGCTCTGGGGTAGGGTGATATCCTGCGACAAGAAAAGGCCCCGCCCAAGATGTGTACCAGGGACTACCCGGCCCACCCAGAAGCAGCTGCTCTTCAAGGAATAGAAACCCCCATCAGTGCACTCACTGACCTGCTGCCCTTTTCTTATTGGGGTGATTGCCCCTCCAGAGTCTGTCCCCCGCGCTCCGCGAGCTCCTGCCCCGTGCCCAGTCCCCCATAGGGACTTGTCACCTGGGGAGATAGAAATGAACCAAAGGTTGCGGAATGGAATCTCCTGCGTTTCTTTCCCAGTTTTTAGTTCGTGAAACTATGTCCATTTATCTCACACGCCTTTCAGAATCCCTGGGAGGTAAGGGTTCACAGTCCCATTGTGCCGGCTGGAAAACAGAGGCTCGGAACTGGAAGCTGGTCGGCCAGCACGGTAGCCGCACGTGGCTGTTTAAATTAAAATTCAATACAATTTCAAGTGTTCCTCAGTTGTATTTGTTGCCTTTCCAGGGCTTAGTAAATAAGCAAGACACGTGGCTAGTGAAGAGCGGACGAGACAGGGAAGTCCAGGGTGTTTGTGATATTCGGCAGAAAGTTCTATCAGACGGTGCTGGTGAGAAGTCACAAGCCCACTGACCAGGGTCTAGTGCAGGCTCTTGGTGGGGGCGAGAGTGGGATTTGGAGTGTTGATGGGGTGTAGGGGCTGTGCTCAGGGCTTCTCTGGGTCTGGGTCTCCTGTCGTGTGCCTTGGATTCCGAGGGCTGCCTTGCTGGAGGGCAGGTGGGCAGATGGGCAGGTGGGCAGATGGGCAGGTGCGAGATTCAGGAGCAGCCTTTCATCCCTCCAACAGGAGCAATTTCTGCTCCCTGCTTTGTGTTGAACTAGGATGCTCTGCTCTGTGAACCTGGCCGGGTGCAAACAGGGTGGTGTTGGCTCCCCTTGTCTAGTGAGACAGCATGCACACCTCCATCAACAGGATGCCAGGGTCTGCCCCTGGGCTCCGCTCCCCTTTCCCCAGAGTCACCCGAGCCTGGAGCCCAGGCTCCCTGACAGGGGCTCCAGCTCCTCCCCTGTCTCTACCCAATTGGACCGAAGTGGGCTCTCAGCGCTCCTGCGGTATGCCGAGGAGTGGGACTACTCTTGCTGTGGAAGTGGCTGCCTGGGCCGGCTGCTCACCTGGGACCTGAGGGCGGTGGCCAGGAGGTGGGCTGCCTGAGGATGTGGCCACGGGGCGGGGGAACAGACATGCTGGGTGGGGGCTGGGGCTGCCTGCTGCAGCTTCAGTGAAGCACCCCCTTCTCCTGTAGACATATGTGGCTGTGCCCGGACTGTAGCCAGAGCACACAGTGTGGGCAGGGAGGAGGGAGGGATGGAGTGGGTGGGTGGGGCCAGCCACAGGGTGGGCTTTGAGAGCCTGCTGGCAGCCAGGTGGGACTGGAGCCTGCTTTGCATCTTTACAACCACCCTTCTGTGTGTGACGCGGGTCTGACTGCTCAAGCTGAGAGTCAGTGAGCACCTCCGTGCTCCCTCCGAGGCAGCCCCGCTCCTCCCCTCCTCTCTCTCCCGGGACAGTGACTGGCCCAAGGACACATGGCAGCTGGTGGCTGAACCTGGCTCCAAACCCAGCAGCGCTTGACTCCCTGGCCTGTGGCCCTTTTAAGACACAAGAGGCAGGATTTTTCTAACCCTGCAGATCTGTGGCCTTTCAGAGCTTTGAGGGGGTGGGGCTGGGGGCAGGTGGCGAGGGCCCATCTCCAATCCAGGGTCCCCCTGGAGTCCTCTTCTTGTAATTCTTGTTTCTGCTGCCCTGGAGTTTTCTCTGTCTCCGTATGTTAGAAAGAAAGAAAACAATTTAACGACAACAACACAGAAAAAACTTAGTTCATTTAAAAAAAATACAAAAAAGTCTGACTTATGTGAAATTTAATTTAATTTATTTTTATACCAGCAGCTGTCAGTTCAAAGAACAACAACAAAGTAGCCATCTGTGCTTAATTTCATCAATCCGCTGCCGGTGGTCACGTGAGTGGGGCTTTTGGACTAGAGGCAGAGCACGTGGCCAGAGCTCCGCCTCCGCCCCCACGGGCCCTCAGTCCAGGTGGGGGTCTGGCGGCTCCTCGTGGGGAGCTGTGGGGATGGCACCTGGGCACTTGGGCTGAACTCCTTGCCAATGAGGGAGATGCAGCAGTCTCTTCTCAAGACACAGTAGCCTCCCGACTTTGCATCTTTGCTTAGCCCCATGTTTTTTTTAAAAAAATTATTGATTGATTTTAGAGAGAGGAAGGCGGGGCGGGGGAGAGAGACACACACACACGCTGATCTGTAACCCATGTTATTTCACTGACTCCACACGCAGCGGTGAACAGGCATTTCAGCCCTGAACCGGGCTTGGGGGGGAAGGTGGGTCCGTCATCCTGGTTCGCGTGGAGACTTGCCTGAGGTCACAGAAGGGGTGCAAGCTGGAGGCAGGGGCAGATCTTGCCCCCTGGATCATGGTGCTTGTCCAGAGGAAATCTAGAAAATCTGCAAGAACCCAAAACTACAGGGTCGAATCTATAGGTGGGCCCTCAGGGGCCAGCAGACTTCCTCCTTCTCCAGCTCGAGAACCCTGGCTCAGAGGGAGCAGGACCTGCCTGGGGTCGTGCAGGGTCAACTATAGAGCCCACCTGGGACGGAGCAGCTGTAGGCTTCATCCATGCTACTAGGCCTTCTTGTTGCCTGCCACGGTGGCCGGTCCTCTCTGAAGCAGGCAGGGTGTGGGGGGCTTTCCAGGGCCCCATTTCTGTGTGATTTAGGGAGCGAACCCTGGGATGGAACTGGCCCCTTCTGGAGGTGGTCAGGAAGGGTGACCCTCCTAACCCTCCCAAAGAACGCCCCCCAAAGTGAAATCAGAAGAAACTCCAGCAGGAATTCCTGGGCAAATTGCAGCTTTATTTACTGCTGGATTAAGAGAATTCAGAGTGAGCAAGTCAGAATCATTGAAATACAGATCAAGAAAGTCACATTTTTCGATTTGCCATATTAAAGAGAAGGGGGAACACGCCAATTGGCTTGTCATTTTCTCATTAAATAACAGATGGCCGCTGAGTCACAGCTCCCGGCAGTCCGGACGCTGCTGTCTGCCGGCTTCCTCGCTGGGGCCCACCCGCTCAGGACTGCAGGGGTCTGCGGGGGGCAGAGGAGGGGGAGGCCCCACTTCTTCCGCCGCCTCCTCCTGCATCCAGCCTCATCCTCATCCCCCAGCCTCGGAAGATCTGAAAAGCCTTCCATTCCTCTCCCGATCTCTCAGCAGTGGGCCAAGCACCCCCACATGCCCAGCCCTGGACATCTCTCCCTGTCCCCCCTCCTCCCCTTGCCCCCACGCCGGTGCTGACAGAGGCCCCAGCCTGGGAAGGGAGTTAGAAAATGGGCAGGAACGTGGCGCTCTGGAGTTGGGGTTATGAGTAGGGACACCCAGAGGCTGTGGGGACCCAGGAGGGGTGCCTCGCCTAGCCTGAGGGAGCAGGGCCAGAACTCCTCCAGCCCCTACCAGGTACACTCTTTGGGCACCTACACCTGCCAGGCCCAGGCTCGGGTGCAGGGAGTAGAGTCCCTTTTATCCAGGGCCATTTCCGGCTCATAGACCGTCATTCATAGGTCCCCTCTGTGACCTGCTGGCTCTCATTATGTTGCTTTTGGACACTTGAGTGCAGACCACACTGCTGCCAACGACCCATCAAGTGGGCAGTGCGTTGCAGACGCCGTCGCCATGGAGCTGTCGGTGGCCCAGGGGAGCAGTGGCCGAGTGGCGGTGGGGGTGGGGCTGTGATGGGCTGATGGCTTTTAATGGGGTCCCTTTCAATGAGCAATCCGAGCCAATGGTCCTTTAGATAGGAATTATATCTATAGACGGCCTTGCATAGCATGGGTTGTTTAAACAACATCAGTTCTTGCCATCCATGAACACAGGGTACCTTCCCATCCGTTTGTGTCTTTTTCCATCTCCTTCATCCCAGTCTTGCAGTTTTCATTGTTCGGATGCCTCACCTCCTTGAGTAAATTCATTCCTAGATATCTTCTTGTTGATGCTGCTGAGGAAGGGAGAGTTTTCTTGATTTCTTTTACAGATGTGTCATTGTATAGAAACACAACTGATTTTTGTGTGTTCATTTTTATATCCTGGAACTTGACTGAATTGGTTGATTAGTTTCAACGGTTTTTTGGTTGAGTCTTCGGGATTTTCTATACATAGGATCCTATCATTTGCAAGCAATGACAATTTTATTCCTGCCTTTCCCAGTTGGATTCCTGTTATTCTTTGTCCTGCCCGATCACTCGAAGCTAGGATTTCCAGTCCTGTGTGGAGTGACAGGTGAGAGTGGGCATCTTGTCTTGTTTCTGACCTCAGAGGACAAGCCTTCAGCCCCTGGCCATTGAAGGTGACATTAGCTGGGGCTTTGTGATATACGGCCCTTATTGTGTCGAGGTGCGTTTCTTCCACACGCAGCTTGTTGCGGGTTTTTATTCTGATGTTGTATTTTGTCCATTGCTTTTTTGGTGTCTGTGGAGGTAATCACATGGTTGTTCTCTGATTCTGTTAATCTGATGTATTGCGCTGACTGATTTGTGTTGTTGAACCAGCTTGGCCTCCCAGGAATAGGCCCACTTGGTCACAGTGAGGTCCCTTTAATGCGTTGTTGAGAACATGGGCCAGGGGGATCCCCAGTCCCCACGCATTGGGCTCTCCTTTTGCATGTCACAGGCTCAGCTTGAGTCCAGGCCCCGAGGGCTGAGAGGCCTTGATTTTATCTACGTGAGATCAAACTCATTTGACCTCCAGGCCTCAGTCCAAGGCTGCTGTGGGAATGGGGCTGGCCTGCTGGGGCCCAGCAGGGAGCTGGGCCACTGCCTTCCTTCTCTGCCCCTAGGCTGTGCGGAGGACTCCACACCATGGCCTGGGCCTGCTCAGGGGTGGGTCTGGCCCCCGGGGGCAGGGGGAGGGGGACCCGACCATACCAACTGAGGGATTTCAGGTCACAAGCGCCCCAGAGGAGGGATACCCAGAATGTCCGGGGCATGAGGCTCCCCCCACAGAAGCCCAGCTTCGGGACCCTGGGGTCTGGGTGTAGCTGCTGTTCCACGGGGGCAGCGTTCCCTCAGCGCAGGTGTTCACGGACGTGTCTGGCACAGCCTGGCATCCGTTGGTAGCGGACTGCCCCGTCACCACCCCCACCCCACTGACATTTCCTGTCCCACCTGCCACTCCAGGCTGCCTGCCCCCACCTCACAGGCTCTTCTTGTCTGCGGGATAAATTATGAAATTCTTTGCATTTTTTGTGCTGCAACATCTGGTCTCGTTGATCCACAAGCCCTGATGAATGGGTGTCTAGGTCCTTCTTCTGTCTGCTTTGCCGGCTGGTGTTTTCCACCTGTTTAAAATCAGTGTCGTCCACTGTCCACTGTGACACGCCCTCTGAACGGTGGCCCGCCCGGTCTCTTTCCCGATAGCTCAGTTTGGGTGTCGGCTGGCAGGTGCTGCCCCACTGGCTGGTCTGGGAAACATCTTCCCAGCCATGGCTGGCAGCCTGCGGGGCCCTGCGTGGGTGGGCATTCTGTCCTCATCTGATAGTACCGGACCCCGACAGTTCCATGCTTCCCAACACCTCATCCTCTCTTCCCGAACTGCTCCTCTCCGTTTTCTTTCTCTGCGAGGGTCCTGGCCACCCACGCAGGAAACAACCCTGCGTCCCTACTACCTTGTTAACACACTCTGTAGAATTACATCCTAAAACAATCTAGAACCCAGCCTCTTGTTTCCTGCTTGTAAATGGTGCTGATTTCCTGGCCTCCAGTCTGGCTCCCTTCTAAGCCATCCTCCTACAGCTTTTGATACACGTTTAATAACCTCGCTCCCTCTGGTGGTTCTTTTATTTCATCCTCACCTGGGGGTATGTCTATTGATTTTAGAGAGGGAGGAAGGGGGTGGAGAGAGACAGAGAGAGAGTCATTAATCAGTTGCTGCCTGTATGTGCCCCGACGGGGGATTGAACCCACAACCTAGGTATGTGCCCTGACCAGAATCGCACCCACCACCTTTCGGTTATGGGACCACACTCCAACCTACCTGGCCAGGGCTCTCTCTGGCTCTCCGATGTCTTAGAGATGAGGCTGGGGGCCTGGGCACTGTGTGTAAAGCCCCTTGCTCAGGACCTGCCTTCCTCCCTGCTCCATCTCCCGCTTACCCTCTTCCTTCTGGCTCTCGGTAGAGAATGCCCTTTTCCTTGTCCTGCATCTGAGAGATTTCAGTGGCCCCAAACCTCAGTCCTTCCCGGACTTAGTCAGCACTTCTACACCTTAGAAACCCTTCTGGTGATTCCCCTATCACCCGTCTGTGGCCCAGAAAGCCAGTGGTCACCAAAAAGTTCACATTCCCCACAGCCGTGTGCAGTTGTGGTTGGAGGGGGCTTTTCCAGGTTCCTCCACACCTTGGTGGAGCCTGGTGACTGGTGTCCGCCAACAGGACCCGAGGGGAAGGGATGAGGGCCCCTTCCAGGCCAGGCACCCGGAGGGGCAGATTTCCTTCCTTCCTTTCTCCCTTTCGCAACCTGATGCCCTGGGCACAGCACCCTCTGAGCCAAGCGGCCAAGATGGCAGAGCTGCAAGGTGGCAGGAGCCAGGGTTTGGGTCAAAACTTGGAGGAGAGATGCCCACTGACCAGAAATCCACATCTAGCAGCAGCTAACACTGCCCTAAACCAAGGGTCAGCAAACCACAGTCCGGGCCTTCCTCCCCACAGATCCTCCACATCAATCCCTCTGCTCTTCCCTGGGGTGGCCGGCCTTGGTGTGGCTGACTCCGAGCCTCAGCAGGCCAGCCCTCTGCACCGACCTCGTCCCCGAACTCTTTGTGCCTCCCCCATTCCATACGAGACCTAGTGGGATCTCGCCCCCAACTCGTGGCATGGTTGGTGGCCCCCATCCATCTTCCTGAACTCCACCAGGGCTTCTGGGAGCCCCACACTGTTACCCAGAACATGGCATAGAATCCCGTCACATTCTGTGTGGCAGTTCCACATGTTATGACACCCTGGCCAAATTCTGGAGTGCTCTGTGAATTTTTTTTTTTTTTTTTGATTTATAGCCCTAGCGGATGGTCCTCAGGGGTTAAAAAAAATACCCTTTTATATCGGATGATGGAGTCAAGTAGACAGATGGCACAGGATTCACTTCTTTCATCTACCTGAAATGGGTTACGACCCAGCATCCAAGATGGACACATAAATGAGCTAAAGCCCAGATAAGCAAGACAGATGCCTCCCCTGGGAACGTTCCTTCACCAACGTGGCACTTAGAGTCAAATACAACACAAACGTCGTAAGCCAGTGGGCAGTCCTAAACACAACAGTACAAGCAAGCCCTGCCTGCCTCCCCAATGCTGCTGTGAGCGGGACAGGGTGAGGTGGCCACGTAGGCGTGTCACCAAGCTCGGTGCAGGCTCTAGAGTCCGAGTGTGCGCGGAGGAACCCAGCACCGGCCCTCCCTCCCTCCCAGAGCCTTTGGGGCTCAGGCGAGACAATACCTGGTTCATAGGAGACAACACACAAGTGTGGGGAGCCCTTGGGCCCATCCAGTGGACCAGCCTCCCGGGGGAACAATTAGAAAAGGAGGCCAGAGAGAAGGGGCTTGCCCAAGACCAGGAGACTGGGAGTCTGCATCTCTTCATTCTCCATCCAATGAACTAAAAACAATTCAAAAATGTCCACCTGATTCAATAGATGGTGTTGGGAAAATTGGACAGGTAAATGCAGAAAAATGAAACCAGGCCACCTTCTTACACCACACACAAGAAGAATACATTCAAAATGGATCAAAGACTTAAATGTTAGACTTGAAACCATGAGAATCCTAGAAGAAAACAGGCAGCAAAATCTCGGACATTGCTCGTAGCAACTTTTACCAGATATATCTCCCCGGGCAAGGGAAACAAAAGAAAACATAAACAAATGGGACTACATCAACTAAAAAGTTTTTGCACAGCAAAGGAAACCAGCAACAAAATAAAAAGACAACCCCCAGAATGGAGAACATATTCGCCGATATATTTGATAAGGGGTTAATATCCAAAATTTACAAGGTACTTACAAAACTCGACAACAAAAAAACAAACAACCCAATTAAAAATGGGCGAAGGACCTGAATAGACACTTCTCCAAGGAGGACATACAGATGGCCGATAGACATATGAAAAGATGTTCAACATCACTAGTCATCAGAGAATGCAAATTGAAAAACCACAATGGGATGTCACCTTACACCTGTCGGAATGGCCGTCATCAATAAATCAACACACAACAAGTGCTGGCGAGGATGGGGAGAAAGGGGAACACCTTTGTTCTGTCGATGGGAACGCAGATTGGTGCAGCCACTCTGGAAAGCAGTATGGAGGTACCTCAAAAATGAAAAATGGATCTTCTTTTTGACCCAGCAATCCCACTTCTGGGAATGTATCCAAAGGAACCCAAAACACTAATTGGAAAGAACATAAGCACCCTTATATTCATTGCAATGTTATTTACAATCGCCAAGATATGGAAGCAGCCCAAGTGTCCATCAGTAGGTGAGTGGATAAAACAATTATGGGACATTTACACAATGGAATTCCACTCGGCCATAAAAAAAAGAAAATTTTACCCTTTGCGTCAGTATGGATGGACCTGGAGAACATGGTGCTAAGTGAAATAAGCCAGTCAGAGAGAGACAAACACCATGTGACTTCACTCATACGTGGAATCTAATGAACAAACTGAACTAACAAGGAGAATGGGGACAGACTCATAGATGGACAGCAGGTGACAACTCAGGGGGAGGTTCGGGGGGTGGAGGGACTGAGCAAAAAGAAAAAGGACTCATGGCCATGGACGATAGTGTGGGGACTGCTTAGGGAGGTTCCCAGGGGACCAAATGGTAATGGGGAAAAATATTATAAAGATTTAAAACAATGCCCACCTGGGCATGGCCCTTAGCATCTGACCGTTGGTGAAGCATTTGGCAGTGACCCTGTGAGGTGGTCAGGGCCAGGGTTTTCTATTTCGTTTTGCTGATGAGGGAGCTCAGGTTCAGGGGCCCTGACCCCCGGATGCTTCCCTCCCTGTCTTTTTCTCTTCTCCCCCATTAGGCTTAGGCCACCCCGCTGACCTGCCTGCAGAGAGCTGCAGTGACACTGTCTGACCTGCGGCCCAGGTCCTTGGGTGCCTGTGCAGTGTCCTTCCCATCAATCCCCCCGCTCAGCTCTGTCTCTGGTCCCTCGGGACAGACATGGAGAACTTTGGGGCACTTGGTTACTTGGTGTGGCACTTCCTCGGGACAGACTGAGTTGCCCTATGGCACTTGGGTCCCACTTGGTCCGTCATGCACTCTGCTTGGCCATGTTTGCTGAATTCTGAGCTGGGGGTGCCCCAGGGGTCAGGGCAAGCCCATGGTGTGATGGTCACTGGGGAGCCCCTCGATGGGCCCCACTTCCTTCTTCCCAGCCAAATGGCAGCCAGAGTTAATTTCCCCAGTCGCTCTGTCGGCTTATTTCAGCCTGGGCCACCTTGGCCAGGCCCTTCCCTCAGGCCCTGTTCTTCGTCTGCAAGGGAAGTCTGTGTGGGCATGTGTGGGCGTGTGTGTGCACGCATGTCACCTGAAAGTGCCCTCCCAGGCTCCATACTCCATGGCGCTGGCTCTTTCTACCCAGCATCAAAGTGTCCTGCTAATGACACACACACATGCCAATGTGTCACAATCGCTCCATCAAACCCTCCTGCTTTTACACCCGAGGACTCCCGGCCATAAAAGAGCTCGGGTCCCACCGAGACTCAGACCGAGCTCCACAATTCCGCACACAACCAACAACTTTCTCTTTCAGCAGCTTGGGGTACAGAATTAACACACGTTGGTTTTACTATTCCAACTGATCAGACACAGAGGCCCTCACCCCTTTGGGTCCTGGAGTGAGATGCTAGGCTTCCCATCCTACGTCTCCTCTGGTCATCTGGTCACGATCCAGGAACTCCAGCCATGGACTCAGCAAAGGCTCTGGTCTCTGTGTCCCCATGGAAACCGACTCCGTCACTCTCCCTCAAGGCCGGAGCCATGAGAGAAGCTGGTCCTGGAACCAGATGGGCTGGGATGCCTAGCGACGGGGTTTGAGATGCTGCTGTCTGTGCCAAGGAGGCTGAATCAGACAGTGCTCTGGCGCAGCGACCTTCCCGCCAGCAAACCCCATGGAGAGACCCACAGTGCCCTGGCACGACCCCTTGTTCCTCACTACACCGTCCCCTTCAGGAGTCCCTGGAGACTTTTGCCAGCTGACCTCAGGTGGGGCCATCTCAGCACCTTCATTTGCAGCTCTCACACTGCTACCCATCCAAAAGACTGCCTCCCAGTTCCCCTTGTAGCTAAGTGATTAATGTACAGCCAACAAAGTATAAGCAGAAGTGTCCCGTGGGACTTCCAGGAATTCATCTTGAAAACTCAGAGGCATGCCCTTCTTTACTCCTTCCTTTGCCCTGCTGTCTGGGACATGGGTGTGATGTCTGGAACTCTGGCAGCCATCTTGGGCTGTGAGGGTCACACCTTAGTAAGGATGGAGTGGTAAGCTAGAATGAGCCCAGAGTCCCCAAGTCCCTGTGTCCTTCCTATCAGTCCCATATTTCCTACTTCTGGATTTCTTTAACATATAAGAGAAATAAACTTCTCTTGTGTTTGAGTCACAGTTATTTTGGGTGTTCAGTCACAGGTGGTTGAACCGATACATCAGGCACGCTTGATCTCTAAACAAAGAGGAACTCTGAAGGTATTTGTGAGCCTCACATGTTCCCTTTCCTGTGGCAGCCATGGAGCCTGTCTTCTGTGAGGGGACACACAGATCCTTGTGTACCTTGCTGAAGAACCAGAGACAATAGTTACAATCTGTTAATCCCATCTGTTTTCCAGGAGGGGGGAATGGCTATGTGGTGATAACAGAAATTCTCAGGCCAGCAGGGAGTCTCCCATAACGGGGACATTGGGGATGGAGGGACACAAAGAGGGGACAGCCATGGAGCCCTTCCTGGGGGGTTACTAATCAGGCACTGGCAGCGTTTGTCATTTCCAAAGACCATTTTTTGTACAGCCACATTAACTCCTATTCCTCTTTCCCCTCCCAAGTGGCTCCACGACCACATTATTAGCCCATTTCACACATGGTGGACTTGAGGCCCGGGGGCAGCGTGGCTTGCCCAGGGAGGAAATCACGTAGCAGTTCTGCCCGCCCCCTTTTTGTTATATTTTTCTCTTAGTGGAGGAAGAACAATCTAGCAACATATATCCTAGATTTTTCCAGCAAAGTTCCAAGTTCTTTAACTATCTTTTTTCTTCCAAAGAACATTTGTTCCAGACAGATCACTCACACTGAGTTCTGGTTTGTAAAAAGATTGGTCATTGGGAAACACCTTTTAAAATCATCCTGCCAAGTAGCAAGCAATTCAGAGGAGGATAGAGACAATGCCGGGAGTTTAGAGGAAGTCAGAGAAGACTTCCTGGAGAAGGTGGTCTTTGACCAAGACTGTAGTAATAACGCTGAACTGGATGGAGGAATATGCTGTGGGGATAATTAGGGCAGCAGAGAGGAGGTGATGAGGAGAAGATGGTCGTGGAAGGTAAGAACCTTCTGGAAGGGGGAAGAGCACAGGAAGTGTAAAGACCCAAGGGCTCTGGTGAAGCATCAGGGAGCCAGGAGGCCTGTGATGTACCTGGAGAGTGAGGGGAGAAAAGTGGAGGACATAAGGCAGTGGTCCCTTTGAGAGACAGGGTGGCCTCCTTGAGGACAGGGGCAGTAGGAGAGGAGAGGAAGAGGCTCAAGGACAGGACCTCACCACTGACCACCTGTGGGCGGACGTGGGGCAGGGGGGCGAAGAGAGAGCTTCAGCCGCGGGTACCACTGCGTGAAATGACAGATTTCCTTTTTTCTCCGCAGTGAGGCGTGCGGTCATCCCACATGGGCTAGTAGTTAAGGTTATTCTTTCAACATATGCTCCAGGACAAAGTAATTACCAATGAACAAAAAGTATACTCAGAAGCAGCTTCACTTACCAACTCTCTTCCAAAGAGCTGAGGAAGTGTAACCCAAGGGTTCCGATACTTTTTAACCCAAGGGTTTCGATACTTTTTCGACGCCAGTTCTCGTCCTCAGTTCTGTGTAAAGGGCTGTGCCTCTCACTGGAGGAAGAAGGTAAGATGAACCCCACCGTACTGCCTTACCACGTTTGGTGTGGCCATCAGTTATTTTTCTTCGTGTTTCCCACGTTTCCTTCACTGAGCAAAGAGACATTAAAACACTGGTTACCC
Source organism: Desmodus rotundus (assembly GCF_022682495.2). Taxonomy (NCBI): domain Eukaryota; kingdom Metazoa; phylum Chordata; class Mammalia; order Chiroptera; family Phyllostomidae; genus Desmodus; species Desmodus rotundus. The sequence goes on along the minus strand of NC_071393.1, from coordinate 133,661,425 downwards.
AAAAGGAAGGAAAAAGCCGGGTTCACTCCAGACTCCTCCTCTGAAGATTGCCCGTTAGAAGGATTTTGAGGGGAGAAGTTTGTGGTTAGGCACCAGCCCAGAGTCGTCCCTGAGGGAAGGCAGTGTCTTTGGATGGGCAAAGAGAGGAGAAATATGGCTCATGTTTCCTTCCTGGGAAAAAGTCACCCAAGGGTGTGCCGCCAGCTGCAAGATGAAGCAAAGTGAAGTCCACGGACTGGAACGCGGCAGCGCCAGGGAGCCGGCTCCAGGGCCAGGTGGGCCGCCCCTGCTGCTGCGAGCGGGGAGCACGGCAGCAGGAGAACGAGGCAGAAATGTCACGGGAAAACGATTTATAAAGTGAAAACAATGCGGGAGGCGGGGTTTATAACCACATCGAAACAACAAAGACTTGGGCATGGGCAAGGAGGACGGAAAGCATGAAAAATTACTGAAAACGCACAGCCACTGGTCAAACCTTAATACTCCATTCTAGGTCTTGGCAAGTAGAGACGTGGAAATGAACCTGAGCGTGCATTTGATGATCTTAAAGGCGGTCGCTAAAAGACCTAAAAATGCACACCAAAATACACTCGGCGAAAAGCCGTGGCAGAGAGGCTTACACGTCTGCGTAAGAAGGAGGAAGGTATATACGGTGCTCCTGGGCGGTGTGCGCGACGCGGCTCCTGCTGGGGAGGCCGGCCGAGGCCCCTCCGGGTGTTCCCGGCCTCCCGTGAGTATTCCAGTGTGTCAGAGCAGTGTGGCAGGCATTAAAAACAACTTGACGCAGGCAAAATAGACGTACAGTAACCTGCACATCCTTCAGTGGACAATTGCTCCCATTCGACCCAGGCGGACACCGCAGTACTCAGGGTGGCGAACAGACCCGTCCGCCCCAATGTCCCCTCCTGTCCCCGCTGGGGACAGTACTTTACACAGACAGCAAGAAAGGGGAGCAGAGAAGAACAGGAGAACTAAGAAGCAGAAAGCCTAAAATGAGACAACAGAAGTCAGGTTGTAAATGAGTTTAAAAAAATCTAATAAAAGGCAAAGGTTCTTAGGATAATCATATGAATAAAATGTCCACCATTGTACACACAAGGGAAGGAGTCACCTTCTTTTTAAGTGTCCATGGGACATGGACCAGAGCTGAGGGCATGCAGGCCATAAAAATCCTACTGTGTTCCCCCAAACCAGAAATTTCACATGTCACATTTTCTGATAAAAATTAAACTAGAAGTATCTGCAATTAAAAAAGTTCTTCTTAATAATGATTGGAACACAGAGGGAGAAAATACATTTATAGAATATCTGGAGAGTAATGAAAATGAAGACACTATACCTGAGAAGAATAAAGCTGTTCTCCAAGGCGGACTCATAGTATTAAATGCATTGTTTATAGAAAAAGAGAGCTGAAACACATATGATTTAAGCATTCAATTCGATAAATTAGAAAAGGAAGATAAAGCAGCCCCAATACGTAAAAAAGAGAAATCTGAACTTACTGCAGTAAAAAATAGAGCTGACAGGTGAATGTGACCTGATCTGAAACATAAACTCCAGCAATCTGGTGGCGCCGATTAGATAAAACATACAAAATGCGAACAACATGACAAAGGGTATAATTGCAGGGAGGTGGTTACAAAAAGAGTAATATGTATAACTATGTTCGTGCTTTTAAAACCTCAATGATCTGGAATTATCTGCAAAACTATAAATGATCAAAAACTTCAATAATTATAGAATACATTGAAATTTTGATAAAAATACTTTCAAAAGAAGTTTGCAGGCCTGGTAGTTTCATAGGAAAGTTATTTAGAATATTTAAGGAATGGATGTATAACTCTTCCAAAGTGTAGAAAAGACCCAAATCCACCCAAATAGTCTCACAAAGCTAAAATAATCTCATCACCAAAAAGCTATCAAAGCTAACCTCGCCGTGAAACGGCCAACCCCTCTCGCTTACGAGCACCGATATGAAAATTCTAAGTAAAACGCTCACCGGCCAAACTCAATAGCACGTTAATTATTCATCAGAGTCCACTAGACTTTGCCCAGGGGTGTCGATGGCTGGACGTTGAGGAAAATCTGTGAGTATGAGAAATCGCATCAGTGGGTTACATAAGAAAAGCCGCAGCGTGGTTACCCCAGCGCATGCCTCAAAAGCGAACACTTAACTCCGTTCTTCAATACCGTATGTAACGAAGAACAGCTTTTGCCACGCGCCGGCCACCTTGCTAAGTGCTGGGTGCAGTGTACGTTAAACAGCCATAGCGACACCTGGTGATGGGTCCCTTCTCCCACCTGCGGCCGGCCCCCCACCTAGGCACCCTCCCCTCCCCCGTTCTCAGGGGCCTTACACAACCCATTACACCTGTCCTATAATTTCCCCTTCCCCTTCCCCCACACCTGGCTCCTTCCCATCAACGCTGAAACAAGCTCCAGGTCTTTTTAAAACAAATCTCCCTTGACCCGGTATGACCCTCCAATGGAGACTTCTGGAAGGAACTGTCTGTGTTCATCCCGTTTTCTCTTGCTCCACCCGGCCCCCTCCAGGCAGGCTTCTGCTCCTTGCCCTCCCCCCAGACAGCCTTCCCAGACCAGCCGCATGCCTCCCAGCCCACTGGTCGCTCTTCTGTCCCATCACATGTGAAGTGACGCTCTCAGGGCACGAAGCACTGTCCTGGATGGTGGATAACAAAGGAACGTGTGTGAATTAGGGTGACACCTGCCCTGTGCTGACAAGGTGCCCCCCAAAGCCAGCGGCTTCCTGACGAGAGGAGGGGGCCCCGCTTTCCTGCATCGCCCTGGTCAGCAGCCTCCTCTGCTCCTGGGAGTGACTCAGGGGCTCCTCCCCCGTCCCGCCTGGTACTCCGGAGAGCAAGCAACGCTCCTCTCTCGCAGATGGTGTTTCCCACTTTGCAAAGCAGGGCAATCTCCAAAGCAAAGGGCCCCCGCGGGCTCTGGGTTGGGATTGGAGATAACGACACTCCTGCTCAGAGGCCCTCAGTGAGCCAGCATCCCACAGCGACCAAGAGGTGGGGGCCGGACTCGAAAGCAGGCCCCCCGGTGCTCCCCTAAGTCAGGCTGCTTCTGACCGGAGGTCACCTTTTACAGAGTTACAGTTCTGCCTGCCGCCAGCTGATGGCCTGGGGGAGCCTGCCAGCAGGTGCCTTCCTTAGATTGGAGGCTCAGAACGTCCCCTTGGTTTCTGGAACTCTCCTATCTTCCCTGCTGGAGTTTTTCCTGTGGGCCCAGCAGCCTCCTCCCATATGCCTTCAGGGTCCTGCCAAGAGCCTCTCAAATGTTCCCCAAGAAAAGGCCAGACCTGTTCCTTGGGCTCCATGGCTGGCCAGACACCACCCTCTTATGTGCTGCTTAGAAATAAAACAGGGAGGTGACAAGCAGCTTGGAGGAGTTGAAATGTCAGCGCGACACCCTGAAATCTCCTCCGAGCCTGCAACGCGGCAATGGTAAAGGTTGCCCAGAAAGCAGACTGTGAGCCAGGAACCGTGGGAAGTCCCTCCTCTGGGATCTTGGAGCCGGCAGCTCCAGAAGAAACGGTGCTGCTGCCAGGAGCCCACCCTGACTCCCTGCACGCCGTCGCCAGCGCCAGCCACCTGCTGCACCGCTCGGTGCTCGAGCTGCGCCTGACGACTTGTAGCTCTCGTCACCTCAGCGTCCCCTTCCTGAAGGTGCCCCCTGCCCCTGTCCTCTCTCTGCTCCGCCAGGGTGCCGCCTGCAGTCATGCCTGTCCCCCCAGACTTCGAGTTCCTCAAGGGCAGGGATTGAGTCTTTCATTTCATACCCTGGGGCCCTCCTGGGGGCCTGGCACAGAGCGGGGCTCAACTGACATTGTCCAGTGAGTGAGCAAATGACCCTTCCTGGAGCTCAGCATTTGGAGGGGCCCGGGGGCAAGCCCTGAGGTCCTTCCCACCCCTGCTGGCAGCAGGAGGAAAGGCCACCTGTGTCTGGGCACCCGGGGCAAGGACACACTGGACATGGAAAGAGGGCCACCCTGGGGCGGGCCTCCCACTTGCTGTCAGCATTGGGTCTCAGTTTCCTTATTTGCAGAATGGTGGGGGTGGGTGATCTCTAGGGCGCCCCCAGGACCGGCGCTTCCCAGATGCACAACGGTCTGAGTCCCTCCTCCCTGCACTTGTTGCAAAATAGCCCTGACCCCCAGACTTGACTTTGTCTGCTGCCCCGCAGCTGTACATCCCCTGCCCCTGCCAGACCTCAGCAGGGCCTGAAAGTGAGGGGTCCAGAAGCTTGAGCTCCATCCACTTACAGGAAATCCACCTGGAGAGGGTGCTTATGTGTGTGTGTGTGTGCATGCTAGGGTGTGCTGAGTGCTGTGTGTGCTGGTGTGTGGTGTGTGCTGTATGTGTGGACCCGTGCTGCATGCTCTGGCATGTGCTGGCGTGTGCTGGCATGTGCTGGTGTGTGCTGTGTGTGTACGTCTCAGGTGACAGAGGAGGCATCAGGTGTGTGTCAGCTTGTGTCTCTGTGTGTCATCCACAGATTTGATTGGCAGCAGACCAGAATCAAGAGCGGAGGACGGGGATGGACGTGGGGACAAGTGGGCATCACCTTGAGGGTGGGGTGGTGGGTGTGAACGGGCATGGGACCCGCATCAGGAGTCTGGCCAGCGGACATGCCTGTGGGTGGGCGCGGGTACATGCGTGTGTTTGGCTGCCTGTGGGTTTGCGTGTGCGTCCGTGTGCACGCATGCATACAGGACCCCTTTGCACCTGCTCAGGAGCAGGAGGTGTCCTGGTGGCAGGTGGAGTCCTCCGTACGCAGACATCCCACTGGCACCACGGCTCACCTTTCCCTTCCATCCATCTTGAAGTATTGATCGTCACATCTGAAAGTGCTGGCTCAGCCGCGCGGGCGCTCGGAGCCAAAGCGCCGTGCGAACTGTGAAAACTGTCTACCCCGCGTGGGAGGCGGGGATGCCTTCCCCCGTCAGGCCTCTCCGCAGCGCCAAAGGTTAGAGGTTTCTGCAGATCAAGCCACTGGGTCATGCACACGAGCCCCCACCTGTGTTGCTGGCAGCCGCGGGCCGACTGGAGAGGCTCCCCTGGGTGTGGTGTTGGTGCAGCGACCGCCACCCGTGGGTCTCCTCCTGCAGTGGACACTCAGGGCTGCCCCGCAGGGACCTTAGAACTCATGTAGTGGAACCTTGTCATTCACAGCTGGGGACGGGCGGTCAGTGAGTGCGAGGGCCGTGTCCAAGGTCACACAGGAATGGAGATGTGAGCCGCTCTGTGTCCAGCCCCACGGAGCAGGTGCAGGACTTGGCGGGACTGGTGGGGACTCAGGAAGGTGGAGGTGGGGAAGGAGGTGGGCTTCCCTGGGGCAGGGCAGCGCTGGCCATGGCTGGTGGCTGGTGTTTGAGCAGGAGACGCACACACGCTCTCTGGCTCAGTTTAGGGAACCTAGTCTGACCGCCGCGTGGTGCGGAGTAGAGAGTTGGGGGGAAGTGGAGACAGAAGCGGGAGCCCCGGTCTCAGAGCCTCCTAGGAGGCCAGACGTGCTGAGGCACGAAGGAAGGGAGAGCCGGGCAGGAGGGTGTTCTGGGCAGGAGAAACAGCAGGCGCCAGCGCCAGGGACGACCTCGACGTGTGTGGGGGCAGCTGCGCATCCAGGTGTGACTGCAGGGCCCCTGTCGGGGTGGTGGTGTGATTCCAGGGTCCCCGTCAGTCAAGCTAAGAAGCTAGGCAGGAGAGCCTTGAACTAGGAAGGGCAACCCTGGAGCAGGGGGAAGGGGTTGGGTAATTGGGGATAGGGAGAAACGCCTGGGGGTGAAGGGGGATGGTCTCCTTCCCAGTGAGGTCTAAGGCTAGAACAGCGAGGTGGGAGAGGAGGGGGTGAGCTCCGGTGGAGGGGGCAGCGGCGGGCAGGGAGCTGGTCCAGGGCTGGGCCTTTATTCGGGCTTGCCCCCTACCATCCTGCACCTCCCATTCCCCACCCTTCTAAGCTCTCCTTGGACATGTCCCAGGGCCAGAGAGGAAGCCCTACCCTCCCTCGCAAAGTCCACAGTGCAGTGTGGGGGGACACTGGGTGTTGAGGTCCTCTGAAGGAGCCGGGAGGGAGCACCCCACAGGAGGTCAGAGGGCACAAGGACAAGCACCAAATTCTCCTGAATGTGGCAATGGGGCAAAAAGCCTTTCCCCTGGGAATCAGGGTGTGAGCCTGTGCAAACTGCTTTTTCCTTCCAGATGCGAAGGTGTGACCAAAGTTCGGCAGGTGTCTGCTCAGACCCCACCCCACCCCCATCCGCTGTCCCCTCCGTCCCTCTCAGATGGCCCTGAGCACTCTTGGCCGCATCCTCCCCCACCTGCCAAGGAAGTCACCTCTGCAGCCTCAGTCCTGGCTCCTCCCTGCACCTCCTCTGCTCTGTTTTGTAGGTGGGGACACTGAGCCCAGGGGGCCAGTCACTTGCTTAAGTAGCACAGATGACAAGAGACAGAGCTGAGACCAGCACACAGCTGCCCGAGGATACGAGGGCGTGGGGACCGCACTGTTTCGGCATGGGGGCCCTGGAACCAGACAACCTGGGGTCATACCTCCCCTGCCCTATCCCCCCTCCCAGCAAACCAAACCGTCAACTGACCCCTGTTTCCTCCTCTCTGTGTGGAAGGAGGTTCTACCCAAATCTGTGTTCATTGCCAGGGCTGCCAAAACAAAGAACCACACGCCGGGGGCCTCAACAGCAGAAATCTGTTTTCCCACAGTTCTGGGGGCTGCAAGACCAACACCAAGGTGTCGACTGGGCTGGTTCCTGCTGAGGGCGGGGCGGGAGAACCCGGGCCTCTCCCGAGCTTCTGGGGGTTGCTGTGCATCTCTGGCATTCTGACTCTGCCATCACCGATACATGGCGTCGTCCCTGGGTGTATCTGTATGTCTACGTTTCCCCTTTTATAAGAACTTGGTCATACTGGGTCAGAGTCCATCCTCAGGACCTTGTCTTAACTTGACCCTGTCTGGGTTAGGCTCCAGCTATGAGCTTTGTGGTCTGGTGTGGGGGCGGATGAGATGTCCAAAGCAGGTGCCGGATGGAGAGAGGCGTGCCCTGAAAGGGGGGGTGCAGAAGCACGGCCGTGCCTGGCTCTGGGGCCCCAGTGGCTGGCCCTCTGGACCCCAGTAGGTGCTCCCTGCCTCTCTAGGGGACTGACAAGTGAGTGAGGACAGATTAGGAGAGTCATGTCACAGAAGCACGGAAGCCACCTAAAGAGGCAGGAAGGAATGTCCCGCCCCAGGCTCCAGCTCCTCGGGTGGTGAAAGATCGGATTCCTGGCATCTGTGCCCTCCATCTCTCTGGGCCGTCCCTTGTCCAGCACAGAGACCCGGGGCACTGCGGGCAGTGTGTCAGGGCTTGACAGGGGGCATTAGCGTGGTCGGGATGCCAGGGCCAACGCAGTGCCCTGCATGCGTGGTCTCAGCATGGCATCTTTGCACCATCTGACGGCCTCTGTCTACAAACTGGAGGGACAGCCTCGTTGAAATCAAAGCCTGGTTTTCCGGAGCCACATGATTGAGTAATTATTGGTGCGGGGACTCCCATCACTCTGCAAATGGAAAAGCCCCACGTGGCCCAAAGCGGGGCGGACAGATGTTGCTTTGCTCCTCCCACTCTATAGGAGCTGGCGTCTGGCTTTGTGGGGCAGGGGTCCCCAGGCGGGGGCCACAGAGTGCTTTGAAGTTGTCTCCAGTTGGTTCAGTGACCAGTGTGGGGGGTTCTCTGTCAGCCACCCTCCCACGATGCAATCCTAGCTAGTTACTTCCTTTCTCTGAGCCTCAGTTTCCCCGCCTGTACAGAATGGACTAAGATGTTGGCTGGAGGTGATTTATTAGTTTCCCCAGTTTGAAGTTTAATGATCCTTTAGGGCACAAGTGACTTCATCATCGCTGTGGAGGGTCTGAAGACCGTGTAAGACGTTCTTGCGGGGAAGCTGGCAATAGCAACCATCTGTCATTTGGGGGCAGACCTGGAGGCACCAACGTGGTGTTGAGCTTCGCAGCAGGCGCGGGGTGGTGCCCACTGACCCCTTCGCTGCCTGCCCAGCAAGGGTTCCCTTTGTGCTCCTCCTGATACAGGCAGGAGACAGTCTGTTCTCCATCACCGTCCCTCTGTCTGTCCCCGGGGCTCTCACCACTGAGCTGGCGTCCCTGGAGGTCAGCGTCGGTGGGCATTCCAAGTGCGTGGGGGTTTGTCCCCAACGCTGTCAGTGAACAAGCCTTTGCTGTTCGTTGGACAAACAGATGGGTGTTTATTCTGGGGCAGAGTAAATGCTGGGTGAGCCTCTCTATCCTGCTAATCTTCACACGGGGCAGGTTACCTGCTTCACCCATACACAGAATCAGGGAACTCAGCCGGGGCGGGGGCTGGGGGTGCGGAGAGCAAACTTGAGATGGACAAGCAGGCCTCTGGTGATGAGGGGACATGGGCAAAAGGTGACATGGATTTCTCAGGGTGGCACAGTGGCCGTGTTGTGGCAGATGGGGCACAGGCTGGTTCTGCTCGTTCTCAGTCCGGGACACTGCCCTCTTACAGCGGGTCAGTCACAGGCCAGGCAAGCACATCTGATGGGGTTCAGGTCTGTAGGTCCCCTGAAGGGAGCATCTCGCCCGCTAGGTGGCCATGACACTAACATATCCGTCACAGGCTCTTCGTGCCCTGGACCTGAGGCATCTGGCCTTCGGTGCCTCTGGGGCTGTGCAGGTGCCCTGGGAGGAGCAGCCAGAGAGCTCAGGCTACTTCTTAGGAAGCAGGACCAATGAGCCCCAGCTGTGGACACAGCCCAAGTCAGGAGACGAAGACCCACGGAGAGAAGTACTCGATCCCAGGAGAGGAGTGAGTGCTGGGCGAAGGCTGAGCTAGGAAGCCCCTCCCCCGGGGCCCTGCACGCACAGTGGGGGCTTATGCAGCATGTAGGGCAGGGCAGGGAGCACGGCCCCATTCCTTGTCTGTCTGTCCATCCCCCAAACCTGGAGCAAGTGAGGGCTCAGAACAAAGGAGGAACAATGGTGGGAAAATAACTAAAGCCACAGGTACAGTGTGCAGGATGTACGCAAACCCCGTCCGGGACGTACTCACACTGAAGCAATCATTCATCCTTTCTCCAAGGTGCACACTGAGCTGAGCGCCCTGCATGTTTATTTGTAAGTTCTGGAAACGGACACTGCAGGGATCGGGGGTGATGGGGCTGCCAGCACCCTCCTCAGCAGGCAACTTCCCAGCAGCTTCCTACACCGTCTTCAACGCGGGTGGGGCAGAAGGTCAGGTGCAGTTCAGACAAGCCCGCCCTGCAGGGCCAGGTCAGCCGGTGCTCCGACGCTGAGCCCCCAGGTGGGTTCTCGGTAGCCGTGACGGTTCATTTTATGCGTCAACTTGGCTGGGCCACAGGGAGCCCAGACATGTGGCCCCACGTGACCCGGGATGCGTCTGTGAGGTTTGGGGGGTGGCAGTAACGGTGAAATCTGCAGACGGGGTAAAGCAGATTGCCCTCCCCAGCGTGGGTGGGCTCCACCCAATCGGTTGACCTCTGGAGCAGGGAGGAGGGCTTGGGGGTGGCGAGGAACTTCTGCCTGACTGTCTTCAGCTGGAACATGGGCTTTTTCCTGACTTTGAACTCAGAGGGAAGCGTCGGCTCCTCCTGGGCCCTGAGCCGGCCCACCTTCACGTGGGAACGACACTGTTGTCTCTCCTGGGCCTCCAGCCTGTCAGCTTCGGGTCTTGGGACTGGTCAGCCTCCAGAATCGCGTGAACTGAATCCTATGTCGAACCCCATATATGCACACACACGACTCACATACTCTTGGTCTGCTGTCTGGGGAGCCGGGCCCAGTCCAGCAGCTATGGTGACAGTGAGTTTGGTGCTCCCGTCCCTGTCGCCCCCGGAGCTGCGCCCTCTGCCTGTGCCACGTGCTGGAGCCTCGCTCCCGCCAGCCGGGGCACTGGATGGACTGGCACAGGCCGCCGCGGAGTCGCTTGTCGCCTGCCTGAGTGATGACGGAGGGGTTCTTGGAGCTGCGTCAAGGAGGAAACAGACATATTTTTTTAGGAGGGAGGCATGCTCTTTGTTTCCTTTTGGATTTGCTGGGATGGCAAAAGTCTGCTTTTTAAATGCAAGAGAAATGTCATGCTCCAGGAGGGAGGGCGGGCGGAGGCACCGATGGAGCGCCTCCAAGGAGCCGGGCTCTCTGCAGACACCCTGCCAACCGCTTTCCGCCTTGAGGACCTCGGGAACCCGGGACGACGTCATTTTGGTCCTGGGTTTCGGCCGCCTGCTCGTCACTGGCCCAGGGGGTTTATTATACGTGGGGCAGGGCAAAAGTAGGTGTACCGTTGGGAGTATGCAGGACACAGAGTTTATTCTTGTATTCTTGCTTATTATTTATTGTATTCTTTCCCATACGAACACTGTACACCTTACTTTTGCCCCACCCTGGGTAAACTCCGTGACCCACCACCCAACATGGAAAGTAGAACATTGTTGATAACTTGCTTCTACCCGGGGCCTCCGTTCTACCCCAGCCCAGGGGGATCACAGTCCTGAAACATACCCCCCCAAAGTTTTATTTATTTATTTTTAGAGAGAAGAGGAAGGGAGGGAGAAAGAGAAGGAGAGGAGCATTGATGTGCCAAAGACACATCAATCGGTTGCCTCTTGCACGCTCCCAACGAGGGACCTGACTTGCAACCCAGGCACGTGCCCTCACCAGGAATCGAATGGGCGATCTTTCACTTTGAGGGTCGATGCCAACCCACGGAGCCACACCAGTGAAGGCACACTCCTGAATCTTGTGTTCAAAATTTAAGAACAATTATATAGGTTTTCACATAGAAGTATTATAAAAGATATGTTTAGTGTTACCTTTTAAACCCTTCATAAAAAGGCACCTCTTTTCATGAACTTCCCTCCCATTCCCTCTGGGGTTGGCCAGAGGCCGCAGGACAGCTTCTGTGTGCGCCTGGGTCTCTGTGCCCGCCAGGGGCTGGGGCGGGCTGGGCTGGGCTGAGCCTTCCTGCTGCCCAGGGCTGGTCCTCCAGGCGCCTGTGCAGCCGGGTCTGACCGCAGACCCTGCAGCATTGGGGCCATGTCTGGGGGCCGCTGCCCTCACAGCCTGGGATGCCTGAACTCACAGGGAGAGCCCAGAGCAGGGGCAGGCCTGAGCCAGCCGAAATCCCGCAAATGGCTCCAATGGCCCAGGACAGGGATTCCAGGAGGTCCCCACCAGGTGGGCCTGTCTCTGAGGAAGACAAGTGGAAGAGGAAGAGGCCTGGGGTCTCGGGTGTCACCCTCTAAGTTGCTGTTTATTCAACACTTGCCACGTGCTCAGTGAACAGGTGGCTGAGCACCCGGGGGCATCCCTCTGCCCGGCCTCACCACGCTCTGGAAGGTGGGGCCCACTGTAGCCCGGTTGTACGGTTTTACGGGTGAGGAAGCTGAGGCTGAGCGAGGCAAAGTGACTTGCAGCCGAAAGGGGAGGCGGCAGGCCTTCCCCAACCCCGAGGCTGGGACAACCCAAGCAAACCCTTTATGGGCAGTGTGCGTTTCTTGGCACATGGGCAAAACCCCTCTCTGCCCTCAAAGCAGTTGGGAAGATAAGGAATTAACAGAGGGGAGGGGGATGAGGAGAACCAGGAAGTCACTCAAGCTGGATGCTACGTTGGGGGTCCAAAGGGGGAGTGATCCCTGAGGCTGGGCAAAACAAGAAGGCTTCCTGAAGGAGGGGGCACTCAAGTGGGGAAGGAGGTGAAAGGGCGGCCCAGGCTGGGCGTAGCTAGTAGCATCAGGGTGCAGGGGTGAGGAGGCTGGCAGGCATGTGCAGGGGACTAGAAGCTGCGTGGTGGGACAGGTGCCTGCATTCATCTGGGTGTGAGCTACTGTCCCCATTCTGCAGGTGAGAACACTGAGGCCCAGTTTCCATGGTGACACACAGGTCAAGCTCAAGCCCCAATGTCCCAGTTTGGTCTGCTCTCTTCGATTCCAACCTGCCAATCCAGCTGGGCAGCAGCACCGCTGGTAGGGGCTCTCAGGAGTGGAGGGGCTGGTGCCAGCCAAAGGGAGGCAGGCTCACACAGCCCACAGAGAGCGCCCAGCACAGGCCAGGGGCGGGGCAGAGCCAAAGCAGGCAGGAGACCGGGGCAGGTACAGCTGTAGTGGGAGCGTCAGGCAGAGGTCAGGAGCCAAGGGCTAGGCCCCAGTCTCAGGAGGAGGAGGGCTGGGACATGCCAGTGGTCAAAGGCAGCGCTGGGCATGCCTTGGGCAGGGCCAGGCTCCAAGGGCAAGGGGCAAAGCCAGTCAGGGGCTCTCAGCTCAGGCCAACTGGCCCCTCCCCAGACCTTCTTTCCAGTGCTTTCCTCTCCCCTGGGAATGAGGCAGGAACCAGGGTGCCTTGGAGGCAGAAGCATCTTGGGAAGGGGAGCCCCCTTCTCAGAGTCCCAGGTTTCAAATTGCGTTGGGCAGGAAGCTGCCTCCTGGAGCCTTGGAGGGAACAGAGGGGCACGGAGTCCTGGGGTCTTTGCCAAACCCAAAGTTCGTTCCCCAGGAGAATGCCTCCGGAGGGGAGGAGAGAGGAGCATATGGAAAAGCAGCAGCTTCCACGTCGTCGTTGCAGGAGAGGCCACCGCTCCTCCACAGTCTGCTGTCCCGGTCCCCGTCTTGGTCCTGTTCTGTTCCCTCTGGTGCCTTCCAGGGACGGCAACTGGGATCTCTGCAGCCTGGCTCTGTGTGGCCTCCAGCAGTGGGCACTAGGACCCTCAAGGGGTGTGAGCGAATAGGGAGAGGCAGGAATGGGAGGTGGTGGGAGGATGTGGCTGGCGGTAATGCACTGACTTGGCCTGCAGAGACCAAGGAGGGCTTCCAGGAAGAAGTGGCAGGAGAAGCAAGCTGGAGTTAGGCCAGAGTAGGAGAGGTGCTGGAGGTCTGTTTCCACTTATGCATGTGTTTGAGATGTTGAAACACAAAGTGGAGGCTCAGAGGTGTGAGGTGAGTTTTGCCCAAGACCACACAGGAAGCAGTAGGGAGGTGAGGCCAAGATTTGAACCAGGCAACCAGCCCCAGGCCTGGCTCTGTGTTGGGGCTCAGGGAGCCACCGCGACTCCTCAGAAGGCTTCCCCAGGAACAACGCCAGGTGACAAGCGGGATAGCTGGCACAGAAGTGTGGCTGGCTTGTGCTGGGATGCGAACTGAGGGGTGGGTCTTGGGACTGAGGGAGGAGGGGGCCGTCCCTGATTTCAGGGGCTGGGAAAGGGCAGGGGGAGAACTGGGGCTCTGGACACAGGGCCTGGAAAACCTTTGGTCCTTCTTCGCTGAGGCTCTTGGTGTGCCCCTCAGTGTGAACGTGTAATGTGTGTGTGTGTGTCTGTGGGCATACACGTCCGAGTGTGTGAATGTGCATGTGTGTGTGTTAGCGTGACAATGTGGGTGCATGTCTGTGTGCACGTGTGTGTGTGCACAAGCCCCCTTAGCCAGTGGTGATGTGCCTGTGCCCAGCAGGACTGGCCCCGGCGGCCCCGGCTGTGGACTGTGCAGACGCTCCCAGGCAGCTGCCTTGGAGGCCAGGGCTTGGTGGTGGCCTGTGCCCTGCCACCTGTTGATCACGCTGGAGTGGGCGAGGACAGCACAGGGGCCACTAGACACCTGCGGGTGTCTCGGGTCCTCTGGTGTTTTCTGAAAAGCGGGGAGGGCAGGACAGGCCCACCAAGGAGGCAGCGGGCTCCCAGCGTCCTGCGGCAGAGGGCCCAGGGAAGCAGGGGAGCCTCCCTGCTCAAGGCCTCTGTGACCCCTCGTGAAGGGGAGGGTGTCCCCTGTTAGCTCTGACTGGTGGAGCACGGGAGGGGTCTGGATGGGTGTCAGCGTGCCCCCTGTCCCGGACACCCTCCTCGGGCACGGACGGAGTGACCGCCAGGGCCCGGATGACCGCGCACAGTCCGGAGGAAGCGGGCAGAGGGGTCACACCGAGGGCGGAGGCGGTGAGAACCCAGACCGACGCTCAGCGCGGGCGTTTTCTCACCTCCTCCGCCAAGGCCCTGCTGGCCGCAGGCCAGTGTGGTCAGCCAACCGGCCCAGGCTCTGACTCCAGAATGTCACCGCTCTGCGGCCTCCAGCCCCTCAGCACTGGGGGAGGGGTGCTCCTTGTATGGGGGAGTGTGACTGCTCTGCAGGCCGCACCCCAAAGCTCTCCTGGGCTGGTTGGGACCCTGAGAAGCCTTCTGAACTCCCTGGGAGCGACCATTTCCTGCTCATCTGTCTCCCTGTCCATCCAACTCAGCCAGGGGGTGAGCCCCCTGGAGCTCTTCCGGGGGGCCCCTCCACCCATGCTTCTCCGCGCAAGCCCTCGAACCCCGCGGCGGGTCCGCGGGAGCGCCGTTCTCCCAGACCTTCGCCAGCAGGCAGCGTGCCCAGGGCCTAGGGCCGGCTTGCCAGCTGGAGTGGCGCCCCCTGGTGGCAAGAGCTCAAACACAGTTCATGGAGCCCTCTGCCCCGCTCACGGAGCAATTGGGATTTCTTGATGAGCTTCAAAGTGGGTGTGCGTGGGCTTCTTCCTGAATGCGATGTTGGTCACTTCTGAGGCTCCAGCCACGTTGTTACATCAGCTGCAGCAAATCTGTGCAATATGGGTTTCCATAAAATGCAGCTCACCTGTATGCTGTTTTGATCTTCTATTTTAAAATTGTAGGCCCCTCCTTCCAATTTTTCATTTTCAAAAAAGAACAACTGTATTCACTTGCCCAGCAGACACTTCCCTGGGGTCCCCCATGTCCAGCTTTACCCACTGAGCCGGGGCATGCAGGTATGATGAGCCCATTTTATAGATGAGGAAACTGAGGCTTGGAGAGCTGCAGGGTCACTCGGCGAGGGGAGGCACTGGGGCTGGGTGAGAATTAGATGGGTCACCTGTGTGGAAGGACGCTGCAGTGTCTGACAGGTGGCAGGTGGGCACTTGGCGTTTAAAATCCAAGACAGGTGGGAAAGTGCTCCACGCCCCCGTCTTCTGACTCTGGCGTAAGCTCTCCTCACCTATGGGTGGCACGCTCTTTGCTGGGGACTCTGCTGTGTCCTGGCTCTAGTCGCACAGGCTTTGCTCTTCTCCACTCTCTGGCCCCACCTGGACAATGTCACATGTCCCCTGACCTCTGTGAACCCCTGGCCTCTTGGGCAAAATCCAGTGCAGCTGAGAATTCCAGTCTCATGCCTGGTGCAGGGCTCCCCTCCGATGGGATGGGACACTTGGTGTCCCCTGGGTGGCCTGCCTGGTCCGGACCCTGACTCTCATGGGGTGAGTGACCACGGGGACCGCCCCGCGCACAGCTCCCTGGCATGGCAGAGGTGCCTGTTTTCAATCTGGTCCTGCCCACGGCTGGCCCCTGGCAGCAAGTCATCCCATGGCCTCCGGCTGCCTGCCAGAGTCCCTTCTCCAAGGTGACGATCTCGGGGAGGAGGCAGCAAGAGCTCTGACCCCTCATCCTTCTCTGTGTCCTCTTGGCCTTTGGGAGGCTTGCACATGCCCTGTCGCTGCAAACAGTGCTCCCTCTGTCCCCTCTCTCTGCCACTGGCTGTGTTTCATTCTCTTTCGCCTCCCCAGAGAGGCCCGGCTGGGGCAGGGCAGCCACCCACCCCCCAGTGAGGTGACTGGCCAGGACGGAGAGGCCCTGGCAGGTAGGTGGGAGAGGAAGGTGGTCACTTCCTGTCGTTACCTGGGCTATGGTCAAGGTAGCTGGGCTGCCGCCACCTCCCAGCCTCCCCGTGAGTGGCCTTTGGTTCTCACACGGGGCAGGGGTCCTGCGGGAAGCAGAGCCCCATAAGCAGGGGAACATAACATGGGGATGCATGACAGGCACGTGAGCCGGGTTAGAGGAGCTGACAGGAACCTTGTCACCCCAGGGCCAGCAGCAGTGGGAAGCTGGGAGCCCTGTCCTTCTGGAGTGTGGGGTGCCTCCGACGAAAGCTGCCGTCATGTGAGGATCAGCCAAGAAATGTCCTGACCTGTCTGTCCACCTGCCCTCCCACCCTCACCCAGGGCTGCCCGACAGGAAGGGCCAGGGCAAAGTGGCCCAGGAAGTGCAGGCTGCCACCCAGGCCCCAGAGCAGCTCAGAGAAGGGCAGGGAATGGGTGGGGGCTGGGCAGGGGCGGCACGTGGAGAATGGTCACCGCATCCCCGAGTGCCTCTGGGCTCCATATCCACGATATTCCTGTGCATTCCAGAAGGACCCTAGACAGAGGGCTGCCGGCCTCTGAGGTGCATGAGGACCCGCCCGCTCAGTCCTCAGCTGGAGCAGCCCCTGGGAGGCCGGCCTTGGCCTGACGGCAGATGCAGTGCTAAAGGGCCCGTGGCCTTGGGGGTGGGGGTGGGGGTGGGGGTGCCTCGGTCAGTGGAGGCCCCTGAGCCTGGAGGCCTGTGTGGTGGGTTCTCATGGCGACTGGACAGCAAGCCACACCCCACAGGCCTGTTGTGCGGATCACAATGGGCAAGGACACCCACCGCTGACTGCACGCCTGCGGAGGGTGGCAGGTGGTACTGGGGACTGCTACTCACAACAGTGCACAAAGCACCTGCCCATGGGCGGCGTCCGTGCTCCTTTCCCGCGTGATCCTTATGGTCCAGTTTATGCTGCCAAGGCTGACCCCGGGCAGTGAGACCCTCCCCCGCCCTGGTCTGGCACACGTGCGGAGGCTGCCCTGGCCTAGGAGAGACCGCGTGTCACTGGAAGCCTTGGGGTTCTGAGGTCCGGGGTGGGAGGGGCCCACCCAGAGCCTTCCAGCCTGCGGCACACAGCAGTGTGGAGCCTCCGTCCCAGGCCCGGTTGCCCCATGGCCTGGTTCCCACTGTGACCAGCACAGCTGTCATTTCTGCGGCCAGTGGTGGACTTTGGAAGTCATTTACAGACCCCGCGGGGGACATATGGCTGTCGTCAGTGCCTGTTTATGTGCCCTTCGTGGGTCATAAAGAGATGGCACCGGCGAGGCCCACGCTCCCCGGCCAACCTCCTCCGCTTGGTCTCCTTCTGCCTATCTTTTATTGTCCACTGTTATCTTCCTCCCTGCTCCACCCTGGTTCAGCTCCCAAGACCATAACCTTCTCCAAACTGTTGCTGGCTTTTCCTGACCTTCTGCCCCAGGCACAGAAGGCAACTTTATTAGCTGGGCTGGTGAGGGCTGGGCTGGGGCCCCAGCCCCGGACGGCCAGAGAGGGGGAACCGCCAGCAGAGCAGAGCAGAGCCTCGGAGCTGCCTGCTTCGTGGGCAGGAGGGACTGCGGAATCCGGTCCGGAATAGTGACCCCTGTCCACAGCCCCTGCCCCTTGGGGATGGCGACGGGGGCCAGGTCAGGTGCACTTGCCCTTGTCTGCCCTTCCCCTGCACACACAGTGACAGCCCTCTGATTAGACGGCCAGGGGACAGGCGCCCCCGCATCATCAGGGACCTCTGGGGACTCCTCGGTCTCTCTGTCTTTGCACCTTAGAATGGACTCAGGGCTTGGCTCTGTGTCTACACCTTCTCTCAGTGGTGACAAGGACAGTCGGCCATGGGTGTGGGCGGCCCTCCTCATTTTGAGAGGAAATAAGAGGACCTGGGATCAGGTGGCTCAGCTGGGAACCACCCCGACTGGCCCGGGGACTGAGCCTCGGTGTCTTCACCTGCCAAATGGAGCCGTGACACCCACCTCACAGCCTCCCCGAGCGGGACCGGCCGTGTTTGCTGTGGGGTTTCTCCTCGGGCAGCCAAGTGGGAAGCGGACAGCATGGGAATCGTGCGGACTTGGGGTCAGGTCTCGGTGTGGCCATTGGCCAAGTCCCCCCCTTGCTCTCGTTTCCTGTTTGCACAGTGGGGACGGGGTGGGGGCACGTTTCAGGAGTTGTGAGAAGCACGGTCTGCTCTTGGTGGTGGCAAATGCTCAGCCAATGGCCACAGCCAGGCCCGACGCTGAGGGGAGCTGCTGGTGCCCTCGTTTCCCGGGCGAGGCACGGAGGCTCCGGGAGGATGGTCAGACAAATGGTGGGAGTGGGTCAGCCCGGCCTGCCTGATGCCCAGGAGCCCTGCTGCCCGCTCAGCCCCTTCCCCTCCTTGACTCAGTGGAGCCCACCTGCCCAGCTTCCCTGCCTCCCACCGAGGGCCAGTCTCGGCCACAGGCCGGGGTAAGCGTGGCTGGAGTGGCATCTGCCCTCTTCCCTTGGACCTGCAGTGACAAGCTAACAGCCATCATCCCAGGGCTGTGCGTCCCACCACCAGCAAGGGAGGGACACCAATGGGCCCCAGGGACGGGCTTGGGCATTTGTCCCCCAGCATTTGGACCAGCTTTGTGGGGTGTGGGTGCTGCGAGGGCATGGTGGGGTACAGGCGTGAGCTCCCTCCTCCAGCCCCGGTTCCCTTGAGTCACTGCTCCATGCCCGACCCATGTTTGCTCTGTCTGCCTGGGTTCCGGCCCTTTGGCCATCGGAGGTTAAAGATTACTGCGGCTGACAATAAAAGTGCCCGCGGGCTGGCCTTTGACCACCCCTGAGGCAGTGGCATCGTGCTCCAAACAACCGTTGCAACGGCGAAAGGGGCGAGGGTGTGGGCGTGGGGCACACCCTCTCTTAATATTAATATTAAGGGACAGTCGCTCCTGACTGGCAATCGGGCCAAGTTTCTCTTTTATCTGAAGCCAGGGCCACAATGGGGCATTGTTTCCCGTCTCAAAGGCCACTGTGCGGCCCCAGAGTGGACCCAGGCGGACTCCACCTGGCAAAGTAAACAGCCACCCGGACGTGGCCAGTGACAGAGGGGCCAGGAGTTCATTCTCTCCTCCTGGGAGAGAGCTTTTTCCTTCAAGGGAGTGTGGGGACCGCAGGCCTCCAGGCCTTGTTCGCCCCCCTTTCTGGGCCTCAGTTTCCTCACCTGGACCACGGCGGTCTGCTCACACTCCACCCTGCCGCCCCCGGCTGGGGGGCTGGCGAGTGAGAACCCCCTTCTCAGAACCATGATGTGCCGGCATCAAAAGACTTACGAAGAAGCTCGAGGTCTAGAAATACGTGTGCTCCTTCACGAATGCGTTGGATGAGCAGAGCCGCCGGCCAGTAGATCTCTCAGCTACTGTCATTTCAAAGTAGCGACCAGTGCCGATCACGTGGCAAGTTGCCTACGACATCCCAGTCTCGGGAGCTGCCTGTTCCTCTGCGGTTTGCTTTGGGGGCCTCTATGTTTTGTTTTAAACTTAGTGTTTTGAAATAATGAGGGACTTGCTGGCAATTGTAAAGGACAGAGAGGTCCCACTGACCCACCCCCAGCTCCCTCCAGCGGTGAACCTGACGTGACCGCGGACGTTACCAAAACTGGGAAACTGGTGCGCCCAATACGATGAACTGGACCAGGAGTCTTACCTCGGCTTTCACGGGGATTTGCCCGCACGGGTCTTCTGGTCACGCATTTGTGTCTAGTTCTAAGGGGTTTTATCACACGGGTAGGTTCACGTCACTGCCGGCATAGTCGGGATGACGGGCTCTTCCTCCGTGACAAAGGAGCCACTCCTGCTGCCCGTTCATAGTCCTAACCCCCTTTCCCCGAAGTCCCCCAGCCCACTGATCTGGTCTCCACCGTGGGCCAGCGGCGGCAGTGGACATGCACTGGGCACTGACCCAGCACTTCCCCATACTCAGGGAGCTCGGGTGGTCACCTCAGGTCACTGAAACAGCAGAACAGGCCTCACCTGCATCCAGGTCTTCTCCCTGCATCCCCACCCAAGAAACCTCACGGTCTCTGGAGGAAACACCCCAGATGCAAGCCGGGAAGCCTGGGCTCAGTTTCCAGCACCACCTCTTGGGTGTCCTCGCCTGAACAACAGGGTCCAGTGCCACGCAGCTCGAGGGGAAGGCGCGACCAGCTCACCCCACAGAGGGTGCTGCTGGGTGGACGTGGGGGGTGAGTGTCGCATTTGGTGGAGCATTAGGTGTCTCCTCAGGCTGAGCTGCCACCACCCAGGTGCAGTGCGTGCGCATATGCGTGTGTGGTGGGGATTCAGAACCAGGGGGGCTTGGTGGACACGCACGCACGCACACACACACAGGTGATGCTTGGGGTGGCCAGGTTGTCCCCACATTCCCATCATGTCGCATGTCCCAGAGCCCCGGGCCTGAGGCCCTGCCGGTTACAAGTTACCAGGGCAGGTGGAGGTGACATGTGGCAGAGCTCCGTGCTACCAGAGGAAATGGGTGGCAAACTGGCCACGTGTAGTCCACAACTGACGGAGGAACCAAGTGGATGAGTGACCAGATACCCTCAAAGTCACATGCCCTCCGGTTTTCTGAATTAGCCGGAATCCTTTTCACTGCCGTCGATAAGATTCCCACTCAAATTGGCTGTAGGGGACAAGAGGTCATGCAAGCCAACACCCTCCAGGGCAGGGCCACTCGAGAGCAGAGGTGGCTCTTCTCCCTCAGCCCCATCTGGAATTGCTCTGGGGAAGGACCCAACTGGCCGCCTTGCCTCCCACACCCATGCCTGGACCCTCCTGGTGCCCAGCAGGCTCGGCCTGGGTCATGAGCTCATCCCCGTGGCCAGGGGTAGGGTTTGTCCCTAGACACCTAACCGGGGAGCTGGGCTGGGCTGGAAAAGGTAGCCACCAGATGAGACTTGTCAGGGAGGTGGCCAGACGTCTGGAAATGTCCACAGAAGCTCTTCAATGACAAGAAGGGAATTCTGGGACTGCCAGGAAGTCACCGACAACTGCACGGATCACCAGGGAACCGCTGGGTGTGTGATTGGAAATGTCTGTGGGCAGGACATAAACAAAGCCAGACTCAACCAGCAAATACATATTATATGGTCTCAATTTAAAGAGGCCAGGCCAACACCTGAAGCTAAAACAAAATGCCATGTTTTGCCATGTATAATGTGCTCCCATGTATACTGTACCCGTGTTTTTGGCCTAAGCTTTCAGGAAAAAATCTTTCATTTTAATTTTTTAATTCAATTTTTAAAAATTTATTGTTCAGTTACAATTGTCCCTGCCTTTTTCCCCATTGCTCTTCCCTACCCCGCCCCCTACTCCCACAGTCAATCCCCCCACATTGTCTGTGCCCATGAGTCCTTTATTCGTGTTCTTTGGCTTGCCCCTTCCCCTTCCTACCCCGTTGTCCCCCTCCCCCCTCCCCTCTGGTCACTGTCAGCTTGTTCCTTAGCTCCATGTCTCTGGTTCTATTTTGCTCATCTGTTTGTTTTGTTGATTAGGTTCCACTTATAGGTGAGATCATATGGTATTTGTCCCTCACTGCCTGGCTTATTTCACTTTGCATAATGCTCTCCAGTTCCATCCATGCTGTCGTGATGAGTAGGAGTTCCTTCTTTCTGCTGCATAGTATTGCATTGCGTAAATGTACCACAGTTTTTTGGATCCATTTATTTACTGTTGGGCACATAGGTTGCTTCCAGCACTTGGCTATTATAAATAACACTGCTATGAACGCTGGGGTGCATAAGTTCTTTTGGATTGGTGTTTTAGGGTTCTTAGGGTATAATCCCAGCAGTGGAATTGCTGGGTCCAAAGGCAGTTCCATTTGTAGTTTTCTGAGGAAATGCCAAGCAAGTTAACTTAAAAGCGAAATGCAGCACAACAAAAGTGTAGGTCACCGAAAACAAAGAACAGATTTTATAAGGAGAGAAAAGGGTAGATTATGCGCAAGGGAGGGACAGGCTTTCAGCTGACTTCTCAATGGAAACAATGGGGTCCAGAAGACAGTGGATGGTGTCTTCAATGTGCTGAGCAAAACTAATTGTCATCTGGAATTCTTTACCCCATATGCATATCTTTTAACCATGGGCTTTAAACACAGGTTTTGAAGATGAGCAAAACTGGAAAACTTGCCACCCATAGACCTTTACTAAAAAAATATCCAAAGAAAAATGCTTCCAGGTCAAAGAGGTGAGGTGCAGAAAGGAATGGAGAACGGAGCAAGCGCCGGAACGTGCACAGAAATCCCCCCGCGTGTTCGGGTCAGTGGTAGAGGTGACGCTCGTGGTGCCTCCAACGGTGAGTCCAGCCTGCAGGACGATCGCATAGAAGGGTTCTTGACAGGAAGCTTTAGGTTTGACCATAAAGCGTCCATGGATTAACTGGACGGGTTTGAGAAAACTGCTTCAGCTCCGTGGTTTGGGAATATATTAGCTGGGGATGAAAACAGTGCTCACAGAGTTTCTGTGAGAAGTAAAAATAGAAAATGCACATAAAAACTGATCACAGGACTTGGTACATGGCTGAAACTTTGACCTCAATTTGAATTTCAGCTTCTCAGAGTCTGGAAATCGAGGGGAGAAAGGTTGAGAAAGGTGGGCAGGGGACCTGTCACTTGCAGGAATTAACAACAAAAGCCACCAGGCGCCGAGCATCCGCCAAGCCCTGGACACTGGGCCGTGACTTTGGTGCACTTTCCTTGCCGAATCCTTAACCGGATCCTTATGAAATGGCTGCATTTCTGGCGTATTCGACATCTGAAGCAGGTGATTTTTTAACATTCTTCTTCCTCAGTGTAACAAAATTATTTTAAGTAACAGTCATACAATAATCAGTAATTTTATTTCCCTGATATTACTTAATTCTAAAACAACAATGGAAGAAGAAATAGCAATGTTAGATGTATTTAAATTCAGAAACTATTTCCTTTACGAATTACAATTTTCACTTGTCAAACAGAAATGCGACACCTCTCAGTCTGCAAGCTTGTGCCATTCCCAACTGTTACGAAGTTACTTCCCAAATGAACACATGGAGCTGAGTTCGTGGGTACTGGGTGCAAACCACTTAACTGGAAGTTCTTCGAATTAACTTCCATGTAGGATACAATACTCAATAAAGGGCAAGTAATAAAAACGTGCTAATTTGAAACTTGCCTACATGTTATTAAAACTCAAATGTAATAGCAGCAATTACTTAGAAGTTAGACCAACAAAAGATTTTTTTCCAGGAGGAGTATTTTATTACTAGCATTATTTAGAATGGCCAGTGCATGGTGTTAATAAACAGCAGATAAATGTTTGGTTTTATTATTGTTTTAAAATTACCTAGAAACAATACCCGGGGTGTATTTTATCCCTGCACACGGGGTGGCTGCTCTTGTGTGCTGGCACTTGGCACGCCTCCCTACGCCACGGACTTCGGAGTTCCCTTAGAGATTTTCATCTTGGTAGGCATTCTCACTTTTGAATTTCAAACTTATTATATTTTCGTGCTTCTTTCAAAATTATCTACGTAATATTTGTCTTTCTACCCATCCAATATGTGCGTATACATAGACACATACCTGAATGAAGAGTAAACCGATCATTCTAAAATTTAATATCATGTTATACGATTTTTTAAATCTTTCCTTTCAGGTGTCGTGAAGAGATTTCCAAATTAGTACATATAGGGAAAAGTGTCTCATTCACTATGGTCACACGGCACTTTATAGCATCAATGCACCCTAATTGTTCATTAAAAATATTGAAATGTAGCAGAGATGGAAAAGCACAGACCAACCACGAACGCATGAATTAGTGATTCCGGAAAGCCAGACCGTCTGTGTGACCCTGCACAGTCGAGCACCGGGAAATTATCAGCACCGCAGGAGCGCCTCACATTCCCATTGCTGTCCCTCCAAGGTAACCTCATTGGAGCCTCTGTCACAGGGCTTACCTTGCTGCTTTTTTGAGCTACATAGAAATGGACTTGTACGGCAGGTGGGATTTACATCTGGCTCTGTGAGATGTGCGTCCATATCGCTGCGTATGTCAATGGTTCGTTTTATTTTCTCATTGATTTATGGTATTCCATTGAATGGCCACACCGCAGCCCACGTGTTCATTCTGTATGGAAAGCTGTTTGGGTCGTGCCCGGTCTGGGGCTGTGATGGATAACGCGGCTATGCACGATCGTAAGCCTGTCTTTCGGTGCCTGTATGTACCGCCTTTTGCCCTGTGTAATGCGCACCCACGATTTAGTACTGTCCATGTATAATGTGCACCCTTACTTTTCCCTCAAAAATTTGGGCAAAAAATGCACATTATACTCGGAAAAATATGGCACTCACGTTTCTGTTGAGGAGGGGACGATAGGGTAGCATGCATTCCATTATCCCACTGTAGTCAACATTCTTGCCTGGTTTCTAACCTTAGGGAGAAAGTGGTGTCTTTTACCACTAAGTATAATGTTAGCTATAGTTTCCTTTCTTTTTCTTTTCCTTTTTTTTGTAGATACCCTTTCTCAGAATGAGAAAGTTTGCTTCTATGCGCAGTTTGCTGAGTTTTTAATCCTGGACAAGTGTTGAATTTTTTCAATGCTTCTGCAGTTTTTGAGATGATCATGTGGTTTTACTCTTTTATTCTATTAATATGGTAAATGCAGTAGCTGATTTTCAAATCTGAAACCAGCTCTTCATTTCCGGGATAAACTCTGCTTGTTTACGACATATTATCATCCTTATACGTTGCTAGATTTGATTGCTGATATTTATTGAGAATTTTATATAATTTTATAAGGGATTTGGCCGATAGTGTCATTTTCCTGTAATGTCTTTTTCTGATTTCAGCATCAGGGACCCAGAAAATAAATCAGAAAGTCTTTCTTCCTTCCCTGTTTCTGAAAGAGTCTGTGCAGACTGGTGTTATTTGTTCCTCAAACATTTGATAGAAATCACCAGTGACTTTGGATTTGCCTGGGCATTTTTATTTTGTGACAGGATTTTTGATTTACAAATTCATGTTCTTTAACAGTCATCGGGCTCCTTGTTTTGTGTTTCTTTTTGAGTTATTTTTGGTAATTCGTGTCTTTCAAAAATTTGCTTGTTTCACCTCGGGTGTTGGATTCACTGGCATGAAGATATTCCCAGCGCTTTGGTCAGGGTTTCTATGTGTGGCCCGGAGGACCGCTGGTGTGAAGAAGGCCCACGGGACTCGACGGAGAACGTGGCTCCCTGACTGTGCACGGAGGAGTGGCCCGTGGGTAGCAGAGAGCAGCCACGGTGGCAGGTCACCCTGGACATGGACGGACACTGCAGATCAACCCTTTCCCGGCCAGAGGCGGCTGAGGTGGCAGCACAACCCCGTGATCTCCTTCACGTCTGTGGGGTCCGTGGCTGTGTCCCCTCCTCATGCGAAATTGATCAGTATTTTCTTGATTATTCTAGCTAGAGGTTTATCAGTTTTATGGATCTTATCAAAGGACAGCTTTTAGTCTCACTTTGTCTATTATTTTTAATTCCGTCGATTGCTGCTCTTATTCATTCTTTGCTTCTGCTTACTTTGGTTTTGATTTTTTAAGCTTTTTTTTTTGTAGAGTAGCTTAAAGCTCAGATTTTAGGCCTTTTCTCTTTTATGCTGTAAGCATTTAGTGATCTTGCTAACTTCATGTATTAATTTTAATAGTACATCTGTGGATTACTTGAATTTTTTACATACGTGGTTGTCTGAGAAAAATGACAGTTTCATTTCATATATTTCAATTCTTATACCCTTTATTTAGTTTTCGTCCCTTATCGCCCTGCCTAGGGTCTTCAGAGCAACGTTAATGTAAACGGTAGTAGTAGGGTCCTTGTCTTCCTTTCTACATCAAGGGGAAGGATGAGGGTGATGATAACTGTAGAGTTTTGGATGTCCTTTTTTTAAAATCAGAGGGTGAAAGTTCATCTCTAAGAATTTTTTTAAATTAGAAAAGAATGTTGAAGTTTATAAAATAATAATTTTCTGCAAATTGGTCAATTTTCAAGCATTAAACCATCCCTGCATTTCTGAAACCAATTACCTTTGATCATGATATATAAGTCACTTGACTCATTTTGCTTAAATTTTGGTCAGGATATTAGCCTCTATCTTCATGAGTGGAATGGACTTATAATTTTCCATTCTCATTATGTCTTCAGCCAATTTTGACATTGAGGTTATGTTGGTCTCATAAAATTAGACGGGAAGGATTCCCTCTTTTTTATTCTCTGCAAAAGTTTGTGTGATGTTGACGTAACTTCTCACTTAAATATTTGATAGAACTCACCAGGAGAACTGTATGTGCCTGGCCGTTTCTTTTTAAGACAATTTTAAGTCACAAAATAATGTTAAACTATTTACAGACTTGTCACATTCTTCATTTCTTCTGGTGTCAGCTTTGAAAAGTTGCATTTTTCTAGAACTTTGGACATTTCATCGAAACATTCACGTTATTTGGAGAACGGTGTTCAGAACGAGACCATAAGATCCATAATGGTGTCCAGTTTTCATTTCTAAACCGGCAATTTCTTCTCTGTTTCTGAATGTTCATTGATCTTAATTCCTTTTTCCAAAGGGGTAATTCTCGTCTTTGCTAACTTTCTCTGTTACGTGTGGGTCGTCTTTTTCACTTACTTCGGCTCTTCTGTCTTTGCTACACCCTATATTTGTCTTCAGCCTTTGTCTTTTGGAAGGGCGAACGCTTCTCTCCAACCACAACTTCAGTTCTGTGTCATGTTTATACGTTGCATTTAATTATTATTTGATTAAAATTGTCTAATATTCCCTTTGATTTACTCTTGGCCAAATGGTTATTAGAAGCATTTTGCTTCATCTTCGAGTACTTGGAGATGGTTGGGGTTCTCCTTTTGTTATTGATTTCTGGCTCAGCTCCCCACGGTCCCAGAACATAGCCTGAGGGACTTCGATCTTTTCAAACTTGGTTGAGGTTTACTTGATGGCCCAGCTCGTGGTCCTGATGTCTTAAATTTGTAAAACAAATAAACGTTATCTGAATTTTCTAGTGGTTCCTACAGTCACGTTGGGCTCCTTGAGGCTCTTTGTTCCTAACTGAAACCAGAATTCCACTGTAGCATCTGTTAGTCATTCTTCGATTGAAAAAATTAGTTAAATTTCCAGTGCTCTGTGGTATTAAAAAATCCTGCAAAGCACATCCTTGTAACTACTTTTTGGTTACTTTTGTGATGCTATCAGAGCCAGGATATCCTAGCATAGTGGTTGAGGGCATGGGCTCTGAGCTAGGTTCCTGGGTTCAAATCCTGGCCCTTTCTCTTGTTCAAAATTCGTGTTTCTGGGCTCCACCTGAGACCTAGTGGGATGGTGTCCAGGTGACTGTCATGGTCCTGGCCAGGTGGAGAACCGCTGCTCGGAATGGTGCTGATACCCTGCCTCGGACTGCGAAAGCCAGGCAGTGATTATGAGTTTTCTGAGAAGGAAAGGAGGGAGGGAGGAAGAGAGAGAGAGAGATGGAGATGAGGTCAACAAGGTCAAGGTCACGGAGCCCAAACCTAAGACCACCGGGGCCATTGTAGGGTCTTAGACTTTCGATCTGAGTGACTGAGGGTTTTGAGCAGAACAGTGAGATCTGACTTGTTTCAAAAGGTCAGACTGCTATTGAGAATAGGGTCAAGAGCGGGCAAAGAAAGACCAGACAGGAGGCTCCTGGTCCGGGGCAGTAGCAGTGGAGGCGGTGGGAACTGGTCATACCTGGAAAGACACCTACAGTAGAACCAATAGGCGGTGCTGACAGATTGGATGCCAGATGTGGGAGGAAGGAAGCCCAGGGCTCTCGCCTGTGAGCCGTGGCCATGTGCTGGGTTAGGGAGCATGGGGCAGGGGCAGGTCTGGAGGCGAGAGTTCAGAGACCCGCTTTGGAGAGGTGTTGTTGGTTTACGCCAGGCCCTCAGTGAGGAGGTCAAGCAGGTGGCTGGGTCCCTGGAAGTAGAGTTCAGGGGCTGAGGATGTACATTTGGAAGTCACTGGCATGTTGATGGCATTTAAAGCCCCTTGAGAGGTTGATGTCACCAAAGGGGTGAGAGCCAAATGAGAAGAGGTTCAAGGGGTGACCCTGGTGCCCTGTGTCCAGAGACTGAGGATGAGGAGAGAGCAGAGGTAGAGTAGAAGCAGCAAGCGGGGCATGTGGCCTCCTCAAAGCCCACCTGGGAGGGGGGCGGGCTCAGCGGGCCTCGGGCAGGGAGGACTGAGCAGCGGCTGTGGAGGTTGCTGGGGACCTTGACCAGAGCAGCTGGGTGGGACTGGAGAGCCAACGCTAAGTGGCTTCCGGAAGGAACGGGAGGACAGCTGTTCATTGAATGGTCAAGAATTGGCCCTTGTTGGAGGGATGGGGTGGTACCTGGGGGAGACGTGGGAAAGCTACAGCATGTTTTAATTAAAGCCGCTACCATGGCGGCCATTTCATCCAGGCCTAGGACGTGCCAATATGGTGGTACCTGGGGATCAGCTGCAAAGCCACCATCCCCGTCCCCGCACAGCCAGCAGCAGCAATGGCCCTGCGGAGAGCTGTGCACTGTGAAGGTTGCAGTCCAGGGCTGATGGGAGCCTGGCGGAGGGGCCATCAGGGCAGTCTCCCTGGAGGAAGTGTGCTGGCTGAGCCTTGAGGGGGCGGTGAAGTGACCTCCACCCCCAGGGAGTCTTCCAGGATCTGCCTAGGCAGGGCCATCTTGCCACAGCATCCCTGTGTTCGTCTCCCAAGGACTTGCCTTGCTCTGCTTGGCGCTGGTCGTGTTAGCTGGGTTCCATGGATGCTTACCCAGGCAGACCTCAGCCTGGGCTTCCGCCTGCATCCTCTCAGAGGTCCTCAGGGGGGCCGCCACCATTTCTCACCTGCTCGTGTCTGCACCAAGGCGCGGCCCCTTGCTGGCCTCCCACCTCCAGTCTCAGCCACTCCTCTAACTGCTTCCACAGGCTGATTCCAGACGGTCCTCCTGTGCTGCCCACCTCTGCCTGGACCCCTTCAGGGGACCCTTAGGATCAAGTTCAGTGAACTCAGCCAGGCTCATCTCCTTCCAGTCCGTCTTTTCCTTCCTTTCTCCCTCCCTCTTCCCCTCTTCCCCTCCCTCCCCCTCTCTCTTCGTTTTTCCTTCCTTCCTCTCTGTCTTCTTGCCTTTGTAATCCTTCCCTCCCTCCCTTTCTTCTTTCTCTCTCTGTGTTTTTTTCTTTCTTTTCCTTTTATTAAAAATAACATGAAATATTTTCTTTGATATACTCCCTTTCCTTAGTTGAGGTCTTGCCGTATGCTCTGTTCTGCGTTCTGCTTGGCTCACCCGGCGAGGAAGCAGGCTGCAGCCTCTTCCTATCTGTGGCACCTGGTGGGTCTGTGCAGCTGCACAGCCACTCCCCAGTCCGCGGGGCTCACTCCCCGCCATGGCAGTCCTCCGACTCACCGGTCCGAGCTCTGACACCGGTGAGAGTCTGTGGTCTCTACCTGCAGTTACTCATGGTCCAGGTGAAGACAGAGGGAAAACCCCTTGGAGTGTGGCCTGTGGTGGTTGCCTCTGGAGCGGG
The DNA here is from genome assembly GCF_022682495.2 of Desmodus rotundus. NCBI lineage: Eukaryota > Metazoa > Chordata > Mammalia > Chiroptera > Phyllostomidae > Desmodus > Desmodus rotundus. The sequence goes on along the minus strand of NC_071393.1, from coordinate 133,632,158 downwards.
GGCCGGGCTCAACGGTCCCAGAGCAGGGGGACAGAGCAAGTGTCGCTGGAAGGAAGGGCGACAGAGGCAGACTTTCTGGACCAGGGACCTGAACAAGCAGTTGCCGCTGGTCACCTGCTGCAGCGACCAGGCCAGAGGCCCTGGGCAGAGCCTGGGGTGTAAGGATGGAGGCCGCGGCGAGCCCGGCACCTAGTCTGCAGGGGTAACAGCAAGTGGCCATGGCAGCCAGCTGGAGAGGAGCCGGGACTCTGAAGGCCCCTCCACTGGGCCTCAGCTTCCACATCCGTGGCCTGATGGGGCTGGGCCACCGCCCTCAGGGCTGCTCACTCCAAGTGTCCCCGTGGAACCACGTCCATCCTGACCTGTTGCCACAACGGGGTCCTAGCAGTTTGGAGCGTTTCTCTTTCCTGTGGTTGGCTGTGTGCTCAGCCTCACGACCCATGAGAACAGGACAGAGTGGCGGAGACACTCCCCTGGTTGGCCTGTGGGCCACACGAGGACCCTTGGAGGACAGCCCCTCCCAGCTGGAAGCCAGACGCGCACCGGTGTGGGACTGGCCAGTGTTCTTTACCGCATGGACGTCCACTTCCCTGAGTCAGTCCCGGTTTCTGTAGGACCCGGTGGCCTTCCCGGAGTGGACACCCTGTTCGAGGAGAGGGCCGGCCTCCCTGGCCTCGCTCAGGCGTGTGTGGCGATGACAGAAGGACAGAACTGCCCCTTTCCTTCCAAGTGACCCAGGATTCCCAGCTCACCCACCGTTTCCCTGTCCCCTGGGTCCTCCTGGGTCACTGGCAGTCAGGAGCATTTGCCAAGCCTTTGCCAGGCCCAGCGGAGACAAAAGTCCTATGATCTCTCGACAGCTTGTTTCTCACGTGATGACTGACAGATTGAAAAGGCATTTGGGGATGTTTGGGGCACAGCCATGGTCCCGGGACTCGGGGCACTGAGGCCCCCCTCACCCCAACCCAGGAGCTCCCTTTGGTCAGGTGCCTCCTCCCCTGGCCTTAGACTGCCCCCGTCCCCCGCCCTGAGGTAGGGGGACGGTGCGATCTCTCAGTTCCTCCTAGCTTCCCAGTTCCCCGTCCCAAATCCATCCATCAAACACTATTTTGAGGGCTTTAGAGTGAAGCCTGGGTGTCTTACATTATCCCACACGCCCACCTCATACCTTCCAGAGTTCAAAAGTCTCTTTTGATTGGCATGTCAAACGGACACATTTCTGGACTGGAGGGGCTCCATCTGTGAGCCCCGTCTTCCCAGGAGCTGACTGGTCACCTGCGAACCCCGCAGGTTGGTGTGGTCCTGGAGGCAGATGCACAATGAGGACCGACGTCCCTGGGTTAAGCCCCACCCATTCTTCTTCAGGGCGATGGGGGCAAGCACAGGGAGAGACCTCAAAGGAACCGTGAGGAGTAGAGGGCGGCAGAGCCCCAACGGCTCAGAATAAGAACCTGAAGTGAGTTATGTAACAGCTGAGGGTGTTGTCGCGGACAAGACCCGGCATCTGGGGGGCACACTGTCTTTGGATATGGTGGGCCCCGGCACGGGCACAGCCCCTCAATGGTCCAGGAGCTCGTCCACATTTCCCAGCCTCCCTTGCAGTCAGGCTGTGTCACAGGACTAGCTCTGGCCAATGGGCTGTGCGTAGAAGTGACATGTGTCACTCTTGGGTTGAGGCATTTAAGAGCTATTGTGACCCTTTGTCCTCTTTCCCTGCTGTGGCCCTGGAGGCCGTGAGGGGTGGCCAGAGGGGCAGGAGGGCTGCCCCGAGCGAGGTGCGGGGCAGTGGGGAAACTCGTGCAAACCTCTACGGCCGGGGCCGAGCTGGGGTGGCAGTGTGGCCTGGCCTGTCCTGGCTGACGTGAGGGTGGAGAAAAGAGCGGTGCCCATGCCTCTGGGAACCCTGACTTGGGATCTGAACCCTGCCAGGCCTGGCTGGGCGGTACAGGCGAGCAGCGGGACCTGGTCTTCCCTCCTGTAAAATGGGTGTTGACCCTCGAGCGACAGGGTGGAAGTGTGGAGGAGGGGACGCAGGTCATTGGCCTGTGCCTGGCACCCAGAACTGCTGCCAACCATGTCAGTTCTCTCCTGGAAGCCCAGTCCCATGACGCCACTCCCTCTGGAGGCTCACCATCTAACAGGGAGACAGGCTCCTGCTAGCCAAGTTACGTCACCTTGCCGTACATGTGTGCCTTTGGTCAGAGTCATGGACACCTGTTTCTGGGCATGAAACCCAGCACTTCTCAGAAGTGTGACTTCCCCGTTCGCCCTCCCACGCTGCACACTCGGGCCCCCAGGCAGCAGAGCCATTCAGAGTCCGTCCTGCCCCCTACCTGGGCTTTCTTTCCTAAAAGGGCACTTGGGGAACAAGGTAAAGAAGGTGCTTTCTGATCTCCTTTCTGCTGGACCGGGGCTGGTTTGTTTGCCTGAAGGATTTCACAGGGGTTTGGGTTGTGAGGGAGGCGCTATGCTTCTGTTACACACAAAATGGTTTCAGTACAGACCCAAAAGACCTGTCTTTTACCCAATTCCATTTTCTTTAACACCGTCATTTTCTACCATCACTACAAAGAACTCAGGTTTTTGTTGTCTCTTGTATTTTATTCTTTGCTTATAACACCCCCAAATGAAAATGAAACCCAACCACAAACCAAGCTAACACCTCTAGCTCCGAGCAGCGTCAGTGGGGTATATTAGAGTCAATCTTACGAAGAGGCTGAGTGTGTGCTTACTCGGGGCGGGGTGCACTCTGAGGGCCCCTGGAAAGGCCCTTCAGCCCCCGAACGTTTCCTCCGCCGAAGTGTTGCTTTCCCCAAGTCTGTTGTCGCAGTTGGAGTCTGCAGGTTGCGTGTGTGAAGCCCAGAGCCAGGACAAGAGGTTGGCCTGGGTTATGGCGGTGGGGTGGGGTGGCGGGGTTCAGGATGGAAGGACGAACCTGTCATTGTCTTGGCCTTATGACATTTATAGCCCAGTGATTACTGCTCTTTTTGAGGGTGACAAGGAGGCCAACAGTTCTTGTCCACATCCTCTTTGCAAATAGAACACCGGGTTGTGGGAAGGGCCTGTTGCCCCCAACCCCCTGAGTGCAGGGCGCTGCTCTGTGCTGCCCAGCTCTGCTGCCCCGGGCCTCGCTCCTGACCTGGCACCCAGCAGGAGCATGTGGGGGTTTCCTAGGGCTGCCGGGACAAAAGTACCACCCACGAGGTGGCTTAACGCAAGACCTTCATTGTCTCCCGTCTCCCAGTTCTGCAGGCAGCAGGTCAGAACTCAAGGTGTCATCAGGGCCACGCCCCCTCTGAGGGCTCCTGGGGAGGGTCCTTCCTGGCTCCTTCCAGTGTCTGGGGCTGCCGGGTGTTCCTTGTCTCTGCAAACTGATGACCTTTCCCCCGTGTGTCTCTCTCTCTGTGTCCTCTCCTTTTCTTTTTTTCTTTCTTTATTTAATTTTTAGAGACAGGGGAAGGGAGGGAGAAAGAGAGGGAGAGAAACACCAATGTGTGGTTGCCTCTCACATACCCCTAACTGGGGACCTGGCCTGCAACCCAGGCATGTGCTCTGACTGGGAATTCAACCAGTGACCCTTTAGTTTGCAGGCCATTACTCAGTCCACTGAGCCACACCAGCCAGGGTGTGTCCTTTCCTTTCCTTGTGAGGACTCAAGTCCCGTTGGATTAAGGCTACTCCTTAATCCAGTGTAACCTCACCTTAACTAATTACACCTGCTAGTACCCTGTTGCCAACTAAAGTCACCTCCACAGGGACAGGGATCAGGACTCCAGCATATTTTGGGGACACAATTCAACCCACAACAGGGTGCAATCCGTATTTACCAATTGAGTGATCAGATTGGGGTGGGGCAGAGGCTGCTGAAGCTGACGAGGGAGATGGGCAGGCGTGGCCGGGCTGGGTGCTGCGTGTCCGCAGCTCCCCGTTCCTCGCCTCTCCTCTGAGGACCCCTCTGCTGGGGCTGCACCCCGTGCTGGCTGCTGATGAGCTGGGGAGGTGAAAGACACAGTCCCCACTCAAGGAGCACCGGGCCACGCAGGGAACGAGGCTGTGACAATGACCACTGTGATTCCACCGGCTGGTAGGTGTCGAACTAGAACTCTAGGAGGAGTCTGGGGAAGATGCGCAGAGCAAGACAAAAAAGGAAACTTCCTTTTTTTTGAGTTTTATTTTATCCAAGTAGGATCCCCCATCTAAAGAATACTTCCCCTCACGGCGCCCTGAGTAGGGTCAGGGTTTTCCATGCAGGTGGCGGGGCGCGGGTGCCCGTGCCAGGTGCGCACCCCCACGATGGCCCAGGGCAGGGAGCAAGCGCCGCTCCAGGCTGGAGGCGGCCGCTCCAGGGGAGAGCGTCCTTTGCAGGAGGAAGAAGAGCCATTCTGGGAGCCGCCCGTGTTACCGAAGGCTCTGTGGTGAATACATAATTAGGCCTCTGTAATTACCAGTTTGAATCTGCCTAGGACACTAGGCCTCCCACCCCCTAATTTACCTTATAAATTTATTCTGCTAAAAAAGTCGAAAATGTCAGTCTTCTGTGAAAGCTGCATAAATGAATTATCTCCCTGATGACAGAAGGTGGGAAGGAGGGGGAAGCTTCAAGGGGACATTCTCCACTGTGAGGGTCTAAAAGCACCCCTTGCTCAGCACCCAGCACAGAGCCCGGGGGCTGCTTCCCGAGGCCACTGCTGTGGGGAGGCCCCGGCTCCACTGGGGCCCCCGGCGGGTGGGGAGAGGCAGCATTGAAAAGCAGCACCTTAGGGTGCTAGAAAGTCTTGCCTGGGGGATGAGAAGTTTGGGGCAGGGGATGCCCCCAAACAGAGGAGAGTGAGGGAGAAAACAAGGCAGCTTCCTGTAAAACAAAGGGTTCCATCCGACCTCGTTCCGTGGTCCCCGGCACCCAGCACGGTGCCCTGCCAGGGCAGTGTCCTCCTGTGGCAGCATCTCAAGGCCAGACCCTACTCCCCCCGCCCCCTGCTCTTCTTCACAGCCCTGTGATTGCTCCCATGATTCTTTAAAAAAATATATGTATCTCTAATCCTCATCCAAGGATATGTTTATCGATTTTTGGGGGGGGCGGGGAGAGAAACAACAATCAGTTGCCTCCCATACGCACTACACACCCTGATGGGGGATTGAACCCACAACCTGGGCCTGCGCCCTGACTGGGAATGGAACCTGCCACCTATTGGTGCATGGGAACGACGCTCCAACCAACAGGGCCACCTGGCCAGGGCTCCCTCCATTCTTTTACAAAAGCATAAAAATGTACGGCAAGTCTTTGAAAACATGTTAGGAGGTTTGGGAAAGAAAGTTCTTCAAAAAGCCTTTGGAATCGCTGAACACTAATACTCCGTGGCCATCATTTCAGTGTCTCCTTCCAGTCTTTTCTTCAAGTGTAATGACCCTCGTGCCCCCACCTCTGAGGAGACACCTGCCGAGTTACCAAGAGGCCCCTTCCCAGCTTTGTTCTGTGGGCTTGGCGTGTCCAGTGCCCTGTGCCGGTGTGCAGATGCGGTAGGCCTGGGACTCAGGTCCTGCTGGCTCATTCACTGATAACCCACTACGTGCTGCCCAGGGCAGAGGGGAGAAGGCAGGCTCTGCTGTCTGCTGTGAGGAGCTCAGGGCCCAGTGATGTGCTGTAACCTGCAGGCAGATAAAGACCATGACATCTTCCTGTGGGTATTTCCAGAGATAGGCTGGGCCCTGGCACATAGTAGGTACTTCATCAAGATTAGTTGAATATGCCCTGGCTGGTGTGTCTCAGTGGATTGAGTGCCAGCCTGTGCACCAAGGGGTCACAGGTTTGATTCCCAGTCAGGGCACATGCCTGGGTTGCAGGCCGGGTCCCCAATAGGGGTCGTGCGAGAGGCAACTACACACTGATGTTTCTCTCCCTTTCTTTCTCCCTCCCTTCCCCTCTCTCTAAAAATAAATAAATAAAACCTTAAAAAAAAAGATTAGTTGAATATGCTCACAAATGAAATCGGGGGATAGTGACGCTGTTCAGACCTGGATGGAAAGGGCTGTTGTGTGTGCCTTAGATGGGAGTGGGGATGAGTCTCCCCAACCCCAGCATAAGGCGTCCGTAATAATAGAAATAATACCAGTGATTTATTAAGTATCTGCCTGCTGCGTGCCAGGCCCACTGCGGGGACTTTCAGACAGACAACCTGATGTCATTGTCACAACGACTGGGGTGTGATGTAGGAAGGACCTGGGACACCAAGAAGGGGAGCCGCTTGCTTGAGGTCTCCCGGCTCCCAGCGGCACCCGCGGTGGGGGTGTGTGTGTGTGTTAAGCTGTTTGTGCCCCGCCCTGCGACCCTCACAAGGTTACTGGAAGGACGCGCTGAAGTCAGGAAATAGCAGGGCTTTGTGCTCTGTGACGGAGCGTACTGATTTTAGTTCTTTGTCTGTTCCCACATTTAACCCGCAGACCCTCTGCCTCCTGCCTGCCGCCTCTCGCTGCACTGCACGCTCGAGGCTTCTGCTCGTCCGCTCCGAGAGGCATCGTTCTCGGGTCTTCTCTACCTTTTCTCCTTCTACCCATTTCTCTCTGCCTCCGTTACCTGGTTTCAGAGCTGCGGCCGCATTCCCCTGGATGTTCCCCTTCTGCTGTCCCACACGGAGAAAAACCTCTTCTATGAACTCCACTTTAGACTTTGTTTCTCTTTCAGTTTTCTCCTCCCTCCTCTGTGTTGCGGTCCTGTACCGGCTTGGCCTTTGCTGCTAGCTGCATGTCCAGGGGGGTCTCCAGCTGCCTGCTGCAGCCTCGCGGGTGGTGGGCATTGAATCTAGGGGAGACTGAGTGGTGGCTGTCCCCAGGCAGTTTCTGGCCCTGCCTCTTGGCTACTGGCCTTGGGCTTCTGGGCACGAAGGCCTTTCTCTTTCCAGGATTAGATAAGGTGAACCTGGCAATGACATTAGTCCATCTCTCTTTGACCTTGCAGGCCTTAGAGGTCTTGGAGGAATTCTGCAGCCTGTGACCAGGACCTCTGTCCTATTCCCGTGCTCCCATGGCCCTTGGGACAGGGCCAGGAGCCCATGGGGGCACTGATTATCACTGCTGAGGGCCCACCACTGGGTCACGGACTTCTGGCTACCTCGCACATGCCTTGGAGCAGGGACGGTGTCGTCAACTCACGTTTGTCTGAACAAGGAGCCTGGGTACCAACCACCACACATACCGCCATCTCTGGGTGCCAGGCATGTTGTGCTCGGCACATAGCAGGCACCCCGTCCTGTGTGCTGTAGAAAGAATGAGACACGTGATGCTAATGAAGTGACTGCTGCCTGCCAGAGACTGGGCCGGACGCCAAGGCCCCTTCTCACTGCGCAGACGGTCGGCCTACAGGTGATGTGAGCCCCGCCAGACAAGGGAGATCGCAGAGCCCCAGAAGTGAGGGCCCTCTTCCCTCGGCCCAGACACCCAGCCTGAGATGCCAGCTCTGAGCCCCTGGCTGTGTGAAGTGGCAGGATTTTGCAGGGCAGGGAGAGAACTCCTGGCTGGTGGGGAGGGAGCCGAGGTTGGCCAGGTTGTCTCAGCTGTCACTCCTAGCAGGCAGGGTTCAGCGGGTGGACGCCTCATCCAGACCAGCCTCCGTTTTTCATTCAGAGATGGCCCTTGATGGGCGCTGTGGTGGCAGCGGAAGCTAATTGCATGTCCTGGGAGCGAAGGCAGCTGCTGTAGTCCTTGTCACCTCCCACCACTCGGTGGGAGCGCCGCTGGATCTCGGGGGGGCGGGAGGGGGCGGCGTTCAGGGGCCGTGTACTGTCAGAGGTCGGGCAGGGCGCCGGTGCAGCACCTCGCTGCATCATTAATTAAAGGAGGACCTACGTGGCCACTGCCCAGCTGAATCGGTCGTGTTCAAGCTCAGTGAAAACTGCTCTTAAAGACCTCAGTGGGGAGCAGCAGCTTGGAATGACCCAGCTCATCGCGGGAGAAGCCCGCCTTTGCTGAGGGATTCTGGGGAGAAATCGCCACTTGGCATGAATATACTAGCTTTGAGGGTCACCCTGCAGCCCCGTCCTGGGAGTCCGGGGCTGGCCTGCCTTTGCCCCTTATGTGGGAACCATACCCCTTGGAGATCAGGAGGAGCATGGGAATAAGACAATTCAATCAACTCACAATAAAACATCCACAGCCTTTCATACTTTTCGCTTTCTTTAACTCAATTTATTTTTCATTTTGTGGACAGAGATTTAGTCCGGGTATTAGTTTATGATTTTTTGCTGAAGGAATTACTCAACACACACACATATAAAAAGGAAATAATATTTTTATCATTTATTTTGTGCCATGTATACCATAGGAGAAAAAAAAACGGAGTGAAATCACTTCAGTACCGCTGTGTTTTTCATTACAAAGTTATTACATATAGAAATTACTCCAAATTATCTGAAATGAATGGAAATTATGAGGTTTAAATTCCCCAGGTTACTGCAGGCACAGCTCTGGAAATTTATTTTGTCATCTTGCTGAACATAATTGCTACAACAAAATTTCTTCCATTTTACAACTGCAGCATAACTTATTTATACCGGTATAGCTGTAATTTTACATCAATAAGTTGCATGGGAAGGAATACACAGGTGGTAATTGAAAACAATAATTTGTACTGAGGTCCAGGTGGAATGGTTGGCTGAGGAAAAGACTCCAGTTACCGTCGGCAACAGCTCTGTGTTGCTGTGGCCTTTTCCCATCCGGTTAGCCAACACCCTGCAAACCATCCAAACGCCCTCAATCACATCCCCAAGGCTGCTGGGGTGAGAGCCAGGGCTTGTCCGGCTTCCCACCACGGCCCGGGCATCCTGGTCCGGAAACCGAGGCCTCGGGCCCTGGGGTGGGGGTGGAGGGAGGCCCATGCACCTCGTTGCAGCCCCTGCCCTTCTCCTCTCGTGCCTTCCAACTTGCCTCTGGGTTGGGCACATTTAGGTACCCGGAGCTAATTAAGGTGTTTGATAGATTTCAATTGGAGTATGAGTTCTTGCCAGAAACATCAACAATTCGATTCCCCGAACACAACGCGGAGTGTTAAATCCACTAATGCTTTATACATTACTGTGTTCCTTCCCAGCTGGAATGTGTGGTCTGGGTACAATACCGAAACGGTCCCCAAACAGGCGTCCTCACTCTTCAGTTCTCTAATTGTTCCTGTTAAGCAGATACAAATAATGAAACTGCAGATGCCTGTGCTAAATCCCCACAGCTGATGAGTCTACCCATTTGAGTCCGGGATCCAAACTCAGACAAGACAAAAATGGGCCGTAAATCTGCCCTGTTTAGATTACAGACGATCAGAGACAGGTCAGAGGTGGGTGTCTTTGCCCCTGGCCAGTGTTCCATTTCAGGACACACGTGGGAGGAAGAGAGACAGAGAGAGAGAGGGAGAGGGAGAGAGACAGGCAAAGGGGCTTTGTTGCAAGTTCAACGGGAAGTGTTATTGGCGCATCCATGTTTTAGAAGCCATTGTTGTTTCAAAGATCCCAAAGGCTTAAAATCACAGTGAAATCATTTTTTAAAAAAGGACCAGGTTAACCTAATCCACTGTGCCAGAATGCACAGCAATCCAGCTCCTCGGTTTTCCCTGGGTGGTATCAATTATCTTTTGTTGTAGCAAATTGTCTGCCTTGTAAATTGAGCCAAAAGTGTGTCTTCAAGCAGAGGCAACGTTTTAATAAGGGCACGATGGCACAACTTCCGTAACTTCCCTGTGCCACAGGTCTGTCGTTCCATCTCCAGAACGCACCTGCTGTTCAGGCCATGTGCGGCCAAGGCTCGTTTGTCATCTCTCGGCCTTAGCCTTTGTCTGTTAGACAGAGGGAACACCGCTCAAGTGTTTTCTGGGATACAAACTACCTTTGTTGAATTCACTTGAAAGCATACACGGATGTTTCTAGAACTACCGAACAACAGGTGTGATCAACCAGAACCCATTCCTTCTCCAGCTCTGGAAGGCCTGGCCAAAGCAAGGTGCTGGCTGGTTTGTGTTTTTACTTTCCAGTGAGTGGCCCCTTGCAGCATTCCCTGTAGCCATGCCTTTTGGAGCCTGCCTCTCTCTCTCTCTGTTCTTCCCTAAGTGAGGCCCCTCACTCGCCCCACCACACCCTCAACTCCCCTCGGTCGTGCATCTCAGCACAGACAGGAGTTTTCAGAACCTCGGTTTGGAGGAGGGGGGCAGAGCTTGCAACTGAGTCAGATTCGTCTACAACTCCAGCGCAGCATTTACTGAAACTTTCTCCTTCTCAAACTGCTTAAGGATACAAACTAATTAATCCTCGCAGTCTCATAAAACCCTTGTTAGAAGGTAGTCATTATTGCCTCCACCCCAACCCCTCCTCACTTCCTATCACCAGACACCTCACAGTTGCGGCAGTTCTGACAGCCAGAGTCAGAACGGAAAATTCCCTCCTGGTTCTCAGCTCTTTCCCCAGACGAACGGTTGTCACTCCCTCTCCCCTGCTTGTCTGTGCTTCCGGTAGGGGCGGTGGATGGTCCCCGGACCACCGAATTCAGACTGGTATGTGTGTGCGTGTGTGTGTGTCTTGCACATTGAGTCTTACAGTTTGGAGATTCAGTGACAAGAGGGAAAACAGCAGAGAGACCCTTTCTGTGCATCACGCCCCCGTGCGCACACCCACACGCCCGCCCCCACGCACGCCCCGCAGCTGCTCCCATCTCCCTGCACACCGAGGGTGACACTTGCTGCAGTCACACCGTCCTCGCAAATGGTCCTTCTCCCAGGCCGACCAACTGGGTGATGCCAGTCCCTACCAAATTTGAATTGATGACTCAACTAAAGAATTAAAATTAGCAAGGCAAGAAAATTCCAAATGAGGTGAGAAAGCTGTAGAAATCGTTCCAGATCCCCTAGTACTGAGCCATTCAATATCATTTCTGATGACAGGACAGAGCTAGGAACATTCCATGTGGGTGTGAGTCTTTTTCATACACGGAGAGCTGAGTTAAGTTTTTAAAAAAATTTTTAAAGAAAATAATACATGAATCAGGAACAGTGGCTTGGGTTTAACCCCTTGGAGGCTGCAGCTGTGAAGACAGCAGGCAGTGGGACCTCTTAGATTTCTTAGGACTTGCCTATGCTCCACAGAGTTAAACAAGAGTCAGATCGACCAACCTATCAAGCCCAAGTGTCACTTACAGAAACAAATAAGGTACCGATGATGTCATGTTTGAAGGAAGGCAATGGTTGCTACATTCAGTACCTGCAGAGAACCAGCCAAACAATTGTTAAAAGGCAAGCGTTGTGGTCCCACCTCTGCTATAAGGTGACAGAGCAACCCCCGCCGCACCCCCCTCTAAATCTAGCAGGCAAAGCCTTCATTGACTGTCTCCGGCACTTAGAAGTTTGCTGTAATTTTCAGAAGTGACACCAAATAATTCCAGGAGATATGTCAGGAAGCCCAGAAGACCTCTTTGGTCTTTTTATGCTTCTGGATGTGATAGCTCCTCGAGCTTCCAGAACTGGAGCGAAGGAGATCAGAACCCTCTAGGGAGCCTGATTAACTTGAACATAAATAGGATTTGCTTAGGATCTCCACTGTGGTTTCCTCGAAAGTTAAAACAAGTCAATCCACCAATCAGATCGATGCATTTTATTTATCTTCATCTTCTCGGTCAATAGCGTGTATGGATCCGGAGGAATAGGAATAGTTCGCTGGCCCTATACCTGTGAATACAGAGACTCGCCTCCTCTTTGCATGGATTTTCTGCAGAAATGTTGGGAGCTCCCACATCTAGTGACACGGCTCATCTTGATTCTTTCCACATTTTCGTAAACACATAAAATATAACAGTTCAGAAGGCAAAGAACATTGTAGAATCTCCTAAAGACTCCACCTCAGCAAAGAGTTAAGGATGAGAATTCTTCAAAGAATTTGAAACATGAAGCCCTGCAGGGTGGGGGTGGGGGGGTCATGGGCCCGTGTCACCTGCCCTCCCCGCATGGTGTGTCATAGGCAGCGCCCAGGAAATCAGAGTACCACACGGGATCAATAAAAACGCACCCTGATTCGATGAAATGATTTCTGATCTCTGAACTGTTCCTTTAAAAGAAATTTAAAGTGATACAGGACATCATCTGCTGGAACGCATTGTGAAGCTAGAAAAAGGAGAGCAGGAAAATATTTCTGAGTTCAAAAGCTTTTTGACGTCTGCTGTTCTCCAGCCCCCCCCCCCCCCAAAGACAGTGCAGAAAAAGTGCCCTTTCTTTCCCTCTGATTCTAGTGTGCACAGAGCCCCCACTCGGGGTCCAGCACACAGTAGGCCCGCTGCAGGGAGGTGCTGGAGAAATGAGTGTGAAGTTGTCACATTCCGGACCACTGAGCACCTGCACTTTTTCCTTTATATTTTCACACGTGAAGCACCTGTATCCCGTGTCCGCCTTCTTGGGGATGGAGGGAATTTTATTCTCCACGAAGCCGGGGGAGACCGAGGGATGGGGTGTGCGTGCACACCCATGCGTGCAGCGACCTTCTCAGAAGGGTACTGGATCTCCTGCCCGCCTGGGGTCCTGAGGAAGGGGAAGAGACCACGCTGTGGCCGGAGCCCCGCCACCCTCTTCCCGCCAAGCCCGCCTGTTGTCTGGGCACCAAGACAGTAGAGAAACATTAGTGTGGGCCTGCTGCCTAAGCGGGGCGGGGTCTAGGGAGAGGTCAAGGTCGGCGGAGGCGGCTATTGATCCGGCTTGGAACGCGAGACAGGGAGAGCAGCAAGACTAAAGGGGGAGCTGTGAGACCAGACATTAACAGCTTTCTGCGCTAATGGTGCCCGTGCCAGACGGGCAGAGGGAAAAAAAGGAGACTGGAGTGGCAGCTGGGATTGCTCGCTGCCTGCGCCTGGCTGCCTCTCGGGAGAGAAAGAGGAGGAGGAGGAGGGCGAAGGGGCCAGCCCTGGGCTGGGCAGGGCCAGGGCCGCCTCTCCCCGGCCGCCGCGAGGTGGAGCGCGCCGGCGGGCGGTGGCGTGTCCGGCCCTGCGCCGGCCGGCCCGCCCGCGCGTCCCTCTTCCCGCCGTCGGGGCAGCGCGGGGCCAATGAGGAAGCGCTCCTCTGCCTGTCTCGGCCCGTGCCGCCCCCTGCCCGCTACTTCCTGCCGGGGTGGGGCGGAGGGTGCCCCCTCCCCAGACCTCGCTGCCCCAGCGCGCAGGAGGTGGCAGCTGCTGCCGGGGCCGCGGAGCACCCCGCGCAGCCCGCGGAGGGGCCTCTTTCTTGAAGGGGGCTGTCGCGTTCCCTGCCCAAACTCAGCCCCCTTCCTTGTGATCAACCCCGGGAGGGCGAGGGTCGACGGTCGGAATTTCGGGCGCCCGAGCGCAGGCAGGCCGGGGCGATTTGAGTCCAGACCTGCCCCCATGCGCTGTGTGACCTTGGGCAAAACGCTAACCCTCCCTGGATTTCACAACGCCAATTCTCAGAAAGAAAGCTAGCTGATTTCTCAAATTTAATAATTGGGCGAGTTGGGATGGCCAGTTTATGGTTTTCTTAAGAAGTTTATTGAAGGTCCGTGTGGGCATTTTTTCTTATTTAGGCCACTTTTCTGGAAAGATTTTCGGTGTGGGGCGGCATGCGAGGAGAAGGAGGTGCTTCTAGGCTTTGGACCACGTGGAGGTGGGGTGTGGGTTGGGGGTGGTGAGCAGCTGCGTGTAGTCCCGGGGGAAGAGGTGGGGAATGCCGACTCGCCCTACCCCACCCCCCTCCACCCGCTGTGCGGGCGACCCTGCAGCCCATCTGAATGCTACATGCTAGGGCACATTTTATTGTTATTGGGGGGGGGGGCGGGGTGATTTGGGCAGGGAGCTCTTTCTGTCTCGCTCATGGGCGCTGCGCGCTGTTGTTAGTATGGTCACCCCACCTAAGACCTTGGGGGCGAACCAACACCCCGTGTGCCCCCGAAGGAAAAGGCCCTAAGGCAGGCGGCACGCCCGGAGGCGTCACAGCCCCTCCCCTTGTTCAGTGAAGCCGCCCAGGCCGGGCCTGGGGGTGGGGTGGGGTGGGTGCAGCTAGGCTAGCTTGCCAAGCCCAGCCCGCAGCCAGGCCCCGACCCGCCCCGGCCTCCTCCCGGCCCGGACCGGAGAAACCCTGCGAAGGGAGAGTGCTGTAGCCCAGTGGTGGCCCAGCCCAGGGGGTCAGGTCATCAAATAGAATTGGCCGCGGCCTGGGCCGGGAAGGGGCCTGTCCACGCAGACTATGGCCTGACCTTGTCCCTCACCACTCATCGTGTCCTCGCCGGCTGGAGACCAAACGGATGACCAGGCAGCTGTGTCCTTCCCTCTCTGACCGGCGATTTCAAGTCTTGCCCCGGGCGGAGGAGCACTTGGGGGGAGGGGTCGTTTTCCCAAGTTGCAGTAATTGTCAGGGGTGGGGGGGGGATTGGGGGACCAGAGTATCTTCAGAGACCTGGCCACTCTTACTTCTGGGTCAGCAAGTACAGGTTCCTCTCCCACGTGGAGCACCCATATCCCGGTACCCCTATGCTTCCCACAGACCCCAAGAGGGTGGGGCCCGTGTTTGACCCCCAGGAGTTAAAGGGGTGAGGAGGCGGGAGCGCACCAATTCGGGTCAACACTCCTTCCAGAATGGGACTCCAACAAGGTCTCACGTTCCTCCTCCCCCAAGTGTGCTCTTAAATCTCTTCCCTTGGTATCTTTCATTTTGTCCACTTTGCTCTCCCAGCGTTTGTAGTATCAGGATTTACAGGGAGACACTTTTTGGAAGTTTAACCCTATCCCCCAATAAAACGTAAAAACAACCGAGCTACTTTTCCACGGAGATAAAGCAGTTGACCATCTCCCCCAGTCGCGGTGCCCACCCCAACCCTTTTCCACGGCAACCCCTCCCGCTCCCCTCCCTCCGCACCCCGCAAGTCCGAAAGACTTTTCGGTGGGCGGGTGGGGACTGGCGTAGATGCAACTTCCAGACACACCGCCCTCCGCCCTCCTCCTCAGGGGGTCCTGTTCCCTGGAGGGGAGGACGGACAAGAGGATTTTCTTTTATTTAAAAATATCTTGCCCACCGGCCCCCTCCCCCTTTAGCGCTGCCAGTACACGCGGAGGAGAGTGGTGCACAAAAACGCCGTTTGCACGTGTGGCCGGCCTGGACTGCGGGTGTGCGCACGGGCGAGTGTGTGTGTGTGGGTGTGCGCGCGCGCGCGCTGGAGAGTGTGTCTGTCTGTGTGTGTGTGCTTTCTTGTTCTCTTACAGGGTACAATGTTAAAAAGCCACCGCTAGTCGCCCCCAGTGCTCCGACTCTCTGGGTCTTTTTGTCTCTCTAGTGCAGATTAAACGTCACGTCCGCACTTGAACTTGAATTTTATCCCATTGTACAGAGGCAGCCCCAGCCATAGAGAGACCGAGAGCTCCCAGAGAACCCGGACTCCGCCATCTTCACGTTGCAATCTATAGCTCCCAGTCCGCGCCCGCACCGACCCAGGCGCACTGGGCGAGCCGCCCCTCGGCCCAGCTCCCCCCGGGCCCGCGGCGCCAGGGGAGCGCTGGGGAGCGCTCGCAGGGACCCGGCAGCCTCTCCGGCCGGCGCCAGCCTGCCAGGTGAACTGGGAAGGAGCCGATCCTGGAGTCCCCCCAGAGCCTCGGAAGGGTCAGTCTCCGAGAAAAAAACAGGCAGCCCGCAGAAAACCCAGAAACAAGCAAAGCCGGGCAGTTTTTCATTGCTTTGGGTTTTTTGAGGGGGCGGGGTGAGGGGGTACGAGACAAGTCCCCAAGTTTTCTTTGCTTTCTTTTCTTTTCTTTTTCTTCTTTTATTTTTTATTTGTTTGCATTTTTTTTCTTTCCTCCTCTCCGGGTAGAAGTGCGCTTTCCACCTACCAGACCCTGAAAGAAAGTGTCAGGAGCCGGTGCAAAATCCGGTTTAGTTCCAGAAGACATTTGGGAGTCCCGGAGGCCAAGCAGTTTGAAGAAGTGCAAAGGATTTTTTTTTTTTCATTCTAAAGAACATATTTTTAAAGAAACCAGCCAGTCTGCGGCAAGCAAGCAACAGCAGATTTTTTTTTTTTTTTGCCTCTTTCTCATATTTTAGATCGAGGGTTTTCTTTCCTTTTTATTATCTTTTTCTTTTTGCAAACAAAACAAAAAACAGCATAGAAGAAAGAGCAAAATAAAGAAGAAGAGGAGGAAGAGAGGGCAACAGAGGAGGGGGGAAAAAAAAAACACCAAAACACCAACCCGGGCAGAGGAGGAGGCGCGGCGGCGGCGGCAGCAGCATCGGCGGCAGCGGCGGCAGCAGCTCGGACCCCCTCCGCCGGCTCCCCTCATCAGAGCAGCTCTCCGGGCGATGCCAGAATAGATGCCGGGGCAATGTCCCGCCGCAAACAGGGCAACCCGCAGCACTTGTCCCAGAGGGAGCTCATCACCCGTAAGTGTCTGCGGCGTGCGCGCGAGGGGCCGGAGGATGGGGCTCCGGGCGCCCGGGGCTGGGGACACCGAGCCGGGCGCAGCCAGGCCGGGCACCGGGGCGGCCCGGGAGCTCGCCGAGGCAGCGGCGTCGGCCCAGAGCCTGGTGGGGGACCGGGGGGGGCCATAGGAAAGTTTCTTTGCAGCCCGGGGAGTCGGAGCGCTGAGCAGTCAGACGCGCCCCGGGCTCAGGGGCCTGCGGAGCGGGTGCTGGGCCGGGGAGGGGACGCGCAGGCTGGAGGAGGTGTGTAGGTGCGCGCGGAGCCCGGCTGGACCCTAGTCCCTCCGAGCTGCGTGTGTGGCGGCGGCGGCGCTGGTGGCGGGGTTTGCAGAGGAGGGGGAGGGGGCTGGCGGAGAGGAGGGGGAGGGGGAGCCGGGAAGTGGGGAAAAGTTGGCGAGCGCGTGGGTCCGCGCGGACGGCGCGGGCGGAGGAGCGCGGGGTGCGCTCAGGGATGGGGGAGACGCGGGTCGCTCGGCAGCCGTCGTCCCCGAGCCTCCCGGCCGCTGAACCCGGCCGGGCAGGGCTCCGGCCGCGCGGGTCCTCGGATTCCGCAGCCGCTTTTCTCGCCCCTCCTCTTGCTATTTGCAAAAGAATCCAGCTGCGCGGCCGTTTGCCGGGCTCTGGCAGCACCCCCCCACCCCCCATCTCCCCACCTCCGCGGTCTCCTGGGATGATCTCTTCTTTTCCCCCACTTCAAAAAAAAAAGGTGGGGGGATCGGGGGCTGATGAAAAATCCTCGCCATCGCGTGGGGGGGGGGAGGTTGTCAGCTAGGAGTGGGAAGAGAGGGATGTGCTTGTAAAATAGTAGTAAAAAGAAGAAGAAAAGAAAAAGAAAGGGAGAGAGACCTATCCATTTCTTACCCACCCTCCTTTCTCAGTATCTTTCATCTTCTGTATCTAAATAAACAAGGCAGGTCGCAGAGGAAACCCGTCGGCTGAAATCGTGTGGATTTCAAGCCAATGGCGGGGCGGGCAAAGTCAGGCAGAGGGGCCGAGAGACGGGCTGATTTAGCGAAGAGAGGAAGCGAGCGCGAGCATGAGCGGCCCAGGTTCGGGGTTTGCCGCGGAGCTCGCCCCGGGTGCCCGCTCAGCTGCACCGGGAAGGTCGGCTCGCGGCGCTACCCGCTCGCCCGGCCGGCCAGTGCTTCGTGGCGCGCGAACACTTCCCCGCGGTCCTTGCTCTCGCGGTGCCTCGGTCGCTGTTGCTGTTTTTTAAAAAATTTTATTGCAGTAGAAATAAAACATCCTCTGGGTGCCATCGAGACCGCGGGCAGGTTGTGTTTCTGCAGTCCTCCGGGCACCCCGGGCTGGGGCCCGGCTGCCGCGCGGAGCTGGAGAGGACTGCGCGCCCAGCTGCCGCCGAGGACTGGCTGCGGGGCGGCCGAGAGCCGAATATTTATGTTATATTTTAAAAAAATTTAAATAAATAAATAAATAAATATATATATATAAAGGGGTTCTCCCCTCCCCTGAAAACCCAGCACAGGAGCCATCTGCTCGGGGCAGTTGCTGCTGCCATCGCTCCTTTGTTACAGCAGGTACCTTAGTAAGAATTTGTGGATTTACTATTTTTTGGGGGGGGGAGGGGAATAGATATTAAAGTGGGGTTCGCCTTGGGAGAGGGATGCCTTTGGAGGGAGGGACGAGGGCGGACTGCCCTTTTATTTTTCACCGTTCCATCCTGAAAGAAGACCCGCTGGTTGCATTTAAAACGTAATGTTTTGCAACCAGATTTGAGCCTGGTTTGACCCAGTCCTCCTTTTGGCCAGTTGACATTTGGTCCTTTACCAATAATCAATTGCTTATCCCTCTGACCGCCCCCCCCCCCCCCCAGATGGTGGAGTGGTTGTGAGAATGTCAGTACTTGCAGGCGCCTAATTTCTCCAGGAGGCAATTTGCCCCACACAGCTTCTGTATAACTGCAGGAGTTGTTTTTGAGGAGGGGGAAGTTGGGGGGGGTGGCTGTCGGGGAAGGGGGAGTCATCAGGGGTGCATTGCTAAGCTAGCAGCTTCAGAAAAGCAGCCAGGCGTATTTGCAGTTGTGTGTCAGGGGGAAGAAGCAGGTAGGTTTGCTTGGCTTTTGCTCTCTCCTCTTCTGGCATTCCTGGGACATCAGGAGAAAGCCCTGACCAGAAGAACGGGTGGCAGCTGGGGGTGGGGGGTGAGGGGTGCCTGGTGCACCACCCTTCCCCGTTTCATTTGTTCTGAGTCTCTCTCAGCTTCGCTCAGAGCGCCGCTGGGGAAAGCCATCGCTGGAGCAGTGGCAGTGGGGGAAAAGAGAGGCAAAGGAGAAGGGAGGTGGGGACAGGGAGACAAGAGGGCAAAGGGTATCCTGCCGGCCTCTCAGGGCACATGGAGCCCAATGCATGTGCAGGGGTTTCAGCGGGGAGAGTGGTCCAACCAGTTTCCAGACCAGGCTATTTATTATCAAAAAGCAGCTGGCTTTTCTGTCTGTCCTGTGTCACTCGGGAGGTGGGAGTGTAGGCAGGGGAAAGGCAAGAACTGGGTGCCGTTTAGGCTGCGTGGCCTGTGATGCACCCCTCCACGATGATGAAGGAGACGTGGGTTGAAGGTGCCCTGGCGTCCTGGCCAGCACAATGGGTGCTGTCACAGCCCTCACCTGGGGATCACGATTTAGATTTTAAATGTGAAAGAAACCACCTACAATGCGGTACAGCTTCAGCTGGGTGGCAGCCCGCCGGCCTGGGGAGCGGCAGCCTCGGGTTCTTAGGGATGATGCAACCGTGGATAACTGATGGTCTGGGAAACACCAAGAACACACAAATAGCCTCGATGATCTTGGGGTGGGGGAGTGGAAGGACTCCTTAATGAGCTAGTTAAATTTACAGACAGGGCCAGTGAGAAGAGGAGGGAGGGATGAAAGAGTGTGCGAGACAGCTGGGGAGGAAAACCTGGGCTTCTGGTTTGTTTCAAATGTTTGACCCAGATGGATATGGCTTTTCAAACCGGAGGACAGGCACAGCTATTAATAAAAACAAACAACAACACAGTGACAATAGTGAAGAGGGGAGGAAGGGGGACAGTGATGACCAGGTGGAGGGAAGGGCCGAGAGCCGGCTGTGCCAGACAGGGCGGGTGGAGAGGGGTGCGGACACCAGTCCGTGAGGGAGCTGAGGCTTTCGAAGGGAGTAAGATGTCGCTGGCGAATACCACCACCCCAGTGAAGGCGATTTTTCGACAACGCACCAACAGGTTTCTTGGGAAGATGAGCAATTTTCCGTCTGAATTCACGATTTTGCAAAAACAAGTAGAGACCTAAGGTTTGACTCAGAAGTTAGGCTGTGTTAATTCCATGGTTACCTTTAAATTAGGTTTTGCTGTAGCTGTATGTTTGGAAGGCGTCCGGGCTCACGAGGATCTTCACCCCACGGGGATAGTAGTTTATCTCCAGCTGTCCACAAGATCTTTCAAAATTGGGCCTCCGATACATTTCATAAGATATAGGCCCCCCCTTTTTTGGTAGTTGGCGGGGGGATGGTGGGCGAAGTTTGTCTCCCTTCTGCACAGAAGGAAACCCCATATCATTAGAAGTGTGATGTAAGTCAGCTGCTCTGATTCCACGGGAGAATAAAATGTGTTCATCAAAGGTGTTATGCCAGGCTGATTTTATTCATTTGTAATTCACACCTGAGAGAAAACAGCCGCGAGCATATTTTAACAACCCCTAATATTTTTAAAGGGTATTCTTTGCCTCCTTGAAGATTACGTACATATGCAAATTTTTTATTTTGTATTTTCCTTTTTGAGGGGGAAAGATGGCTCTCTGCCTGTGCTCTGGCCTTGGTGATCTTTGGTCTTCAACATAGTTCCTCACAGAAGACGAGTCATTTGTCCAGGGCTGGAGTGGATGCAGTGGCTTTGAGGAGCTGGCCTTAGGAACGGGCAGGGAGGCCAGGTCAGAGGGTTGGGCTGGTGCCTTGCTGATCGCCGTGCAGGGCCCAGTGGGTCCTCCTGACAGAAGCAATGGCCAACTTCGGGTGCATTTGACAGTGATCAGAGTTCTGTCTCAGTGAAGGTGGAGCAAGTAAAACAGTCCCTTTGCAGACACCAGTTTCCCATGGCGGAGTGCACCGGCTTCCAGCGCCTTATCAGAATCCAGCTCTTGGTGCTGGTTTTTCCCTTAGAACACGGCTTGCACCAGCCTTCCCTTTTTTCTTTTCATCTCCCTTCTCCATCGCTTTGCAATCGCTGTTGCTTGTTGTGATAAAAGACTTTCCAAAATAAACTTTCAGTTGCATTGGCTTCTGGTGGATGGCAGCAAGCCTGACGAGCCGAGCCGAGCCGCGCCGCGCCGCGCCTGGCGCCACTTGGCAGCTAGGGGGCGCTCGGCGCCCGTGTCATGGCTCGGCCCTGCGGCTCCGGGGAGCTGGGACCGGCCCTTCAGTCTACAGCCCCGGCCCTTTGCGTGGCTGCAAAATGTCTTAAGTGCGAAGTTGTAATATTGATTTTCCTGCAGGGATTCGAGCAGGGAACAAATCAGAATATAAGTTTGCGAGTCTGTTTTCAAGTTATCAGTATTGATGTATAGGCCCTCACTTGGCAGATGGGAGCTTTTTTTTTTTCCTTTCTCATAAAAAGAAAAACAATTAAAATGGTTAGTTTTGAATGGTGTGTTCCCCCTGCTGCACCCCCCACCCCCATTAACCTGTGGCATTCATTGACTTCCTGAAAATTCCTTTAGGTTGCTGGGGCATTCCTGACCCCTCCAGGGGGACTGGGAAGGGGTGCATCATTTTGTCCCTTTCTGGGCTGCGTGTCGCACAAGCAGGGGACAGCCGAGAACCGGTGCTTCGGGGAATCGTGCACCTGAAACAGCTTGATGAATGGAAATCCTTTTAGCCCAGATTTTACGACACTTGGATTCTCAATTCCATTTATTAGGTAGTGTTCCCTCTGTACTAAGGGAAATAGCACCGTTCCCCAAAGATATAAAATGCCAGCTCAAATAACGTGTGAAACTTTGTTCGGATGGAGGGTGTGCTTGCTAGCCCTGGCGTTGCTGATACCTTTCACCCCAAACGGGGCTCCTAATGGATGGCTTTTAAAGAGGCTGTTTCTCCCCTAAATGTGCAGCCCAGGGCTGGGGAATAGGTGTGCTCTGGCTCACAGGATTTCTGGATTATTGTGTCTTCTTCAAGTTCAAGGACTCTGCAGACAGCCCAGTTGACCCCAAGCCTTGGGCTTGAGTTCAATTTATGGGCAGAAGAAGTTCCCCTCCGACAGGAAAGCGTGCTCTCTTCTAACCTGAAAGAGAAATAAATTAGGTCAGACAAAAGCCGAGTGCTGCCCTCCGCCGCAGGAGCCTTCCCTCTCCAGCACAGAGGGCCGGCGCGCTATCTGATGATTTCTCTACTTCATTTCACATTTGAACCGAGCCAGTTGTAAGCGTTTCGTGGCAGCAGGCTCATTTGACACCTCCGAGATGAAGCCGCCCTGTCACCTGGCTGCCTTGGGCTGGGCAGTGGCCTCTGGCCTGCAGAAAACAGTTAAAAACATTCGCTTTAGAAATCCCCAATCCTGTGCCTTGGAACTTGGGGGAGTTTCACGAGCTGTAACTAAACACAGACCTCAGATATGACAGAGCTTGAAAAAAATATATATCTGTTTGGGGGAGGGTAAAGATGAGGTTCTTGACCTTTGGGGGCTGTCTCCTGAATCTCCTGTGGCTGAGGGAAGGGCTCTCTGGTCCTGCCTTTAGCTGTAACTCTCCAGGGACTTTGCCTTCTAGGTTTAATGCTGTGTCACATTTGGGAGGACAAGGGAAAATAACTGCTCTTTGGGGACTGGGCCCTGCTCTGCGCGGTCAAGTTTCTGATGCCGAGCATCCTTCTCTGAAGGTGGTGTTAGCTGTAGGGACACGGAAATATTTTTTAACGGGGAGAGGGCACGGAAGAATACTGGACATGAATGAGTGGCCGTGTCATCCAGCTGCTCGGGGTATGGCATTGTCACTTGAGACATTCTTTCTTTACTGACGATGGGGCCTGGAGTCCTATGTGCTAACGTGGCTCCCCCACGCAATCCGCCCCCCCCTCCAGCCGCTCCCCACTCCCACAAATCTCTCTTTCCCAGGGAGACAAACGTCACTGAAATCTACTCCCCTTCCTCCCCTCCCCAAGAAGAGCCGCGTGTTGACTCCCTCCCGGAGCGGTACTGTTCCCAAGGCGTGTATAGAAACTGCCGCCACCAGGCTATTTGGAGACACCAGAGAGCCAAGGGGCACGCTTCTTGCACGAGCCAGGGAGGGGGGCTAGGGGAACAGCATCGTTTTTAGTGGCAAAAGTGACACCAGATCGGAGGTTTGATTAATGGTGCCACCTTCACGGGGACTTTCTGGCCGGCCGGCATTTTGATATATGCAAGTCTTTTGTGTAGTTGGTGAAATTCAAGAAATTCATTCGTGGTTTTTTGTTTTTTTTTTTTCCTTTTTCTGAGGCAGCCGATAATCAGCTTGGGTGTTGAATTAGGCAGGCTGAGCTATTTTACTGTAATGAAAGCCCCAGCCACACAAAATTAAGTAAGTTCAAAGTTAAAAAAAAATCCTCTGTTTTACATAACTTTTTCATGACCCTCTTCCACTGAACTGCCGAAATACGAACACGTTTGTTAATGTTCTAAAGTGAGTTCTTGACTAAAGCAACACGCCAAAAAGCGGCTGCAGAAAGTCGGATGCCAGTGGTACTGCGATTTCACGTGGGCTTCAGAAATGGAGGTGCTGCCAAGGAAAAGAAATGGGGCTGTGCGTTAAGTGTCGACCTTGGACGTGAGATGTGGGGAGCAGCCCTGGCCCTGCGGTCTTGGTGACTCCCACAGAAGGCCCCCCCCCCCCCCATTGTGCTGTGAGTTTGCAGTCCATGTCCTGGATGGAGGGCCCTGCTTAGCACCTTTGAGAAAGCACAGCGTTCAAGAAAACAAGCCTCTTCCTCTGGCCGCAGCAATGTTTTCCTGCCGTCTCCTTGGGAGCCCTCAGCAGACTTAGGGCACGTGCGGTTTTATAGGGTCTTCTGAATGTGCCCAGGAGGGCTGCTATGCACCGTGATCGGTCCTTTTTTAAAAAACGAAATTGACTGTTATTTATCAACACGTAGGTCATTCCATTTATTGGTGTCGTGGACGTGGCTTTTTTTTTTTTTTAGTAACCTTTTAGTAACCGACAAGCAGGGTTTGTGAAGACACCTGGACGCTGTTTTCCTTATTCATTGGGTCCTTTTTCTGCTTTTGAGTGTGTGAGACCCGGCCTCCCGAGCCCAGTTTTGGGGGTTCTGGAGAGGTGCGTGAGGTGGGTGCAGAGGGAAGGTTGGACCAGGCCTGTAGATGTACAGTGAGGTGAGGTTTCCTGGGAGCTGGTTCAGATTAGCTGCAGGGTCCTGGCACCGGGGGTGGTGGGAGGGTGTAGGGCCCTGTGTGTATCTGGGGCTCTTCTTCGCATCTTGCCCCAGCCCATCTGGGCCTGCCCCTGGGCTATGTGGCCAGGGTTCTTCCTGCACCCCAAACCTCTGCTCGAATCATCAGTCCTGACTTGTAGAATGCAGGCCAGGCCCAGACCTCCCCCCAGTCCCCCTGCCCCCAGGCCTGGTCAGCCAGACCCCTGGTCATTTTCCTGGGACGGGAAACCCACGTGGCAGGTAAGGTTGTGTACCAGCAGCCTTCTCCGCCTTCTGCCTCGACGGCAGAATCTTGAAAATTTCGTTTGGAGACGTATGCTGTGTGAGAGGGTCGTCTCTGCGTGCACCGGTCTGGTCCCTCCAGTAATTTGAGGGCAGTAGGAGGTGGCCTTTGGAGGGTCTCAGGGTGGGGGGGGCGTGGGGCCTGGACTGCTAGCCCTGGGACACCTGGAAAAGGTGGATGCCTCAGGTCTTCTTGCAAGAGGGCAGGTGGTCAGGGGAAAGAGTCCATCTGCATGATGTGTCCTGCTTCGGACCCGGCCTGGCTGTGCCCTCCCAGGGCCCAGCAACAGCCCCAAACCTTGCTGGCCACAGGAATTTGGGGGGCAAATGGGCTGGGACCCAGACGGCAGCCCCCACGCTCAGATGTGTCTTCACCCTCTGTGGCCCTGGGAGGACCGTCCTACCACCGGCCTGGCTGGGCCAGGGGTCTCTCTCCTCGGCCGGGCACTTCATCACTCCCTGTGTTGGGAGAACTTCACCCAGCCTCTTGTGCCTTCCAGCGTCCTCTAGTCGGGGCTTATCGCCTCCACCAAGCACTGATTCCTTCTCTCTCCCATCCCCCTCTCCTCACGGTTGTTATTTTCTCTTGGATCCAATAAATTAAAAATTGATGGCAGCGTAGCAAGTGTTGTGCTCTGTGGGGTGCGTGTGTCGGGTGTGTGCCGGCCCCTCCCCGAACGCTCCCGGGGAGGGAACGAAGCAGTCCCTGTGCAGATACCGGCGAGCGTGGTGGGGACTCGTCTTCGCAGGAAGCAGGTGGCAGGTCTCCCATCGGATGCAGGGCTCCGCGTGGGGATGCAGCCAGTTCTCCTAAACACGCGAACACATCACGACGGTGTGTGTGACGTTGGTGGCAAATGATTTTAAGACCCTGGCGCCCCCCCCCACGTCCTTCCCAGCCCCCCCCTCAGCCCCCCATGTGAAACAGCAGTTCCGTGTATGTTTCTTGGGGACTGTGGCTTAGCCGTGGAAGGCAGAGACTGGGGTTTGAATCTCTGCAGGGTCAGGGGACACGGGCTATGGGCTGTGTGTGCAGCATGGGACAGCAGGTGGGGCCTCTTGGCTGGAATTCCCCAAGGGGCAGGTGCCCGGGCAGTTGTCAGAGATGGACCGGGGTGGGTGGGGCCCGGGGGGCCCTGCGTGGTGGGGGTCACTGGCCAGGTAAGGCCCTGCTAAGCCTGTTTAGCTGCTGGGGGCCTATAGGCTGCCTGGCTGGGCTCTTGTTAACCATGTCATTCCGTTTCTGTCTTCTGCCCAAATTCCTTCCCAGTGGAGTGGAGGCACGGGCGAGCGTGTCTTGGGGCGAAGAGCTTCCGCGTGCGCGTAACAGCCATGTCCATTAGTACTTGTGAATCCTGATTTCATTGCTTCTAAATGCGTTCACCAGCTGGGAGGAGGCCCAGCACTGTACATAAAATGTGGTTTTGTTGTAAAAAGAAAATGAATGTGTGTGTAAACACAGAATTGTCGGTGCACTTTGGGATTTAACATCTCAGGACCCACACCCGTCGGATATGTGACTTGGGGACAAGGGGCCTGCGCACCTATTCCTGTTTCCTGTTAACGAATCAAACATGGCAGCAATCTCTCTACCTCAGCAGCAGCATTTTCTAGGGCTACCTGGCATGGGGCGCTTTCCATGACAGCACAGCTCCGGTCCAGGGAAACCTCCTTCTTGCCTTCTTTTTGTGAGGCCTGAGTTTGCTGGACACGGCAGGGGGCTGGGGTGCAGGGGCTGGGAATCGAAAGGCCGATTCTGCTTGCATATATCTTGTTTCTTTCCTGGGGCTTGCTCGTCTGTGGGTGGCAGTTGGGACCGCTCTGGCATGCAGAGGCTGTGAGAGGCTGTGCAGCTTGGTGCCCATGGGGCAGAGGAGGGAGGCTTCTAGGGGGCCAGACGTGGCCTCACTTTGCCCTTCTTCGAGCTTAGCCAAGTGGCTCTTTCTCCTTTTGTTTCTCCCATCAGTGATACAGTTCTCAGAAGGGACACACACACGCACACACACCCAGCTTGTATCCGCCCGCCAGCGGAAATGAAACCACAGCCTGACTTTAGGGGTGTCTCCCCGCGCCTTGGGTGTGAGCTTTTAAGGCTCAGCAAGCTGTCTTGGTCCCTCTGCTCTGACCCAAACGTTTGACAGTTTGGGGGTTCATAGTGCCTCTGCTGCCTGAACGTCAGGGGTGCTATTGGCACCGTCCTGGGGACGTGTCTCTTGCAGTGGGCCCCACACCCCAGGGTTGGAGGGAGAGGAAGCCCCATTCTTGGAGCTGGGTGGATGCCTTTTTCGTCTGGCGTTTTACTTTCAACACTGAAAGTGGGGCGGGGGAGAATTTCTGGTGGGTGTTTCTTTGCCTCCTGGCCCCCTTGGGAGGCAGTGAGCTGGATCCCGGGTCAGGGGGTGGAGATCCGAGTTCAGAGCAGCCTGGCCACACCAGCCCCCCCACCCCCACCGGCTGCCTAGGTGGGTTGGCCATGAGGGGACTGGAGGCAGAACTTGACCTGCAGGCAGCACGGTGAACAGGAGCATGGGATACTTTCAAACTCAGTTACTGGGCTCACAGGGCTGGCAGGCGCTCAAGGAAAGTGAAAAGGCAGAGGCTGTCCAGTCAAGGGAAGCTGACCAGCTGTTACAAAAAAAAAAAAAAAAAAAAGGAGGATGAGGAAGACGGCTGTGCAGAGTCCTTAGCAAAAGGTGGAAGGGAGAGGGAGGCATGCTTGCAAACAGGCACATGGGACCCTCGCTAATTTTCACGTTAGTCTGTGCTTCTTTGGAATTACAAAATGAATTTGAAATTATGTAGCTTTACTACACCCCCTAGCAGAGAGGAGCTATTCATGCTTCCAGAACTCCTGCACAGGAGGAGAGCCTGCGTTGAGGCTGGGAAAGTTCATGGAAAGCAAAGCGACACACAGCCAGCCACCGGAACCGAAGGTGAAATTAAACAACAGGAGACACCTCCCCGCCCCCGCCCCCTGGAAGGATGATGGGATTGGGAATGGGGACGGTCCGCTGTCCCCCTTGTTGACTTATATCCAGCGGCCTTACGGATGGGGCAACATGCCCGGCCTGCCCAGCTTCTCAGCGGGGTCTCGTCCACCTTCCCACCACCCAGCTCCAGCTCTCCCGTTTCTTTCTTTCTTTCTTTTTCTTTTTTTGCTTTTCAGAGCATTTCCTTTGTGCTTCTCTCTCTCTCTCTTTTTTAACAAAACAATATTTTGACACCCTCCTCCCATTTAGTAGAGTTTCTTCTCTAGAAATGACGCACAATACGTTCTTATATTTCTAAAGAACTGTTTTCACAGCCCTCTCCTTTGGCTCTGAAATTATGTATATGTAATTGGTAATTAAAGGTGTGAGCTTTTCAATATCAACAGTATTGCTCAACGCTAGATCATTAAAGGGAGTAGAGGCTCCGAATAATTACGTTTTCCATCTGACAAATGGTTTGCAGGAACCCAGGCCGCCCCCCCTCCCACCCCACCCCCAGAGCTGCCGTTTGGTGGGAGGGTTGCGATTACATCCTAACCATAGCCAAGCATCTTTGCATAAAATAAATTGGTAAATTAATTACGAAGCGTCGTCTTCCAAGTCCTTTGTAAGTGAACTCCGATTTCCTCTTCAAGTGTGGTGAACGGTCGCGGAGGCCAGCTTGGTGGGAGCTGTTTCTCGTACCTTCCAGGTTCTTTTCCTCGGAGGGAAGCAGACCACGGGTTTAGGATTTCCTCATCGGCGGGGTGTTTTTGTATATTTGTACGACCACGTGGCGAATGTGTGTCTGCGTGTAATTCATTGAAGGCTCTGCCTGCTTTTCTAGAGCCCCAAGCAGGATCTCAGATGCTCACCCCCTTCTCAGCGGTACCTGCTCGTGGGCCCACACACTCCCAGTTCACGCGTGTTCTGTGTCGGGGGCCGGCTAATTGCGGATCAGTCCTACACACAGACTCACGGGCCCTGAGGAAGCCTGTGTCCAGAAAACACAGAGCAGTGATTTATGTGTAGGATGAAAGATGCCACAGAATTTTTTCCTTAAATTATCTGTTCTTTGGCTCTGGCCCGCCAATAACTTCACTGCCATGGAATGTGTTTTTCTCCCTTCCCTTCCTTCCCTCTGTTCTTCTATGGTTTTCACTATCCTTTCCTAAACTTCGGACCACTTAAAATGTACCTGCCCCCTCAGGTCCCCAGCCTCCGAAGACCCTGACGGGCATGTCATCTACCCCACCCCTGACATTTGCCCTCAAAAACTTCCTCCCTGAATTTGCTCAGACCCCGAGGGGAGATGCAGCCTCCTTGTCCACCTCCCTGATTTACGACACTCTCTCTGCTGCCCAGTCTTCTAATTTTCCCCCGAGGGGGTTGCTGCTTTTAGAGGCATTTATTAGCTTCAAAATATTTGGGTCCTCTGCCCCTTACAATAAAGAGGAAGTGTATCGGCTGCTAAACAAATAGGAAAACGCACAACCCATTGAAACTGTGGTTTGTCCTCTGCCAAGAAATGCTTTTGAGTCTCAAGATTTTTTTTTCCCTTTTCTTTTGAAGGGAGTGAGAGTA
Organism: Desmodus rotundus; assembly: GCF_022682495.2. Lineage (NCBI taxonomy): Eukaryota > Metazoa > Chordata > Mammalia > Chiroptera > Phyllostomidae > Desmodus > Desmodus rotundus. Next base: position 133,603,497 of record NC_071393.1, on the reverse strand, counting down.
AAACAGGGCGGAGCGGTTGAGGAGTGCTGGGAAACCTACAAAGCACGGGGGTCTGACCAGGTGCGGGGTGGGACAGGACAGCCAGCTGCCCCCTCAGCTGCCACACCCGCAGGGTCCCTGCCCTGCGTTGTTTTTCTTTCGATGTTTCCTCTGGAACCGTCCCTCACTTGTTGCTTTCTGAGCATGCGGGCTTCTTTCCGAAGGCCTGGCCCTCCGATGCCGCATGGGCTTCTGTGTTCTTGTCTCATGTGCAGCCAGCTCTCAGGTGGAGGAATGCAAGCCGGCCTCGCATGAATGGGGAAGCCATGAATGAAAGGGGGAGGCGGGCGGGGGGCCCAGCAGGGCCAGACGCCTCAGGCTCGAGGTTCTTGGCTTCGACTGCCCATCGGCATCACCTGGGAGGCTGAAACAACGACCTGATGCTTGGATCCCAGGGTCGCTCGCTGGCCTGGGCGTGGAATGTCTTCCTGGCTCCCAGGTGATTCTCAGAAGCTTCAGAGTATGAGAGACGTGTCTCTGGCTGCTGCCGCCACGGCTGGGATGGCCACGTCGCCTGTGATGCCAGGATGTGCGGTGTGCACGTGGACTTGTGTGTCCCTATGCTTTGGGGTGGGGGAGGGGAATTGGGAGAGAACAAACTAGAAAGCAGGAAGGCCAGCACCGCTGAAGCCACAGCCTCGGGGAGCCGTGATGTTGCTCCTGGGGCCCCAGTGTGCTCATCTGTCACCCGCCCGTGGGATGGTGAACCCGTTGCTTCCAGGAGTGCCGGGAAGACTCGGTGTACTCTGGCATCCCGCGGCCGAGGGGGCCCGCCTTGAGGTGGGGAAGGGTTGGAACGCACGATGGGTGCTTGTGACTGCCTAAGCCCATCTCTGTCTTCTCTGCCCTCCCCTTCTCCTTTCTCTCTGCAGCAGAGGCTGACCATGTGGAAGCGGCCATCCTTGAAGAAGACGAGGGTCTGGAGATAGAGGAGCCCAGCGGCCTGGGGCTGCTAGTGGGTGGCCCGGACCCTGACCTGCTCACCTGTGGACAGTGTCAGATGAACTTCCCTCTAGGGGACATCCTGGTTTTTATAGAGCACAAGAAGAAGCAGTGTGGTGGCAGCCTGGGTGCCTGCTATGACAAAGGCCTGGACAAGGGCAGCCCGCCGCCTTCCTCACGCTCCGAGCTCAGGAAAGTGTCCGAGCCGGTGGAGATCGGGATCCAGGTCACCCCCGACGAAGATGACCACCTGCTCTCGCCCACGAAAGGCATTTGCCCCAAGCAGGAGAACCTTGCAGGTATGGAGCGTTGCCCTCGCCTGGCCGTGCCGATGCCGTCTCCCGTGTCCCATGCCCGCCTTCGCCCCTCACTGTGTTGGGGGATCATCCTTCGACTGAGGGTGTCAGTGTTGGGACAGCTCGGGAGCTGCCAGATGGCCTCTGGGCCACCGCTGGGCTCGCCCTTTCCGAGGCCCACCGTCCAGGGGACCTTCAGGAGGAGACATGCCCGGGGTTCAGGGCAGCCTGACTGGCTGACGGTTGCTTTGCTTTTGGCTGTGGGACGCTCGCTGCACAGGTGTGGCCGAAGGCACAGGCGGCCAGGAGTCAGCATGGGGATTTGGAAGTGTGGTTGGCCCTCAGTCCGCTGGGCCTCGTGGCCTCGTCTCTGGCTTTGGAATCAGATAGTCTTGGGTTGGAATCTGTTCTTTACAACTCGGCCTATTCGGTTTCGCCATCTGGGAGATGATACTGGTGAGCCCTCTTCCGTGAGGGCTGTCGTGAGCTTGTGGGACTGCATGGGTGGTCCCGGCAAGGCACCTATGAATGGCACTCACCCTCTCCCTCTCCCTCTCCTCTCTCTGGCCTCAGTTTCCCATCTGTGCAACGAGGCCCCTTCTGACACTGTCATGTCCCTACGGGTAGGTCTGGGGAAGGGCTGGTGGGCACTTATTGGACACCGTGCCCCTTAGGGAGGTTGGATGTCACCCTTGGCACGCCCACTTGGCCGGCCACCTGGACCACTGGTTCTTACTACCTGAAGAATAAATGTGGGGCCTGCGTCCTCCAGCTGCTCTGCCCCCCACAGCGGGTTTGCACTGGGTCCCTCTCTCCAGGCTGTGGCCATGGCTGGCCAGACCCTTTGTCACAGAGCCCAGGCTCTGCGTACCCCCGAGTGCTTGCTTCTGGTTCGCCCCTCTTAACCCAGGAGACCTGGGGGGCAAAGAAGGGCTCTGCCAGCCTGTGTCCCCTGGCGCGGCAGTCTGTCCTACAGCGAGACAGCAGCAGAGTGTGTGCAGAGGAGGTTCGAATCCCGATGGCTGATTTTGGATGTGTCGCTGCTGGGTCCCTGCCTCAGTTTCCCCACCTGTCAGCAGGGAGGGGTAACACTGGCAAACCTGCGCAAGGATTACAGGAGCAGAGGCTTCACGAATGCTTTGCCAGTGGAGCTCTTCTTGCGGGAGGTCCCCTCTGCCACAGTGTGCGAACAGATGTAGGCGGCCGGCTGGGAAGATGTGAGGATCTGTCTCCATTGTGTTTTAGACATGGAAGCCAGCGAGGATGCGGGAGGGACTGAGGTTTTGTGCTCCCTGGAGGGTGAACCCCGTGAGCCAGGGTCCCTCACGGCCACAGGTGAGGCGGATGGGTGGGTGCAGACACCCCCAGTGCCAGGAGGCAGCTGGTAGGGCGATACAGCAAGCCCAGCTTCTCGGTAGCGGCCACGTGGCAGCTCTGTGATTGTGGGCCTCACTTTGTCCATCTGTGCAGTGGGACTGATGAGAGCGATCCTGTGGAGAGACCGAGGCGGTGGTTAATGGGGACACTGGCCTTCTGGAGTATGTCCCAGCGTGAGCACTTGCAGACTCCTCAGGTTTCAGGGGTGAAAGGTCCCAGACCACGGGCGCACACACTCTGGTTCCGAGATGTGTGCAGACCTGCAAGGCACTTCCTCTGCGAAGGCTGCAGCTGTCCCACAAGAAGGGTGCTGTGTGGTTGGGGTCCCCACCCTCTGTTTCCTTCATCAGGTGACTGTTCTCACCAGCAGTGTTAGCACTGGGGACCGCTCAGGGGTGGCTCTGCCTGCGAGGCGTGGGCTCCGGTCCGTGCCTCAGTGGGAAGGCTTTTTGCTGTCCCCGGAAGCCCACCGGAGTCCCCATCTCCCAGGGAAAGCGGTTCCCCGGGAGAGGCCGCAGATCCCCGGATCCCCGGTGACAGGAGCGTTTAAGAAAGCTGGGGAACATGGTTCCACAAAAGGCAAAGGTCGTCTCCAAGGCGCTTTGTCCTCCTCCTGCCTCCCCGGGGTTGGGATGCTGCAGAAGCTCCAGTATTTTTATTTCCTGGGTGACTTCTCTTGGGCTTCTCTGTTCAGCAACAGGATGAATGGATTTCTTCATTCTTGAAGAAATATGTAAAATAATCCCTTGAAGTCGAAAGAGATGTGTTTGTTCAAAGCGTTATTTCAATGTTATTTTAATCAAAGGCGCAAAACAGACCCCGAGCCACGTCAGCTGAAGGCGACTGTCCCGTTCGCCGGCCCTTTGGGCCCTTTGCTCTCTGGTCCCCTCTGTCCCCCCTTTTCTCTCCCCTCTTTGGCACCAACTTTTTTTTTATTTAATAAAAAGGAAAGATTAAAGAATAAAACTTCAGGGGCGCCAATGTATAAAGTAATTTAATAGGGTGGTGGCATTAATTATTGTAGCTTAATTGAATTCCGAGGGCTGCAGTGGTTGCATTTTTGTAGACAAGCCCTGTTTATTATTTCTCTGTGTAGATTAACAGTAAAGGAAACGCAGATAACTTTCAGTTATTTATTGTAAAATAAATGTGTCAATTCATGTGTAAAGCAAGCTGCTCAAAGATAATTGGGTCTTTATATTTTAAGAGAGGGACTAGGAATCACAGGCGCTTTTCCGCCCGGGCTTCCGGAACCCCACACAGCGGCGGGCTCTGCGGGCTCTGCGGGCCGCGCCCAGGCCTCTCTGGGCTGGGAGAGGATGCTCCAAGCCTTCCCTGCACCTCTGTCCCCAGGCCCAGTGGCTGCTAATTCTTGGGGCTTCACCTCTGGCTTGGCTGTCCGAGGTGGTGCCCATGGTGGCCTGGAGGGCCATGCTTTTCCTAGAGGGCAGTCTGCATGTTGTCCCCCTTGCTTCCAGGTGCTTCTGGAAGCCAAGCTCCAGAAATAGATGGGCAGGGCTGGCCTGCAAAGAGTTGGGGTCCCTTCCGCCCTTAGGGGTGTTCCCAGGGTGAGAACTCAGTTGGGATTCTGTCACTCAGGGTTGGACCCCGGATCGACCCTTCCCCTGGGACAGAATTCTGGGGGTGGGATGAGGGGAGTAGTTACTGCTCCTTTTTTTTTTTTTTTTTTTTAATGATAGATAAATAGGAGAATGGAAGGAGGAAGTTTCTGAAGCTTTGTCTCCTGAAGGGCATTCATTCATTCCTTCATTCATTCACTCAGCGCTGGCGCACCTACTGCCCTTCGTCTGCCTCAGGCACCCCCACCTGGCCCTCGCAGGGTGATGGGGGCTGGGAGCATGTGGAAGGGTGGCCAACAGGGCTGCTGTTCTGTCCCTTGTGGGGAACTTGGCCATGGGGTAAGCAGGTGGTGCCCCTGCCCTTGATGGTTGTAGCCTAGGGCCCTGGCCCTGCCCCCTGAGCGTCCGCCATGGGTGAGGAGGCGCCGTGGAGACTATGTCCATCCCATCTGGGGACAGCGGGGTGGAGGGGTCAGAGGTAAGGGCCTTGGCCTAGAGGTCCAAGTCAGGCGCCGGCATCTGATTCCGGTACGTGTCTGCTGGTGGAGGAGCTCTCTCTGTTTCTTAAGATCCCTTCCTATGGCCTCTCCCTGCCTCTGTGAGTTTTCTGATGGCCCTCGGGGTCTGTCCTTTAGGGGAGATGGCAGACCCTGGGAGGGGGCACCAGGGGGCTTCTAGGCTTTGCACCGAGCAGGAGTCTCTGAGCCGTTCTCTGGGATGGGTGTTTTGAGGAGGAGCGAGGAGACGGGGGCTGCAGGGGTGTGGGGTTTGTGGCCTACACCAGGGAGGCCTTGCTCCTCTACATGGAGAAGGACCCGGCCCAGGGGTGCGCCACCCTGCTGCCTGCCAGCCTCGGGCGGTGCGATGTGACCTGCTGAGCTGCATGCAGTCCCTGCATCTGGGGACATACCTGATAGTAACTGTGATGTCAAGTGACGTGTGCTACAAATGTGAGCGCCCCCCCATTCCTAGCTCCGTCATTTCCTGGGGCTAGGGTGGGTCTCCGTGGACCATGTCCCCACCCTGTCAGCCTCCATCTTTGGTCCCATTACTGTCCTATGGTGAAGCTCTCAAGGCGTGTCGCCCTGGGGAGGGGTCTCGGGGGTCAAAGCAGCGAGGGCTTGGGCCTTGGCCAGCCGGGGTGGGATTCCAGGGCCCACCCAGGCAAGTCAAGTCACTTTTCTGGGCCTCAGGGTCCATGTCTGCACCTTCTCCAGCTGTGTTATGCTGGGTTGGTCCATGGTCCAGCGGGAGGCAGATGACAGAAACCTGGCAGCTTCTAAAGAGCCACGCTCAGGGTGGCCTGGACCCCGCTCGGTAGCACGAGGTGCTGGCTTTCTTTGGTGAGAACCATGAAAATTTGCCTCGGATCTCTCACTGAGCTGTCCTCTCCAGATGCCTCCTTAGCATCCCCGTCCCATGGCCTCTGGAGGGGAGGCTGTTGATCGCAGGTAATTCGTTCTTGGGTTCTTGCGTGTTGCCACTACTTCCGTCACCAAATGAAGCTATAACGGGAGGAATGAGCCATCAGCTGTCACTCAGAAGTTTGCCTTTTGCCTTTTCTTCCTCCTTCCCTCAAACCCCAAATGTCAGATTTCTGGAGAAACGCAGGAGACAGGTAGCGGGTGACAGGAGGTGGCAGGTCCCCCTGGGCTGGAGGTGGCAGGCAGCTCTCAGCTGCGATGGCCCCGCCCGCCTGTAAGTCTGCCTCTGAGCCCCCAAGGTCCAAGGGCACTCCAGCGGGTGGTTCACACAGCGGGCAGGGAACCGGTGGCGTATTTGGTTTGGGGTGCCAGGGACCCGTTGCTGGACAAAATGTGTTGGAGAAAGAAGGACTTCTCCTCAGCTGAAGGATTTACATGCTGCTCTGAGAATGTTCATTTCAGACTTTAAAAAATAAATAAAATAAATGCGAAATAAAAAAGAATATTAGCTTGGCCAGTGGCAGAAACTAAATAATATGCTTGTGCTGGAAACTGGAGATAAACTCACTTGCGGGTTGTCTCGAAATACTTGCATTTGATATATTTAGAGTTGTTATTTTCCCTCCAAATTAAGATTGGTTAAATCCATGTGTGTTGTGGCACGGATTATCTTTTTCTATTATTAAATCGGGACAGCTAATTATTAGCTCTGTCTACACCAAGGAGAAGTGGCGTGTTCCGCAGGATGTGGCCCTGGGCCCAGGCTGGGGTGCCGGGGACTGCAGGGCTGACCCCAGAGCCTGGGCAGGGCTGATGGATGGTGGGGAAGAGGGGACCTGCCTGGGAACCCCCATTATGCTAGGGTTATCTGACTTTGAAGTAGATAGCAACTTCGAAACAATACCTCTGACCCCACTTTGAAATAGACATTTCTAACCCTGCTTTAAACTGAGGTTCAGAGAGGTTAAGGGACTTGCCCGAGGTCACACAGCAAAGTGGCATCAGACCTGGGTCTGCCTGGCTTCTGTGGATCACACAGGGTGTGGTGACTTTTAGGGAGAGGCCAGCAGAGCCATTGAAGGCAAGCACTACCTCTGCACCCCTTCCAAGGGGGTCCTTGAAGCTGGTCTCAGGCGCGCCCCCTGCCTGAGGCCAGGAGCCCTTAGGCTGTCTGCACACTTCCTGGTGAAGGTGTGGCGTCTGGAGGGGCAGGAAGGAGAGCCCTAGAGTGTGAATTCAGACGGACCTGGGCTGGGATTTTGGTTTTGCCAGTGACTTTCCTGACCTGCAGCTCTCCAAGTCTCCATTTCCTATAGAGTGGAGATAATCTTTCTCATCTGTCAGGCTTGTCACAGGTTTGATGGAGACATACCAGGTCCCTGTGTACTGTTGGCTGTTGTTAATAACAGAGAGGTGCCAGTGGGGTGCAAAGTGGGGTCCGGCCTCCTGGCCTGGACGGGAAGGATCTCGTGGCCAGCCCTCCCGGCCTCCCCTGAGAAAGGACTTGTCTGAACCTGTCTCTCTGGTGCTGGTAGGGCTGAGTCCAGACCTGGTGATGTTGCATCAGGAGAGGTGACCTTTGGCCACACCAGGCTGCCCGGCCCTGTGGCTTGAAACAAAGCATTTTCCCCAGCAGAGTTCCGGTTTCCTCACCTGTAAACCGGGGAGAAATTCCCGCCCTGCCTGCCGGCCTCCCAGGAGGGTGGTAGACTGAAGTGGCGTGTGACCTGTGCAAACTCGGTCAGCTGCTCCGGCATGTGACCGTAGTAACACTGAGTTGCAGGGTAAAGTTTCACTGAATGAAAACGAAGAGGAGAGGTACTGGTCAGCTAAAGGGTAATTTTCATCGTCTTCTTTCCAGGTCGGGGGCTGTAAGATCTGTGATTTATGCAGGTGGCTCCTTGTTCTGGTTCAGGACAGAGGAAGGGAAGGGAGGAGAGAGAGAGAAAGGCACCTGGAGTCTCACCAACCTCAGCCTAGTTACCGTTATTATTATTAGGGATTTTATTTGACAGTAAATAGTTAGCAGTTGACTTAAGTTTTTTATTAGGCATTTGACAGCTATTTTTTTTCTTTGCTAATTTTCATGCCTGACTGACGCGCACCCACCAGCCCCGGAGCCTGCCCGGCGTGTGCTCCCCATCAGGAAGCCTGGCTGTCACCCTGGTGCCCGTGGGTTCATCTTTTCCCAGAGCAGACAGAGAGGTTGAGTTTTTCGTATTAGGACTTTTAATTTAACGCATCCTTTTAGACCTTCCTATGGCCTGTGCCAGCCACTGTGTGAAGGGCTTTACCAATCCTAATGAGTTTAATCCTCCTAACATAACAACCCATGTTATTATGGTGGGTGGTAGTATCGACCCAGTTTACAGAAGGGGAAACACGGGCAGGGACACTAAGTCCCCTGCCCAAGGTCACACCGTGGGTGACTAGGGGCCCAGGTCACACTCTTCTCTGCAGCACAGCAGGGGCGTCCTTGTCGTCTTTCATTGTAGGGTCCCACCCCTGTCTCCGCCCCACAAAGGAGGCAAATCAGACATTCCCCTCATTTTATAGATGAGGAGACTGAGTCACAGAGAGGTTTGGGCAGCTTGTACCATCACCCTGAGAATGAGCCGAGGGGGCACAAAGAGGCAGGACAGTGGGCCTCCACCTGTCCCACCCGCGCCTGTGGATCTGGTGCCGACTGCCATTAGTGCAAAGCCTGTCTTGTTAGGAGCTGACTTCTGCTCAGCACAGTCAGGTGACAACAGGCACCTGGGTGTCTTGGATGCACAGTGGGGGGGGGGGGGGGGCGCGACATGGACTTGTGGACTCGGGCCCAAGACTTGGGAAGGTGTCCTCACTCTGTGGCTGACACGCTGTGTGTGACCTTGAGCAGACGCTCCCCCTCTCTGGGACCCAGCTTCTTGAGCTGAAGAGTGAGAAGGTGCTTGCCAGTGGTTTCCAATAGCTGTAAGGGCCTGGCCAGGGGTGGGGGCTTCAGTTCCAGCTTCCTACCTTAATCCTCTTCCCGCCAGGCAGCCGCGACCCAGACCAGCCGTGTTCCTCGTTTGTTACATAGCAGGCTTAGGGAGTGTTTTCTTTGAAGAAATTGGTGGCTGGAAATGAAAGCCATTATACTAGAGGGTGAACAGGGTCTCTCCCTGCTCCAGGCTGTGAAGATTCTTCTGGGAGCCTTTCGGGGCCCTGACTGAGGCCGAGTGCAGGCCCTGGGCCCGCGTGTGCCCAGGCCCTTCCCGGGCGCTGCCCCCACTGCTGGAGGTGTGCTTTGGTACTTGATTTTTTTGTCGAGAGGGCCCCGTGCGTTGTGCAAACCTCAGGCCCCACAAAACCTGGACCCAGCCTGGTGCCGGCACTGCTAGGTGGTGGCCGGCGACCTAAGGGGCAGGGTGTCCGGCTGCCCTAATGGAACGCAGGGAGGAGCTCAGCTTGGTGGCATGCTCAGGGCAGCAAGGCTGCTAGGCCTCGTATTCTTTCAGTGAGTTTCCTTGGGGCCCTCCAGCTAGCCTGCTGCTTTTGATGTGGAAGGGGGTGGTGGCTGAGGAAGGAGGAGCTGTGCTGGGCAGGGAGTAGGGGTGGGGGGTTAAGGAAGCGGGGAGGAGGGGTGTGAGAGGGGCGGCCTGGGAGGGAGAGGTGAGACCCTTGATGAGAGACAACAGGTCTGGGAAAGCGGCTGCCTGCTGCTGCTCAGACAGCATGGAAAACTGGGACTCTGGGCTCCTTTGGGTGGAAAAGAGCAGCGAAACGGCCTTGCCTTGGAGGACCACCGTCAGAACCGCCATTCCTGGAGCGTAGAAAACCGCAGCCATTCAGACGGACCTCAAAGGCGGCAGGAACTGCCGGGCCCAGGGCCGCAGTGTTTGCTCAGGGCTGTTGACCCCCGGGCTGAGTCCCGGGGCAGATTCCGGAGCCTTCAGGTTGCAGGTGTGGACACAGCAGCCTTAGACAGGCAGATGAATTGAGACTCAAAGGTGCAAACAGGTGGGTGGGCAGCACCCACCCCAGGTGAACCCACAATGCAGAGTCCTTGGGCTGCATCCCTAGTGCCAGACTGCCATGGGGCTCGAGGGAGGGCAGTGTCCAACCCCTGTGTCCAGAAAACTCTGCCGCCTGCCTGACCTCGGGAGCCAAAGGGATCCCTGAGCGCGGTGGAGAAAGCACTGGCTTTGTTTCAAAGGCTTTTGGGGGCAGAGTATGGCACCTGGAGAGTGTACCCCCCAAACAGGATCCTAGGGGGTCCTCCCTTGGGGCTGGGGGCCTGTCCAGTGCTCAGTGTGATGTCTGAGTCTTCCTCTCCCTTAAGGAGAAACAGGACAGACCTTTGATGACCCCTTCCCATCCCAGCAGCTGGCTAAATTGGCTGAGGTTGGCAGACCCCACAAAACTGAGTTCTCCAAGGAAGCCAAGTGGATTCTTTCCCTCTCCCACCTCGAGTTCAAAGCCCGCCAATTAAGCAACCTAAACAGTGTGGTCTTCTCCCTGCATCACTGACATCATTGGCTTGTAAAACTTTCCCTGAGAAGGAAAAGAAGTCTGTAATTTTCCTGACCTGGCCTTTGCTTTGGAGAGAAAGGGAAAGAGAGAGAGAACCATTTCCAGAAACAAACGGGCAAACAAGGGACATCCAGTGTTGCGGCCCTGCGGTCCCCAGCGCCGCGGTCCAGGACGCGGAAAACCACGTGCTGTGGAGACTCCAGACTCGGAGGCTGCCGTGGGCTTTGGGGCCTGGGTTGGCGCGTTCTTGGACTGGCAGGCTAGGGGGAGGGGCGAGGGACATCCAAATCCTTCCAGCTCGGAGACTGACCGTGTTCTCCAGCTCCCATGAAACCACCTGCCTCACCACTGCAACAATTTCCCCGAGGGCTCCGACAGTTGCAGCTTGCAAGACTCGTTTTGCCCCCGTCCGGATCTCCAGCGACCCCTCCCCCCGCCTGGCCCCCTCTACTCTCCTCGACCTTTCCCACCTCCTGCAAGTCATCCCTTCCCCCGCGGGAGGGGGCAGGGACAGAGCTCCTCCTGCCTTGCGGGCGGGAGATTTCAGGCTCCGCCCCCTGGGGGGTGCTCCAAGGTTGGGGTCCATTAGTCTCCCTTCACTAAGTCCCAGTCCAGGCGCACGACGGCATTTTCTGAGACGGGTGGAGCCGAGCTCCAGCAGGGGCGCAGGGTCACCCGCAACTCGCGGACCCCGCACGGGAAACGGGCAGCCACTCTGGCAACGTAGTGGTTGCGCCGGAGGCTACCCTGCGACCCGTGCCCTTGCCCGCCGGGTACCACCTGGGCCTTTGGGCGAGCCTGCCGGGCGCGGGGCAGCCGGCCTGGCGGACTGGCCCGCGGCCCTGCCCGCCTGTGTCCCGGGCGCGCGCCTCTGAGACCAGCCCCCACCTCCTTCCGGCTCCCCCGGCCCGGCCCGCCGCGCACGTTGATTGTGCCTTCCTAGGGCGGGAGGGCCGAGGGGCTCCAGGCCCATGCATAATTCTGGGGCTTAATAGGCCAGCTGCCGGAGCGGGGTGGTGAGGAGCGGGCGGGGGCGCAGCTGACCCTGCCCGCGTCTGGCCTCTCGGGGAAAGCGCGCTCCTTTCTTCCTCCGGTGACAGCTCCCCTCCCCCTCTCGGCCGGGGTCCGAGGAAGGCGGGTGGGGGGGCGGGCTGGCGAGTCGTAGGGTAAGCCTAGGGGAGGGGGCGTCCGTCGTGCTTCCGTGCAACTTTTGCTTTGAGGGGCGGGAGCGTGCTGTGACTCGGACCCGCCCCAGGACCCGGCTCGCGAAGGAGCCGGGGGAGCTGGAATGCAGGTTTCCTGGGAGCACTCTGCTGCCCCTGAGTCTTTTTTTCCTGAGTCCTGTCCCCTGGCGTCCCCCGCCCCCACTCCCCGCCCCGCTGCGGCCCGCAGAGCTCGCCCCTGGCCCTGGGCCAGCCCCCTTCCCTGGCAGCGGGCGGAGATGGATGGAGGCGGAGACCCAAGGTCAAGGGCGGGGAGCCCGCAGTCCTGGGGCCCCTTTGTGCGCGCGGGGCCGCCCCTCCTCCACCCGCCGCCCTCTCCCCGGCTTGTGGGCGCGCACCCGGGCTAGTGACGGCCCCAGGCCTGGGGAATCGCATTTCAGTGTCCTGAGAAGTGCCAGTGGCCTCCTCCCCGAAATTGCCGCGCGGGGGCTGGGGGGCGGGGCTCCTTGCTGGGGTAGCGTCCCTGAGTCCTAGGGGCCCCCCGGGATCCCCGCTCCTCCTGCTGCCAAAGCACGGAAGGGTCCTCCCAGCTCACCTTGGCCGGACTGAGCCTGGCAGGTCTCAGAATCCAGGTGAGGCCCGGTTGGAACGAGCCTCAGAGTTTCCCTTGTGCATCTTGTGTCCGTTGGGGCAACAGTCCAGTCCAGAAGGGGTTGCTTTGGAGTTCTCTCCACACTCCCCGCCTGTGGAAGAGGGAGCCGACTTTTCTAGAGGGCATTCCTGGGGCTGGGATTTTAAAACACTCAAGAACAACAAAAGTGTTTTCCCAATTGTGTGGGAATGGAACCCTCCACTCGAGTGGGACACAAAGCCTTGTGGAATTACAGGAAATTAATGTCGTCCTGCCTCCAGCCCCACTTCTTTTACAATGCTCTCCCTCCAGGAGAATTTGTATGCTAATGGTCACCTCGCCAAGAGTCTCTATTTTTGCTTCTTAAAAATTGGCCTCCAATTGTTTAAAGCGCTGCAGCCTTTACAGACCCACAAAAGCAGGGGCTGGACGCCCGGTGGATTTACCACAAAGCTCTGAAGGAAATGTTCAAACATTTCCCCAACGTTGTTACTCTGGAAATAAAAATGTACGCTATTCGGCTGGAGAAGATTAAAGTTTCCCTTCAGTGTGACAGCTTTTCTAGGCTAGAATTGGAACCACATCTCTATTTTTCATTATTCAGAAATTTGCTGCAACAAGAGTCAAGGTAATTTTAAAAAATATGCATGTCCATGTCTATGTATGATTTGGGCCGACCAGATCATAACAGGACACTGCACCTCCTGTGCCTCAGAAATACGGTATTTTGTAACCGATGCCTTCTTGGCATTTTGAGTAAGAGTTGATTTAAAAAAAAAAAAACCTCCCATTGAGTGAACCCCAACCTCGAGCAGCCAGCTTTTCTGCTGGAGGACTCTGAAGGTATTTGTCAATTTGCTTTTTTGAAAGGCCTCTCCGAAAAGGTAACAAAGTCAGCACTTGGAAACTCAAAAGCTGCCCGCGTCCCAGGCAGGAAGGGTTTCGTATCTGCCTGAACTTGCTGGTCGATTTCTTAGTCGTCCATTTCCAGCAGTTCCGACAAGACAGAATCTGCCTTTGAATGTCTGCAGCGACGGGCAAAGATCACAATCCAGCCCTCAGAACGGCCCAGGACTGAAAAGGCAGATTCTCGTGTTTGATTAATATTTATGTTACTGGATTCCTTTGGAGAAAGGAAGAGAAAACACTGGTCACGTGAGTGAGCGGGGTGGGGGTGGGGGGTGGCCCATCCTAGGTCCTTGCAGTTCCCTGATATAGAAGGAAGTCTGTTGTAGGATTTTGGGAAACAAGGTGTGTGGGGAGTAATTGTTTATGTTTTGCCTGGAAGACAGGTAACCTGTGGTTGGCTGACTTAATGGCTATTACACAGGGGAGGAGGAGGCCAACTTAGCTGTTTTCTTTCTTTTGATGATTCATCCATGATAAAAATTACTGGTGATTTCTCCCACTAGTTTTCGGTTAAGGCTGGGGGCAGAGTGGTGGGAGCCCCCTCCCCGCTCTTCTTGTTCCTTGAGAGGCACACCTTTGTGTCCTGGGGCGGGGTGGGCTGCTGTGTGGTGTGTTGTTCTGTGCTGCGACAAGTCTGCAGGGTACAGGTGACTTGCCTGGCTTCTGTTCAGAAGCCATGTGTGGGAGATTTGCTTGGGAATGGGGGATTTTGTCAGCTGGGTTGCGTTGAAATAAGTACAGGGGAGTTGGTAGTCAGAGGGATCCCAGCCAGGGAGGCCTCCTTTGGAGGTGTGGGTAAGCACCTTCAGTTTTATTACTTTCAGAAATCTAGATGTCTTTATAGGGTTTTCTAGAAGCACGGCCTCTCAGAGCCCCGGTGACACCCTCGATCAGTATTTGTTGTTGCTGGAACATGAGGGAGGGGCCACCTCAGTGTCGAAGCACCGACTCAACATGTGAGCATGCACTGCCAGTCTCAAATATGTCTGCTCCCAAATGGACAGACCAGCTCGTAGTTTCTTCATTGTCAAATGGGGATGTCCAAGTGGGTGCACTCCTGCCACCGTCCAGGTGTGAGAACAAACCCTTCCCTAGGAGTGGCGTAATTGCTGATTTCAAAGACATAGAGTGGACTGTCCTTGTTCAGTCCCCAGGGCAGGGTGACTGGTTTGTGAAGGACAAGGAATCACATAGCTACTCGTGTAGCATGTCATGTTTAAGGTCAGGGGAAAAACTAGGGGATTTATGAGGACGTATAAGGGGGAGTACTTGAATTTTCAATTTAGTGACCTAATGCCCACAGGAAACCTGTCTGTTCCATTCCCATTCATTTTAGGGTTCTGCGCCCCCAGCTCCTTGTTTGGGGACCACCATGTGATTTAGAACTCTACCACAGATTGAGTTTGCTGTTGCCCTTGAGCTGAATACACCAGAAAAGGTGTCTCTCCTGACATTTGGTATCCGGCTCTAGAAAGACAGGACTTGGGCTGCGGGAATGCATACAGCAGGCAGCCTTTAAGTGCACAGCCCTGCTCGTTGCAGGTGAGGAAGCAACTCGGTACAGACCGGTGAGAAACCCTTTTGCTGTGCTGCCTCTCGAGGCGAACGGAAATTGGCCTGTGTGCCCACAGAGCGAGCACACAGCTGGCCTCTCTGAAACGGTCCCTTCGCCGGGGAAGTGAGAGGCCCCAAGTGTGCTGCTGGTGCTCCGTCTTACTTTTGGTGGTGGTTTTTCTTTTGAAGAGGCTTGGATTCTTTTTTCCCAGCACATGCTGAGTGACCCGAATTGGAGTTTCAACAGGAATGGCAGGGCCCAGAACCTGTGGTTTAGACTTGCCACTTAGAACATACACATGCTTGCTTTATGTATTTGGTTGGTTCACCTCCACAAGGCCAAGACCTCGGGCTTGAGTTCTGGGGTAGCGGTGGGGGAGTATGGCCCTCTGCCTTTTCCATGGGTGACCTGTGGGAGCCCTTGTTCCCCAGCATCAGAGCTGGAGTGGGGCGGGGGACACGACAGACCCCCGTAGCCTTCGTTGGTGCAGGCTTGGAGCCAGAGGCTGTCTGGTGTTCCGTAATTGAATACAGATCTCAGTCAGTTCCATGCGGGCATGCCAGGATGGGCAGGGAGGGCAGGCAGAGTCCTCTCTCTCCCCCAGGTCTGGTCTTAGAAGCTCGGATTACCCTCCCCCCCCACCTGAGGGGCCTCCAAGCCTGTCCCGGCACCCAGACCACATGGTTTGCAAAAAAGGATGGGAGGTGGGCGACAGGATCGCGCAACGCCCATGTAAACACTGTTTGTGTGAACTGGGTCTTCTCTCTTTTGTTAGTGGCAGCTCGTTAATTAACCAGCAGATGAGTGCTGCCTTCTTTGACACGTGCATGTATTAGGGGGCAGAAGATTCTTGTTCTCCTAAAACTCTGAACAGAACTGCTCAGGAAGTCCTCGCAGTTCTGCCATCTCTTCTCTCCCGTGGTCCTCCCTGCTGCCCCTTCCCATCCCCTCCTCCCCAGCCGTCCCCTTCACCCGAGTGGGCGCCTAGTTGCGTGGAGGGCTGACGCGTTCAACACAGCTAAATAAATCATGTTTATGCTTGGCGTTCTTGGTAGTGAAGAATCTGTTGGCTGTTTTTACTTCCTTATTTCTCAGCATTTTCTTCCTACCTGTTTTTGAGCTCATGCCCAGAAATAGTAGTTTTGTCAAATGAGGGTGTAATGCCAGCCAGCCTCTCTTGCTGCCAAGGAAGCTGCTGGATTTTGCAAAACAGAGTGACGTTTCTTCAGTGACACTGATGTTCCCCCCCCACCTCAAAGAAATTAGGATGTAAAATAAGGTTATGAAAATGCACGCAGGGAAGAAAAAATATTCCTGCCTCCCAGTCACCCCCAAGGCACAGGGACCAGCGGGGAGCAGGTCTGGAGACAGGTCTCACTTCTGTCTGCTCTTGGCAGCTGCACGGGCAGGAGGCAGCCGGCAGATCCGGAGAGGCTGCCTCTGCTTCAGCCGAGAGCTGACTCGGGGTCCTTCCTCTCCGCTCCAGACTTCATGTTCTCTGCCGTTTTGGATGATGTGGTGCAAAGATTCCGTCCCCCCCCCACCCTCCCCTGCCGCCCCACTCCTTATTTCTGGTTGGTTTCGTGTCTGTTTAATTTCGGAGGCCTCCTGAAACAGTGCTTGCTGGATTCTTTCTCTGAGGTTACAGTTAGGGTGTCGTCTCCGCCCGGGTTTGGAGCACGGGGTTGGGATCCAGCTACGCGCTCATTGTTTGTGTAAAGAAAAGCGAGGGAGGCGTCCCTTTTGCTGCCTTTCCCCTCCACCATGTCGTTTTGGGGTACCTGAAAAGCCCTCGTCATGATGGGGTGCTGGGCAGAGAATTACAGCCCAGTAGAGCCTGCAGGCTAAGACTTATTTTTGGTAGGAAGGAACTATTTATTTATTGCTTTACCTTTATTGTGTACACTATTACAGATCTCCCCATGTTCCTCCCCTTTGCCCACCTCGCCCCCCTTCCCTCGCCACCTCCTCCCTTCCTCCTGGCCATTGCCACACCGTTGCCTGTGTCTCTGGGTTATGCATATATGTTCTTTGGCTAATCCCTTCATAAATTTTTTTTTAATGGTTTCAAAAACAAATAAATGCCAGGAGGCGAGGCTTCACTTATCTGGAGTCTTTGCAAGGCTTCTGGAGTGAATTCAGTCTGAGGTCCGGCACATCTGTTTCAAAGACAGCCAAGGGAAAAAAAAAATGACAGCCAAATCAAAGTCAGCGTGCTGTGATTTTCCCCTGTTTCTAAGGGGACTACTCTGCAGTAGAAATGCTATTTCCATGGAGGACCCCGCTACCGGTTTCTGTAATTACATTAAATAGCGGTATAAACCTCAGCTGAACGCAAACCCCTGTTGCAGCGGCGTCAGGAGCACGGCTACATTGAATCGTGAGGAGCAGTGTTACCCCAGTTAATGTGCTAACAATCTTTATTACATTAACCCCGCGAAGTGTTAATTCTTACAAATTTGGTGGTGTACGCACTGTACGTCACCATGGGTGCGTTAGCAGATGAAAATGGGTTTCACATCAAAAAATAAAGCAGGAAGGGACCTGTCAGACTGCTCCCTTAGAAGAAAATTTGTGATTTCCGTCGTCAAATGCTACCTGTGCTGAAAGGCAGGCTCACAATGTGTACATTAAATGCCATCTGCATACAGAAAACTCAGTTACAGGAACGACTGTGTTGGAAGTAATTACAGGCCTGTTCCCTGCTTTGGTGACATTTCAGACTTGGCTTGGAAACAGAAAGAGGCCATAGAAAAATTTTGTTCTTATGTGATGCAAAGCATTGAACTTCAATATTCTATATGTCTGTTAGTAAAAGGTAAAAAGAAATGAAAAGGAAAAAAAAAAGACTTAACAACAAAACCCAGGGAAGAGTTGGATTTTTTAAACAATTTATTATAGTAGGGGAGACCAATTGCATGTAACTCTCATAATACAACTAAAAACAAAAAATGTATTTAAACTATAGCAGGGTCCTCTCTTCTGCCATTTCATTTCTTTTTCTTCCGTTTTTTGCAACCCACCTTCCACTAACCAAGTTAAAATTTTATTCCACCTATAAAAAGGAGGGCCCTGGGGTTGCCTGTTCCCTTCCCACCCAGGTATAACTTTATGTTTCATGTTAAAAAAAAAAGGGGGTGATGCCCACAGCCCTGAAATCCCTCACTCCCCCTGCACCTGGGATTGTACCCCTTTTCCTGGCTGCTCCCAGCTGGCGTCATCACAGTTGCCTCCTGGCCGGGCACCCCCTTCCTTGGCGTGGTTTTTCTTGGCTGGGCTGTGTTATTTTCATTCTGAATGCTCCTGGATTCTCGGAGTTCAGACTTCCTCCTCCTGCGCGCCAGGCGGCTGAGCCAAATCAGCATCGGAGTCTGTGAGGACCACAGCTTCCTGAGCCCGCCCGCTTTTACACATGCTGTCTAAGGGGCCCGGATTTTCCACAAGTGTCCGGAGTCAGCATTTGTAGGTCGTTCAGTCCTCGGATGTCAGGCACTGTGGATGTTGCTGGGAAAGAAAAACGTGTCATTAGATGGAGTCATCTCCCAGCTTATTTCGCTCATGTGACATGTGACTTCAGTCTTGACTGTGCCTCCCCCCCCCCCCCGCCCCCCCCCCCCACAACGACGGGGAAATGGGGACGTGTCTGAGGGACGCCTGGCCGGGCTGGTCACTGGAGTCTGGCCATGACGTGCCATCTGGAAAGGGGCTGCAGGTTCCTGACCCCAGGCCCCCAATTCTTCGTGCCTGGAACCCAACTGGCTTATCCGGCTGTTCCTTCAGCTGACGGGCTGTGCTGTTCGTCCAGGGGCGCCTTGTGCAGGCTCCTGTAGTGCGGTGTTGGTGGGTCCTGATGCACCCTAAGAGAAAGTTGCCGGAGGGGCTTGGATAAGTTGTTTTAGGGCAGAAACTGCTGAAGGTAGAAGCAGATCAGAAGGCCTGAATCAGGCAAAAGGGGCAGTTCCTCTGCTAGGTGTTGGCCTGCTGTTTTTGCTGGTGACATGCAGAGACTCTGTCAGCTCCAGTTTGTCCTCGGCCCCTATCACTTCCTGGGGATGTGAGCAGACACTGTAGCACGTCCACTTTGCTGATAGACACGTGTGTGTCTGTGTGTGTGCGTATATCATTATCTCTGTGTAATAGGTGTGCAGGCTCACAGTTTTACTAGCGAAACACGTGGTTTCTCCTTCTGTTGTCCCCGGACCGGCCCATTCCAGGGTCGGGGGCCCCGGTTCAGTGGGCCCTGCCTGCTGACATCGCTCCAGAGGGCTCGTGTCTGTTTCCTGTATGTGTCTTGAAGCCAGGCGCACAGGCCTCAACTTCCGGCTGGAGTCTAAGGCTTCTGTCGTGTGTTCTGGCAGTTCAGAGAGCTCCAGGGATTTCCCCGAGTGCCCAGCACAAAAACGGAGTGGAAGCTTCCTGTTTTCCCCGTAGGTGCCCACCTGCTTTGGGGTTGGACGGGTTGGCTCCCTCCACCTTCCCCTGCGTCATTCACAGAGGATGGTTGGGACACACCCTCCCTCCGCAGAGGTGTCTGAAGGGCCCTCTGCTACCTCCCTGGGAAGGACCACCGGAGGGCTGGGTGTTTGTGATGTAACCTCACTGATCCCTGGCTCCAGGTGCAGAGAGGGGACCTGTTGCCCCAGAGTAGCCCAGCGGCCCCCAGCCTCTTGCATCTTGAGAAAACTCGGGTTAGCAGCCACTTGGACCTGGTGAGGGCTGTAACCGAGCTTGCTTGTAATCCCAAGACGCAGCTGCTGGGGAGGATGTTGCCTTCCCAGCCATGGCGGGAGGGGAAAACAGGTTTTGGTGGTGTTGTTGGGGGCACGATTGTTGCTGGGCTTCGCCTCTCCCTTTTCTGGGATGCATTAAATGTGCAGTGTGCCAGGGAGCAAAACTAGTTGAGGTGGTGATTCACCGCTGACATATCTCCGTGTGCAGGAGGGGAGGTGCCTGGAGGAAGGCTGCCTGGCCTAAGGTGCTGGGAAGGATGTGCCTTTTGCTTCCTCTCCGTGGCCAGGCCTTCTCGAGGAGGTGGGCACCGGACGATGCCCTGTCGTCCACATAGGGCTGTGGGCGGCACGTGAGATCTCTAGATGGTCACTGTGGAAGCCCAGAGATGTTCTTGGGGGCCCCCCGGTGAGCCCACCTCTCCCCTGCACCTCCCTCTGTGCCCCCACCTGGTGTGGCCCTGTCTAAGCCCAGCCAGGCCCAGGTGGTGGGCATGCCCGCCAGCTCCTTTACCTGCCTCGGAAGCCTGGCTCTCGGCCCCTGGAAACGGCTGTGTTGTCAGCAGGCAGCCTCAGTAAAGGCCGTGGATTCGAACTATGTTTCCACGTCTCCTATGTAATGACCCTGAAGGACGTCTTCAGACACAGCAGTGCAAGCCCTGTGGGACCCCATTTTCCCTTCCCGTTGCTCCTCTTTTAAAGGACACTTACTCATGCACCCCCAAACCCTGACCCATGACAGCCAGGGCCCCAGAGACTGGGGATGGGCGCCTGACTTAGAAAAGCAAATTTGAAAGTGGGGAGTGGAACTTGGGGTGCCCCACCTCCCCGCAGAGGACTTCTGGGTCCCCCAAGCGCTCTGGTGCTGCCAGCTGAGCCGTGGGCTCGGCACTTACCCTCTGGGCTTGCAGGTTACACGTGACTTTCCGTGTTCACTGCAATGCTTGTTTGCATTCCCTTTCTGCTTTACTATTCTATATATTTTTATAGTGAAATGAAAAACAAGTTCCAGTCTTTGCTGGCTCCCAAACCTTGGTAGTTAAAAACTAAGAAAAAGACATGAAATAATACCTGTGGATTGAAAGAATTTATTTTTTGAGTACCATCCCCCCACACATATGACCCTCGTAGATCTGAAATTGAGTAACAAAGAAGGTGCTTTAGAATCCTCCTCTGTTCCTGCTGTCTTAGCCACACCCCTGTCTCTACCTACCCCCCCCCCACCCCCACATCCCCTTCCATCAGCCTCCCCCACCAAATGTCGGGTCAGGGCCAAGACCTGTTTGGCGAGCACCTAGGCTGTCTCATTTAAGGTGGCACTCCACTTCTCTCAAATAGGAAATTGCCAAAATGGGTGTCATCGGCTGCTAATTAGATGTATTTTAACTGCAGGTTCGTTTTACCAGCTAATACCGTTGCTTTGCTCTTCCGCGGGAAGCGTGCTGGAGCTGTTAAAATAGGAGCCTTTGGCCCTAGCAGACAGCTAGCGGAGCCGGCAGCTGGTGGAGGTGCTTTCCCTTGGTGGCAGCTGGTCCCCATGCGGCTGGCCCCGCGATGGCCAGGCCAGACCCCACACCAGTGTCGGAGTCCTTTCGGTGTCTCGATGTGTTTTGACCAGGGCTTTGGTCCAGAGGAGGCACTGAGCTCTCCAGATTCGGGTCCCCCAAATCACACCCCTCCCCCTTGAGGGGTCACTGTCCTCCACTCCACCACCCAGAAGCAACAAATGACCGTGTGCTGTGCCTGTGTGCACCCCAAACAGGCCGGCCTTGGATTTTCAAGCCAGAGCTGGCTTCCCTCCCTCTTTTCTCTCTAGCAAACTGGAAAACAAGCCCCGATTTCCCGTTAGGTGGGGGGAGGTGGGCTGGAACCAGGATAATGATCCTTAAATGTGAGCGATGCCTTTGACTTCCTGTGATTTCTCTCTCTCTCCCCGCCCCTAGCCCCTTAACACAGAGCATTTTCATCATCCTCAAGACCAAGTAGCTGGCAAAATATTTAAGCGATCTGAAAGAAATGTTTTTATTTGCCCACGTGCGAATTGGGTTATCTGCCTATCCTGTTTATGAAATTTGGGGCTGCCTTTCCTGCAGTCTGCTCGACTCTCAAATCTTTCCCGGCTCCCATTTCCATATTTCTGCGTGCATGTTCTTTGTTAATCACTTGGCAAGCGCTTATTTGAATATTAAAAATTTCTTTAATCATCAAAGGCAGGAGCACAGTCTCATGAATATTCATATTTTCCCCCTCCTCATTACCCTGCAGTAAAAGCCAAACAGCCATCAATCGCCCTCATTACAGGCTCTGGCGTTTTGATTGGCTGCTGGCTGCCCAGAGCTTTTTATTTTTTTATTTTTCCCCTTCTCCTATGAGCTGTCTTGTACCTGCCAACAACCAAAAAAAAAAAAAAAAAATCAACAATGCAAGAATAAATTTCTCTGGTTGAAAAACAACTTTGCAAACTTGTCAAACAGTCCTTGTGGCTTGCTGCTGCCAAAGCGGCCACCAGCACAACCTGCACCCCTAAAAAAAAAGATGCAGGGAAAAGGGGGTGGGGAGAGGGAAAATTAAATAAATAAATAAAGAGGGAGAAACTTGAGCCTCGGCGATGAATATTTGTCAAGAGAGTTGACGTAAGTTTCATTTGCATAATGACTTTGTACTTCTGCATTAATAAAATTTGCATATGAAGCCATGTTAATTACTCCTGATCATGCTTTTTGCATTCATGCATAGTAATTTTCTCCGACTTGTGAGAATTAATGTCTTGGCATGGGGGGAGGGGGGCGCGGGGACTGTCAGGTTTTCTTGCCAGTGGCCTCACTCACAGGCGCTGGCTCCCTGTCTGTCTGTCGCCCTCCTGGATCTATGACTCATTTTTGCACTATCAGTAGGAGTTCTTGGCTTTAAAAAAATGTATCAATTCAAAGACACCGGTAGGGAGAAAAATATACATCTGCACGGAGTATTCCAGCGCTGCTTTCCTGGCTGGGAGACTGTAACCCTCCCACGTGGGAGGGGACCCCGGAGGAGTCGGCGCTGGGAAAGAATCCCATCCCTCTGAAACCCAGGCTGGGGTTTTGCCAGGCGAGTTTTTGTGTCTACCCGCTGGGGGGTGTGGGCGTGTTCGCTGGGGAAGTGCGCATGTGTGAGGAATGGAGCTGGACCATCTGCAGGGCCCTCTGGAAGGGAAATGGGGTACACACCCCCTCGGAACGGATGCAGTGAAAATGACCTTACACCCCCATTTGGAGCTTAGGAAACGTTCTGGGGGGTCTGGTGCTTGGACTTTTTTGTACCTCGCTGATGGGGTGCTCAGGGGGAGATTCTGACCCTATGAGCAGTGTGGTGCTGGACACCCAGCCTTAGTTTCCTTATTTGTGGGGGGGGGGGTGTCATATTACTGACCTCCTAGGAAGGCTGCTGGGCTTAAACCAGGTGATATATGTATTCATTGTTTATTTCTTTTTTCCCAATGAAAGTGAGCTTCCATGGTAAGGAATCCAGCCAGCCAGAGGTTTATTCTTAAGCCACCTGGATCCCGGTAAAGCTGGAATGGCGTCTTGCGGTCCCTTGGCCACATACTGCCAGGCACGTGCGTCTGTTCCAGTTTCAGAGGGGAACCCGCCCAGAGAAAGTGGTTTTTTTGCAGGAGTGCCCTGCAGGGCTTCATAGGGTGCCTTTCTGTGGGGAGTAGGGAAAGTTCCAGAATGGGGACTACATGAAGGATGGCGATCACATATTGAGTGTTTACTAGAAGCGTGGCTCTGGCCAGGCGTGCCCTGACCTCTCTTTAAAGGCGAGGTTCTGAGAAAGTGACTCATCCTGGGTCACAGGGCCAGGAAATGGCAGAGGAGAAATTCAAACCCAGGCCTCTGGCTCCAAGGCCTCATACGAGCTCCCAGCTTCCTCTGCGCCTGTCAGTCTCTCCCCGGGGGTGGGGGTGGGGACCTCAGACACCCTGTCAAGTGTTCCGGGTTCCCTGGCTGCACTTTGCAAGGCCGACACTCCTCCCTTGAAGAGGAGCAGGGGCTGGGAGGTGGCCTGGGACAGGCACTGAGGCCAGGGGCAGTCCTCACCTTGACCTTTAAAAAAACATCTAGATAAGATGCACCTAACATACGATTCACCACTTTAACCACTGTAAGGTGTCCAGTCACTGGTTGTGAGCGCGCTCACAGTCTTGGGCAGCCACCACCACCGTCTAATGCCAGAACCTCTTCACCGCAGGAGAAACCCCCCTGCCCAGGAGCCGCTCACTGCCCGCCCCTGCCCCTCCTCTGTGTCTGCCTGTCTCTGTGGACTGGCCTGCGCTGGGCTCTTCCCACACGTGCAGTCGTACAATAGGTGGCCTCTTTCAAATTCAGCACCTTGGACTTGGGTATGGCTTCAGAAGAGGATTTCTGGAGTTCCAGAAGGTTCTGAAGCTGCTCCAGCCCAGAACCTGCCCCAGAGCAGGGGGCCCTCTGGGAACCCCTGAAGGTCCCCTGTGGGCAGTTTAGGATTGAAAGCCCCTCAATCTTGCTGGCTCCTCTCCTGCCTCCACTGAGCTGGCCCCTAGAGCAAGTGGTCTTCAGCCAGGTGAGAATTCCTAATGAGGTTTGGAAGCCCCTCCAGGGGCAGCCCAGCCCCCACCCCTCCCTGAGTTGGGGATGACTCTGCCTCCACTGACTGTGGCCTAAGCCCAACCTTTCCAGAAGGAGGCGCTGCTACTGGAGCTGCCCTGTGGCTCTTCCTTCCGACCACGGAGACACAGGTTCTGTTCGCTTCCGGCTTGGGTGGTGTCACCAGGCCCGGGGAGGTACACCTGTTGGTTTTGTCAGCCCTGGTACCTGCTGGTGGCTGGGTTGTGGCCTCACCCAGAATCTGGGAGCCCACCTGGATTTGCTCTTTTGCAACCTCTGATGGCTTGACTGAGCCCACAGACCCTCAGGCCCCCCTTGATCGCCCAGGGCCCTCCCTCTCAGGTTCCTGGGGCGTCCTGGTCACTCCACCTGGCTGCAGCTTCAGGTGGGAAGCAAGGCACATCCAGGCTTTGGAGACACAACTGGGTTTAAGTTCCACACCTCCCTGGGCCTCAAACTCCCCGCTGTGGAGTGGGGACAGTCTTCCCGGCTGGGTGGGGCAGTTGCAACGGGCGTTCAGTACAAAGTGGCTGTCACAGTTACGGATGATCCAGGGCTTTCCGTGGTCTGTAAGCAAGGCCTCCATAGTGGACAGGTCAAACGTGCAGTGTCCAGGGGGGTTCAGGTGGGGACTGGCCCGGGTAAACTTCCGGGAGGAGACTGGTGACACTGGCCTCAAGTGCTGACCTTTCTGGGGGGCCTGCCTTCCATCTGGGGCATTGCCTTCTGCTCAGCATCTGTGGCTGGAACAGCTTATGGGGTCCTTGGCTACATCCTTCCTGGGCCTTCGGCTCAGAACATCTCAGGCCCTGGGCTTAGCCTAGTAGGAGATTGTCCTTGGCCCAGAAGGGCCCAAGTGAGTGGGGTCAGCTTTGGCCCCCTGGGAAGACACTTACAGGTCTTCTCAAATACCCCGACGCCCCTAGTCCTGGGTAACTGAGAAAGAACGCCAGTTCTGAAGCCAGGCAGCCAGGGTTTGGGGGGCGGCCTGCTGGTGGGCTGGTGTGTGCAGCTCTCTGCAGCCACATCGTCAGTTTCCTGGTCTGGGCAATGGGTATCGTAAGCCCCGCCCCATGGCACAGTGGGAAACTCATGTGAGGTGAACCTGTGACTCCTGGCCCGCAGTGGGTTCGCAGTGGCTCTTCTGGACGGGGGATCCCATGTAGGGCTGTGGGCTGGGCAGGTTCCCCACCCCCTCAGGCCTGCGTGGGGCGCTGAGCAGCGTCGGGTGGCCTCCCTGGCAGTGCCTGCCCAGGGCCCAGCTGCCTGTTGTCTTGTTGATGTTTTCTTTTTGTCTCTCTGATGCTTCCCTGCTCAATTATTTACCCAGGGAATTTGGGCTTCTTCACTTGTGGTTTTGGCAAGGGCTTCACACAAATGTTTTGCCCTGGTGGTCTCTTAGCCATTTAAGATAAACGGTCAAATCAAATGCAGGCTGTGCTGGGGAGCCGAGGCGAGGCAGGCCCCCAGCCCTGCGTGGTGGCCATCGGACTGGGGAGGTGTGAGGAGGGGTACCGAGCAGTGCCAGGGGTTTCGTGGGGGGCGTTCAAAGCTTTCTGAAAGGCCACAGGGCCTGGGTTGCTGAGGAAGACCGTGGGCAGGAGAGAGGTACCAGCTGGCCCTTTGCCAGGCTGGAGGTTAACCAGGGCCCCGGCGCTCCGAAGTGGACTGGAGGTGTCCAGGCCTGTGCAAATAGCCCATCCCAACAGAGCAAACAGTGGTGGCCAGGAGCTTCCCAGAGGGGGGTGGCCCAGATTTTTGGGAACAGATGACCAAATGGAGCCTGCTCCACACCCCTTCAGAAGCCCCCACAGGAGGGCCCCTAGCTGGGAGTGGGCCCCCTGACCGCTCCCTGCATTAGGCCCCCAGGGATGGGAGTCCGGCCCTAAGACAGCCCAACCTGGCAGCTGTGGAAGTGGCATCCTTCAGGCCCCTGCCTGTGCCCCGGTGGTCTTCCCTGCAGGGCCTGGCACCCCAGAAGGGCGGCCTGCAGCCCTCTGCCCCGGGCCCCCGTGCCGCACCCTGAGCCCCGTGTTCCGTGCAGGGCCCGACTGACCAGACTTTTCTATTGTTTTTTCTCCAGGGCCGTGCAGGCCTGCCCAGCTGCCAGCGATGGCCCCCATAGCTGCCTCCTCCTCCCACCCTCACACATCCGTGATCACCTCACCTCTGCGCGCCCTGGGCGCTCTGCCGCCCTGCTTCCCCCTGCCCTGCTGCAGCGCGCGCCCGGTCTCGGGTGACGGGACTCAGGGTGAGGGGCACACGGAGGCTCCTTTTGGATGTCAGTGTCAGTTGTCAGGTAACAGACGCCGCGGTGGGGGGTGGGCTCCCGGGGGTGGCCGGGCAAGGTGGGGACTCGGGGCCGTGCAGCCCCTGCCCCAAAAGGCATTTCTTGGGGGGCGCCAGGGGAAGTGGTAAAGGATGCCGACAGAATTGAGCATCAGTGTCCTGGTTCCCACGGGTCGGGAGGTCCCCCCATGCCTCCATCCTCTCTGAGAGTCTCCCAGAAGGAGCACCCCCTGCCTCCATCCTCCAAATTCCATCTCTTTGGGCTGTTTAGCTAAAGCCTAATTGGATAACGCTTAACATCTGAGGTTTTCTTCTGCCACCCCCTCCCCAGCCCCAAACCCCACTCCCCCCACCAGACATGGCCAGAAGATTCCATGGTTGTCTGTGTGCATTGCTGAACCGTCCAATACGTGGAGTTTCTTCTTTGTGAGAATGTGTTGCCCATTAAGTCTGAGGAAACAAAGTCACTCTAAAGGAGACTTTCGGCTGGGGGATGAGACCTTGAGGGGTGTGTTGGGGGCTCGGGGCAGGGCCATGTGTTCCCCTGAGGGGCTGAGCACCCACTGAGCGCCTGGCGGCTGGTTGGCGTGGCTGCCCATTTTACAGATGGGCACACAGGGGCAGTGAGGTGACTCAGCCTGTCCCCCATCAATTACATCCTTCCCCCACTCTGTCCCCAAATAGAACCCAAACTCCTGCTCCGGCTGGAAGCCCCTGGGACTCACGGGCAGAGGCCTCCCCTACCGGCCCTGCAGAACTTCTCTTGACTTGGGTGGTGAAAGAAAAAGGCATTTTTTATGGCGCAGGGTTTGCTTGTAGTTGTAGCTCTCTCAAGGGAGGGTCCCTTTGGAGCCACAGCTCTGGAAAGGGCCACAGGCAGTCCCAGCTCCAGGTCAAGAGCTTGCAGGGCCTTGCTGCTCCTGGGGCAGCCTGGAGCCTTCAGCACCCTCCTGGACAGATGGCAACCTCGTAGGTTCTGGGCTTATGCTTTGTGAGCACAAAGCAATGATGAAATCACCTCAGGGTGGGGGGTGGTTGCAGAGAAGCAGCTGCCCCGTGTCCAGGGTGCCTGGGGCGCCTGTCCTGGCTCCGCAGGTCTGTGCCGAGACCCCTGCTTGAGGGGCGCCGGGGGGCTGCCCTGTCTGGGCGTCTGCCCTGCTCTCTGGCTTCCTGTAATTAGTGCTGCAGCCCCACGTGGTGGTGGGGGGTGAGCTATCATAGGTCAGCCCAAGTGTTTATGACTGGACTCGGTCAAGTTCTGCGGTACAGAAACACGATCCCCCTGTGCTCGGGGAGTGGCTTAACCCTCTGCTGGCACTGGCTCTGCCTAGAAGCCACCGTGCTGTGCAGGAGCTGTTCCGGAGCTGTTCCGTCCCCATTTTGCAGATGGGGACGTCAAGGCATGGGCAGGGTGAGTGGCTGGGCCAAGGTCTGGGACCTGGAATTTCTTGTCAGGATGCCTCCTGACAAAGCCACCCCTCCCACTGGGCCACGTGCCTTAGCCTACCCTACGTCTGGGGGACATTCCTCACACAAAGGCTCTCAGCCGAGGTGCCACCCACTTCCTTATAGGGACTGTGTGTTGAGGGCCTACTCTGTGCTGCTTGTGCTCAGCATCTCGTGCGCCCTCTTGAATTTAATCCTCATGGCCATTTTAGGAGGTAGTTCACTCCTCACTCTACAGATGAGAGAACTCGGCTCAGAGACTTGGAGGTCTCAGAACCCCATTCATTCATTCATTCACTCACTCATTTACTCATTCATTCACTCACTCACTCACTCATTCACTCACTCACCCATTCATTCACTCATTCACTCACTCATTCAGTCATTCATTCACTCACTCATTCACTCACTCACTTGCTCATTCATTCATTCATTCACTCACTCACTCACTCATCCATTTGTCCATGAAAAGCCACTTCCTGGGCACTTAGTTTGTGTAACTGTGCAACCAAGGCAGAGTTGGGCACACGGGCCCCTGCCCTCCTGCAGCCTGGTGGTGGAGGGAGGTATAGGGAGGGGGATCTGCACGCTTGTAAGGAGGACCCTTTGAAGGGGCTGGAGGAGCAGAGGTGGGATTTGGGCTGCTCATCCAGCCCCTGTTTCATCTTTGATGGTGGCTCCTCTGGCTTGGAGGCCATTCTGGGTTTCATAGCTTGACTCTGCAAGGGCTCACAGCCCTGGAGCAGCCCTCACACTTGGTGGCAGTGTGGTGTCTGTGCCTGGGGTCCCTGAGACCTCTCATTCTGACCCTCAGCTTCTGGCATGCCACACCAATGCCCAGCACTGTCCCCTCATTGCGGGGTCCCCATTCATCAACCTGCGTCTCAGGCTGGACCTCCCTATCTCCTGATCAGTTTCAGTACTGGAAATGTCCTATTCCAGTGGTTTCGGTCCCTTGGTGGCTTCTGTCCCTGGCACTGGGCTCTCTGCTTGAATGTTCTTAGTGCCTGTTTAATTAGTAGCTGGAATGGAGTCCTTGTATCACCAGGAACCGGTGAGGAAGGAGCAGGCCTGTGCACAGGTGGGAAGGGGCTGCTGCTCCTGCTTTTTCTCGTTCCTTTCCGGACCGGGATGCACTGGACCTGTCTCTTCAAATTAACATGGAAAACCCTGCGTCACGACGTTTGGCTCAGGTTAATTGCATGCCCGGGAACGCATCCGTGGTTATTTATAGAAGGTGTGATTTCGTGAGGGAGGAGACCACACAGGTGTGTGTGCTGTGTGCCTCTTGGGCCGGCTGCACCCCAAACAGCCCCGCCTCCCAGAACCCCATCCCAGACCTCCTGCTGACGGTCACGGTGGGAGAAGGGACTTCTCAGAGCGCTGCTTGCCCGTTGCTTCTCGAGTCTGCTGAAATAACGGGCGGCCGAGTCCAGGCGTTCTTGGCCAAGGACATTCCTTCCTGAGAAATTCCACGCAGGGACTTCCCCAGGCCGCCTGCGGTGTCAAGGGGTTTGGGCTGTGGCCCTGGCCCTTACGCTGCCTGGCTGATGATCTTGAACAAGTCATCTCCCCCTCTCTGGGCCTCAGTTTCCCCTTCTATAAAAATACACACCTATAGCATACATACGCATACATATACAACTAAATCTGTGATACATACGTAACACTTAAAAATGAGGCTCCTTGTATTGAGCTCCGAAGTCAGAATCATATTGGGTTGTTTTGAGGACAGAGTTCCTGTGGCAGGCTGGGCATGGGGCTTGGCTCGGGTCCCCAGGGCAGGGGTGGGATGTGCAGAGAAGAGTTAGAAAACCACTGGGCTTTGGCCTGGACCTTTCTCCGTTTTGAGGTTTCTACGATTCAGAGGCCGACATCCACGTGTATCAGCCTCTGCGGTGAAGGCTGCTCTGTCCTGAATAGCTGTGTGGCCTTGGACAAGTCGTTTTCCTCCCTGTCCTCAGTTTCCCCACCTGTAACCTGGGGGTCATGCTGGTTGATGCTTTGGGGGTGGTGCTGAGGATCGAACGCGGTCCTGTGCCCGGCGCCGAGAACAGTGCCCTGTGCTGAGCCCTGTAGATGTCGAAATCCGTGCAGGAGTAGCGTGGGTCTCACAGCTTCACAGCGTCCATGTCTGGCCCTGTGTGGGCTCTCCAGGCTGGATGCTGAGTTTCCATTCTGAAAGGTGTTTACCCTCTCGGCCGGCACCAGCTTCGGGAGCGAGCAACGGAATCAAGAGGCATCCCTGCATGTTTAAAAGCTGCGAAGGGTCATCAGCCCCATGGATTAATACATGAGCTCGGTGAAGTTCAAGGTCTCACGCAAGAACACACAGGACCTGAGTTCGGGGAAGTGGAAGAGTTTGGGTTTAATAGGAGGAGTCAGTTAGTATCTGCTGCAATCACAGGGCCATCCTGTAAAGTTAAATTCAATCGGCTTTTCTACTGAAAGTGTGCTGCTGTGTTATTTAACTAGTCTGGGGTTTCTTGGCTTGGGCTAAGGGGACAATAAAGATAAAAGAATACCTGTAAGTAAATAGTAGGGTTTAACAGTAGAATCTATCGTTTTCTCCTCCTTCAATTATATCCCAGTGTTCATTTTGTGTTGGTTTTTATAATCGGAGCCGTCCAATGGGACGCCGTGGATTAGACCACCCCGGCTGTGGAAGCTCGGTGCAATTAATACAGTCTGTCTGGAAAGTGGCCTTATTTCTGGAAGTTTTATGTTAATGATATGGTCTGTGCTTTGCACATTTCATACCAGAACAAGAAGCAAGCTGTAGTTTCAGTCTGGACTGGGTTTGATTAACACCGGAGGATCAGTGGGAAGCCAAGGGGCGCTGCGGGCCGGGCTGGCAGTGCCCACCACGCCCCTGCTGGCGCAGGGTCTCGGTGCTGCTGAGGGGTGCAGAGGCGCCCCAGTGGGGGGTGAGAGCCTCCATGTAGACTCTGGAGGGAGGGGTGAGTATGGGGCAAAGAAGAAGAGACATATGGGTGAGCGTGTGTGGACTGCAGAAGCACTCTGCGGGGGAAGGTTCGAGAGACACCCGTGTGCCTCCCTGTGCAAAGTTTTGTTTGTTGTTGGGTTGTTCTGCGCCCACTGGGGTCCGGGTCAATGGGGATTGGCCCACTGAAGAAAAGGGCTCTCAGGGGAGTTATTAAAAATTTAGAGTCATCTGCATGCCTTGTGATGTCTGCATCACCAAAGGGGCCGGGGCTCCAGCAGATGCCACCCAGCGGGACTTCTGTGCACCAGTCCCTGGGTCCTGCTCCTGTGCCTGTCTGCTTCTGGGACCACAGCACCCGGCACCACCTGCCTTCAGGACCCGTAATCAGAGAAAGCGCTGGGAGATGCCGTGTAGAGCCAGCCGCAAGGCCCGGGATGGAGGGAGCCACCTCTCCAGGCTGGTGGAGGTGGCCCAGGGCTTCAGGGCGTGGGTGAGCTCCAGAGAAGTCTGCTGTCTGACAGAGCCTGGAAGTCACATCTCCGGCACCAGCCACCAGCGGGGGTTGACGTTGCTGGGCAGGAAGGGGGGGCTAGGAGAGGAGTTGACACTGCACAGCAGTGGGCAGGGGCACCTACCAGTGTGACTGTCCTTCCATAAAAAGGGTCCCAGCCACGTCCAGACGAGACCCGCAGCCAAGCCAGATTCCACCCCACTCCGTGAGCCGTTCTGAAGGCAGAGCTAAATCAAAGAATTCTGTTCAAATTCATACAAGATGTTGCTGTTTTTTCTGCTCTGACAGGAGAGGCATTTGGAAGTGCAGTTTCTTTCTTTTTTTCTTTTTTTTTTTTATAGCTGTCTTAAAAAGGAGTTTGGCTGTTGAGCACAGCTGGCGCTCATTACATTATGCACTGGCAATAAAATAGCATGTGTAATTAATTTTTAATGCAGCCTGGATGCAGCACTTTAAGGCAGTTAGTGGATGGGAATAACCAGCACTGGCCACCGACACCAGAGATCTCGGAGCGAGGCCGCCACGTCCTGCCGCTCTGAAAGCCGTCCGAATGCAGTGGGGGCAGCCGACGCCCTCCGTGGGGAGCTGCGTGGCCCAGGACCGGCGGCACCTCGGTGGCCTGAAGGCTTGAATAAGCTTTAATGAGCTGGGACCTGGGGTCCCTGAGGGATCATCTCATCCAGCCTCTTCATTGTGTAGATGGGGAAACTGAGGCAGAGAGTGGGGACGAGGCGTGTGTGGCTGAACTGACCGAGGTCGCAGCCTCAGGCTCTGCCCACTGGACCACACTGCCCCGCTGGAGTTCATATTGAAACCCGGACAAAGAAGCTCATCGCCTCGCTGGGGCCACGTGAAATGTGCAGGGGGGTTGGGCAGCAGTCCCACACGGGCAGCCTCTTGGACCCTCCGTCTGGCGTCTGCAGTTGGAACACACCTCCGAGTGTCCTTGGTGTGAGACATTCTGTGGTGGTGCTGGGACAGCTGGCCGCCCCGTCGCTCTTCGGGGCTCTGTGGCATGGGCTTCTGTCTGAAACGAAATGTCACTGTGGACACATTGGCGGGGGAGCTGCAGGCATAGCGGGACACTCCAGAGATGGAGCCGTGCTTGGCTCCTGTTCTCAAGGGCCCTGGGTGTGGCCTTGACCCTGGTTAGCCTCTTCCTGTCTTCAAACCTCAGTGTCCTCACCTGGAAAGTGAGGACACTGGAACTCCCTGCTTAGCAGCCCTGCACTGGAGGGTCCACTGATCGGCCTCCCAGCTTGGGGTGGTGGCAGCTGTTCCCCAGCACATGGGGTGGCAGAGGCAAAGGGAAGTGTGAGGGGCAGGGAGGAGGGAGCTGCTGCTGAAGAGCCTTGAGGACCGTGGGCTCCGATGAGGACTTGGCTGCCATCTCTTTGAAGGTCTCCTGCCAGGAGGTTCCCTTAGCGTGAGTGGAAGGGGAGGAAGGCCCAGTGCTGTCACCGCTGCTGTGACTTGCTGCTGTATTCTAAAGGGCCTGCTCTGTGCCAGCAGCGTCCTAGGCCCTTTGCACACCTTGCTCAGGAACCTCATATCCTCATAACACCTCTAAGAAGAGGTAGCCCCTGCCTTTTGCTCACGAGGATACTGGGCTCAGAGAGGTCAGCAATGTGCCCGGCGTCACACAGCACAAAGTAGCAGAACTGAGGTTGGGACTCGGGCCTGGCCGGCCCTGGCATCATGACGGCAGCTCTAGCCTCCAGCTCCCCACCGGGCTGCACTGGGCTCTGATGCGGGCGACGGGGACGCAGCCTGCGCTGGGGACCCAGGCCATGTTTGGACCTGGGCCTGGGCCGGTGCCCCAGCTGTTCCTTCATTCGCTGGCCGCGCTGATGCCCGATTATGGGCTAGACCAGGGGTTCGGAGATGAGCTCAGTGGGTCCTTGACCCGGAGGAGCTCACCGCGGCACCGGCTGCACTGTGAACATGAGATACACATCCTGTGATGCTGTTCTTGGCTGAAGACAAGTGGAAGGGCCGGGCTTATGGGATCTGGGGGAACCTGGGATGCCGAGGGGTTTTCCCGCTGGTGAAGGCGAGGCTGGAGATGGGGACAGGCTTCGTCCAGTGTGTGGGTCAGTGACAGATACGGATGTGGGTGTCTTCTCAGAGGGGTCCCGCTGACCCATCCAGCTTCCTCCAGCCCTGGGTGGGTGGCCCCTGAGGGGTCCGAGTTGTTAGTCACTTAAGGGGACACAGAGTAACTGATCCTCATACCACCAGAGGGAAGTTGTGACATTGAAGAAGAGGCCTGGGGGGGGGGGGGGTGGGAAAAGGTTTTCCTGTCACCTTTGAGGGCAACAAAGGTTGCCCTCAAATTGGACTTCTGGGGTCTGGCCGGGAGGCCGGGCCTGGGGATCTGGCCCCACCGCAGGCTGCAGCGGGTCCACATGTGTCCCTGTCGCGGTCACCCCAGCGCTGGGGCCGCCACGGCCCTGTAGGTGCCCTGGACATGCCGGTGGGCAGTGAAGGCCCAGAAGAGGTCATGTTCACGTCTGGGAGGGAAAGCAGAACAAGTGCAGAGAAGGCCGCTCGTGCCTCTTCTAGAAACGATGTCTCTGCTCGAGAGAAACCAGCTGTCATCGTCCTTACAAGCGTGGGGTGCTTGCTGCCGCTTCTTTGGTGGGGGAACGAAATGTACTTGTCTTTTCAAACCTGCAGGCCGGGCCGGGCGGAGGGGCTGTGTACTGTGCGTGTTTCACAATCAAACCCAAATACTCCAAACCATGGAGTGTCGTCAGTCCAAATGTAGTCAAGGCTGACCAACTTCACCCGAAAAGCAGTGGGGGAAACCTTTGGTGGGCAGGGGACCCGCGGCGTGGGGGTCCACGTGCAGCCCGCCTTCACCCCTGCGGGGACTACGGCCCGCCCGTCACTTCACCCCCTCCTTGGGGTTGTCTGATAGTAACCAAGGGCAGGGGGTGGCGTGTGGCCACGGTGTGCGCTCAGTAGGGGTGGAAGCATGAACCACGATTCCCTCTCCTGGCAGGCTCCTTCTTACACGTGGCAGTGAAGCCACCAGGTCACAGTCAGGTTAGCATTTCTGTGTCCCCACTGTGCGTCAGACCCCTCTGCAAGGGCCTTTTCAGACCTGTAAGCTCCCCAGCAGCTTCTGCCTGAGGAAGGTAACCTTCTGTAGTTCACAGGTGAAGAGACTGAGACCAGAGAGGTGACATGACTTGCCTGAAGTCACGCAGCTTGTAGATGGCAGAGGTGGGCTTCGAACTCAGATCTCCTTGGGTCTGGGGGCCACAGCCTACTCCTCTCCTGTCTCCCTGGCTCCTGGTGGCCCTCCCGCTGGTCTACCTGACAAGCATGAGTGGCCACAGCCGAGAAGAGAGAGAGAGAGAGAGAGAGAGAGAGAGAGAGAGAGAGAGAGAGAGAGAGAGAGAGAGAGAGAGAGAGAGAGAGAGAGAGAAGCGAGCTGTTGGCTCAGAGCTGCAGCGGCCTGGCCACGCCTGGGTAACAAGAAGGCCTGCCTTTGATGATTTCAGCGGAAGGGGTCAGGGGGCTGGGACTTCTCCAAGGAGGTTAATGCAAACACGGAGTCCCTACCTGCAGAGACGGGGGCATCTTTTCATAAATCTGGATGCTTTTAAATCATTGCCTTTGTTACTAAGAGGTGAGGGTCGGCTGATGGGAGGAGGCCCACACAGCCATGAGCGTATTTAGCCCGTTCTTTCTGACGCGGGCTCACTTTTCCCCCAGTTCCCCTTGCACTTGATTAACAAGCACCTCGTTTTGTTCTTGATGTCGTGGTAAAGGCAGCCATTGCTTGCAGGCCCACTGTGTGCCGAGGCTGCTGTACAGTGTGACTGCCACCGGTGCTCAGGACGGCCCGAGGGCAGGCCCCCTGGCATGGTTTCCTTGTTGTGTAAACTGTACGTGCACGAAACCGACCGTTGCATCTGTTTTTAGGGGCACAGGTCAGTGGTGTGAGTACATTCGCATTGTTCTGAGGCTGTCACCACCGTGCACCGCCCCCAGAACTACTTTGTCATCACAGACTGAAACTCCGCCTCCACTGACCATTAACTCCCGCCCACAACCCCCATTCTTCTTTCTGTCCCTATGAGTTTGGCCCCCTGGGACCTCACAGAGGCGGAGTCACACAGCGTTTGTCCATTCTGTCTGGCTCATTTCACTCAGCACGTCCTCAAGGTTCACTCACACTGCGGCAGGCGGGAGGATTCCCTTTTCAGGGCTGCATCGTATTCCACCATGTGGGTGGACCCCATCTCATCTGTCCGTCCATCCCAGGGTACTGGGCTGCTTCCATTTTCTGGCCGTTGCGAGTGACGTTGCCATGAACCTGGACACACTGTGGTCCGAAGTCCACATTAGGTACATTTGCAGCTCACCAGGGAGCTGCCCGCCTGTCCTCCGCAGTGGCCGTACCATTTCCCATTGTCACCAGCCATGCGCCAAGGTCCCAGTTTGCCCACGTTTTCGCCTGACTGTGGAGTCTGTACTTGAGGATGCTGAATCTCAGGGACGTGGACCACAATTGGCCCAAGTTCAGCAGTTAGTACACCTGAGGGCCTGGGATGGGGCGGCTCCGGTGGACTTCAGGCTTGGTGCCTGCAGCCACAGTCCTGGGCACCTCCTTCGGTGCCTTTTGTCCGAGGGTCTCTTCCCCATGGTGGCCCTGTCTCCCAGGATGCCTGGTTTTCAGCAGTCGGCTCTAAACATTTTGCTAGCTTGAGTGTTCAGTGAAGAAAATTCTGCAAGTGGACAAGTTTCACTTTCTTTTCTGCTGTGTCCTCAGGGCGTGGATTTGGGTTTGGTTTAGCAGAAGGAGCCACGTAGGTAGAGTGGGGATGCCTGGGAGCATGGTGGGGCTGGCTGGTCTGGGGGCACGCCCTGCCCCCCTCGGAGACCCTGCGGGGGTCTCCTCGTCACCTGGGGCCCAGCATGCCGGCCTGCCTTCCCTGGCTGGACTGGGAGGAATGGGGTTGCCCTCCGTATGTGGCTCCGATGGGGCACCGCGGGCTCCTTGCGGAAGGGGACAGTGACCGTAGGGCTGTGCTGAGGACTCTGTGGGGCTGTGATTGCTCTCTGTTACCCTGTATTTGTGCCCTAGGGTTGCCCTAGCAAGTGACCACAGGATGAGTGGCTTCAAACAACAGAAATTTACCATCTCAAGTCCAAACTGAAGGTGTGGGCAGGGCTGCACTTTTCCTGGGGTCCCTGTCCCTGCCTCTTCCAGCTTCCGGTGGCCCCAGGTGGTCTTGGGCTTGTGGTTGCTTTTCTCCAGTGTCTGCCTCAGAGTCCCTCTTCTGTCCTGGACAATTAAAATCAAAAGGACAGTTGTCATGGGGGTTAGCAGCCCACCCAGACAATCCAGGAGGATCTCATCCCAGATCCTGAACTTAATCACCCCTGCCGGGGCCCTTTTCCAAAGAAGGGCACCGTCACAGATTCTAGGCACTTGGTTACAGATGTTTGGTTTTGGAGGCCACCCTTCAGCCCGTGCCATGCCCCTTGCTGGATCATCGGCCTCTGCAGGGCAGGGACCCCAGTTTGGTGTTCTCTGTGAACTCCCGAGGCCTGGGACAGGCTCCGGCACACGTGGCCGTGCCCCAGATGTGTGCTGGGTCGAACCTGGAGGTGGTCAGTCTCCATGTGCCCCCCTACCCAGGAATTCTGGGGTGCTCAGATGCTGCCACCTCTGGGGAACGCCCAGACCGCCATGGTCAGAGTGCCGTTATTAACAGAGAGTGGGGTGGCTTTCAACAAAAGTCTGCCATGGTTATTATGAAGAAAAATTAGCAGAGTTGAGTAGGAGCTAAAAATAGCTGGACACATACTTGCCTATAATATAGTTTTTTTTTTAAAGAAAATGTAATTATTTTTATGAACCGACTCTGAGAAGCCAGGGGTATTTTTAGTTTGCATCTTCCAAGACGTTGTGCCTCTTTTTGTGAAGAGCAGTGTGGAGCTCCATGTCACCGAGTCACACTGCCGAGGCCTGCAGAGCGGGGTCGGAGGGGCCGGAGCCCAGTGTTGGGCTCCATTTGCTGAGCATGCGCCCGATGGGAGGATCACCCACGAGCAGCCTGGCCTGGCGGCCTGGGATGTCTGGCTACCCCTGGTCAGGTGGCTGGTAGCATGAGGAGGACTGCAGCCGCTGCGACTCAGGACGCGGGAGGGTTGGGGTTCCCTCTGGGGGAAGATGGCCTGACCCGCTGTCCCGGGGGTGAGCTGGGCCTGAGCGGACCTGTGAGGAATAACCCAGATTTGAGGGAACACATTCCATGGCTTTTTCGCTGAGAGCCAAACATTGCCTCATACAATTTTCTCCCTGGTTTTTCCCATTGCCTCTGCCAGGGTCCTTGGGCTTGCCACAGACCCCGTAATGAAGGGCCTGTGTGTTTGTGTGCTTATGGCGAGTGCGTGTATTTGTGTGCCTGCGTGCACGTGGGCGTGCACACGTGCGCACACTTGCACATGTGTATATGTGATGTGTGTTTGTGGGCATGTCCACATGGGTGTGTACATGCACACACGTGCATATATGAGTGTGCTGGTGTGTGCATGCACACACATGTGCGTGCTGACGTGGGGGAGCTATCAGCACAGAGCCCCCCGCCCCGCCTCCGTGTGTCTAAGGCGGGGCTCTGTGATGACTCTGCGCCCTGCACTTCCTCGCTCTTGTGCACGGCCGCATTTCAGTGCCCAGGCCCCTGGGGGCCTTCTCGGGCGCTTCTCTCTCTGGGGATAGATTTGCCTTCCCAGTGCTTTCTAGGGGAGACTTTGTCCCCCCACCCCACCCCTCCCTCACAGGCCTGTCCCCTGTGTCACCCCCGCTCCCCCCCCCCCCGCCCCCCCGGAATGTGTGCTGGGGAAACTCCAGCTTTGGAGGCGGGCAGCTGGGTTCAAATCCTGGCTCTGACGTTCATGAGCTCTTTGACTTTGGCAAGTGACCTTGAGTCTGTGCGAGCCTCAGTTTCCCCGTCTGTCAATGAGGATGGCAGTGACAGAGTGGGACAGGCAGCAATGATAATGGGGCGCTTTGTCAAACGTGGGCTTCGTGCTGAACATGGCTCACCCCAACTCTGCGGGGAAGGCACTGTCATCCTCACGTGGCAGGTGTGGGACCTGAGGCCGTTCGAACTCAGAGCCCTGGGCTGCTTTATTGTACTAGAGAACCTTCCCTGCCCACTGTACTGCCCTCAGCAGCAGCTGGTGTGCGAAACGCCGTGAGGAGTAGCAGGTATCGCTGTTGCTGTGACGGTGATTATTATTATTATTACCACCATCATCATTGCCGTTTCCCTGGGTGGAGGTGTCCCAGCGTCCATGTGGCTTTGCCCGTGGTGACCAGGGCCTGCCCCGAGACACCTCTGGTCTCTGGGCCCTTTTGATCCTTGCCATGGGACAGGCATGGCATTCTTACCTGGCACCCCTCGCCCCCTCTGCCTCGTCTTCCCTTCCCTGTTTGGGTTTATGCATATTTGAGGCCTCACATAGTCTTTCTCTTCTAATTGAGATAATGAACACAGTATTTCCAGAGCCACAGCACTAAAAGTCAAGTGCAAAGTGATGGTTTTCATTTGTTGTCCTCTCTCTCTCTCTCTCTCTCTCTCTCTCAATATGCATCTCTTTACAGAGGGATTGGCTGAAAGCAAACAGCTAATAACCTATGGATTTATGGAGCCAGTGCGAGCCGACTTAATAAGCTTTTATACCTGGAACCAGCATTCTGTCCCTTTAAGTTGAAACTCCAACTTGCTCGGTATTTTACAGTGCCTGGTTTCGTTTACGCTGGAGCCAGACTCACTATGTGAGAGCCGTCCACATGCTGGAATTAGTCTTAAGCTTGCTTCTGTGGCGTTGCCAAATTCCATGTTTGTGTTTTATTTAGAATTCTTTTCACGGCCAGCCGATTCTGTTCCGGCACACACAGGCGCTGTTGCGCCCCATGGAGAAAATAAGCAAGCTTGCGTTTTCTTTGGCAGAGGCCGCGGCCACAATAGACTGCGGTCTCCGAAACATTTTTTAAAAGCTAT
Source organism: Desmodus rotundus (assembly GCF_022682495.2). Taxonomy (NCBI): domain Eukaryota; kingdom Metazoa; phylum Chordata; class Mammalia; order Chiroptera; family Phyllostomidae; genus Desmodus; species Desmodus rotundus. The sequence goes on along the minus strand of NC_071393.1, from coordinate 133,564,509 downwards.
TTTAACCCATAACAGATGCATAAAGTCGGCACAGGCATGCCAGTTTTCTTAGTTTTAATTAAAAAATAATTACAGTCTAATGGGATGTTAGTGACACATTTGGATGAATGGCGAGTGACATTATCTGCCACTTATAAATGAGCGCCTCTCCCTTGGCCGGAGCAGGGGTGGGGAGAGAGTTGGGGGAGGCGGACTGGATATTTCTTCTCCCTTACAGCGTGGGGGCAGGGGTGGCAGGCGCCGGCCTGGGCACGGTGGGGTCCTGCGGAAGCCCGGGTGAATGGTGTACAGCACTCAGAAGGGACATCCTGGCAGCGGCCAGCCAGGTAACAGAGCTGCCGGAATGCGGCCGCAGTGTCCTGGAGCATCCTCCACGCCGCAGTGCTCCATGGGAAATTCTCACCCAAGGGGCTCCTGGGTGGCGTGGTGGTGGGATGACCCTGCCTAGATGCCATGGCCTCAAGCCAGTACCTGCTCCTTGGCCCCCAGTATTCCTCCTCCCCTCCAGGAGCCACCCATCAGCCAGAAGCTCTCAGGACTGAAGGGGGTCCATGTTGGTAAGAAGGTATAGCCAAGAAGGTGAAGAGGCAGAAAAGCGGTGTCGGCCAGGTCCAGCTGTTTGCGAGAAGTCTGCACCCCACATGCTCACCCTGGGTCCATTTTCTATGTAAAACTTGATGCTCACTGGGATTTGGAGTGGGGGGGCGGACAAGGGACTCAGGGCAGGGGTGTGGACCTGGCTTGCTGGCTGTGCCAGGAGGGAGAGGCCTGGTTTGGAAGGGGCATGTCACTGTAATGTGTCACTGTGGAGATAGGGGCGTGGTGGGGCAGCTTGTTGTGACCTCTGAGCCCTGGTTCTGCTACCCCCTCTGGGGTGAGGACTGGGCCTTGGGCTGGGGGGGTGGGCAGTGTCCTGGGGCTCAGTGTCCCAGGAGCCAGTTTTGCTCAGAGGCAGATGCCTTAGGGTTGGGATGCTAAGGCCATCCCTCTGTGAGAGGTGCTGGGAGCTATGTCATCCAGAGCCTTTGGGGGTCAGGAGGAAGGTGCCCGGCCCAGCTGTGCCCTTGGGCCCTTCCTGTGGGTAGACAGCCTCACATCTGGCCCACACAGCATCCCCTGCCCTGGGCCCTGTGCTTCCAGGTGGGCATGGCCCCGAGCAGGGCCCCAGAGACTGGAGGGACTGGCCCTGGGGCCACCGGCTGAGTTAGGACTTGCCTGGCTGGCCTCAGACCCCATGCTTTCTCCTGAGACCTCATGCTGTGCCCAGGCCCATGGAGGACCCATCCTGTGGACCAGGGGCAGCCTGGGGGACCTTTGTTTTTAGCTTTGGGCTGGTGGTCCTTGTTGTTGTCGGAGCAGGAAAATGAGTGTTTCTTAGACAATGTGTCCCGGAGCCCAGATTCCTCAGAAGTGAAAATTAGGCTCCTCTATTAAAACCATGAGTCATACCAGCCCAGATGAGAGCCGTTTTGGCGTTCCTCGAATTTTTGGAAGGGAAACATGGCATTCATGCTAATCCTTTCAATTATACCTTATTGCTGAATAATCCACCGGGCGCTTTGCATGGCGGCCCTCTGCAATCTGATTCCAGGGGAGCTCTGCAGGCAGCCCTGGGAGGAGCGCACTCGGGGCCCATGCTTGCCTTTCCGTGAGCTCACCTAGGTTGGCAGAGCCTGGCTGTTTAGCGCCTCGGGGTTCCCTTCCTTCCCAGGGCTCATCGGATTCCCTGCACAAGGTCTTGGGTGTCTAATTGCTGCAAATGATTAATGTCCAGTTGAAAAGGTGCCGCGTCTGTCTTCTCGTGTGAATTGGAAGCAGATGGGAGTGGGGTGGGGTGTTTTCCCCGCTCCATGCCTGGCCTTGGCACAGAACCCCGGCACCCTCTCCCTGGGGGGTCTTCCCCTGCTCAGGTGAGGTCGCAGGCTGGCGAGGTGTTGTTCCTTCAAAGAGACTGGTCTGTAGATTTGATGTTACTGTATCTGACCCGGAAGCTTCCTGTGATCGAGATGGGGGCCATTCAGGCAGGCGTCCCTGGAGGGAGGGGCAGACCCAGAGACTTCTGTTTGAAGACCATGTGTCCTGCTTTGGGGGAACGAAACTGGGCAGGAGCGGGAGGCAGGAGAGTGCGGTGAGGCAGGGTCAGCCCCTTGGCTGTGGTGTCTGCACCTCAATGTGGGTCCCACCCTGCCTGGGCTGCAGGTAAGCTGACCTTTGGCCCCAGGTGCAGCTTGCAGGGGGCAGTGGAAGAGGGATGCCCTCTGGGAAGTGAGTGTCTGCTCCAACCAGGGAAAACTGCAGGTCTGCATTTTTAAGAAACGTGAGACTTGAGGCTCTGTGAGACGCAGCCGTCTGACCAACCTGGCGTCCGGCTCTCTGGGTTTGGGCACGCCGCTGGGTTTGTCGAAATGTAGCCTTTTGGGGGAGCCCATTGTTCCTTTGCTCCTTACTTGGCAGGATGCTGCAGCCCGCCCTCTGCTCAGGTGATCCTCGGTCCAGTGGGAGGAGCAGTGCCTTGGGACTGGGCTTGGGGGGACGGAGGGGAGGGGGGGCCCATTCCGGTGGAAGTATGCTCCCAGGATGGCCCAGGCCCTCCGTTTGGATTGCGTACAGAGCGTGGTTTCTGAGTTCAGAACCGTCAAGTGGTTTTTGGGATGTGTGTGGAGCAGTGGGCGTGAGTGGGGGTTCAAGGTCGTTTCCTTCTGTTAAGTTGAAGTTTCCTCTTTTTATGAGGAGGAAAAAGCCCATGTAGATGATGAGAAGTGCAGGCTGGACAGGCTGGGTTTGTCTGCTCCTTAAATTTCCCAGAAAGTAAATGAGGGTTTAGCATAGAAGGACCCTTGGGGGGCGGGGCTCTGGAGGGTAGGAGGGGCTTGGTGGCAACCCCCACCTGCATGTGCACTCCTGCCCAGGAGGACAGGTGGGGCCTTGGGGAGTGAGGGTGACGGACCCGACTGTTCAGAAGGAGGGGTGTGTGCATGTGCATGAGTGTGCCCGGTGCACGCACACCTGTTCGCACATGCGTGCGCTCCACACGCACACATGTCTGCACACACGTGTACATGCACACACACTTATTTGTGCATGCGTGTGCACATGCACAACCAGCGTTTCTGCCCTCTGTTCGGAGGCCCAGGCTCCATGGCCTGCTGCCTGTGATGCTTTGTGAGGAGCCAGGTTGCGGGCGCACAGGACAGGGAGGGTATGAGGCATGGAAATGACACGGAGGGCGTGAGCGCAGGCTCTCTCGGGGACCCGGCCCTTACTTGCGGGGCACGCAGAGGCCGCCCTGATGTTACGTCAGAGGCAGAGCTGGCAGGCAGGGGGCCCGGCTCTGCCCCATCCTAACTGGGTGACCGTGGCCCTTCACTCCATCCCGGACCCCGGGTTCCTCTGCCACTGAAAGGGGAGAATAGTGTCTCTCAGATTCCAGCGTGTGCCCGGTGGTGAGTACAGGGCCTGGCACCTGGCAGGTCCCAGCAAAGGGAGCTAGTACTGATCTTGTTAGGACAGGAGTGGCTATCGTTGGCAGGAGGGCAGGTGTCCTCTCCACAGTGGCCCCAGGGCAGACTGTGGAAGCGGCTCTGTGTGCTGCTGCACTCACCTGGGCCCAGCTCCTGGTGACGTCCTTGTCTCTGCGGGGAGCCCTGTGCTTAGTCTCTCTGTAGGGCCACCTGGAGCCCTTGCCCTGTGTGGCCTCCTTCCTTGGCTGGGATCCCTCTCTCCCCGAGTGGCCCTTTGGACCTCTCCAGGGATCCGAACCTCAGGACGATGGCCTCCTGGTCCTCGGGTGCGAGGTGCTCGGGCTCCTTTGGGAGCCTGTTTCAGCCCCAGAACAAAGGGGCTGGAGCCCAGGAGGGCCTGGGTGAGCAGAGATCTCTTCTCAGGTCTTTCTCCCTGGAGAAAACCTTCCAGTAAACACCTCCGTAGTCAGGATGGACCGGAACACTTGTGGCCTTGACTGTTGCTGATAAAGCCCAGAGAAGTATGCACATTCTGGGCCGCTCTTCTTCCTCCCCTCCCTGGGTTGGACCGTTCTCGTGGGCCAGCTGTCCCAGCTTTCTTATTTTCTACAATTGCTCCACTGTTTTTGGCTTGTTTCTCCCCGAAGGAATGGGGAGCTGTTGTTCAGAGATGGGGTGGGCAGGCACCTGTGTAGCACGGGCACCTCTGTCACTCCTTCCTGCGCCTGTGGCAGACAGCACTAGTTGATCGCGGCCCCTCTGCTCTGCGCCCATGCCCTTGCATCTCAGGCAGAGGCAGTCACTGCTGATCCGTCGTGCAGGCCCAGAAGCTGGAATGTTGTTTCTGCCCCGGCGGGACATTCCTGCGAGGGAATGGTGGCAGAGAAGGCACCACCTCGCACTGTCCCCCAGCCATCGAGGCGGGTGCCTGGGGCCTCGGGGATGGTTGGCCTGGTCCTTCAGCCCCAGGGCCTTCACCTTCCTGAACATTGCTCTGGCCCAGGCCTCACCCCATCCTATTACTCTGGCTTGGCTACCTGCAGTGTGGGCCTGGCCAGCCCAAGGCCGAGTTCTCCTGCCCAGCCGGGTCCCCAGGTACCTGAGTCTCTAGAGCCTGGTTGAGGTCGCTGTGAGCGTAAAGGGCGGTGTGAGGTTGTGGCTGCCCACTTCTCCTCTGCTGTCTCGGGTGCCACGGCAGCTCTGGTATGGCGGCCCTCGCGCTGACCTCGTCCTGGCCCCGTGCTGGCCTGGGCTCGGCTTGTTCCATCACGTGGCCTCTACGGTCTCCATGGGTTTCCACCCCAGGGCCACGGCCTGCTCTCCGGTCACCTGAGAATTCCCACTGATGTCCGTGGAGGCCGTGTGTTTTGATCAACAAGCAGTGGAGCTTGGGTCCAGTAGGACCGTGAGCTCTCCAGGAGGAGGGGGATGGGGGCGGGAGCTCGCCCCCTCCTCCGTCTTCCTCATGGCTCCTGGAGGTGGGGTGGCCACTCCCACCTCACAGATGGGGAACCGCAGGCTCAGGAAGGTCAAGGTTCTCCTACTGAACCACATGGCCTAGAAGTGGCAGAGGGAGGGCTGTGCCAGGTCCCCGAGGCTCTGGCTGCGGTCACTGTGTGCTGCCTCTCCCCCACAGCATGCCCTCCTCCCTCTCGGGCACTCGCTGTCCCCACACCCATGCAGGTCTGACCTGGCGTCAGTGTCTGTGTCCCTCTGTGTGTCCCCCACACCGGCCTGGACCGTGGCTGAGGCAGGGACCGTGTGTCGAGACCTGTTTCCCTGACAGGAGCGTCCTGCCTGCCCACTAAAGGGGCCTCGTGGAGTCTGGCGGATGGGTGGGTGGGTACCCAGGTGATTCTTCCAGTGACTGTCCACACTGATCCTCTTGTGCCTCGGGACAGATGGCCCCACACAGAGGCCCGGATGAATTTTGGGACAGGATCGGGACAGCCAGAGTTGTGAGTTACGGGCCAAGAGCACCCGGGCCCCATTCCTCTTGTTAAGGGCGGCCCCGCACTTGACTTTGCTTCCTTCAGGCCCCTGTCCGCAGCGGGATGGAGCTGCCCCTTCATGACGTCAGTGTTTGGGAGACCCGGGGGAAGCCGGTGTCAGTATTAGCACCTGCCCACGGCCTGTGGGGCAGCTGCCTAAGGAACTCCGAGTAAACAATGCGGTGGTGATCGGGGCAACAGCCTCTGTGGGGGCAGGTCCCTTGTCCACACCCGGAATGAAGACTCAGAGAAGCCCCAGGCTGTGGCCTGGCTGACACCTGGGCTTTTCTGTTCGGGGAGGGAATGGCAGGCTTAAGTAAGCTCAAGGTCAGACTGTAGGACAGAATGGCAAGGACCTAGAATTTCCGGCTCCCAGGTAACCCCTGGGAAAGTAACTCCCCAGTGCCACACGCATGGCCTCGGGGGGGCCTCCGCACTCAGCTCCCAGAGCTGCCCAGCGCACCCCAGCACCCAGCCAGGCCACCTGTCTTAGCTTCCACTGATAAAGTACCCCCTCGGAGCTAGGCCTGCTGTCTCACGTCCTCCTAAAGGCTGCTGCTGCACCATGAGTGTGAGGAGATGGAGACTCAGGGAGCCCCTGTGACTAGCTTGGGGTCGCCCGGCCTGTACGTGGCTCATTTCCAGGTGGAGCAGTGGGTGGGACACGGCTTGGCCAGAGCCCCCGTGACACAGGGCTGGTTGTTACTAATCTCAGTTTCATGGGCTTGTTCCTGGGCCCTGTGTACCTCTGCCTTTTGAAGCCTGGCTGGACTCTGCCCTTGGTCCCTCGGTCTCTCAGGGCATCGGGGATCCTGTTTACTCTCTGAGACCCAGCTCTCTGCAGCATCTCCAGGAAAAACTCCCTCGGGCGACACTCAGCGAGCACCTGTGCTGAGCCGATCACGTGGTACCCTGCTTGTGCTGAGCGGGGAGGCCCCTCGGGGCATGGATTGGACTTCGAGTGGGTCTCTGGGTGGGTCTCTGGGTCTCAGCACCCAGTGCAGGCCCCGGGGCCCAGGAGGGTCTGGGTGAGTGAGAGGTGTCTTTCTTGCCCCCCAGCAGCAGGTAGGACATTGGAAGTGACCAGAGTGAGTGGCCAAAGCTCACCCAGCTTCATGCCGGCATTCCCAGCCTAGAGGACTCAGCCAGAGGGAGTTTCGATTGGACAGGAGGGAAGGGGGGTGGGAGGTGGGTCCTTGCTCCAGGGATATCCTGAGAGGGGGGCCTGCAAGGGCTCACCAGATGCAGAGGGACCCTGAGCTGCAGCGCCATCCTGCCCCATGCTTTCTCTTTCTTCTTTATACTGTAACTGCTTCCATAATAAAGGCATCTGAAGCCTCTTACTTTAAGTGAACTGGTAACAGAAGTATTAAAACGATGATGAAAGTAAGGGAGCCATACATTGAAGGGATGGGAAAGGTTGTTCCAGGAACCTACACTGCAGTGGAATTTAGAAGTTGGTGCTGAGTTTCCTGGTAGCCTTGGCAAAAAGAGAAATATGGTGAGTTCTGATTTGCTTAGAAAACAAAGAGTAATGGTTCAGCATAGATTTCTGCAACAACCTCAAGCGTGGGAGATTGCCTCTCATGGTTTTTTAGATAAGACAGGGCCTCTATCTGAGGTGAAGGCCCAGATAGTCAATGTTTTAGGCCCTGTGAGCTGAATGATTTCTGTTGCAACTACTCAACTCTCCCATTGCCAGGCAAGAGCGTACATGGACAGCGTACACCAAAGGGGTATGGCTGTTGTTTCCACAAAACTCTGTTTACGGAAGTAGGCATCCTGTCCACGGCTTGCCGTTGGCCGATGTTCGAGATACGGAATTGTGAATGTCACACTGGCGGGTCATCACAATATTAGCTCACAAAGCCACGGACATCTTCCGTCGACCCTGGTGGCAGGTGAAGGCGCAGGGTCTGCTCTTCTCGTTCCGCACCCTGAGACCTCACTGTGTCTATTTGTCCCTGGAGAGAGTCAGGGAGTCTGGTCTAGGAGGCCGTGGCCTCCGGGGTTGCCTCCCCACAACCTCAGCCTTCAGGTGGAAAGACAGCGCTGGCCCTGCGGGCTCCCTTCCTGCCAGATGTCCCCACTCAGGGCTGTCCGTGCCTTTGGGGCTGACCTTCCTTCAACACCTCGTTTCTGCAAAGGAAGGGTGTTTGAAGCAAGGCCTTTGTGGCTCTGCAGGGAGTGAGAACTGACCTGCTCTTGGGAACCTGCGTTCTCTTTTAATTGTTGGAGGCAAGATAGGGGGATGAGAAATTGCAACAAGTTTGCTCATTACCTCTTATTTTTTAATCTTTACTGACTCCTGACCTCATTCCACAAGGACCTCGGAGGGTCAGACCACAAAGGTGTATGACTGAGCTTCTTTCTCCTGCCCCTGCTGCATACGAGGCGGGCCTGGCAGGGGTGCAGCGGATCCATCTCCTTCCCTTATCTGCCGGTGTAGCCCTCGCCTTGCCCTGGGGCTGCAGAAAATGAACAGTTGTCAGAAGTGGGGGTGTGCAGCCTTTGGGAGAGTTCCCAAACTGGATAAAACCCGGGTCAGGGCACCAGAGTGGATGGGCTCTTTTGGGGTGTGCCTGGGTGCTTATTTTTAGGGTTTGGGGAACCTCTGGCCACACCACCATGAAGAAATGGCCAAGGACAAAAGCACCATCTCTGCCAACCCCAGGATTTTCTCGGCTGCCCAGGGCGGCCCTGTTGGTCCTTTGAGGACCTGATTCATCTTCCTCCCCCTCCTCATCACTGCTGAAGGTCCTGCTGCCCCCAGGTAATGATCCAGTCACCCTCCCTTTAAAAGGAATTTAACTGTAGGTGCATGTTCTGAACACCTGCCCACAGGTGACCTGGAACCTGGCCTGCCTGTCCTGTCTCAGGTACCCCTTGAGGAGGCAGCAGCAGGTACGGGGTGGTCACACCACGTGGGCTTAAATGAAGGCCCCAGCCAAGCAGCTGCGTCTTCCTTCACCCATGTGGCCTTATTGTGGATGACGTCATTAATTTCTTTAGGTTTTTAACATTTTTGAACAAGAAATGCCCTTCATGAGGACCTCCAGGGACCCGAGGGTGGACTAAGATGCCGGTGCTGGGTTTTGTCTAAAACTTTTCTCGCGAGCTTAGGCTTTGGGGTTTTCCCTGTGTGCAGGGAAAGAGAGCAGTTACTGGGGAAGGAGAAGCTTCTGGACTCTTGTAGGCTGACCTTGGCCCTCAGCTTCTAGCTGCTCAGCACTGGCCCTGACAGTAAGGACACATTGAGCAAAGGGGGTGAGCAGCTGTGGGGTCACTGCTGGGCCCTGGCAGGATGTCTGCGGGGCAGTACCTGGGGGGCGGGGGTACTGTGCCCCCTGCCCAGCACAGAGCCTGGCACAGGACCCCTGGGCAGCAGACTCATTTGTGAAATCAAAAAGCAAATAATAAGTGAATGAATGAATGAATGGGTGAATGAATGATCTCCTCTAAGGCAGGAGACCTTGGCAGGGTCCCCACAGTGCTGGGCACATAGTAGGTGCTTAGGAAATGCTGTGTAACGAGTGAGCACACAGAGCCCATTTTGAACCCACCTTTAGGAAATTAAAGCCACGGCGCAGCCTCTGTGTTCTGTCCGCCACGGACGTGCGGGTGAGTGTCCCTGCTGCTGGAATGGTGTCTGCGGTTCTTCTCGTCAAAGAAGTGCCCCTGTCCCGAGGATGCGTGCGCTGTTCTGCCCGCAGAGGTGGGATTTACAGGAAGGGACCTGAGCCAGGTGGGGACCCTCTGACTGGTGTGGCTCACGTGGCCGGTTCTGCCCGCCAAGGCGCCGGGGTGGGGGGAAGGGGCCTGCTGGGCAGTGCCTCGGCCGCTGCCTTCCTGCTCTGTGGCTGCAGAAGCTCCCTCTTGACTCTGAGCCTGCAGAAAGTGGGAGTTGATTGAGATAACATGTGCAAGGGCCCAGCCTGGTGCCTGGATGTGCTGGGGGCTCAGAAAAGCAGCTGCTCTGGGTTTTGTCTAGCTGGGTGGTGGATGTTGAGCCACTGAGGACAGGGCCACGGGGGCCCCTCTCTAGTCTCCATGGACGTGGTTTTTCAGTGGTCGCCCCTGCTGCAGAGCACCTGGGCTGTGAGGCCCCGGATTCTTGGTGGGGGGCAGGGAGATTTCTAGCCTGACTCCCTCCCCAAACAGAGACCCAGGCCCAGAGAGGGGAAGGGTCTTATTTGGGTCACTCAGCAGGAGCGGAGCTGAGTTAGACCCCGGGCTTGTTCCACCCAGCTGCCTTGCTATCCCCATTGTGAGCTGGCCTCCATGGTGCTGTGGTCTAAATGTGTCCCCCCCACCCCAAATTTAGATGTTCAATCCTAACCCCCAAGGGATGGCGTTAGGAGGCGGGTCTTTGGGAGGTGATTAGGTCATGAGGGTTAGCGCCCTTATAAAAGAGGCCCCGGAAAGCTCCCCATGCTCCTCCACTGTGGATGCAGTAAGAAGTCAGTGTCCATGAACGGGGAAGCGGGGTCTCTGTGGGGTCTCCCTGGACACGGAATCTGCTGGCAGCTGCCTCTTGGACTCGTAGCCTCTGGACCTGTGAAGATGCGTGTCGCTGATAAGCACCTGGTCTACAGTGCTCTGTTAGAGCTGCCTGGACGGACTGGGACGGGGCTTCAGGAGAGGGCTGCTAGGCCGTTCCCTGTTGCCCCAAATTCCTGCCTGGCCCCTTCTGTGCTCAAAGCACAGCTGACTTGGTGAGCCGAGAAGGGGAGGGCCTTCCTTCTCCCGGAGTGGACCGGAAGAGACCTCCCTTTCGCTCCCACAGTGTACGAAGCCCTCATGAGAAACAACCAGCACCAGTGGTGCTCGCAGAAAAGGACAGTGTGTCCTACGGATACTGGCAACACACACCTGTCCGTGCTTGGGACCCCTTGGAGCCCTGCCCCACTCTAGGCTCCAGGCCATAGAGACACAGGTCAGTCGTTGGAGGTCACCAGGGACGGTCAGGGGAGGCCAGAGCTCTGGAAGGGGTTCTGAGCCTGGACATGAAGGAGACAAAGATCCCCCGGGGTATGGAGGATGCAGGGCTGGTAATGGCGGGGTGCCTAGGAGAGGGTGCTGAGAGGGTGGAGGAGGCCACGGGCAGCAGATGAGAGGAGCACAGGCCATAGGCTGCGGAGAGAGGGTCCGCGGTTTCCAAGCGGCAGCCCCGTCCTGGGAGGCTGAGGGCTCCCAGCTGTGTGGTCTTGGATAAATCACTTCACCTCTCAGGTCGTCATCCATAAACCAGAGGAAGCACCCCAAGGGGATGACGGTGATGGTGATGTCTCTTCAGGTTGTTGCAAGGCTTAGCTCAGGGTCCACAACTGAGCATGCCTAGTACAGGGGGAGGTGGCCCTGTCCCCATTTGCATCCCCCCACCCAAAAGACTCCTCCAGCATATGATGTGTTAACTGCATGTGATGCTTTAACTACTGATCAGTTTTGGGCAGTGGGTGGCCAGCTTGGTTTCTTTGCAACGTCCTGCTTTGGCTTCCTGGGGTAGGCATCCCAGGCTGGAGTTGCTTGTCCTCTGTGGGAGTATTTGCACAGGCTACAGGCTACTGGCTACTTCTCTTGGGAAACTGGGTGCCCTGTGGTGTAGATCCTGCCCTTAGGAAAATGCTGGGGGCCCGGAAAGTTGGGGTGACGTGTGTTCACTCTCCAACCTGCCCCGATGTCCCTGCCACCCTGGGCCAGGCTGTGCCCACTTCCCCCTGGCAGCTAAGGCTGGCCTGGGAGGAAGAAGGCCCCCGCTGAGGCTGCTGGACTCTGGCAGGCTGCTTCACCTTCCCTTTGCATCTCCCGACAGAGACCGAGGGCTGCTCTGTGCCAGGCCTTGGGGAGGGCCCCGGGTTCCAGTGTGAACCACATGCAGGCCCTGCAGTCGAGTAGCTCCCAGCCTGGGACTCCCTGCTTCTGATTCCATTCTGGGTTTGCCCAGCAGTGGCTGTGCCAGCCTCCTGCCCTGTGCCAGGGGCATATGGCCCTGGTGAGTGTGGCCCGGGCCTGGAACAGGCATTTGCAGGGGAGTTCAGAGCCCTGGCTGGGGAGGGTGGGAGGCATGGGAACACAGATGCCCCATGGGTGGGGTGGCTTCCCTGGGCCTGGACAGGGAATCCTCCATCTTTTGGGGGGAGCAGACAAAGCGCCAAGGTCCCCAGAGAATGTCATGGTTGGAGGGCTTGCAGATGTGGGCTCCCCAGAACAGTGCTTCGAGTAGCCCCCTTGCCCCGATGGCTGATGTGGCTGGAACTCAGTCACCACCCGCATTTCTGGCTCCAGCTGTGGTACTGGCCCTCCGGGACTGGCCCCCTTAGCTGTGGGCTTTCTGAGCAGGGATGACAAAGCTCCAAATAGGATTCCAGCCAGTCCCCCTCCCCTGCCCACCGGGCCCGGGCTTCAGGGCCAGGGAAGTGGGTGGGCTTCGTTCTCCGTGACGTGCACCCCTGTAGCACCCCAGATTCCTAAACCCTCAAGGGTGGGCCTCATAGAATTTGGCTGCTTACTGGTGCCGTGTGTTAATAAGATTGTGAGCGGAAAAAAGGACCAGCATCCCCATCGCGCTGGAATCTGGCGCCTGTAGAAGCAGAGGGATGGAGAAGTCAGGGGGAGCTCTTTCACAAGAAATCGACTCTCCTATCTTGGGATTTGGGGGAAGAGAACAGGCGAGGGTTTTTTTTCCTTCCCAGGCACTGCGTATTATTAAGACACTCTGTCTTATAAGGGATGTTGGATAATTAATCCTGTAGTGAGGCAATAGCAACAAGCCTTAGAATATATTTAAATAATGAGGAAGCGCTCTTACATGGACCCGGCATGGTGGAGGGAGCATCCGGATTTATTGGGATGTACTCTTCCCCCTCCGAGGATGGGCCTTTTGTGTGTGCCCACACATACGTGTGCTCTCTCTCACACACACACACACACACACACACACAGCATTTAGCCAGAACCCTGCTAGGTCTTTTCCCTTTTCAGTGGAAAAGAATCAATTATGCCTTGTGGTTGCTTTCCAAAAACCACTTTTGATGGTGTGATTTTGTTTCAGTCGAGAGCGCTCCAGTCAGCCTCTCAGAAACAAGCCGGGGCGGGGAGGGGGGAGCCCCTCTTACCAAATATCTGGGCGCCGCGCGGATTCTCAGCAATCGAGAATATTGACGGCAATCAGAGTTCCGCGGCTGTTGAAACTTCGCCTCTAATTGAACTGGGAAAGGTAAACCCAGATTCAGGGCTCTGCACGCTGTAATTGCAATAATTTAATTTAGCTATTTAACCTGTAATTCAGTGGTATTTATTAAGAAGCATGGGAGAAAATGAGGCCATTAGGAGCCAGAGATGAATACATTGAAGTGAAAATGAACACTTCTAACTGCCAGTTGACCTCTGGTTTGTAGCAGTTTTTATTAGGCTGGTCACGGTAATTACCGGGACGTGAATCAGGGAGGAAAGCGAATAATTCTGTAATGAACATTTTTATTCATTATCTCGCATTTTCAGGAAGCGGACAAGCATCGCGTAAAAGTATTGGTGACGTGCTCTTTCTGTTTGTTTTTTTAAAAAATGATTGTTTGTGGACAATAGCCCCATGCAAAGCGTCGTGCCATGGGGAGGGAGTTGGTGTCCGGGGAGCTGGAGGGAGGCCCAGTTGTGTGTCGTGGGCGCTGGGCGTGCTTCTGGGTTGCGCCAGGTGGACAGCTGTCCTGGATGCAGTCGGCATTGTCACCCTGGCAGTGAGTGGCCAGGAGAGCCCCAGGCAGGCTGGCTCAGCAGGGGAAGTTTTCCCCAAATCATCCATTAGATGGGAAGCTTTCTTGACGTGGGCTGACCAAGGGCGGGGGAACGGCTAAGCTGGGGGCCCTTAGGGTGAGTTGTGAAGTGGTGCAGTGTTGGAGGGCGGGGCCACAGCAAGGAACATGCGGCTGGGTCCTTCCCACTCGCAGACCCAGGGACTCTACTGCCAGGGGACCGTCCCGACGCTAACCAGGGATACGCGGAAGAACACGCGCGCATGCCCACCACGCACTGGCGACAGCGGAAAGTTTGGGAGGCAAGTGGATTCCAGCAGGAGGGGCGCGGCTCAGCGAACAGGGTCCTGGGGTAGGATGGAACGTCGCTGAGCGATTAGCAGGAAGATTTCGCGGCCTTCCTAGCGACGTGGGAAAATACTCCCAATCAATATATCCAGGGAGACAAGCCCACCCCAAAACTGTAGACAGTAAGAGGTCCCTTGGTAGGTGTCTGTGTGTGCATTCACAGCAGGGGACTGAAAGAAAACACCCACTTTCCAGTGCAGGTGACTTGGGTGGTTTCTGTTTTCCTCCTATCCTGGGGTGTATCTGTAAAGTTTTCTGAAAGATAAAAGTGTTCCTTTAAAAATCAGAAGCCGCAGTAATATTGATTTCAAAAGTTGTGACTTCTGCTGATTGGACAGAGAAATTGCGAGTCGGGCCCCCTCCGGCGGGCTCTGCCAAGCTTGCGGTTTCTTCAGCTCCTCCTTAGCTTCCCAGAAAAGCCTTCAGCCCTGAGGTGGGCCAGGGGACCCGAGCTGAAAATGCCCCTGTCAGCCTAGCTGTGATGGATGGCCTCCCCATGCAGAAGGCCAGCCTCCCGTGTGTTTCAAGGCATCTTCTTTCTGTTGGCCTCATTTCTATCTCTGCTTGTATATCCAAATTGGGAATTGGGGCCCGGATGGGGCCCTGACCCTCCTCCTCTGGGGCTGGGGGTGCATGGTCCAGAAGGGTGGACATTTGTTGAGTGGATGGCCCCAGCTTCTGCATCTGCTCCACCTCAGCCATCCGCCCTGTCTCTAGCTGCGGTCATTTCCATTTCCAGATAGAGACGTAGAAAGAATTTTCTATTCATGCAGCTAGAAAGATTGAGGGGTGTATGAGTGTGTGTGTGTGTTGGTATTGTCAGAAGAACCTTATTAGATACTTGGATGATATCCCCTCCCCCACCACAGGGTCTTCCTCCCTGGGGTGCCCCTCCCTCACCTTCAGTGCCCACAGGAACATCCTGGAGGCTTGCCTCCTGGAGAAAAGAATTACTCTCTTTCCAGTTTTTAATTTTCCAACTTCACTCATTCTCTTTATTGAGTGCGCTATGGTTATTGGAGAGAGAGAGACGAGATGGCAGCCTGGCCCTGAATTCAGAGCATCTGCACCCTGCTCTGCATACTGACTGTGGCGGGCCACCACTAGGAGGGGCGGGGGGCTCCTGAGGCCCCGGGCAGAGCCTGGCACACTCCGGGCACTCCTCTCACTGTCTGTTCTCCGTGTCCGACCCTCAGCCACCAACTGCAGTCCTATACAGTGCTCCCAGATGAGATGACTGCCGGCAAAAGGCTCTGGTAGTTAGCCCAGGAAGGGTGCGGGCCAGGGGATCAGAGAGACATCCCTTTGACATCTGGGCCAGCATCTGGGGCCTAGGTGTACATCCGGATGGGGGAATAAAGTTCATGAGGTCATGTATGCGAAACCTTTGGCCAAGTTCCTCGCACGTAGCAGGCTCTTGATCAAGGACATTTCTGCGGCCTCCAGCCCCAAACCCCAAGCCCCAAGGCTTGGTCACAGCCCGGTGATCAGAACACTGGCCTGGCCCCTGCCACTCAGCCTGGTCCCGGATGTGAAAACGCCTGGGTTATGCCAACTGCCCCGCGTGAGAGGCCCGCTTTCGAGGAGTCTCATGTGGCCTCAGAAGCGTTTTGAGTGTTTAGAACGGAACACTGCACATACCCTTGGCACCCAGAGCTTCCACTTCCTTGAACCCGAGACCCTTTTCCTCTTTCCCCTCCCCCAGACCCAAGGCATTCTCACGGCCCAGGCAAGTTTCCCAAAGTGCAGCGGACCCCACCGCACCTCTGAGGCTTTGGTCCCCTGGCGTCTTGGGAGCATTTGTCCGAACAGCTGCAGATGGCCAGCGGTCAAGGGGGATGGGCTGCTGCAGAGTGCGGGCCTTACTGGAAAGGCTGTGGTCTGGGACCTTCGCTGCAGACCTGTGAGTGGCCGTGGTTGTGGAGGACAGGGAGCCCTGGCCCTCCCAAGCTGGCTGGCCTGCGTGGCCGGGGCAGAGAAGGGAGAACGCCACAGCCCTTATGTCTTCACGGTGGGTGAGCAGCTAGGGTACCCCACCCCTGGTTTTTTATGGTCTAGAAGAGGGTGTCACACCCCTGCCACTCAGGAGGCACCATGAGCCGGACGCGGCCGTGTGAGCTCATGTGCAGGAACTCTGGAACCTTTCCTCAGCCTGGTTGCCTGGTTACAAGATCATCTGTCAACAGCTCCCGAGAAGGGGGCTTGGCTGGGAGACACGGGAGGGGGCGACGGGAGATAGTGTCTGCTGTTGGGAACGCAGTGAGTACATTTGATCATATCTAATTCCCATTTATATTAAGCCGGACAGCCCCACTGCCCAGCTGCCCTCTCGAAGCCTCGGACCGCTGGGGTTTTTTTGATGCATGAATGAAGACTGGGAAGTGGGCCAGGACTTGGCTCATGGGCTTCTTCATCATTTATTAGCTTCTAGTTTTAATTGTTTCCCGACTTCTTTCCAGATATTTATCTAGGAAGAATTGTCAGTTCTTGCTGCGCCGTGCAGACGCGCAGGGCAGGCGCCTACTGCAGAATTTTAACGGCTCTCTGGGTGGCCGGCAGGGGGGTGTTTCAGTTCAGTCCAGCGAGCGTTGGTAGAACGCCTACTATGTGTTGGGTGGTGCCGTGGAGTGAAGGGCTGTGGGGATGGATGGGGCCAGGCTCCGGCTCTGGAGAGGCCTATCACCCCTGGGGCGTGGGGCAGTGTGCTATCACATGGAAACTTATTTACATTCATGTTGAGCCCAAGCCCATCTGGGCTATAGGCCCCAGATGGGTCTGAGCTGTGTGGCCTTAGGCAAGTTGCTTTACCTCCCTGAGCCATGGGTTCTCCCTCTGGAATCCAAAGTGAGGAGCCTAGCAGTGGTTCGTGAAGGCACACTGAGACCGTCAGCATGTGCTTGGCGAGGGCAGGCCGTCGTTTCTCGGGTGCCGTGACCCGGGGAAGTGTCCCAGGTCTCGGGGAGAGGGGATTGTGGGGTGGGGAGGCGAGGACAGGACACTGGGCTGGGAACTGTAGGCTGTGGCGTGTCTTTTGCCTTCTGTGTTCTGGTATCATCGGTGCCGCGGGGGGTGGGTACTGGGGGAAATGCCAATGACTCTTCCTTTCCTTCCAGAAGGGGCGCGGGGTCACAGGGCACTCCCTGCATTGGTGCCTGTGGTGTGTTTGGTGGCAGGTCGCGGGGTGCCGGGAGGTGGCCCAGAGGCTGGGTCAGGAACCAGGGCTTGGCTCACTCAACCTGTGTGTGACCTTGGGAAGACCTTCCTGTGGACAGCCTCAGTTTCCCCATCTGGTTCTGTGGGAGGGCTGGCGACGTTGCCTGTTGGCGGCCCTTTGTTTCACGGTTTGGGTGGCCTTAGGCAGAGGTGAGGCCCTCAGCTGAGGGCTTGTCTCTGAACTGCAGGGCCTGCTGCTGGGAGTTGGGCGCGGGCCTGGCGACTCCCCCACCCCCAGGTTGCTGCCGTTAACGGTGGTTGTTGTGGTTAAGACGTCAGGCTCCTGAGCGACGTCATCCAGGCCTGGTTCTCTGCTCCCTCTCCTTACACAGGCCCTCGGCCGGCCACACAAACCCTTCGGAGCTCACTTTTCTCCCTGAAAGGCTCACTGGGAATGACACCAGAGTGTCCGGTCCATTGATCAGGCACAGGGAGCCCCACGGCACGGTGTCCTGGGTGGCCCAGAGGACAGACGGCGGGAGCGCTGGTCTGCTCACTGGCCTCGGGCTGTCCCCACTGGGCAGTGACTGCCAGAAGCCCAGCTCCTTGGCAGGCCTGTCCCACCAGATCTGGGCAAGGGTTCAGAACCTGTGCAGCTTTGTGGGGTCCAGACATTCACTGTCTCCTCTGCTGCTGAGGACAGCTTGCGGCTGGAGCATTTGCTTTGTGCTCAGGCCTGAAGGTCGGAGGACAGGTGCGGAAGGGGGCCGCCCTGCCACCGGCCTTGCACTTCCCCGATTGTCCTTCTTCACCATCGCGTCTGGGAGAATTGTGGAGAAGACGAGAGGCTTCATGTGGGGGACATACACGGTGGCATAGACTTCCCCTTTTCTTGGGAACTCGTTGAATTTACAATTTGTGGGGACATGGGGATTGGCAGACACCATCAAAGACCATAGCGCCTCATTCCCGTCGACAGGCGTGGTGGCCCCTGGATCTCCTTGGCGTAGGGAATGGATTTGAGGTGGCTGCAGCAGGGGGGAGGGTTAAAAAGTGCTTTGATTTTCCGTGTGTTTCTGAACATGAGGTTAAAACCCCATTTTCGATTTAGGGTTTTTAAAGATAGATCCCTTCTGAAATTTGGCCAAAATGATTTCAAGCACAATAATCCCAGACTTGATTAAAAAGTGGTGACATCAGCTTCTCTTCCTGGTCCGGACCGGAGCTTCTGTGAACGAGCGGTAGGGTTGGGAGCTGTGTGTGATTGACTACTGTTTCTTCACTCAGTTACACTTACTGTATTAGATTTGGGCTCCGTCATTCATTTTATTTTATTTTTTTTAAAGGGGAACATTTTTACAGAAGAGAGTGGCAAGAGGGTTGGGGGGGGGAGGTGGCCCTGCAGCCGCTGGAGTCTGAGTCCCCCAGTGTGCTGTGCTGAGTTGATGGTTATTATTCCCCCAGAAAATAATGTCCTGTTCTTTTTTGTTGTTGTTTTTTTTACTTGCTTTTACCATTCCGCCCTTGGCATCTGTGCAGGCATTGTGGACGAGCGCGGCCTTTGCTCTGACGGCGGGTGAACGCGAGCACTTATTGAAAAGCATTCTCTACTTAATTACATTTCCTTCTTCTGGAAGCTATTTTAATTTTTTTTTATAATCACATGTTAATTGTGTATTAGCGGGGCCTTTCTGATTAGTTGAAAACATAATGAAACCTTTGTAAACAACACAGAGCGAAAGAAAGAGGAACGTGAGAAGCAGAGACAGTGAGGATGAGCCGTTCTGGAAGAGGCTGAAATAACTACATTTCTTGACGCCAGAGAGGGGCGGAAATTGTACCTGGAAGTCCCTTTTTTTCAGTGACTACTTCCCTAATTGGGGAGGGCTGGGCCACAGCTACTACTCAGTGAAGGAGAGAGGTGGGCTCCTGAGTGGTCCCTCTCCTTCGCCTCCCTCCTAGCCCCACCCTGCTGTCATTCATTCACTCATTTACTCCTTCATTCAACACCCACTACTCACTCACTCACTCATCCACATTCCGACCAATCAATGGCTTCCTCCTTGGAGCCCTGCCGGGAGGCAAGGTTCCTTACACGTATGCTGCAGGCCCTCAGTGCAGGCGTGAACCCCATTTCTCAGAGGAGTTGAGCTCCCCCATTCCTGTTCAGCCAAGGCTGGGAGCAAGAGAATCGGATCTGTCAGCCCTGGGACCCAGCCCCAGTGTGGTTCTGAAGTCCTCCTGTCCTTTCCCCTCCAAACTTCTTCAGGTTCTGGCAGAAGGAGGGTGGGAGGGGCCATCGGGCCGGCCTGTGAGTGTGTTGGGGGGGCGCAGTTGGCAGGCAGGCGACCTGAAAGCCCGCTGCTCTCCCCGGGACGTGCTGGCATTGATTTATTTTCCGCCTTTTAAACAGCTTTACTGAAAGCAGCATCCCCCGTTTACGATCCCTGTTGAGGGGAGAGGGCCCCCGAAAGCCCTGCTCTGCTCGGTTCCCCGTTTACAGGGCTGGCCTGACAAGGACTTGCAGTTTCCAGGCCGTTAGTAGGGAAGCGTGGCCGGGCTGCGTAAAATGAAAGTGCTACTGTGTGCAGAGCGCCAGGTTCACCCTGCGCGCTCCAAGGAACCGCTGCCAAGCCAGCGCCGTGAACGGCCGCCAAGCCAGACACACGCACCCGGCCAGCGGAGCCAGCTCACTTCTGCAAATAGGGGAAAAACTGACTTTCTGATTTGGAGTGCTTCTACAACTAAGAAGAATCACTCCAGCGATTGTTCTAAAAATATTCTGGAGAAGGCACGTTCTCGAAGGCCTTGGGATTCTGAGCGGTCCTTAATTGTACATTTTATGTAATCTCCCCGGATCGTGTTCAAAAAAAACGTTTACTCAGGCCTGTGTGGTCATCCTCCCTGCTCCCCCTCTGCCTCCCCCTACGTAAGTGTTGCAGCAGCGTTAAGAGTGGCGTACGCAGCACAAGTTGTATTTTTATCTCTTTGACTTCAGGAAGTATATTTGGGTTTTCATCTCCTGCAGCCGCCGTTGCAAGGCACACATCTGAGGACCCGAAGGTAGGGCAGCCCCTGCCCTCCCTGCATTGGTGGCCGAGCCCAGTTC
Source organism: Desmodus rotundus (assembly GCF_022682495.2). Lineage (NCBI taxonomy): Eukaryota > Metazoa > Chordata > Mammalia > Chiroptera > Phyllostomidae > Desmodus > Desmodus rotundus. The sequence goes on along the minus strand of NC_071393.1, from coordinate 133,544,699 downwards.
TGGAGGAAGGCATCCTTCAGGGACATTTTTTTTGGGGGGGTGGTGGGCTGGGGGAGGAGGCGCGGCCCCAGGGAATGCTCCGGCTAGCTGCCTGATCAAGCTGGCATCCCCTGCAGAAGGCACAGCTCCCCCAGAGCCCCTGTTCCACAGCTCCAGGCAACTCTGGAATGCAAACGATTTCTATAAGGAAGAAACTGACTGGGATTCCACAATTCACTTATTGCCAAAAGTGGATGACGTCCGCCCCTCCTGCCTCTGTGTCTCAGTTCCTCTCCACCCCAGGTCTCCCCTCTGCCTCCTCCCCTTCTCACTCTCTGCCTGACCCCCAGTTCCTAACTTCTGTCTTGCAGTCTGTCCTGCAGGTTCCAGCTGAAGTGCCCACGAGGGAGCCCTGCGTGGTGTAGCCCCAGCGCCCGATGACACTGGGGCTGGGTAGTTCTTTGTTGTGTGCTGTCTCACGGCATCCCTGCCTCTACCCACTAGGTGCCAGCAGCAACCCCTCCCGACAGTGGCAATCAGAGATGTTTTAGGACACGGCCCAAAGTCCCAGGAGGGACAGAACAGCCCTCAGTTGGGAACTGCTGGTGTAGCCCTCCTCCCAAAGAACTTAACCACCAGGAAAAGGCCTGGAGAATATTAACATTATCCTCTATTTTTAGGTTGACGAATAACCAAAAAAAAACAAAAAACAAAAAAAACCCCAAACAAAACCAAACAACAGGGTGGAATCAAAGGCCTTGGAAATTGAGAATGAGTCTCCAGTGTTGAATTTTGCTCTCAAAGTGTATTTTAAAAAGGAAGTTGCAGGAGCGTCCGAGTTTGAGGGCTGACCAGGCGTGGCTGATGGCCGATGGGGGGCGGTGACCTGTCTCTCGCAGTCCTGTCTACGACAGGAGTCGGGGTGGTCAGTCGGGGCTGTGCCCAGAGCTGCACCTTCCCTTAATCAAGCACTTTTCTTGAAAACATTTGCTATGCTGAGATTGCTTATAAGATAGATTTGCTAGAATTAGGTAACTGATACTTTTATTGATGAATGGACACTTTTGGGGTTTGCCAGTGTTTTTGGCAACGTATGCTAGGGCTTTCTCGGTTTTACTGTCCATACTTCCTTCCTTCCTCTCTTTTCCTTTTTCCTCCCTCTCTTTCTCTCTTTTCTCTTCTCTTCCCGTAGAGATTTTTTTTGTCTCATGGTTTTTTTTTTTTTTTTTTTTTGGTCCCTAGCCTGTCACCTGCAAGCACCTCATCTGGATGACATGCACTGTGACCATTTACTGGGTTTATATGCTGTGATGCTGTGGTTTTAAACGTTGCCTCGTTACTGGGGCACCCACTAGGGTCAGGTGACAAAGCCATCTTCAAGAAATCTAGAATTGAGTGGTCAGCGGGTTTTGTGCTGGGCTTCCTGGGAACATCGTGTGGCCAAGCACGCGTGTGACAGTGTGAGAGTGATTTCCTGGCTTCTGCTGGCTCCTTTCCACTGGCAGGCTGGCCGAGCCAGCCTGGAGGTGCTACAGCCATTTGGAACTCACAGTGCTTGGCCTCCCCTGGGGCCTGGGCTTCTCGGTGTCAGGTTCTCCAGCGCAAACCCAGCAGCACCATCCTGGGCGCCTCCCTGGTCCAGATCCTGCAGTCCATTTGGGCTTCAGCTCTCCAGCCCCCACTCCCCACTCCTCCTAGTGCTGTCCCCACCTCCTTTGTCACCAGCCCAGCCTCCTGCCACTCGGCGTCACTACCCTGTGATGCCGCGTGGGTAGTGCCTTGAGACCCAGCTGGTGCAGCCTCTGTGGATAATGGTCAGGAGCCACTGGGCAACCCAACCACCACATCAGCCCACTGGTGTTTGGAGAAGGGCCATGCTGGGAGCCTGGGTGTGGTTCTCTCCCCACCACCTGGGTGTGTGTGTGTGTGTGCACGTGCCAGCATATGTGTGCACGCGTGCGCACACACACTCACACACCCCTGCATTTTCGTGTGAACCTGGGCGGGGGTGAGGGGTGCTAGGTTTCTGTTTCCTGTAAGCTCCCGTGGCGGCTGATACATCTCTGAACATTCTGATTTCCTAATCCCCCGGCAGCTTGGCGGCGCATCGGGCCCGGAAGCTCAGAGGCTGTAAGCCCCGCCTGGCGAGGATGACCATCTCCCGCTGCTGGTGGGCTGGAGGGAGCTGGCACCGCGGCAGAGGCTCAGCGCTGTGCCGCAGGTTTTTCATATGGAAATGTGAAATAATGGGGTGATTAAATAGAGCTGTATATTAAAGTACATCTGACATTAGAATTACCATAATGTGCTGTAGCCTTAGGCTGAGTACTTTATTTGCCATCTGCGTAGGCCCAAAATCCCCCGGGGAAGCGCTAAAATATTCTGAATAAACTCAGCTCGAGTTCTTATTGAGAGTAAAATACCATTTGTGGCACGTCGTATTGATTCGTCTTAATTGTGGTGCAGAAAAGAACATTCCCTCGCTGATGACTTTTGTGCTTGGTGACAAGCTGGCTGGAGTCACTCTAACGCTGCAGTTGGTTAACCTGGGCGGGCTGGACCGGCACCTCCGCCCAGGGCAGGAGCTGTGGGCCACCGCGGGCGGCGCAGCTGCGGCCCCCTGCCAGCCCCTGCTCTCCTCCAGGGGGCGCCTTTGGGAGGACTGGGGAAATTCACGCTGTGCCCGCAAGGCCCCCTGCCTGCTGCCCGGCCTCCACGGCCCCGCTGGGGTTGCCCTGGAGGGACCATGGCCTCTGTCTTAGCCCTTCTTGGAGAGATGTGCTATGGAACTTTAAGAAAACAAAACTGAAAAATGAAAAGGAAAAGGAAAATATCCCACCCGCCCTGGCAAACCCAAGCGTGGCTGGTTCCTGGTTAGTGGCAGCGGGAGCTGGTAGCGGTCCCTGCAGCCCTTGTGTGTGTGGGGGTGGGGTGGGGGGGGGAGTGCTGTGTGGTGCATTAAAGATAAATGAGTCATCGGTGGGAAAACACGCGGCGAACCAGACTGCGCTCCCCCATTCATGAGGTCCAGTTTTTACCCTGTAATTGCCTATCATTATACACAATTTAAATATTCAAACATTCTCCACAAAGCTTGGGCTAGCATGTTTTTATTACAAATTCAGAACAAGGGAATAACCTTTAACTTCAGAGACAAATGAGACAAATTTACAAGTGCATGTCTGCTGTTTTCTTGTGTTTTATCAATCCCCGCGGACCGGAACACTTTGGCTGTAATGCCGCTCAGAACAATATACATATATTACTACTTGTTTGCGGTGCGTCGGTAACGAGGCCCCTTTGCATTAGCAAACCTATATCACTCGGGCGGAGGCTCTCCATAACGTCAATTATCTCCTGCGAGCTAAACGCACACTCCATTAAAACGAGATTTACCGCCCCTCCAATACTTCTTGGGGTGGAAGGTGGAGATTCGCGTGGATTTCAGGAGAGGCAGGGGGCAGGCCTGCCCGGGCGAGGGCTGCGGCAGGCAGACTTCCTGTGTCGGCGGAGGGCGCGGCGCGAGACCCGGGGGAGGCCGCGCACACTGCGCGCAGGCAGGCCTCTCCCGGCTCGTCTTGCCTGTTTATTTCTTAATTCACTCTATTTCCCCACGAAAGGGTAAGCGTGGTTTGCTCTGTGCTTCCCTTTCACGTTCTCTGCTAAATTCCTGTCCCCAGCATCCCAGCAGCCTTTCAGAAACCCCCCTAATGTCGGGGCTTGAGACGAGGGGAACAAAACCTCCAAAACAGCGCCCCGCCCCGCCCGCTAACCCCCCTGGAAAAGGCAGGCCTGTTTCAGGGAACGTCAACAGAGGGCAGCTTCAAGGGACTCTGACGGCGTGTTCGTCCATTTCTGGGAGGACGAACCGTTTCCAGCAGCCTGAGCGTCTTCCACGAAGGGGGAACTCTGAGCAAAGATGATCTGGAGAAATGGGCCTCGATTTCCGAGAACGCCGCGTGTGCGCTGCCACATTTAAAGCCACTCCGTGTGTCCTGCCCCTGGCTCCGCCACCTTCATGGCAAACACTGCCGTTCTCACCCTGCCCCCGAAGGCACCCCGCGGTCGCCGACGTTGCTTTGTTTCAGGGCTGGGGGGGCTGTTTCCTGAGCCTGAACTGCACACCTGGTCTGACCACAGAGTCGAGCAGTTGCCATCCAGACCGGGGAAATCTGGGGTGCACGGCGCCTGCAGCTGTAGTTCAGTTTTACTGTGTCCCTGCTTCATTAAGAACCTGGACCGCCCCGTTCCTGAAGGTGGCTTCCTAGGGGTTAGGATGAGAGGCTGGACGGAAATAGTGCACTGGTGATGTTTTAGAAGCTGCAGGGCAGTGATCCTCCTGGATGGGATTTTCAGTTCCCTCTGTGTGTTTCCCGGCCCCTGGTTTCATTTCTTCAAACCTCAGGGGTTTGACCCCCTCTCCAAGGGTTCATCTACACCCTCCTGTCATACTGAGATTTTTGTCTCACCGACCAGTGGGTCACTCAAGGAGTCTTGCGTGTGGGCTTGAAAATGTTCATCAAAAAAGTCCTTTTTTCAGTGCTAGAATTGACAGCCGTGGAATTCGTCTGCACACAGAGGAGTCTCTGCACGTTTCCAGAGCCTCCTCGGACGAGTCCCAAACCCCCTTGTCAATTCTACCTCCAGTCCCCTGCTCCCCGCACCTGTGACTCCAGGACCCCACCTCCATGCCTCGGTTCCTGCAGGGTCCCCTGCCAGGCATGACCTTTCTCTGCGCAACAGCCTCGTTCCTCTTGAACTGAGTTCCAGGGGCTCCTCCTGGGAGAAATCTTCCTGAGCCTCCCGGGCAGTTGGTCTGTCCTTCCTCTGGGTCCTAGACCACGCGGCACACCCTTTACTAGTGACCCAGTGGCCCAAGCCCTTACTTGATGTCTGTGGGCGAATTAGCCTCTTGACCGCAGGCCCCACCAGGGCAGACGCTCATTGCTGCATCCCTGGGGACGCTTCATGCACCTGTGTGGTCAAGGACGGCAGGGAGGAAGGAGCAAGTGGGTAAGGGGGGTTGAGGAAGTCCTGTCACCTTTTGCAACAAGGGAGCAACAGCTTCTGGTGTGTCGGTGTCGTATGACCTTGGCTGCTGCCCTGGTTCACTTCCTGGAGTTCTTGGGAGGAGCATAAGAGTCCCGAGAGCGGGACGGGCTCTTCCCATGACCCTTTAGCCCTGGGTTTGGCTGTGAGTGTGGGGGAGTGTGGCCAGCCCTGCGCTGGGACCCCTGGGAATGGGTGGGGTCTGCACCCCTTGTGGAAGTCTCGTAGGCGTGCACCTCTCTGCCTGCGTCTCCTATTCCCTCACCGGCCACGGCTGGCAGCGAACAGAACTTTCTCTTCTGTGCAGCCCAGATGTTCTGGCACCAGATGTTCTTCCTCCTTGATCTGGGCAGGGGCCATGTTCTCCCTGTGTCCGGCTTGAACTTACTTCCTGCCTAGGCACCCTGAATCACTCGGCAGATTCTGCTCTGCCTTAGAATCCTTTGCTTCCGCAGCTTAACACTCCCCACCCCAGCTCCTGACCCCCACCTGTGGCCTCCTGGGGAGAGGGGCCCTGGCCCGGTCCTCTGCTGCAGCTCGCAGCTAGTACGTGGGGACTGGATGGCTGAGTGAGTGAGTGAAAGAATGAGAAAAGCCTGTCCCTAGAGCATGTGGGACAAGATTAGCTCTGCTTGGTTTTGCTCGCTTCCAGGAATGCCTGTTTTGCTGGAAGCAGGATTTGTGGGCATGCTTGGGCACACCTGGAGGTCTGGGGGACGTCAGGGCACAACGGTGGGGCTTCGATCAAGGTGAAGGGTCTCCCAGCCCGAGGTGACTGCAGGCACCTAAAGCACCAAAGAAGTTCATCAGTCACACAGACAATGCTGGGGTAGATGGACTGTCCGTGAACACTTGGAGGCTAAGCAAGGTTTTTTCAGTGTGTAAGGCCCCTTTATTCTCAGCCCGGGGACACATGGCCAAGCCTGCAGCTGCCATCACTGGCCAGCTCACTGGCATTCACAGTGCAGCTGGAATGATTTGCCCCGGCTGGTTCAGGTCCCTCCCCAGGGCCTGCAGTGGTGGCGTTTGTGCCCCAGTAGAGGGGGCGGCCAGTGTGTGTCTGGACTCTGCCGGGCCCTGGGCTCAGACCGGGCTGTGTGACCTTGGGCCCCTTGCTGTGATAGCATTAGTTTCCTTTCTCTACAAAATCTGGATGAACACGCGTTTCACCAGCACCTACCCCTCCAGGCTCCAGGTTTCTGTGAGTGTCCGCCTGAGATGCCAACACTGGCACGTGCGGGTTGGACGTGAGTTGAACACACCAAAGTCAAGGGCAAAATAGACAATGTGTACAATGATCAGTGTCCAGCAGCATTCCCAGAATGCTGTAGGAGGAGAGAAGGGTCATACCTGGTATGGCTCTAAGGAGATATGTTGCAAGTAGAGAAGGAAAGGCAGGTCTTCCAGGTTAGGCGGTGGTGGCTGATGGACGTGTGGAAGTGCCAGGCCAAAGGAGACAATCAGGAAGGGAGTGGCTGATGCAGAGGGGGGCAGCGAGGCTGGCTGGGTCCTGAAGGCTGAGCGCTGGGGGGCTTTCTTAAGGGTGGCAGCTGCCATCTGCTCTGTGATTAGGGAAGGTCTCTGGCCCGCTTGCCCCTCTCCCGAGGTGGCTTAAAGGTGGGCATTGGCAGTGGTGAAGTGTCTGGGTCCGTCTGGAGTCACCTGGATCCTGGCAGAGGTGGTTAGCATGCAGCCATCTGAGGGCTTGGCGTGCCAGGTGAGGCCTGTGCCGGGCGTACCTGGGAAGCAGGGCTGTTTGCTGAGAGTGCCGAGCCAGAGCTGGCCACATCTGGAGGGCAGACTGTGGAGCTGCGTGGATTCACCCAGACCCAGGCAGACGTCCTTGTCCTGAGGGTGATGACTTCTGTGATGCAGGCTACGGGGAGCACAGGCCACTGACAATTCTACAGGCCACGTGCTGGTGGCCCGAGTCACAGGAGTGGACGAGACTGGCTGGATCCCTGTCCTCCGGGAGCTTTGAATCCAGCCCGGACAATAAATTTTAACATAAATAACCCAAGGCCAATAATGTGGCCTTGAGCAACTCACTTATGGTTTCTGAGCATCCGTTATTGCTCCTGTAAATGGTCGCAGTGTATAGAGTCATCGTGAAGGTTAAATAGGGTAATGCAAGTGAGAGACTGGCAGAAGGCGGGTCTAGACCCCCGAATCGCACCAAACCCTTGCATTCTTCCTCCTGGCACCTTGAACTTCTCCCTGGCGGCACTCCTGCTTTTCATTAGACGAGAGGGTTATTACCAGGTGTCCTGTGCTTGCCGCAACGTGAGCTGCATCCCCGGCTGCCAGCAGGGGACCTAGTGGACCAAAGGTCCCCGTCCCCGGCCCCTGTGTGTTCTGTAAGTGGAGGAGAGGCAGGTGTGGTGCTTGCTCTCAGCGGGACGCAGGCTGCCACCTGGTTTATTCAGCCCTGTCTGCCTTTGTCCCCCATGTGCCCTGGGATCTGGGGCCGGCAAAGAGGCAGAGGCACACCCTACGTGGCAGTGGCTATCTGGGGAGCAGGGCTGGAGAGGATTCTGAGTCTGGAGGGAGTGTGCGGGGATGGATTGGTAATGTCTGCTGCCAGCACAGGTGGAGGGGCGTGGGCCCTGTCAGACAAGGCCAGCTCTGCACTTCGTCACCGGGGGACTGTTAGCAGTTGTCAGAGTGCGGCCCAGCACCGCCACCACCAGCACCAACACCCAACCAAGGGCACCTGTTACTTGTCCACGAGACAGATGATCAACATGATTTCCCCATGTTATTGCTGTCCTAGCCACCAGCGGCATGTCTCCACCTTTCAGGGAGCACCGGGGCAGGAAGCAAAGGTTAAATGCCAGGGCGCTCACAGCTGCCCCACGTGCCACTCAGCTCTGCAGAGTTTTTTTCTTGGCCAGGCTTTTACGAGTCCAGCGTAACACTCAGGAGCCGAGCTGGCTGTGCAGCCTCTGGAAAATCGTCTCCTCTGCTCCTCACCTTGCTCATCTGTGAAATGGTGCTGACGACAGCTCTCACCCCAGGGGTTGTTGGGAGACTCCTGTGAGGTCAGGTGTGCTTAGCTGCTGGTGGGAATTGAATAATGGTTCCTTGTTCTGCTGCCGCTGGGGTTCCCCAGTGCCGCCTCTCTCCGCGAGGCTGCGCTTTGATGGACTGCATTCGGAACAAGCAGCCCTGGTCAAAGATTTTCCTGGACCTCTGTGTTCAAGAATAACACAGACACGAAACTTACAAAGACCCCCCAGGTGGCCAGTTGACATTTTCTCTCTGGGATCCTGAAAGAGGAGATAGTTTCTTTAAACTTTCTAAGAAGGGGCCTAGACAACTAAGGAATAACAGTGATAATAATTATTCTCATTTTGGAAATGCAGAGACACGCGATGTCAGCTGTCGTAGATTCCAAGGAGGGCTGGGTGGTGGGTCAGAGAACCCGGCCCTTTCTTTGGACACTGGGCACCCTGAGGTCCGGAGAGGGGGAGGGGCCTGCCACAGGGGACCCTGGGATCCTGCTTCCTGCTCCTGATCTGGTTGCCTGGTGTCTCGTGGCCCCACCACCAGGTGCTGAGTGGTGTGTTGCCACCTGCAGGATGGGTTGCTCCGTGAAAGGTCTCCCCTCCAGGCTCCAGGCCTGTGGGGGGACCGGATCAGGTCCCAACAGAGGACAGTGGATGCCCTTCTGTGGGAGGACACACAGCGGGGGGCAGGAAAACTTCTGTCTGTCTGCTTGTCTCTCTCTCTCTCTCTCTCTCTCTCTCTCTCTCTCTCTCTCTCTCTCTCGGCTGTTTTCATTGCGAAACAGGCCCCAACAAGTGTTGAGGGAGTGACCCGTCCCTGGGTGGGGCTGTGTGCCGGTGGGTGGCCGATGGAGCCCGGGTTGGGAGCCTGATGAGGGGTGAGGCCCTACCCCTGCTGGCTGGGGGACTCTGAGCTTGGTCCCTGGCCAGTGGGAAAGTAGTCCTTGCCTGGCCTCCCCCAGAGGCCCTGGGAGCAGCTGGCAATGGCCAGTAGACGAGACGGTGCCAAACCAACTATGAAGTGCGGTGCACACTGTGAGGGACAGGCCCAGCACCTATGCCCAGGGGCAGGATCCTCGCTTTTACCTCCAGCCTTTAGGGGACAGTGCAAACTACGGCCACCCTCTCCCTGCCCCCCCCCCCCCCACCGCCCTGCTTGAGCTGGAAGGTGGGGGCTCTGTGCTCCTTTTCGAGCAGCAAGATGCCCGTCCACTGGTGTCCCTTGGCCTTAGGAGGAGACCCGTTAAACTCATGCTCTCAGTGATGGCCTGCAGACCAAGTAATGATAACTCAGTGAAGGGTGTGCTTTTTATTGGACATCCTTGGTACCTTTATTGGTATTATTAGAGTTACCGGCATAATGAGGAGGGAATTATTTAAATGCTCATTAAAAAAACCCGATGTCACAGCAGAGGCAAGGCAGCATCTCATTGTAGGGCACCGGTTGCATGTCCGCTCCCAAGTGGCACGATAAAAAATGATGTTTCTTCATCGTTCGCAAGTGTCTGCTCCCCCGGGACCTCTGATGCGTTAGGTGGGCTGCATTAGGGTTCCTCCGGGGTTTTCTTACTGCCAGAGCTACACAGAAAGACACCCCTGAAGCACCCAGTGTGCGGTGCGAGCCGGATTACGAAAAACAAATCACGCAGAGCTCAAGCTGTAACGTCTGCATAGCAACATGCACCTTTACAGGCTGTGTCCACACCCAGGGTCGCACCTGGTCCCCCAGGTCTATTGCTCCCATTCTACTGATGAGAAAATCGAGGCTCAGAGAGGGTAAGGGCTTGGTGGACTTCAGTCTGCTGGGTATGGAGAGGTGTGAACCCACACAGCCATCTCACCCCTGGGAGATCGCAGAGAGGGTTTTGAACTTGACAGAAACACAAGGGGACCCCTTTGGAGCCTGTAGGGCAGGGGTGTCCAGCCTGTGGCCTGCGGGCTGCACGCAGCCCAGGGTGGCTGTGCATGCAGCCCAACGCAAAGTCGTAAGTTTACTCAAAACACGGTGAGATGTTTTTGTGACGACGTGTCACAATGTATTTAACATGTGGCCCAAGACAACTTCTTCTTCTGGTGTGTCACAGAGACGCCAAAAGGGTGGACACCCCTGCAGCAAAGAAGACCTAGCATGGGCCTCTGCCAACTGACATTAAAAATGTCTGAGGAAGGAAGGAAGGAAGCAAGCGAGGAGAGAGGCGGGCCCTGGCTCTGAGCCACCAAGCCTGAGCGAGTGCTCCAACTGCAGCTGACATTTTTAGGTCTGTAGGCCGAGTTTCATGCTGCTAGGAAAGTCGCTACACAACCATCGACCCATCAGGTTGCAGCCTTAGCGCACCCTGTCTGGGGCCACCGGTGATGTCCTCACCTCGTGGAGACCCCGCTTCACCTGGGCAGGTGGCCCTGAGCTGCAGCACAGGGTGATGGCGAGGAGACCTCTGGTCCCAGGAAGCGGTGGGGGTCAGCCCTCGGACTCAGGGTCTTTGGCTGCGTGTACAAATGGGCTGTCCGTGATGGTGTGTGCCATGAGTTTGAAATAGGGAGCGAGTTTCCAGATGGAAACACGTTCCCAGGAGCTCTCAAAGACGTTCTGATGTTGCTCAGTTCTTAAAAGGGAGCAGCCCCGGTGCTCAAGGCTACTTTTAGGCAAGAGAGACCCATGACGCGGTGATGTAGGAATGAGCCTTGCATTAAAAAAAGGAAGGGAGGCAGCGTGGAAAGGAAGTTGCCTGGAGAGGGCCTCTGAGGGATGGGAGGGCTTTTAAAAATCAGAAGCTGTCAGATCCTGGGAGGGCTGGCACCTGCAGAGATTGTCGCCATCGCAAGGAGGGGAGCCCGGGAACCTGGGCCGTTTTGGGGTGCGGGAAAAGAAAGAGCTCCGCCTGGCATGGCGAGTGGCCCTGAAATCCGATTTGACGGAGACACCTGATGGTGAATTACGGGCAGGTAACTTCCTCCCCAGGCTGCTCCCTGTTGGAGAGTTACAAGTGTCTTCCCTTCTTTTTTTAAAAACAAGAAGTGCAAGCGCCTGAGCTGTTTGGAACATGTAGCTACACGTTTCCCAGCAGCTGCCATTTTGAGTTTATTTTTAAAAAATGTTTTCATCGGCCATTTCAGCGGTAGAGCAGCCTGCAGCCTTCATTCCTGGCTTGCCTGGGAGTTCTGAATTTTCTTTTGCTAGCCACATTCCTCACCAGCAATAGACCTTTCTAGAAAATGTGTGGCCAGCAGAACAAGAAACAGGAAGTGCTCTGCAGATACCCAAGGAAATGGAGATAGTGAAAAAAGAGACTGGGGCTGGGGGAGGGTGGGGGTCCCACGGGGAGGCACGAAGCCACCGGGCAGCTGTGTGCGGTAGGCAACTCTGTGCGTGACAGTGGCCGAGGCCTAGGTGAAGGGCAGAGAAGCACTCTTCAGCTTGAAGATCTATGACCTTGTGGGTGGCACCTCATTTGCGTCTTTGGCTTCTGTGTCAGAAAGGGACTTTTATTTACCTGCTTCTTCTTCATTACCTATTTATCCCCCCTCGCTCGGGAAGCAGGTTTGAGGGTGACTCGAACTGTGGCTTCTGGCCAGCTGCCCTGTGAGACTGTCAGAGACACAGGGCTCTGGTCCCCATGCACAGCTACTAGCAAGCGGAGGACAGGAGATGGTGCAGCGCTTTCTCTGCTGGCTAAGTGGTGTGCAGAGAGGGCTGCCCCTGGCTGGGCTGCGGGTGAAGCTCAGGCTGCCCAGGGCCTTGGGAAGATTGCCCCCTGCCCTCCTGCCCTGTCCTGCAGCTTTCTGGGTGGGGCAAATTCTCCTTGGGCCCCAGCATGAGGAACTGAGTTACCCAGACATACTGGGAGAGGGAAATTACCCAGACATCCTGGAGGAAGAAAATGGTGTCACTCAGAAGTTCTCCGTGAGCTGTTTTTAAAAGTGGGGCGAGGCTGAACTTCAAAGTTATTTTTTTCTCTCTGTCCTCCCTGACCAGTGGTTTCCTCACCACCAAACACGCAGAGGAGACTGCGGTGAAATGATCCTGTAGGACAGCAAACCTGTAATGCCTGCTCTTGGTGTCTGCACGAGGGTGTGCTGGCCCTGGTGGTTCTGTGGTCCGGGACGATCGACACCCTGCTGCCCAGACTCACGGTGCTTCCCTGGGACATTGCCTGCATCACGTGGCTCGGGAGGCCCTGGCCCCTCCGGAGTTGTCAGGCCTAACCTACCAGTATGGGATTCATAGCATGTGGTCCTCGAGTCACTTGGTTTTCACTGCTAAGTGTGTAGCCCCCCAGAAATACAATTCATGGGTGGAAAACAAAAAATAAACCTCTGCACGGCATTTCAGAAGCCCTTAAATGCCTGGGGAGAGGCGAGTTGAGGGGCTGTCCTCTGGGCTCGGCCCCCGATGGTACCTCGCACCCGTGAACTAGTATTGGCCCCGGTCACCAGGAAATCTGGTTGCCATGCTCCGTCCGTGTTGAAATCTCCCCGAGGCAGGGAGGCTGGACAAAACAAGAGGGGTTCTTCAAGACTGGGGCTGGGATGTCTTGTTCCCTTTTCTTTCCTGGCCTGAGAGCAAATCCGAAGGCAGCAGGCAGGGCCTGCCCGCGCCGGTCCCATGTATGTAAAGCATCAGGAGAGGTTCAGACGGGAGGAGCAGCCAGCTTCACCCGCAGGTTGAGGAGGGCAGCCGCAAGACAGGTTCTGGAGGAGACGTTTGGCCTCCATTTTATCACTGCTCCAGTGACGGGAAGGGCCTTGGCGTTTGGCTCTGTGCCATCCGTGTCCGTGATGGCTTGCTCCCAATGTCACCAGAGCCAGTATGTAACCAATCCACGCTTGCCGCCACTCATCCTGACTGCTCCATCAGACGTGACATTCTTTCATTCAGTTAACATTCTGGCAAAGGACTTCACATAGGCGGGGGGGGGGCCCACTTGCCCCTTCCTGGGGCATCTGAGGAGGCTGGATCCCCCGCAGTGCATAGGGCGCATGTGTGAGGCCGTGGCGGGGCACTGTCACCCAGCAGTGATCTTCGTAACACGCCAAGTTCCTCCTGTCCCTGCACATCCATGTTTAGCTTCGACAGCGCTTTCTGCATCGATGCTGGTCCTGGAGCTAAAATCCCAAATGATGCAGGGGGATCCACCATTTCTCTTTAAAAAGTGTTTGCAAGGGGGTTCAGTTTGACCTGCGTTTTTAGAACTTCCTGGGATCGAATATTGTCTTACCATTGGTGGTGCTCAAACTGGGGTAGGGGGGGGGCGGTGACAGGGGAGGGATCTGGGTTTGCTTCCCAGGGGACATTTGGTAATGCCTGGAGAGATTTTTGTCTTAGTGACGGGGGGTCAGGGGGTGCTACTGGCGTCTAGTGGGCAGAGGCCAGGGATGCTGCTGAACATCCTACCATGCACAGGGCAATTCCATGACAAAGAATGACTGGGGTCTAAATGCCAGTCATGCTTGGTCGACGCCCCCTGCCGGGTGTGGCCTGGGCTGTCCCTTGTACAGTCCAAGCTTGATATCGTTCCTGTTATGGAACCAGGAACAAACACATGTTTTTTCTCACAAACACATGTCATCTGGCTTCAGAGCTAATGGGAATAAGGACACCTTTTCTTTGGGGGGACAAACCAAGGTCTACAGAATTAAAGTGCCTAGCTGAGGTCCTGTGACAGGTCTGGGCTTTGCCAGGGCCTGCTGCCCACGCAGGCCTGGGCCTTGCAGAGATACCTGCTTTTGGGTCAGTGGTCCCGTGGTAGACGTGCCTGGGGCTGCTTCTCACGCTCTCTTCTCTGCCTTTCTGTCCATGTATCTCCCCAGGTAAAGATGAGCCTTCCAGCTACATTTGCACAACATGCAAGCAGCCCTTCAACAGCGCGTGGTTCCTGCTGCAGCACGCGCAGAACACGCACGGCTTCCGTATCTACCTGGAGCCGGGGCCGGCCAGCAGCTCCCTCACGCCTCGGCTCACCATCCCGCCGCCGCTGGGACCTGAGGCCGTGGCCCAGTCCCCGCTCATGAATTTCCTGGGCGACAGCAACCCCTTCAACCTGCTGCGCATGACGGGCCCCATCCTGCGGGACCACCCGGGCTTCGGGGAGGGCCGCCTGCCCGGCACGCCGCCCCTCTTCAGCCCGCCGCCGCGCCACCACCTGGACCCGCACCGCCTCAGTGCCGAGGAGATGGGGCTCGTCGCCCAGCACCCCAGTGCCTTTGACCGAGTCATGCGCCTGAACCCCATGGCCATCGACTCGCCTGCCATGGACTTCTCAAGGCGGCTCCGCGAGCTGGCGGGCAACAGCTCCACCCCGCCGCCCGTGTCGCCAGGCCGCAGTAACCCTATGCACCGGCTCCTGAACCCCTTCCAGCCCAGCCCCAAGTCCCCGTTCTTGAGCACGCCGCCGCTGCCACCCATGCCCCCTGGCAGCACACCACCGCCCCAGCCGCCTGCCAAAAGCAAGTCGTGCGAGTTCTGCGGCAAGACCTTCAAGTTCCAGAGCAATCTCATCGTGCACCGGCGCAGCCACACGGGCGAGAAGCCCTACAAGTGCCAGCTGTGCGACCACGCGTGCTCGCAGGCGAGCAAGCTCAAGCGCCACATGAAGACGCACATGCACAAGGCCGGCTCGCTGACCGGCCGCTCTGACGACGGCCTCTCGGCCGCCAGCTCCCCGGAACCCGGCACCAGCGAGCTGGCTGGCGAGGGGCTCAAGGCAGGCGGCGACTTCCGCCACCACGAGAGTGACCCATCGCTGGGCCACGAGCCGGAGGAGGAGGACGAGGAGGAGGAGGAAGAAGAGGAGGAGCTGCTGCTGGAGAACGAGAGCCGGCCCGAGTCGAGCTTCAGCATGGACTCGGAGCTGAGCCGCAACCGGGAGAACGGCGGCGCTGGGGTGGCCGGGGTTCCGGGCGCGGCAGGAGTGGGCGGCGCGGCCAAGGCGCTGGCCGACGAGAAGGCACTGGTGCTGGGCAAGGTCATGGAGAACGTGGGTCTGGGCGCGCTGCCGCAGTACAGCGACCTGCTGGCCGAGAAGCAGAAGCGCGGCGCCTTCCTGAAGCGTGCGGCAGGCGACCCGGGTGATGAGGATGACGCGGGCGGCTGTGGTGACGCGGGCCCGGGCGGCGCGGTCAACGGGCGCGGCGGTGGCTTTGCACCAGGCGCCGAGCCCTTCCCGGGCCTCTTCCCGCGCAAGCCGGCGCCGCTGCCCAGTCCCGGGCTCAACAGCGCGGCCAAGCGCATCAAAGTGGAGAAGGACCTGGAGCTGCCACCCGCCGCGCTCATCCCGTCGGAGAACGTGTACTCTCAGTGGCTGGTGGGCTACGCGGCGTCGCGGCACTTCATGAAGGACCCCTTCCTGGGCTTCACGGATGCACGCCAGTCGCCCTTCGCCACGTCGTCCGAGCACTCGTCCGAGAACGGCAGCCTGCGCTTCTCCACGCCGCCCGGGGACCTGCTGGACGGCGGCCTTTCGGGCCGCAGCGGCACGGCCAGCGGCGGCAGCACGCCACACCTGGGCGGCCCGGGCCCCGGGCGGCCGAGCTCCAAGGAGGGCCGCCGCAGCGACACGTGCGAGTACTGCGGCAAGGTGTTCAAGAACTGCAGCAACCTGACGGTGCACCGGCGGAGCCACACCGGCGAGCGGCCTTACAAGTGCGAGCTGTGCAACTACGCGTGCGCGCAGAGCAGCAAGCTCACGCGCCACATGAAGACGCACGGGCAGATCGGCAAGGAGGTGTACCGCTGCGACATCTGCCAGATGCCCTTCAGCGTCTACAGCACCCTGGAGAAACACATGAAAAAGTGGCACGGCGAGCACTTGCTGACTAACGACGTCAAAATCGAGCAGGCCGAAAGGAGCTAAGCGCGCGCGCGGGTGGGCGCCCCGCACCTGTACAGTGGAACCGTTGCCAAGCGACAGAATGCTGACCTGACACTTGCCTCCCTGTCACCGCCGCTGAGCACCCTGCGTGTCCCCGGGGCTCAGGGGGAGGCGGCCCTCCAACCTAACCTGTGTCTGCGAAGTCCTATGGAAACCCGAGGGTTGTTAAGGCAGTCAGAATTGTGGAGCCTTTTAACTGTGCAATAATTTCTGTATTTATTGGGTTTTGTAATTTTTTTGGCATGTGCAGGTACTTTTTATTATTATTCTTTCTGTTTAAATTCCTTTAAAAGATTCTGTTGGGTATCCATCCCTTCTTCATTTTTTTTTTTTAACCCAGTAGTAGCCTGAGCAATGACTCGCAAGCAATGTAGAGGGAAGCATATCTTTTAAATTATAATTTTGGGGGGAGGGCGCTGCTTTTTTGAAATTTAAGCTAAGCATGTGTAATTTCTTGTGAAGAAGCCAACACTTAAATGACTTTTAAAGTTGTTTACTTTTTCCTTTTTTTTTGTCCTGAAATAAAAAGTGGCATGCGTTTTTTTTTTTGGGGGGGGCGATGTACAGCGGATAACAATCTTTAAAGTTGTAGCACTTTGTTTCCGAGTTGGAGTGGAGATGTAGCACTGATGATGTCCTGAGTAACAGAGGCCTTTTCTGTGTTGATTTCAACCTTTCCATTAAGGACAGGAGGGGAGCTTGGCGTGGTGGGGGAGGGGCCCGGAAACTCCGCACTGCCAGAGAAATAAGAGTTTTTGAGGGCTCCTCCTGGGGCAGGGCCCAGAGGATTCTAAGATTGTGCATTACCAGCAGATACTCTCCCCTTCTTGAAATGCGGGTGTGCCCTGGGATGCCATCGTGGCTACTTTGCTGTAGAACAGGCTAAATAAAATGGGCTGAGGGTACTTTTGGGGGGGTAGGTGGTGGTGGCCTGCAGTGACACAGAAAGGAAGAAACCAGAGGTGTTCGTTCTTTCAGGCTTCTTCTGGCTTGACAGCTTCTCTCTCTCTCTCTCTCCCCATCTCTCTCTCCCTCCTCCCCCCCACCCCCCGCCCCACCATGAAAATCCCACGTCCAGCGTTGCTACATGTGATAATTGGTTGATCATTCTCAAGCAGACAAGTGCCCTGATGGAGAATTGAGGGAAGTGAGTGCTCTCATTTCATGCACACTGATGACATTGTATGGACCAGGGGGAAATCTTGCGAATTTGTGCTCCCTTTTCCTGGAAGAGCAGGGAAAGTTCCATCCGAAGGTGCCCAGCGCTACTTCCCGATTTTTTTTTCTTCTATCCCATTAGGTTGGAAGGTACTAAACATTGGACTGTTGAGATTAGACGTTTGAATTCTGTTGACCCGCACTTTAAAGCTTTTGTTTGCATTTAAATTAAATGGCTTCTAAACAAGAAATTGCAACATATTCTTCTCTTTGGCCCAGAGGTGGGTTAAACTGTAAGGGACGGCTGAGATTGAGTGTCAGTGTTGCTAAGCGCGGCATTCACAATACTGGCACTATAAAGAACAAGATAAAATAGTAACTTATTGGACAGTTTTTCTACTGCCAATCGATCTGATGTGAGTGCCTTGAAAACTGATCTTCCTATTTCAGTCTCTTGAGACAAATGCAAAACTTTTTTTTTTTTTGAAATGAAAAGACTTTTTTAAAAAGTAAAACAAAAAAAAGTACATTCTTTAGACACAAACAAAGCCACATTTACTTTAAATAAATTTTAAAAATTCCTGGTTGAAGATAGAGGACATGAAAATGCCATAAGACCCAATCAAATGAAGAAACAAACCCAGCACAACCTTGGACATCCGTTACTAGCTGAACGATCCTCAGCCCCTTTCTGTTTGTGGGACTGCGCTGCTTAGAGGTGGAGTGGAGGTGATTTACTGCTGAATTAAAACTCAAGTGACACAAGTTACAAGTTGATATCGTTGAATGAAAAACAAAACAAAAAAAAACAATTCAGGAACAATGGCTCATTTTTTTTTCCTAAAGTTAAATTTAGTGCACTCTGTCTTAAAAATACGTTTACAGTATTGGATACATACAAGGGTAAAAAAAAAATTGTGTGTATGTGTGTTGGAGAGATCTTTTTTTTTTTTCAAAGTTTGCTTAATAGGTTATTAAAAAATGCCACAGTGGCTGCGTGTACATTGTTTTCTTTTGGTGACGGGGTTTTAGTATATATTATATATATTAAAATTTCTTGATTACTGTAAAAGTGGACCAGTATTTGTAATAATCGAGAATGCCTGGGCATTTTACAAAACAAAAAAAAACTTTTTCCTTTTCCTTGAAAATGTTGCAGTAAAATTTAAATGGTGGGTCTATAAATTTGTTCTTGTCACAGTAACTGTAAAGTCGGAGTTTTAGTAAATTTTTTTCTGCCTTGGGTGTTGAATTTTTATTTCAAAAAATGTATAGAAACTTGTATTTGGGGATTAAAAGGGGATTGCTACACCATGTAGAAAAAGTATGTAGAAAAAAAAGTGCTTAATATTGTTATTGCTTTGCAGAAAAAAAATCACATTTCTGACCTGTACTTATTTTTCTCTCCCCACCGCCCTCTGGAATGGATATATTGGTTGGTTCATATGATGTAGGCACTTGCTGTATTTTTACTGGAGCTTGTAATTTTTTAACTGTAAGCTTGTCCTTTTAAAGGGATTTAATGTACCTTTTTGTTAGTGAATTTGGAAATAAAAAGAAAAAAAAACAAAAACAAACAGGCTGCCATAATATATTTTTTTAATTTGGCAGGATAAAATATTGCAAAAAAAATTTGTATGTTCAGTCCTATTGTACAGGAGGAAAAGGGTTGTTTGACAACCTTCGAGGAAAAGAAACAGAAGGAAGCAGTGAAATGCTTTGGTTCTCAAGTCATTTTCGTTGTATATATTTTTGACGGAATTGGCCCATACAAAGGAACGTGGGCGCTGGGCTTCCCTCTGCACGCAGCCGGACCTTGCATCAAGGCTCCCTGGGGTGGCCACAGCAGACCGGATGGGAAAGCCCTTATTTGTGATGAGTGGAAATGTCAGTTGTTTGAAGGTGTCGGTAACATCTCACAGAGCCCCACCTTGCTCTCAGAGGCCATCTGTAAGATGTCAGCTGCAGAGAGAGCCAGGGAGCATCTTCCTTCTCCACAGTCCCTGCGGTGGCGGCCACCACCACCACCACCACCACCACCTCTCCCGCCCTTAAGAGCAGAAAGAAATGCAAACCGAGCTTTCTTGAGCCCTTGACAAAACATTAAACAAACAAAGAATGTAACAAAAGGAGCTGGCCTATCAGCTAGGCACAGGTGGTGCGACCTGCTGCTGAGAGCAGCAGCAAATTGGATTGCAGGAGGGAGTCCCCTCGAAACCAGGATCTTTCATTCCACGGAGAGCGTTGGCCTGTTGTCTTTCTTACCTGCTCTGCTGCTTTTCTTTCCGAAACCCACATTCTGTCCGTTCTCGAACGCCTAGGCCCCGGGGTGAATTCCGTGCCTTGCCATCTCTCTCTCCTTCCTCGTGTTTCCTCTCCATCCTCCAGCCTCTGTCGGTCCTGTACCTGTTCCTTTCATTTTAATTTAATTTATTTCCTTTCTCCTCTCCCTGTCTCTTCACTCTTTTTTTTTTTTTGTAAAGCCAAGTAGCTTTAAGATTATAAAGTGGTAGTTTTTTGGATGAGGGAATAATACATTAAAAAAATATCTATATCAGGAAGCCATTTTTTATTTCAGGAACTGTAAGAAATCTTTATTTCAGGTTATGAAAGTCTAACCAAGCATCCTTTTGGGCAATTCTTGACCAAATGCAGAAATCTTTCTCCTGGGGGCATCTCTGTTTCATAGGCTCTTTCCTTCTTGCCACTAACCTTTGCTAAGTGAGAAGAAGGGGGAGGGGTGGGAGATAAAGCTAAGATGTCAGTTTCTGCCTGCTTGACCCCAAGACCCATGGGCCACCTTGGCAAGGTACCCCGAGAGCCTCCAAGGTGACCCTCTTGTAGTTGTAAATGCAGCCAGCTCTTACCTGCTCACACCAAGTCACCCGAATGCCAGGACTAAGCCATCCTAAAGCACAAAGATTGTGTCTCCGTCCACTGACGGCAGAGGAAAGAGCATTTTGCTTCTCTTTCTTGTGTAAAAAGCCAACACTCCAGCAGATGACCCGCTGGGAGAGGCCCCAGCCTGGGTGGCCCGCCGACTGCAGGCGGGTGTCCACACTGCCACAACTCTGTTCCAAGTTGCCCCCAGTTGGAACCTGCCACTTGCCCTGAGAGGGTCTTTCATGGGGAGAGGAGGAGGCTGACCTGTAAGGAAAATGTGAAAAGTCAAGGAAATCAGCCTCTCATCCCGGTCCCAGGGGACAGCCAGGCGAGGTCGAGTTGAACACAGGCAGCCCCGTGACTCCGGTGCTCTTTGATCTCCGCGCTGCAAAGCAGAGTTCCGTTGCTTTCAGTTGTTCGCATTTGTATTGGCGAGGCGAAATATTTTTATTACCTTTTCTATTCCTTATTGTATGAGCTTTTGTTGTTTACTTGGAGGTTCTGTCTTTTACTACGAGTTTGGAACTATTTATTATTGCTTGGTACTTGTGCTCTGTTGAAGAAACGGGCACTGTTTTTTTTAATTGTGGATAAAATGTTGAGATGACGGGAGGTCATTTCAATACGGCTTAGTAAAATATTTATTGTTCCTTTTATTCTCTGTACCAGATTTTGGGCCTCTTTTTTCCCTTAATGTCACGATGTTGAGTTCAGCATGTGTCTGCCATTTCATTTGTACGCTTGTTCAAAACCAAGTTTGTTCTGGTTTCAAGTTATAAAAAATAAATTGGACATTTAACTTGATCTCCAAACCTTGTCCTTTTCTGTGTCTTTTTAGGGTGGGGGAGGGACAGCTTATTTCCGAGGGTGAATTGGAGGTCTTTCTCCATTTTCCTCCTGACCCAGGCCCTCCCGCCGGTATCTGGGAAGACAGGAAATAATGGCATGAGAGTGTGATAGATTTCTTCATTTACTTCTGTCAACCAGCTCGATTTAGAGCAGCGGTCCTCGGTCCTGGTTGGATACTGGGATCACCTGGGAGCTTTGAAGAACCTGGCGCCCAGGCCTCACCCCAGCCCAGTTTCCATCAGGACCTCTGGAGCTGGGAGCCAGGCATCAGGGTTTTTGAAAGTAGTCCAGGTGATTCCCACACACAGCCAGGCTTGTGAACAAGTGGTTTAGAAGAAACCATCGAGACCGATAAGTCTCGGGCTCACGTCGCTGGAACACCCAGTGAGAGCATTGGACGGGCATCCAGGGGGTAGGACTAAAGGAGACAGAGGCCCTATGTGGCTCTGTGCCCTGAATCCGGTTCCCCTTGGGTCTCCGGCTGGCAAAGCGAGGGTGCTGGGCCAGACAGCACCTCCGAGCACCGTGAGAGGTCACAGATCACAGAGGAAGACTGCTTTCCCATCCCACGTTCTAGGCCAGCGGTTTCCAACCTTTTCCAGTGCACAGCACACATAAACTATGGTGATTACTAAAATTGGGTGGCACGCCAAAAATACAGTTTTGCTGATCTGACAAAAAATAGGTATCCTTGTGATCACTCACACAGGACGGCTATTGTTGCGTTGGCTGTTGTCATTTTTTTATTGGGCAATCTAAGGGAAAAGAGGTCAGTGCCCCTGACTAAATTGTCAGGTGTTGCATATTTTAAAATGTCTTGCAGCACACTGGTTGAAAATCGCTGTTGTGGATGTTAACAGATTTGAGGAAACTTTCTGTAGGGATAATCTCACTGATCCAGAGGAGGAAGCAAGGTCTTCCAGAAGGAAATAGCCTTGAACTCGGTTTTTCCCAGTTCTGGGCCTGGAGCAGCAGACAGGAGGGAGATGGAAGAAGGCTGTGCTCTGTCGGGTTTCGGCCACACAGGCACAAAGACTCCTTAGGTTTCCCCCTTGTGTGTGAGTGAGCCCACTGCTCAGTGTAAAGCGATCAGAGACCCCCGGGTTCCCGACCAGTCTTTTTACGTTTCCTGCTCGTAAAGGCACAGAGAGCGTTCCCCTCAAGTCGCTTTCTGCACATTCACAGGGCGCCGACTGTGAGGCGGGCACCAAACTAGGCAGCCCGAGGTTCTTGGCAAGCAGACTTCGCAAAAGATGAAAACACCACACCATGCTTGCTAAGGTGTTTTGTGGGTTCTGCCCACAGAGGTGAAAGGAGAAACCAGGGCAGTGTGTCCCCCCTCTGTCCTGTGTTCACCCCGCTCTTCCAAGACCCCGTCTGACCACCGAAGGAAAGGAAGTGGGATTTGAACTCCAGCACCCAAAATGGAGTTGGTGCCATTCAGGAAAGACCTGCCCTGCTTCTCAGGGGCGTACGGAGTAGGAATTCCCAGCGAGGCATTCTCTTCTTCTCCACAGGTCCTGGGCTCCAAGTCTTTCCCTAGCTGGCTTTAAAATGTGGGGTCTGTGCCTTGGAGTTTTTCCCCCGCCCAGAAAACGGTGCAAATAGGCCCCCGTTGTCTTCTCCCATCTGAGTACTAACCAGGCCTGCCCCTGCTTAGCTTCTGAGATCAGACGAGATCGGGCGTGTTCGGGGTGGTGTGGCCGTGGATGGCCCCGTTTTGTTCTGATTGGAATTCGCGGAGATGCGCTCGCTCATTTGGGGAAGACTCTCCATCTTTGGGCTGGTGAACAAACACCTAGACTGAGGGTCCCAGATTGCTTGGGACAAGTGTGTAAATACTAGTGAGTGCCTGTCCTTCACACTTAGGGCCTGTCCCTTTCCTCTGTCCTTTGAAGAAGGCCAAACTTGGGGGATTACCAGCGGGGCAAAGGAGAGGCTCAGTTCAGTTCTGTAACTGTGACTTCAGGTCCGTCCTTCCCCCGGTTGGGCCTCAGTTTCCCCATTTGTGTAGTGGACAGTGAAGGTGATCGGAAAGGACTCAATCGGCCTTCAGGTAGTTGGGTGGCGGTGGGCGTGTCTGTCTCATGGGAACAAATGGCGAAATTTGATGGGGACGTTAACGTCAGAAATGTCCCTGTTCGGATTACAAAAGTCGGGGTGGCTTCTCGAACAGAAAGCCCCATATTTTGCTGGCTGTAACTTGAAGTCTTCAGCCGCCTCGTGAGTCACAGGGTGCCTGCTCTCTCCAGACACCCCCAGTCCTGAGCGGGACATTCAGCAATTAAAGCTAGAAAATACCCCTTTCTGCTCTAGAGATAAAACCAGATGAATAGAACTTTTTAAATGTTAATGTGATGAAATGTGTAAGGAAACTCATGTAACTTTCAAACCAGGGAGGATGAAAATTCTTCTGTGCAGGTGAAGTCTTAAGTCGTTAATTGCCCGCACTGCATAACCTTCAAAACAATTTTATAGGATTCTAGCTGCAGACCATTTAGGGTGTTCTAAGGATGTCAAAACAGGTTGAGCTCAGAGGTTTATTTAATTCCCAAAGTGAAGGCTGAGCTGGGTGTCAGGCCCGGGCACACAGGCGCGTCTCGGGCCTGGTCTTTGCTCTCAAAGAGCTCCTTGTTCAGTGAGAGCGATGCATTGTGAAGAACAGACTGCAGGAGGGGTAATGTGGGCAGTGAGAGGATCCCTGGATATGGAGCAGCTAATCAGCTGGGGAGGGGGATGGTTAGGGAAGTTCTGCTGCTCCGTGAAAGAAGAGTCAAGATTCACTCAGGAGGTGAGGACTGGAGAGGCAGAAGCGGTCTGTCTTGCAGAGGGCACGACATGGGAAAATGCATGGATGTTGGAAAAGCACAGTGAAGCCCATGGGAAAGCAGAATCCCAGCGATGGGTGGGACTCTTAAAAATCATCAGGTACCATTCCACCCAATTTAGGATCCTCTCCCAAACCCTAATGTATAATATTTCCATCCGTCCATCCATCCATCCACGTATCCATCCATTTACCCATCATCCATTCATTCATCCACTTATCCATCTATTCATGTGTGTATTCATCCATCCATCCATCCATTCATGTACCCATCCATGTATCCATCCATGTATCTATCCATTCATTCATCCACCCATTCACAAGTTGTTCATTTAACCGACATTTAGCAAAAGCCTATGCTCTGCCATAGACTCTGCTGAGAAGTTGCAGATCAATAAGACTCACCCCTGCCTTCCAGGGGCTTGCCTTTTGGTGGGCAGGGAGGGACGTGCACCCATATATTCAGTTCTTTATCCTGTTAACTGTCCTGGAGTTCCTACTGAGTGCCCCGCACTCCCTGGCCTTGGAACTCATGCCCTGGGAGGACTCCCGAGGATCAGGGAGGCCGTCAGGGACCAGACAGTAGGGCTCTGTCCTTCAAATGGGAGCCAGGATCCAGCAGGAGGAGGGAGGAGACATTCACATCCTTCCTCACAGATTAGGAAGCCCAGTCCTCACCCCACTGTGTCTGTCACAATCCAAACTGTCTCTGTCACTGTGGCTTGTTTCTCACAGGCTGTAATGGAAATGTACTTGTGTTTCTGTGATCTTTTATAATTAATTACAAATGCAAAGCAAAGACTTGCCCAATTTAGGGCACACCTCAGGGTGTGAACCCGGGGGTCCTGGTTAGAGGGAGGGAGTGGTCACTTCCCCTGTCCAAACTCCAAGATACGGTAATGATGCTGGCATGTCACTCATGGGGCAGGACACAGGAAACTTTTTTGGGGGGGCTCAGAATGCACTGCAGGATGGAGTTTCCAAAAGGTAGGCCGGTCTTCCAGCAAAGCAAAGAGCTCCTTGCCCTCCTCCCTCCCTTCCACTGACAAGCAGGTGCTAAGCTTCACCTCCATGTTCTGTGCGCGGTGTGGAAGCCATTGTGAAGATCCGAGGAGTGTATAGGAGAAAGAAAGAATGAAAAGGTAAACCCAGGTGACACTCCCAGCCACCTTCAGCACTCAACATGACCCAGCCCTCCCACTTGCATTTGGAGGTTCGTTATAATACTGGATTGTATTACCACCTGCCATCAGCGGTCATTTCTGGGGCTGGCCACAACAAGTCATTGTCACCTTGTCATTCGTTTTCCTTTGTGTTGTCTGACACGCACTCTGTGTCCGTTTTACTGGCTTCATTCCTTTAGTCCAAGTTCTCCTGTGTTTCGAGGGCTCTCATGGATCTGACTCCTTGGTGGTTCGTGATTTCAGATTGCAAGCTCATCCTTGTGGGATCCCCCTCTGGGCAAGTCTGCTGAGTTCTGGTGATAAAAAAGCCCTTCAGAGCATGTTCACGGCTGCTTCTCTGGAGCCCAAGGGCTTCTGTTGTTCTAGGAAGGGAGTATAGGCCTGGATCCCGCACACGCTCGGCTCCAGGCAGGCCAGGCTTCTGCAGCTCCTCCAAATCCAGGCTCTATGCACGGGGTCCACTGCCGGTGCCCAGCCTCACGTGCACGGACGCCGGACGCTAGTTCCCAGTTTCCTGTTTTGTCTGTGGGCCTGAAGCCCGGGAGCTGTGCCCACCACTCTGGCTTCCATTTGTCTTGCTGTCACAGGTCCCTTTTCCTTTGAGTTTAGACACACACACACACCATATATACAACCACATGTTGGCTTGGCCAAAAAGTTCGTTTGTTTTTTTCCGAACGATGGCTCTAGCAGCGTTTAGCTGTCTTCAACGTCATGGGGAACAATTTTGTCAGATTGTATCGTGACAGCTGTCATGCCAGCGTGCATTTAAAAATAAACTTACCAAAACTGGTGAATTTTTGTGTAGCCATTTTAATACTGAATGGAAGAAAATGCGCAACATTTTCAGTGTATTGTGCTTTATTATTTCAAGAAAGGTAAAAATGCAACTGAAAAGCAAAGAAAGCTTTGTGCAGGGTACAGAGAAGGTGCTGTGACTGACCGCACACGACAAAAGTAGTTTGGGAAGTTTCATGCTGGAGATTTTCACTGGACGATGCTCCGTGGTCGGGCAGACCAGCTGAAGTTGATAGCAATCCAATTAAGACATTAATTGAGAACAATCGACATTCTCCACGTGGACGATAACTGACATACTCAAAATGTCCAAATCAATGAAGTTATTGCTGAAAGTGAAAAATGCATCTCTTATTTTACAGGAAAAACTAAAAAGACTTTTTAGCCAATCCAATACATATGAATAAATAAATAAATAAATAAATAAATAAAAATATTATATAACTATGCCATGTAAATATAAACTACATACCATATAACTATATACTATATAACTATAGCATGTAAATATAAATATAAATATATACTATTCATACTATATAAATATATAAAAATATGTAGTACATAGTATAAAATATATACTACATAAATATATAACTGCAACTATATATTACTAGTTATATGGTTCTATATGTATACAACTATATTATCATACACACATTTTATATATATAGTTATACGTGTGTGTGTATAGCAGTACAACAAGATAACAAGTGTTTGACATCTTATTTATCTGGAAATCTTATCCATGATTTCTAGGGCTTAGCACTGGAAAATAAATGTCTCTTTTGATAAGTTAGTATGTTTCATCTTGTAGTTGAACCATGTAATCATGTAACTTGTTGCATTTCCCTTTTTGCTACAACTGCCAGGAAGCTCACCATTACATTTAATGTTCAATCATAATATTCCCATTAGTTTGAGATTTTAAAAGAGGATTTCTCCTCTCTACTATTTTTGATTTTCTGTTTTTTGACAGCCTTATCGTATATGTGATCTTACTGTAAGCTCCCCAGTACTCTTTAGAAGATGGTAGGGTAGAGAATTGAGTAGAAGGA
Organism: Desmodus rotundus; assembly: GCF_022682495.2. Classification (NCBI taxonomy): domain Eukaryota; kingdom Metazoa; phylum Chordata; class Mammalia; order Chiroptera; family Phyllostomidae; genus Desmodus; species Desmodus rotundus. The sequence continues at coordinate 133,518,038 of NC_071393.1, read as the reverse complement.
TAACCCCCTCCACCTTGAAGCCATCCCAGGACACTCTGCCCACACCACTCTGCTCTCTCCCCACTCCGCTGTGTCCACCTCCCTGTCTAGGAGCAGTCGTGGCTGCCTTGCCATGGCTCTGCTCTGGCCACATTGCACTGCTGAAAAAAGCTGTGTGGTGTTCTTCATCTTCTCATGAACTTGCAAACTTTAGTGCAGTGAAGAGAATATGGAATTTAGAGTTGGATGCACTTGAGGCTGAGCAGGAACCTCTGCTCTGCCTCTTCCCAGCTTGATGCCTGACATCTGTAATTTCTCAGCCTCGGTTTGCTGACCTGCAGTTTGGATGGGGTCTGTGCATCGCAGAGCTGCTTCCGGGATCAAACAGGAAGATGCAGACAAAGCACCTGGGATGCTGAGGGTGCCCAACAAAATTCTGGTTGAGATTTTAATCTTTCCTTTTCCACTGTGCTCCCTAGTTCCTAGCTAGTCCCTGCCCCCCCACCCTGCCCATCTCCTCGCTCCCTGCCTCCTACCCCTGCCCGCTCCACATGATGCAGGGGACCCAGCAGCCTCTCACTTGCCTTGCCATGTTCGGTTGGACTCGGGGGGGGGGGGGCCTCACTCCATCCCGCCCCCCAACCATGTGTGCTCCCTGGGGAGCCTTGCCTGGCACAGCCCGGAGACACCCACTTGGCACAGCCCTGAGTGCCTGGCAGCTGGGCAGGGGGTGGCTGGCATGTGGGGAGGGTGCCAGCTCCGGAGGTGGGGTGCTGATCCGGCCTGGTTTGCCCCTCACTCGGGTTGGGGGGGGGGGGGTGGTAGGAAGGCCTGGCAGATGGGAGCGACTCATGTCACGTGGTCCCCTTCTGTTTTCTAATCTCTTTCTCTGGTTCCACCCTCCCTCTCCCTCCACTTTCGCTGTTTGTCTGTCTGTCTCTGAGTCTCCCTGGCCTCTCTCTCCAGTCACTTTCTCCCTTTCTCCTTGCATGCTTGTGTGTCCTTTACTGCCTTCCCCCCCCACCCCGCTTGCCTGCAGGCTTACACCCAGCACTACTGTGAGCACCTCTCTGGGCAGATGCTGCTTCTCCCTGCCCTGCACCCACCCTGGGCCATTCTGAGGGCTCTAGGGAGCCGTGCTCCTGCCCAGAGGCCTGCTGCCTCAGGGAGAGAGGCCCCAGGGTCCCTGAAGATGGGCAACCCGAAGGCCTGGTTAGTCTGGTGGTTCCCACGCTTTCACTAGTAAAACACTCGTCCGCCAGCTTCCTACATACAGATTCCCGGTCCTGCGGCTCAGAGGTTCCGAGGCAGTGGGTCCGGGGCGAGGCCTGGAATACGCTTTTTAAACACGAATTCTGAGAAAGTCTGAGGCATGGGTTTCCTGGGCCACATGCAAGATTCCTGATGTGGGTGGAAGGATGCTCTTGTCCACAGCCCGCCTGTCCCTTGCTGCATCCCTGTCACCTCCAGCCTCTGGCTCCTTGTCCACTCTCTTTCCCTGAGAGCTGGGGTGGACGAGCCTGTCCCGCTGCATGACTGGGGGGATTAATGAGTGACGCAGGGGGAGCGGTTCCGGAGAGCTTTCAGTCCCAGACACACATCAGCAAGTGACGGCTGCATTACGTAAAGCGCTGAGGGAATGATGGCATACCCTGGTCCACTTCATCTTCCCCCGAGTGTCCCTCAGAGGACGCCCCCTGCCCCGGGGGCCAATGCAAGCCCTTCCCCAAGCTGTTCCTTCCTTTGGGAATTCCTGTCCCCTCCCATCCAAACTGTAGGGACTTATCGTTCAGGGTCACCTCCTGCCCCATCTCCTGGACTTCCTGCACTCCAGACTGCATGGGGCTTTCTCACCCATGGGCACATTTGCCCTGACTCAGTCCCCGTGGGTTTTAGCAGGATGGCGGGGCCAGGAGGGCCTCTGAGTGGGAGAGGGGAAGTGTCCCTGCTGTCCTCGGTGAGGGGCAGAACTCTGGGGAATCAGCAGCTCCGCCCTCACAGGCACTATCAGGGCTGCATGGCAGGAAGGAGTTCCATGCCAGCAACAAGAGCACCAGGTGCCTGGCACCTCTTTTGCCATGAAGCCCACCTTCTCTGAGCCCCCTTAGATTGTAGAACTCTTTGGGGTCCATCTCTCTAGCTACCACCTTCATTCTGGGTCCCTTGGTTTCAGCCTCAGAGGGGCTCTGGAGGCAGAGCCACCTGGGTAGAATCCCAGTCAGTCTCTTTCCATACGTGTGAGCACTCTGTGCCCCAGCTTCCTCATCTGCAAACTGCACTCCACGCTTGCACTTGGCCTGCAACATCTAATTTAATCATCCCAAAAACAGAAGGGCAGCTGAATTGCGCAGAATCTCCCAGCATGTCCCCGGGGCCTCAGGAACCTCGCTGGTCAACGCTCCGACTTTTTAGATGACTGGTCACCTCAGGTTTCCCAGCAATGAGTCTGCCTTGCTCACGCTTCCTCCTCTTTCTTTTCGGATTCTGAGTTGCCGGGTCCTTCCCCAGCCACTGCGCCCGCCTAGCAGCCCTCCCCTTCCCCATCCCCCCTGGCTAGGCTTCAGCATTCACGTATTATTTCATCTTTTCCTTCCTCTCACGAAAGCAGAGTGCTTTATTTGTTTGTCTGTTTGTTTGTTTATCTATTTATATAGTCAGAGGTGCCCAAGCATTTGGCAGTTACCAATGATCAATGGTACGTTTTGTAAACAAGTAATAAATTTTGACTTCCAGTCAAGATGGTGGTGGAGGCAGACATGGCTCGCATCTTTGCACAACCACATCAAAATTACAACTAAAATATAGAACAACAATCACTCAGAACTGTCAGAAATCGAGTTGAGTGGAAGCCTGACAACTATGGAATGAAAGAAACCACATCCATCCAGACTAAAAGGAGGGGCACAGGTGCAGAATGGGCTGCTCCCACACCCACGTGTGGTGGATAAAAATTTGGGAGGGATATCTCAGGAGTGAGGAGTCCCAGCCCCACAGCAGGGCCCCCAGCCCAGGGTTCCAGTGCCAGGAACTTAAGTTCCCCCAACTTCTGGCTGCAAAAACCAGTGGGGACTGAGTCAGTGGAAGAAACTCCTAGAGCTCCAAGCAGTTCCTCTTAAAGAACCCACACACAGACTCAGCTACTCAGACTCACTCCCTCTGAGCTCCAGAACTAGGGTCTCAGCAGCTTGAAAGGCACCAGGGGCACACAGGGAGGAACTGAAGTGTCTAGCATCAAGGTGGGAGCTGGGGGACAGCTTTCTCGCAGACAGAAAGGCGGGCAGAGGCCATTGTCCCTTCGCTGAACCCTCCTCCCACAGAGCCACAGAGCCAGCAACATGGTGCCGTATCTGAGACTCCATCAACGTGGCTAACACTGTTTGACCTACCCTGGGGATCCTCAGAGATCTGCCTCCACTGCCCCCCAACCCCAAACCCACCTGAGCTGCTTTTCCATATGAATGTCTGGTCTTGGCTCATGCTTCACAACTTCCTAAATCTTCTCAAATAAGCAACAGCTGGCCTCAGTGAGCCCCAGGCCTGGCACTAGCAGCAGCCAGCCTAGAGTCACAGTTTGGTTTTGTCTGGGAATTTCCAAGCACAGCCCAAGTAGCAGCCACCTCAGATTGCATTATAGCTCAGGTGGGGTGGCCCCAGGAAAAACACAAGTAGGGGCTGACCTTGGTCTGTACCACCTGGGAAATCCCAGGGCCAGTGCACCCAGTGGACAGCTACAGACCACATAGGAGCACCACTGCTCTGCCCCTGCACAGCTGATCCTCCAGGGAGGGGGGAGGTTGGTGCTCAGTGGTCACAGGCAGTCCTTGCAGCTGACTGGCCTGGGTAAATCCCTCCCATTGGTCTGCCAACAGCAACCAAGGCTCAACTACAAGAGGACGGTGTACTCAGCCCACACAAAGGGTACAACTCGACTACCCAGCTTGGGTGATAGGGGAGGCTGTGCCACTGGACCCTACAGGACACCTGCTACATAAGGCCACACTACCAAGACATGGAGTCAAAGCAGCTCTATCTAATACGTAGAAACAAACACAGGGAGGCTGCCAAAATGAGGAGACAAAGGTACATGGCCCAAGTGAAAGAACAGATCTAAACTCCAGAAAAAGAGTTAAATGAAATGGAGATAGCCAACCAATCAGATGCAGAGTTCAAAACAATGGTTGGAAGGATGCTCCAGGAACTTAGTGAGGACCTCAGCAGCATAAAAAAGATTCAGTCAGAAACGAAGGATACACTAATTGGAATAAAGAACAATTTACAGGGAAACAAGAGTAGAGTGGATGAAGCCGAGAATCAAATGAATAATTTGGAATATAAGGAAGCAAAAAACAACCAATCAGGACAACAAGAAGTAAAAAATATCCAAAAAATGAGGATAGTGTAAGCAGCCTTTGGAACAACTTCAAGCGGTCCAACATTTGCATCACAGGGGTGCCAGAAGGAGAAGAGAAAGGAAGAAATTGGAAATCTATTTGAAAAAATAATGAAAGAAAACTTCCCTAATTTGGTGAAGGAAATAGACATGCAAGTCCAGGAAGCACAGAGAATCCCAAACAAGAAGGATGCAAAGAGGCCTACTCCAAGGCACATTGTAACTAAAATGCCAAAGGTTAACGATAAAGAGAGAATCTTAAAAACAGCAAGAGAAAAGAAGTTAGTTACCTACAGGGGAGTCCCCGTGAGATGGTCAGATTTCTTAAAAGAAACTTTGCAGGATAGAAGGGACGGGAAAGAAATATTAAAAGTCATGAAAAGCAAGGACCTACAACCAAGATTGCTCTACCCAGCAAAGCTATCATTTAGAATTGAAGGGCAGATAAAGAGCTTCCCAGTCAAGAAAAATCTGAAGGAGCTCATCATTATCAAGCCATTATTCTATTAAATGTGAGAGAGACTTATTTAAGAAAAAGAACACCAAAACTATGAACAATAAAATGGCAAAAATACATATCTATCAACAATTGAATCTAAAAAACAAACTGCGCACACAAGAAGCACAGAGACAGAATCATGGATACAGAGAGCCTTTTGATGGTTGCCTGATGGGAGGGGTGTAGGGAAATGGGTGTAGAGGTGAGGGCAGTAAGAAGTACAAACAGGTAGTTACAGAGTAGCCATGGGGATGTGAAGTACAGTGTAGGAAATGGAGGAGCCAAAGAACTTACATGCATGACCCATGGACATGAACAATGGTGGGGGCATTGCCTGAGGGAGTAGGGGGTGCTGGGTAGAGGGGGCAAAGAGGGGGAAATCGGGACAACTGTAATAGCATAATCAATAAAATATGTTTAAAAATAAATTTCAGCAACAATTTGTCTATGAATTGGAACCTTTTGGTGATGTATTTGATTTCCCCCCAGAAGCTGAACTTCTTTGTCACCCAACTTTGATTCATATTTTAATTTTTAAAAAAGCAAATGGCCTGTATGACACATAGCCACGTCCAGCTGATTGCAAATGCTGGTTGGGTTGCAGCCAATAGTTTTAATTTATGCCGTGGGAGATGCCCAGGGAGCCCCCCGGCCCCCTTGGCTAACAGCTGCAAATCCACACCTCTCTGCCCCTGACATTTTATACTCCGAAGTTTTCTTAATGTTGGATGGATTTGTTTTTAAGGAATCGTACATAATGTATGCCGGCGCCTTTTCATGAGGCACCTTTCCCCGAAGACAGAGCCGGCTGGTGGTGCTCCCTTTGGGCCTGGGTGTTGCGGTAGGTCTTCTTCCTGTGGGAAAGGTTCTGGACCCTGAGACCGGCCCCCCACCTCCCCCACCGCCCGCCCCCCCATACACGCACCGGCGCATTCCTTGTGTTAATTACCTCAGGACGGGACAGTGGCTCAAAGCAATCATCTCTGTTTGTTAACACACCCTAGCGATACCACCGCGCCCCATAAATAAAACATCACTGACATTACAATGTCATGTTTGCCGGGACTCCAGCCCCTCGGAGGGGCTCTAGGAGAAGGCAGAAGATGTCCCTCGGCAGTGGGTTCTACTGAGGCACGGGCCAGCGGTCAGGATTCCTTCTCATTGGCAGACCCCTCATGCCCACCAGGCCTGGCTGCGTCCGCAGCCCCTGGGGTCCTGAGGCTGGGAAGGCCGGCAGGAGGCTGACTGTTTCCCCTCACACTTAAAAGAGGCTTGTAAGTACACGGCCGTATTTTCAGCTGCTTGGAAGGGGCGTGAGTGGACACACAGGGTGCAAGCTGCGGTCAGTTTAGTGGGTGTGACGGCGGGAATATCAGAAGTGACCCTCAGATAGTCGTGCATTTCTTACTCACGCCAGTGCTTGGTTCTGCACACAGACACAAATAAGAAAAAGAAGAGATGGCTTATAAGAAATACATTTAATAAATGGGAACGATATACATAATAAGATTAGGACCAATGTTGATGTGAACAAAAGAATGAAAACATTCAAGGCACGAAGTTCTAATGTTTGATTTGCAAGTTTGTCTCTGAGCTTCCTGGCAGCCAAAGAGAAAAGGGAAACAATGAGTGTCGTCATCAGGGTGGAAAGAAGCATAGTATTGCTATGGGGAAGCAATGCTATGGGGAAGCGGAGTGTTTCCGGCATGAATGTGGAAGCAGTTTCTGCAGCGGACCCTCCTATGGAGTTTTGTTCCTCAATGTGTGGTCCGCTGTGGGGGGTGAGGGGCTCCCGCAGACTCACAAACCGCGTGAAAATGCACATTCTGGGTCCAGTTCTTAGTAGTGGATGATGCACAATCTTACTTATTTTTGTCTTGTGTGACTGATGTCTATTTCATATTTAATACTTCTTGAGGTATTCAAAATTCCCAAACACACTTCCCATAAATTACACTTAGTGCTTTCCTGGAGTTAACGAAGGACTTCATTTCAGCTTTCCATCGGGAAGTCTGTCCTCCTGACCAGACTGTGAAACTCCTGCCGATCAAAGGTGGCCGTGAAGAGCTGAAATATCCTGAATGCCGAGTAAGGACACTTTGTTGTCAGTGAATGATGAGTGCAGTCTTGAATTTATGTGGGTCTCAGGGGTTTCAAGTCTCGTATGGGTAAAATAACTTTCAGGTTTTAATTTTCTTAACCTTTTTTTTTTTTTTTTTGCTTGGTAATTGCTTTGGAAAATAGCAGGGGTCAGGTAATGAACTCAAGCTCATTTGCTCCACCTACGTGCGCCGCAGACAAAAGAGTTGAGATTCCCGGATAGGAGGGACCGAGATAGCCCTCGATGGCATTCCCGCAGCAACGGTACTCACGAAGTGGATATGACAGTCCCAGTGCCCCAGCTTCTACTAACATAACTTTATTTTTTTATTATTATTTTTTAATTAATTAATTTATTTTTATTCAGTTACAATTGTCTGCATTTTCTCCCCTTCCCTCCACCCCACCCCAGCCAGTCCCTCCCCCACCTCCACCCTCCCCCTTGATTTTGTCCTTGTGTCCTTTATAGTAGCTCCTATAGACCCCTCTCCCCACTATCCCCTCCCCACTCCCCTGTGGCTATTGTTACAATGTTCTTAATTTCAATGTCTCTGGTTGTATTTTGTTTGCTTTTTTCTTTTGTTGATTATAATAACATAACTTTAAACTACATGTAGCAAAGCGGGTAGAACTAAAAGGAGAACCAGACAAACCCACGATGGCAGTTGGAGATCACAACGGTCCTGTCTTGCCACTTGGTAGAATGAACAGACAGAAAATGAGAAAAAGATGCAGGACATTAAGCGTCCCACCGCACTACCAGCCCGCGTGGCCTGAGCGGCATCGCAGAGCACTCCCAACGACACAAGCAAAATGCACATTCTTCCCACGGGCAGAGGAACCCTCACCACGACAGACCACACTTTGGCCTATAAAAACAAGTCTGAACAAATTCCAGTGGTTGGAAATCATAAAAATACGTTCTCTGACCACAGCAGAATGAAGCCAGAAATCAATAACAAAAAGATCTGGGAACTTCCCAAAATAGTTGGAAAGTAAACATCACACTTTTTAATGATTTATGCATCAAAGAAGGCATCACAAGGAGAACTGAAAAACGTTTTGAAATGAAATGACAATGTAAACAAAATATCGAAAATTTGTAAGGCAGAACCGAAGCCGTGCTTCAGGAGAAATTGACAGTAAATCGGTACATAGAAAAGGCCTCAAATCAGGATATATGATCTTTTACTTCAGGAAATTAGAAAAAATAGAGCAGAGTAAACCCAAAATAATAACAAAAGGAATAATAAAGATAGAGCAGGAAGCATCAAAATAGAAAACAGGAAAACAATAGAGAATATTAATGAAATCAAAATCCAGTGTTTTGAAAGATTGATAAAATTGGTGAGCCTTTGGCTGGACTGATTAAGAAAAGAAGAGAGAAAACTCAAATTACTGACATCCAGAGTGAGAGACAGGTCACCCCTACATGCTGACCATGTCTTAAAATAATATTAAGACAATACTGCGAACACCTTTATGCAAAGAAATGCCAGTTTACATAAAATGGACACGTTCCTTGAAATAAACTACCAAAACTCACTCACGAAAAAACAGATTGCCTGTATAGCTCTATATCTATTAAAGATTTTAAATTTAAAAAATAGTTAAAAACTTCCCCACAAAAATCAAACAAGAAACTCTCCAGGCCCAGCTGCCTTCACTGGTGAATTCTAGCAACTATTTCAGAAAGAAATGTATTGTTTGTACACCGACTCTTCCTGCAAATAGGAGGAAGGAATAGTGTAACTTACGAGGTTAGCATGACCCTGATATCCGAACTATACAAAATAAACTCTCTTTTTTGTGGTAGGAGGTAAGGGTTGGAGCTGGGTTTTTGTTTTTTTTTCCACATTTGGATACATAGTTATTACAGGAAAAGAAGACTACAGATTAATATTCCTCTCAGACATAAACCCTTAACGAAACTTTAGCCAATTAATTCAATAATATATAAAATGCTAATACATTATGACAAAGTGAGTTTCACTCTAAAAATTGAAAAAATCAATTAATGTAATTGATCATGTTAGCAGACTAGAAAGGGAAGCGAGAGGATCATCCCGATAGATGTAGGAAACGTATTTGACAAAATTCAGCATTTAGTAATGATTAAAAATCCTTGCAAACTAGTTCCAGAAAGGGACTTCCTAAATTTACAGAAGCTCACAGCTAACGTCACACTTAAATGGTGAACACCTGAGAGCTTTCCCCTTCGATCAGCAACAAGGGAATGACATCCACGTTTTCCACACCTGCTCAGTATTATATGTGAGGTCCCAGACAATGCCATACGGCAGGAAAAGGAAAGAAAAGGGATACAAATCGGAAAGGAAGCAGTGAAACTCTCCAGACAACAGTTATCTTCTATACGGAAAACTCCGAAGCATTGACAAAAGAGCTAGGAGAGCTGATACTTAGTTTAGTAAGGTTGCAGGATACAGGGTCAGTATGCAACAATTAACTATATTTCTACATAGTATCAATGAATAAATCATTTAAATGTCAAAAAGCAATATCATTTATAGTTATCAAAAAAGATTTAAAGGACAAATTGAAGAAAATATGCATGCATGTATACCAAACACTATAAAACATTGCTGAGAGAAATAGGGAAAATTCAAATAAATGAAGAGGTACACTTCATTCTATTTTTTTAGATCACCAGACTCAATATTAAGTCTCCCTGCATTAATCTATGTATTCAAAGACATCTTAATTGAAATCCCAGCAGGATTTCTAAAAATAAAAATTGATAAGCCGATTATACTTCAGTCACCTTCAAAGTGCTCTCCATGTGACGCAATACACCCATTGAGATTTTTTTCCCACTGCTCACAACAGTTTTGGAACTCATCGATTTTGGGGCCTTTTAGTGCTTCTGCAGTTTTGTTTGTTTGTTTGTTTCATTTCTTCCACAGGGGCGAAACGTTTCCCTTTGAGGACTTTTTTCATCCAGGGAAACAAAAAAAAGTCACTCGAGGAGAGATCGGGTGACTAGGGAGAGTGGGGCTGGGGAGTCACACGGTTTTTGGTCAAAAACTGCTGAACACTCAGTGCTGTGGGGCAGGTGTGCGTGTCAATCACCTGTCATGAAATGGGAAAATGTGTTGAAAAGAGCCTTCAAAAAAAATTCACTGAAGCCGAACACAGCCTCTCACAGCAACGCCAGCCTGTGCACTGATACCGATGGGTTCCTAGAGCACTCACCTAGTGGGGGAAGCCTGTCCTACAAGGGGCCCGCCCTCCAGAGGATAATCCCGGGTTTTTTTGGGTCCCCCCTCGTATGTCCCTAACACACAGAGGGTGGGGCACCGAGGGCACTGATGAAGCCAGGACATCGGGTGTTAGGAACATTCAAGTGAGTCAGGCTGAACGGTAAGATCACGTGGCCGAGCCCACAGCCAGAAGCTCGTTAGAAATGCAAATTCTTGTTGTTCCACCTGGACCTACAGAATCCAAGTCTGGGATGGAGCCCAGGAATCTGCATTTGGTGACCTCCCCTCCCCCATGCTCTGACATGTGCTAAATTGAGAGGTTCTGGTGTAGAACATTAGGGAGGAAAGGTCTGTACCAGCTGAAGACAGGATCCTAGAGAAGTGCCTTGAATGAATCTAAGTGCAAGAGCCTCAGTCAGACATAAGGTCCCTGAAGCTGGCGGTGACCCGGCCAGCCAGACCCAAGCCCAGGGTGGCTCGGGTCTCTCGGAAGAGGCATGAGAGCGGAGGGATTCTGCAGTTCCCAGCGCAGGGACCTGGAGCTGGAGATTGGCAAGCTTCCCCCGGGGGAGTTGGGAGAATCAGGTTCTGGCTCACTGGGAGAGGGGCAGGGAGCTGCTGAGCCGCCCCTGAGTCCACAAGCCACCTGGCATTTCTCAGGACTGACAATTAGCATTCGCACCCGTGTGTGCATGCGGACTTGTCTCTGATGTGTGCGGACACTGCTGGTACAGGAAAAACCGGAGTTGGGGACAGAGGTTCCGGCGTCCTCCGTGTCTGAGCCAGTGCCGGCACCCTGGAAAAGCAGGTGTTCTTGGTGGGGCTTTGTGAGATGTTTCTGGACCTTGGGAGCCAGGGACCCTGGAGCTCTCTGTGCAGTGATGTTGGGCCCTTCCTTTTCCAGCACTTGGGCTCTGAGCCATTGTCCATCAAGATCAGGTTCAGAGCCCCTCCATGGCCTGTTAGGTTGGACCTGGGGTGACAGTGACAAACCCACCTCAAATGGGTTTGAACAAAAAGCGGGTTTAGTGTCCCACATAACTGAGATGTTTTCTTGAACCTTCAGGTGTGGCTGGACCCAGGGCCTCGAGCGATGCTGCCAAGCTTCCTCACCCCTCCTGGGCTGCTTCCTGGCTTTACCCAGCAGGTGAGGTGGGGCTGGCCTCCCTTGGTGACACCCTCCAACCTAGCGGTCCTGGCAGACACCTGTGCAGAGCCCCAACAAATCATACATCCATCCCGGAACACACCGCGCGACCCGGGGTGGGGTTCTCTGGCAGCCTGGCCCGGGTGATGGATGGAAGGACAGGGCCCATCATCAGCTGTCCTACCGGTACCCTATGGGATTGGGGAGCCCCCCACCGAGGAACGCCAAGTAATGGCAGGGCAGGTGCTATGTAGGCTTGGCTATAACCAACACTGTTTAGTCTGTGGGTTCAGATGGGCCCCCGACTCTCACAGGTGAGATTCAGAGGACACCCCACAGGTCATCGAGGCCTCTCCTCAATGTGGCACAATGTGGTCGCACACATGCTCGGCCCCAGGGCGCTCCCGTGGCGGGGAGGCCATGAGAGCCCAGGGCTGAAGCTGGGCCAGGGCTCAGCTCGCTGGGGGCTGCGTCACCTCGCCAGAACTAGGGACGAAGGCCTGCTTGGTGATAAAGGTGCCTGGTGAGAGAGTAGCTGACTGAGGTCTAACTAATACCTTCTGCAAAGAAGTCAGCGGCTGTGTCCGGGGTGCGTGGGAGGCTCTGGCTGGGGCAGGAGGAGGTGAGGCCTAGGTCCCGAGCCTGGTCACCAACACTCTGCCAGGGTTCCCAGCTCCCGGGGGCCCCTGGCACCTCCAGGACCTGAGATAGTCATCCATCCATCCTTCACACTGCGGCTGGAGAGACAGTAGCACCCCGTCCAGCCCCCGCACAGCCCAGGTGGGGACAGCTCCCGCCTCCTGGTGGCCATCCTGCCAGGCCTCACCAGGGAGCCTCCCCCCATCTCAGGAGCACCCCAAAGAGCATTCCGCCCTCTGGGGACCACAAAGGGAACCCCCTTCCACAGGCAGCCCTGGACGGCGGGCCTGTCTGGGAACCCACAGTCCTCCCCACAGGCTTCCCTTCCACAGCCGGGGAGCAGGGGGGGTACCCCGAGTCCCTGGATGGGGAATGATGCCACCTCCTGTCAGCCTAATCAACAACACAGGTCTTCCAGATTCCATGATTGGTTTCAATTAAAGCTTTGCTACTATTTGATTAAGATTTATTGATTTGGGCTGGCTTCCTGAGGAGGTGGGGTCTGGGGATTGATGGGCTCCAGGTGGGCAGGGGGCGCTAAGGGCAGCTGTGCCAGACTTGTTCTTTCCCACAAGGGCGGGTGTGACCACGTGGCTGCTCTGGCCAAAGGAAGGTGTTGCTGGCCAGCCTCCCTCAGCCCCTCCCTGTCCTGGGCTGTGGCTGCCGCCTGCCCCGCCCCAGGCTTGGCTCCTGCCCCTGTCCTCTGCCCTTCATTCTGGTCCTTCCACCTAGAGCTCCTTTTCTGCCTCTCTCTCCCCAGGTTACTCTTGCTTGCCCTTCAAGCTTTCAGGCAAAGTTCGTCCCCCCACTCCGAGAGGCCCCTGAGTCTCCCCAGGCCACCTGTGGGAGCACCCTCCTCTTTGTGGTCCCAGGAGGCCGCCCCAGTCTGTGAATCTCTGGGAGCAGGATGGGCCAGCGGCAGTGCACCCTTCCCTGGCCCGTGTCAGTTGGTCGGGGCGGGTGGACCTCCACCAGCCCAGAGGCCCTGCTGTGGCAGGGGCTAGGAAGGCTGCCTTGGGACTAGAGGCTCTGCAGTCAGGCTCTGTGCTGAGGCCCGAGGTGTTGTCATAGGGAGGGCGCCCTGACCGTCAGGCCTCGTGTCCCGCCGCCTGGCACACCGGAGCTGCCGGCCAGTGCTTGTGGCATGGAACTGAACCCTCCTCTAGGTGCTTCAGTTCCCTAATACACAAAGGGGAGGTGGTGACTGTACATACCCGCCCCCCACCCCCACCCCAGGCCTGCTGGGAAGTCCCCTGGAAGCCAGGTGTGCAAGTGTGCAGCCCACAGCCTGGCCGTGCCAGGGGCGTGACAAAGCCTGGGGGCTGTGCCCTGGAATCCAGCTCCCTGTGGCCTAAGATCTGCTTGGAGGGACCATGCCTGCTGTCCGGAGGGTCATCAGCGCACTCCCCACTGTCCATACTTTTATCTCGGCCCCTGCAGAGGAAATGCAGGTGCCAGATGCGGAGAGAAGACCCAGCACAGTCAGAGACCTTTGAGGCTTTCCGCCTGCTGGGAGCACAGGGCAAACACGTGGCTGGGGCTGAGGCTGGGAGGGGAGCCCCACCTGTCCAGAGGACACCTTATGCTCCAAAGACCCTGGGCTTGCCCCTGCGTGGGACGGGAGAATGTGGCGAGCCGGCCAAGGTCCACCAAGAAACCCACGCTCCCTCTCCCTCCGTGCTGCGTTGACTCTGGTGACGCTGGTCTTGGAAGAACTGCATGTCCCAGAACACTCTGCATCCAGGTGTAGCTAGCTGACTAGCTCTCAGTCAGTGGGTTGCTGGAGACAAAGCTGGGCCTCCAAAGAACAGAAGCCTTGTTACTCTTCCGCAGAGAGCTCTTCCCTCGTCTGCACAGGCCTGGGGCCTGGGGCGCTGACCAGACCAGGAAAGGCAGGCACGTGGGTTTCAGAATCCCTACCCACAGGAAAATCCCCCGCGGCCACCAGGATGCTTACATAAGTGAGAAATAAAGTAGCAATAAAGTTCTTACATAACAGAAATAAAGTTCTGTTATGCTAAACGTCTGAAATTGTGGCTTGTGTTTATATCAGCAGTGGGCCTTGCCTTGGGGGAGAGCAGGCCAGATCGCTGGAGAGGTTGTGGGGTGAGAGCTGGCCCGCTGCTGGTGGAGAGAGGGGAGCAGTGGGGTGTGGGAGAGGTCAGGGATGGGGCTCTGCAGGCACTGGGTGGCCCACCTGGATGTGGACCAGCTGGCTGGAGGGTGGGACTGGTGACTGCACCAGGAGAAGGGGCTCTTTGGGGTGGCTGGGGCCAAGGTGACAAGTGCGGTCCCTGCCACACAGAGTGGGAGGCACCTGTGGAGCACCCAGTGGAGTCGCCCGAGAGGTAGCAAAGGATCTGAAGCTCCATGGAGAGGCTGGAGGAGCTGGGCTGGAGCCGAAGACTTGAGAGCAGGAGGGAGGTTGCTGGAACGGGGGAGCCTGGGATGAAATGCCGTGGCCTTGATCCTGAAGGCTCAAGGCCACACTGAGGGGAGGTGTTGGTGGGCTTTGGGCTGGGCGTGCTGAGGTTGGGCCTCTGTCCTTCCAAGTCCACTGTGGAAGCTGGGAGGTGGTTGACTGGGTGCGGAGTCTGGAGGGAGGCAGGGAGGCCCTCGTGGACCCTACTGCCACAGACCCGGGTGGGATGGAGGGGGGCGGGGTGCAGCAGGGCAGTCCACTCCAAGAGGTGGCTGTGCTGGTGGGGAGAGGCGGTCAGGATGGAGCCCTCAGAGGGGAGCCTTGCCGCCAGCTCATCCCAATACAGCGGCGGTGTTGATTTAAAACGGCTTCCTCGGGGCCATTCTCAGAGCTCTTCCCTCGTCCCTCGTCACGACAGCGGCCCGTTTCAGGTGGGCAGGGCCGAGCGTTGGCATTGTGTGGCTCTAATGGGTAATTACCCTCCAGCAACCGTATTTTCTGAGCAGAAAAAGTGGCGCATCCAGGCTCTGTCCACGGGAAACCGCCATGCGAACCTGACTGTGGCGTTTAATGCGGCACGCCCTGACTATTGATGTCTGGCTCCATACTGATTTTCCGTCCTGTGGGTTGAGTTTGGGTTTGGTATGAGATACAGAACTTGCTGTTTTGGCTCCTCCTCTGTCACCTTCCTGCCCTCAGGTGAGAAGGTGTCACTGCTGCCTTCTCGCACGGTGAAGTTCTTTATCAAGGCCACTCAGCTGTCTAGTAGGAGCCGGGCGCACTCCACCTCTGAGGAGTCTGGAGACCCAGCCTTTGACAGGTGGAGCCGGTTTGAGGGTGGGTGATGAGTTCCCCGTTTAGGGGTCTAGAGTATACCACGGGCCTCGCTGTGGGGAACCTGGAAGACAGAGGCACCAGTGAGGTGGCAGCAGGACCCCATGTCCCAGGCTCTGGTGTCTCAGCCTCTGCAAGCCTCAGTGTTCTCATCTGTCAAATGGAGCCACGCGTCCCTGCCCCCACTGCGTGACTAGCCACAGCCTCCCAGCTGGCCCTCTGCCCCACCTCTCCTTATACCAAGCCCCCTGGGGGCCAGGCTCCGAGCCGGCCACCCCAGGCTCTCTCACATTTGGCGGCAGCCCGTCACGAACTTCTGTCCCCATCACGGCAGGCTGCTTGCGACACCCTGGGCTCATCCGCCGACATGTCCTCAGCCGAGTTGCCATTTTACATGTACTTGTATGCTTCTGATTAATACTTGTTTGCACCGGAGACCGTAAATGCCACACGGACAGTTTGTAATCACCCTGTAGGCCTGGCGTGCAGCACGGGGCCTGTGCTGAATGACGCGCTGAATAGGGTGACCACACACTTCCAAATTCCTCTTCCTCCTTTCCCTGCTTTGGTTTCAGGCCTCTTCTGGGCCACAGAACACTTTGAGAACTTGACTAAAGTGCTCCAGGAACACGCACGTGGGCACGGCTACGCCGGCATTCTCGTCCCTTCCAAAGCTGTCCACAGTCCCCCGGGTCGAGGGCTGAGGTCAGGCACCAGGCTCCACTGGGCCCCTGTTGACATCATGCTTGACCTTCAAGGTCCTGCCCATTTGGGGCAGGGCCTGCAGAATGCCCTCTAATGGAGACATGCAGAGAAGACAGGGTCGGGAGAGAACGCACCGCACGGAGGCTGGAGGTGGACGATGGGAGAGGCTTCGTGGGAGATGGGGCTGTGCCTTTGCTTGGAGACAAAGGACTGACTGAGTCTGTGTTGCCCCGGGCCTGCCTTACCCCTGGGCTTTACTCCGACCTTGAGTTTTAAACTGTCCCCTCTGGGAGCTGAACTCAGAGGGCGGAGTCTCAGAGTTTTTCAATAGAAAGGAGCCCAGACATCCTTTGGCCGAGCTGCTCTGGACCAGGTGTGAACAGTGTGGTCCACGAATAGCACAGGCCCACCAAGGGCAGACAGTGACACAGAAAAGGTGCAGCTCAAGTTCCCCTGCAGCAGGACGGCCCTCTGCAAGCGGCAGGGTGCCCTGGGGGTCATTTAGCTGCAATTCTCTAGGGGCCCTGCCCAGTGGGTGTGGAGCTTTGCTAGTGCCAGGCGGGACCCACTGGGTGCAGCAGTAAGCGGACAGTAACACTAGATGGTCTCCTAACCTGCGGTTTAGCGAGAACAGCCCACGGGTGGGTGGAACAGGACCAAACCCACACTCCAGGGCAAGAGCTCCCTGCAGCTGTGACAGGCTCTAAAGGGGGCCAGGGGACTTGGTCAAGGGCTTCTTTCTGTCCTCATTGAGGAGCCAGTGAGGCCTGCTTGCCTGAGGACCTGGGGAAGCTGCTCTGGGCCCATCCACATCACCCCATGGCTTTGGCCTTGAGTGGAAGGCCTGGGTTTGCCCTTGGACCTTGGCTTTGCATCCCTGTGCTCCCCTGCCCACGGCAGAATTTCAGTGTCCCCTGCAGCAACCTGCCTCTTGCACCCAAGGGCACTGGCCCCCAGGAGGCTTTCTTCCCCTAGTGCTGGTGGCAGAAGCGTCAAAACCCTGCCCTGGGCCTGAGGAGGCATTTATTTCATTTCCTGCTGGGAGTTCCCTCTGGAAACACATCCCCTACTGAGCATTAACAGGGCCTCTGGGCCACTTCCTGTGTAACACCACGAACTGTCCCCCCAGGAGCGGCGGCCATGGAGCAGCTCAGGGCCTGGGCTGTTTCCACACTTGGTGTCTGAGGCCGTGAGGGCTGTAAACGGCTCTGTAAACTACTCCCCTGTGTGAGTGGTTTGAGCAATTACGACTGGCCTTGGAAAGCAGTGAGGGCTGGAGCGTCTCTCAGGTGTGCCCCGCAGGGGCAGGGAAAGGCGACTGGTGGGAGCGGGCAGGGCACCTGGGTGAGACAGGATGTAGTGCAGACATCTGGATGCGCCTGGCTCTGGCTGGGAGGTGGAGTGGCTACCAGCCGGCTGTCCTTCCCTGATTGAAATCATGTGGAGTCTTGCTTAGCTCCTCTTGGGAAATGCTGTCCTAGTCTGACTGTGGGTCTCCCTCCCCACCCCCGCCGGCTGCCTTCCAAGGAGCCTGTTTTGTAACAGTTGGCCCTGGCTCTCCTGTTCTCACCCGGAGCGGAGAGGGGACTGTCATCCTCGAAACAAGGCCTGGTGAACCTGCACAGAGACAGGACGGGGTTTTCACTGGAGGGCGGAGGGCGGAGAGTGGGTTGGGAGGCTGCGCTGTGAGAGCAGGAGCCACTCTCCCTGGAGAGAAGTCAGTGCATTGGGAGACGGGAAACGCGCCGAGAGGAAGAAATCCTTCCATTCAGCTGCCACTTCTGGTGACGGCAAAGGCCACTGCTGGCATCTCCCTTGTTCTTGGTGTGAACACAGTCTTGCGGGGGAAGTATGACAAGTTCTTTTTCCCTCCCAAGAACTTCTCATGCAAATGGAGCCGCGATTAGAGTCAAGTTCTCCCCAAATAAGGAGCTGCTTTGGGAGGAGAAGGAGGGAGCGAGAAAAATGCAGGGGGCGCTTTCACACCTTTGATCCCCCCTCCCACCCCCCCAAACCGCGCTGTTCCCCATCCCCACCCGCTGGGACTCCTTGCCTTGGCTCCATCTTACAAAAATGAGTAAGGACTTTTATTTCTGACTGTGGGCAAAGGAGGGAAGACTTTGAGGCTGCAGGAGCTCTGCCTTCCTCTGTCACTCTCTGAGACACCCAGAGTGGAGTGAGGGAGGTGACAAGACTTCTGGAATGGAGTTGTGGATCTGAGGCGTGCCAGGCCCCTGCCCTGCTGCTGCTGGGGACGAGAGAGATGTCTGAGTCATGGCCTTATTATTACGGTTTTATTTCATCTTTCTGGGGAAAGGAAGAAGGGAAAGCACTGAGCTGGGAAGCCAGAGAATGAGTGAGGTTCCTTACCTCCCAGAGTGATGCCACCCCCAGGCCTCTGCTTTTCCGGAGTGACGCCAGCCCCCCGCCCCCCGGGCCTCTGCTTCCCCATCTTTAATGGGAAGGTGCCCAGTGCCCCCTTGCCTCTCAGCATGGCTCTCAGAATGAAAGAAAAAGAGATGGTTACATGGGGCGTCACCTGGTGCAGGATCTGAGGTGTCGGCGTGAGTCAGATCCCAAAGCCCGGAGACTCATCCGTTATCACAGACTCATTTGACGGGTGGTCAGTGGAAAGCTCAGAGGTCTAAGGCCTTCATTTCTGGGGGGGACAAGAGGCCCAGAGGTAGAGGGACTCAAATTAAGAGACTCTGAGAAGCAGACGGAGTGGGGCCCAGGATTAGAAACACAGCCCCTGACTCCAGTTTGCTTTGGGGCCCCCATATGCTCATGCATCTCACCCGCCTCCAAGAGAAGGGAAGGGAACCTCATGTCTGTCGGGCGCCAGCAGTGTGCCGGCTCCGAGCTGACCACTTTATAAACAGACCTCATCGAATGTGCTCAGCAGCCCTAGGAGAGAGGGCCCAGTGTCATCCCATTTTATAGAGGAGGATGCAAGGCTCAGAGCAAGTGGCTCACTCAAACCAGCGAGTGCTGGGCTGGAGTTCAGAAGCAGGTCTTTCTGACTCTGACTCCCTGGGCGTCGGGCTGCAGAGAAGGAGGACCGGACAGCTCCTAGTGGCCTTTCCCCCGAGCCTGGGACTGGGCAGAGCTGCTCTGTGCTGGTGCTGGTGCCATGTCCGAAGCCCCATCCCCTCCAACGCCTGTCCCTTCTGCACGGGGATGTGCTCACTGCCTGGTGCAGGCTGTGGAGCAGGGAGTTGGGTGTGGGGATGCCTGGGAGGTGTCTGGTGTCACTGTGGCTGTTTCCTCCCTGCAGGGCAGGTGCTGCAGTGAGGCTGACCCCCCAGCACCTTGAAACCCCAGACCTTGAACTAGAAGGCAAGGCTGGCTGCCTGATGCTTCCTCTGCTCTTCTCCATCAGCCTTGGGCTCAGACCCATATCATTGAAGGGGGCATCCCAGCAGGGCTCCCTTCCCTAGTTCCCCCAGCAGGGCAGCCCCCCAGGCTGAGAATGAAGGGTCCCCAACACGGTGCTCTGCTCCTCCCTCCCCCAGACAAGGCTCTGCCTTCAACTGGCTCCACCCAGTGGGCAGCTGGTCAGCCTCTGCCGCTCCCATCCTGATGGCCAGCTCAGTTTATGTTCTTACAGTATTCTTACTTGCAAACTTTTAATGTTTTAATTATTTTAGACATAAATGTTTATCAATTATTTATAGATAAAATTGTATATGCCCACAAATTTACATGCTATGTATAAATTCTGTTAAAGCCTATATATGACATATCAATTACTAGATATTACATGTTACACATGTGCTATATATGTTCTTATATGTTCTATAACATAACCCAACATATAAATATTATATGCACTTAGATATATGCTTTATATATTCCATATACTTTTATAGTTTTGAGTGCTTGAATACCAGCTCTGCTTCTCACTAGCTGTGTGTCTCTGGGCAAATTACTTAACCTTTCTGTGCTCAGGGCACAGAAGGTATAACATAAGCTTTTTATTAAAATAACAATTGAAAAAATATATTCATAATATTTATTTTAATAACAATTAAAAAATCTTATGGTGATACTCAGGAAAATATTCTTACAATATCCGCCTGTTGCCATTGTCCCACTCACTTCTCCTATGTTCCTGCGCTAAGCCCAGAAGGGGCCTGTGCTTCTGTCCCACCAGCAACCCGGGGCCTGCACAGCCCCCGCTCCCGTCCAGGCTGGATGCTAACAACGTCTGTAATTGTGCCAACTCTCTAGGCAAAAAGGAGCATCTCTTTCTGTGCGGCAGAGGAGTTATTCTAGAATCTCTATTGGCTTAGCTCCAGGCATTGCTCTGTTCTGGGGTGAGGGACAAGCAAAGGGAAGACAGCCTCCAGTTTGCTGAGCGCCTGCTGTCGTGAAGAGACAGGCAGGGAGGGAGAAGAGGGGAGACTGGGGCAGAGCTGGAGACGGGATGGCGGGGGTGGGGGGCAGTCCCCGCCTCTCTCAGATCCACACGATTCACCTTTCAGTCAATGGAGGGGTAGAGCCTGGAGGTGAACTTGAGCTTGTCCGACTCTGAAGTCCTACAGTGGCAGAGACCAAAGGAGCAAATGAGCGGCCACACCTGGGGAGAGACCGACAGAGAAAAGGTAGAGTCTGCTGGAGACAAGTCCAGGGAGAGAGACAGGCAGAGAGAAACCCAAAGGGAAGAGACAGAGGAGGCAGAGCAAGAAGAACAGGTGCTTGGAGAGATGAAGAGTGGGAGACATGGAGAGAAAGGTGTGCTAAGACAGAGGAAGAGGGGTAGGGGAGAGAGAGGAGAGAGGAGGGAGGCCAGACCAGCTCAGGGACCACCCCAGAGGACGGCCTGCACGGCTCCTTTCAGCCCTGGCCCGTGCCTCTCCGGTGGCCCCTAGTCTTCCTAGGAAGGACCCAAAGCTCCAGGTGCAGAGGCTCCTGGAGAGGATTTTGTCTGGACCTGGAGCTTCGGGGAACCGGGAGGGAGGATGGAGTCCCAGGAAGCTGAGCTCGGTGCCTCCTGTGGGAACGTGCCTGCCTGCCTGCCCAGGCTTCACAGCCTTGGCCAAGCCACTCAGCTTAAACTGACCAGGAGATTCAGCCACAGGGCCATTTGGAAGGAGATGGGACAATGATTACAACTTGCAGGCAAGCTTAGTGCCCACGTCGGCTCCTTACAGCCGACCACAGTAAAAGCCACCTAACCCGCCCCTCAGCCCAGCCTCAAATCAGAGCAGCCCACTGTGTCCTGAGTGGAAGGGGAGCTGGATCTTGAGCCCGCAGATGCTGAGTTCGAAGGGCACTGGACCAGGAGCCAGAGGCCTGCATTCCTGGCCACCCCTCACCTGCCCAACCTCCAAGGCCACAAGCAGTGGTGGACAGACAGGCCCAGAGTCGGAACGACCTGGCTTCGATCTTGCCACCTCTCGGCTCTGTCTGTGACATAATAGGCGAGTAACTCAACTCTCAGTGTCCAGGACCCCTCATCTGCTCAATGGACACCTGTTTTACAGCACTGTCGGTCACAGGGCCAGGAAGACAGCAGGTGTCAAGCTGTAGGCTCCAGGCGGGGCTGCGTGCCCCTTTCCCTGTTCCCCTCAGTGTCCTCATCTGTGCAATGGGCTGGCTTTCTTGAGCGCCTTCCAGCTCGACTGATTTGATTGACCCCAAAGGGTTTGCCGGACCCATTCAGCTGGTGGCCCCAGGCACTGTCTTCACCCAGTGCGGTGAACTACTTCTCCTACACCTCTCGGCCCATCAAGCCTCCTCACCTTTAGCACAGAACAGCTGGGAGGGGCCCAGGATCACCTGCCCCAGGAAGCTTGGGAATGAATGTCAGAAGTGAGAGGAGAGGGGCGATTTCGTGGTGGGGAGGGGTGTTGGGGTGTGTCTCTCCAGGTCAGAGCCGACTCCTGATTCTCAGCAGTGATGTTCCGGGCAGTGGCTCCTGGTACAACAACCCCGTCCTCTCACTTACACACTGACGGCGCACACTCACACATGCTCCCGCTCTCACAAACATACCCACTGGTGCATGCACACACATGAAGGAGAAGCAGGTCCTGGTTTCAAAGGCCACAGGAGGAGCTGGGCGGGAGGGACCTTTCTGCTGTTTACCTTGGGGCCGCAGGTGTTAGCGGGTCCTCCCCTCCCTGAGCAGCCTCCTGTTCCTACCCTATGTGCTGGGAAGGCAGGGCTGAAGGACTCCTTTCCTGTCCTGCGATGGGGGTGGAGGGGCGAGGGCAAATTGCAATGGTGGTGTGTGCTCGAGCGTGTGCGTTCCTCACGAGCTGGGTGGCTGGGCTTGGCAGGGAGCAGCGCGGAGCAGCTCATCCCTGGAGGTCTTTGTTGATCGTTTGCACTTGGGGAAACAGTGTTCTTACAGTTGATTGTGTAAGCTCAGGTTTCTCTTCCTTTGCCTTGTTGGTGGTGCTTCCAGGGTGGTGCGCCAGTCTTGCTCATCTGCCCCTGGGGAGAGCCTGGACGCCATCAGCAGTCGGACTTGGACGGCCAGAGCAGGGCCGACAGCTGCCAGGCCAGCAGGCACCCAGCTTCTCAGTGCTCATGACGGGGCCCATATACCGGGTCTCTCTCTGCTGGGCCTGCAGCCCAGTGGCCACAAGCCCGACCCTTCACACTCGCCAGCTGTGAAATCCTGGGTCATTGACTTAATTCTTTGTGTCTCAGTTTCCTCACCTGGAAAGCAGGGATGGAGGCACTAAAGCCAGTCTCAGAGAAGGCTGCAAGGGCTCTCCACTTCCACACGGCAGACCGAGGGGGAGACAGTGGTCCGTGCGCATTGAGGTTCCCTCTACTTCCCTTGAATGGGAGGCACTAGTGGTGGTAGGAAGTTCCTTGTGGCAGGAGGTAATCAAGGAATAGATTCACACTCATTTGACATGAAAGGCCTTTCAGTGCCACTCATGCTGTGCAGTGTAGCGATGTGTGGGGAGGACACGGGAGGGAGGGCCAGCTAACTGAATTTGCAGAGTGGCGTGAGGGTAATGTGCTTATGTAAAACCAGCGGACCAAAAATACAGACTAAGAAAACCCAGAGGCCGCACGATTAGTAATAAGAAACAAACGAGCTGTTGCCTCTCATTTTCTTCCCTGACGTGGCCATGAAGGGTTTCCTGTCATTCGCCAGCGGTAAGGGCTCTCGACTGTCAGACCTCCCCAGGCCTGGCGCTGCCTGGCGCTTGCTTGTCCTGAACCCAGGCTGGTCTGGCTGAATTTACAGCCTGCACATTGTAACTTGGAAGTTGTCACTTCCTCCGCTGTCTAGAGCACTGAGGTTTTGTAAGAGACAGATGAGAAATACGGGTGTGTGGGGGTATCCAACAGGAGTTTATTACTGTGGGCTCCCTAGGTGTACGGCACTGTGCTCAGTGATGGTGATTCAAAGAAAACCTGCAAACCAACAACTTACCAACACATTTACCAACCTACCAGCCACCAACCAACTTACCAGCCATGCTGCCAACCAGCTTAGTAACCAACCTGCCAACTAACAAACTAACCAACCTTGCAACCACCCAACCAGAAACCAACAACCAACTAATCAACACACCAATCAACTTACCAATAAATTTCCCAACCTACCAACCAACAATGAGCCAATCAACCTACTAGCCATGTTGCCAACCAACTTAGTAAGCAACCTACCAACTAACGAACTAGGCAACCATGCAACCACCTAGCCTACCAATAAACAACCAACAGACAAATCAACCGACCAACGAACCAATCAAACAATGGCAGCACCCGTGTTGCTAGGGAGAGATTGTCATTGAGAAGTCCCACAAGTGAATACGAAGTGCCCCTCTGGTAAGGGCTGGGAGGCAGAGAAACATGTCACCTGAGAGCTTAGAGCAGGACACACTGACCTGGCCGGGAGGTCCTGCAGGCTCCTCTGGACGTGAGGCCTGAGCTGGGATTTGGTGGAGGAGCTGGAGTGAGAAGTAACGGGACGTGTGCTGACGTCAGACGCAGGAAGCTCGGCTGGACCACTCTTGCCCTTTGCAGTTCCTCCTCCTTAATTGCCGGACTCCTAGTGGGGCATCACCCACCAGGATCTGGTGGTCCTGGATACAGCCTCGAGAAAATGAGAATCTCATTTGAGGGTGGTCTGGCCTGGTGGCCTTCTCCCTAGAGGCACAGATAGAGGAGAGCAAAGAGTATCAGATCAGGGATCCCACAGCTGTGGGGTCAAATCCCAGCTCCTCCACTAAATAACCATGTGTCTTTGAGAAAGCTATTTCTAGTCTAGTTTCCTCATCTAGCAAATGGGAATAATTACAGCCACCCACAGAGTGACAGCTGTCCACCCCGCAGTGCCCAGGTGGTGGCCACTGTTTTCATGGCAGCTCCCCAGTGGATGGTAGCCTTGCTGTCCCCCTGGGTTCCTTCACAGGAGATGGTATGTCTCTGGGAGACCAAGGGGCTTGGTGGATACTCCCGTTCAGGCCACATGTCCAAAGCATCCTATTTTATTTAACTCCAGAAAGTTTGCAAAACTCATCTGTGCCATTGGTGACATAAACATTCTCATCAGCTACTTTTTTTCTAAAAGCAACCGCCAACCAGCAGAAAACCGTGACAGGTTGTGAAACGGGAGGTTTCAACAGTAGCACCGAGATCTGATAGACGTTGCCTTTCCAAGTGATGTCCCAGAACAAGCGGCAGATTTTTGGAGGGAAACTGACCCGGGTTTTAAAGTCTCCACTCATGCGGAGTGAAGAAGACGGGTGTGGGGTGGTGAAGGGAGAGGTCTGGGGGAGAGATCACTTGGTGAGAGAAAATTCTCGCCCTCCTAGAGTCTAGTGAGAGGCTCTTTACGTCTGTCCCTTGCAGAATGGACACGTGGGACCTGTGGTCCAGCTCCTGTCCAAGAAAAGCATAAGTTGTGCAGCAGCTGTCAGAGGGGCCAGAGCTGCGCTGGCCGCATAGACTCTGCTCTCCATACCCACAGGCCAGAGCCGGGCACACTCACGTGGTCCCTTGGACCCAGGAGCCACGCACTGGGAGGGGCCAGCCTTGAGACACCTGGGTGACTCGAGTAGACTCAGCAGGGGGCAGCTGGTGCGCCAGGCTTCCTGGGTCCATGGAGAGGGAAGTGACCAGCGGGCAGAAGAAAAGAGCGACCTGGTCGAGGGGGCTGTGGGCAGTGGTCTCTGGCTCTGGTGGTGCCGGGCAGGTCAGAACTTTTCCGTTCCATTTCTCTGCCTCCTTCCACTCCCTGCTGTGCCTTAACCCGGACCTGGAGGGAGAGGTCCCACATAGGGGCCGGGACATGGGGAGTCGGTGGGAGGTGACAGGAGAGAGAGAGGCAGCATCAAGCAGGTCCTCTGTAGTCAGTGACCGGTGGGGCAGGGGACAGGACTGAACTTTAAATCTCCTCTGAAGTTTTGATTATGATGGGGCATAAGACACTTTTAATTGCCAAAGTGACTCTGTTGGTGACTTTAAGTGACAATAACATTTTTATGGCCTGTGTGACCTGCAAAGTCAGAGGCCTTCTGTGGTCATCCAAGGGACTGAAGGAGCTTTCCCATCAAGCAGGTTTTAAAGGAACAGCAGGAGGCAAAGCAGCATTGCCTGCGGTCATAGCCCAGGAATCCCGCTTGCCAGGCACATCGGCTCACACACCCACTAAAGACCGAAGACCGGGAGCAGACTGCCTCTGACCCCTGGGTGGCCTTGAACTGGTCCCTTCCCCACACCAACCCTGCGTTTCCGGTGTGTGGGATGAGGTGCAGTGCCCTGGTCTGGAGGGCTCCTGTGGCCTCCTGGTAAGGTGTTGGGGTCAGTGATCACTTTTCCTTTCTTCTGGAGACCCTCCGTCTTCAAAGACTCTTAGGGCCCCGAGACCCAGCTCTCCGGATCTCACGGTGCAGTGAGGAGAGGGAGGAACTGGACGCAGATGAGTGTCCTTGAATAATAATAGGTCAATCGCTGCCAAGTCCTGGGAGCAGGTGGGACCTGAGGCAGCGAAATGGTGACCCTGTGAAAACCCTGGGGAAAGGGTCCAGCAAAGGGTGTGAGGCAGGGCCTGAAGGTGGCAGACTGGAGGGCCAGGGGAGGGCCAGGGGGCTGGCGTGGAGGCTGGTGGGGGCCGAGGTCAGGAGGCAACAGGAGGGGGCATGACACATAGGAGGGGGACCCCAAAAACCTGGAATTTCATTGTTAAAATTGGGTGTTGATTCTTACATGTTTAAACTTCAGTCACCTTCAAAGTCCCCTCCATGTGATGCAGTATCCCTATTGAGAGTTTTTCCACTGCCCACAATAGTTTTTGAGCTTGTCGATGTTGATGCCTTTTAGTGCTTCTGCTGTTTTTTGTTTAACCTCTTCCACAGCAGCAAAACGTTTCCCTCTGAGGACTTTTTTCATCTGGGGAAACAAAAAAAATTCACTTGGGGCGAGACTGGGTGAATAGGGAGGGAGGGACATGGGGGTCATGCCTTTTTTGGTCAAAAACTGCTGAATACTCAGCAAGTTATGGGAAGGTATGCTCATAAATCACCCATCGTGAAATGGGCAAATGCATTGAAACAGTCTTCCAAAAAAAAAACCTCACTGAAGCCGAATGCAGCCTCTCACAACAACACCAGCTGGTGCAATGATACAGATGGTTTCTTAGAACACTCATCTAGTGGAGGAAGCCTGTCCTACAAGGGGCCCGCCCTCCAGGAGATAATTTCATGTTGTTTGGGTCCTCTCTCATAGACCCTTGAAGGCTGAGGTCAGGGCCAGTTTGGGTCTCTGTGTGAGGTGACGTGATGGGTGGCAGGTTCCAGGCAGAGGAGTGAGCAAATCTGACTTTGTGGGGAAGGGAGTAGTTGTGAGTGGGAAGGCACCAGCTGTGGCTCATGCTGGGTCCTGATGGAGCAAACAGGGGCAGCTCCTGGCTTATGTCCTGATCCCACAGTCTAGGGGAGAGCACGCTAGTCAGACGCAGGATCTATTTTAGACCAAAGGGACACCAGGGCAGTGGCCACTTTGAAGAAGGACACTAATATAAAGACTGAAAGAGTGTCTGCTCCTTGGGCAGCACCACAGGTCCAGGTAGATGCTTAAAGCTTTGTAGGAGCCATCTTCACAGCAGCGCCTGCAGGTAGGCTCCATTTTTGTCTCCAGTGGACAGTTGGGGAAACTGAGGCATGCCTCACCCAGGGTCTCAGGGCCAGTAAGAGGCGGAGGGGGATTTGAGCCCAGGTGTGGCTGGTGGTAAGACCTTCGCTCCCAACCACTTCCTGCCCAGGGACCCAGCGGAGCAACGGAAATGAAGGGGGGGAGGGCTTTGTTTTCATCCTTGACCTGGCTGGGTAGATGGGGCTCCATCTGTCCCCGAACCACAGGGCTGGGCGCTGAGCACAGGTGGGCACCCAGCTCTCTCTAGGCCAGCTATTGCCAAAGGACCTGCTGGCATCCGTTAGGAGCCAGACCCTCTGCTGAGCTCTGTGGGGAATGGGGGTGGGGTGGGAAGTGCATCCTGAGATTCCCACCCCCTCCCCATCCTTAAAGTTTCTATTCAGGAAGATATTTATTGATGGGCAAGCTGTTTGTTTAATGCTTATCAAGAAAACACTTATTGGGGTTTTATAACATGATTACTACTAGTCGAAGCCCGGTGGATTTTTTATGACCATTTTACAGATGGGACAACTGAGGGCAGGGAGAGATGCTGAGCGGGACCGGCACCCAGCCTTCTGCACCTTCCCAAGGCCAGAGACTGTGCGTGTGGCGAGTGTGGAGGGTGCGTCTTCTCATTTTAATGGTATGCAACCTCCTGAAGGGGCTTGCTGTTCACGAACGCTGGCTGGGCGCCCGAGCTCTCTATGAGATGCGTTCAAACTCAGGCTTTGGCAAATTTGATTTTCACTGAAAATTACCCATTTTTTAACATTTAAAATGTTATCGAGCCATGTGGCCATTGCCGTCTTGGGCAGAAAACATCTTGGATGAATTTGCATTTTTAATTCTTGGCATTTTTATTTTGCTTCAGTTCCCAAAGAGTTTTTTTTTTTTCTTAAAAAAAAAAACATTAGAGAACAGAGGCAGCCCGCCACAGGGCCAGGGTGGCAAGAGAACAGAATGATAACAGCAGTAATGCGCGCTCCCTCGCTGCTAATTGCACCGAATTCCACCGAGCGCTCCAGCAGCAGAGCCTGCCTGCCCCTCTCCACCCAGCGTCTCCTGCAGCCTCTTAATGGTGGTGAGATAATCGCGCCTTAATGGGCTGGCTCCTCCGGGGGTGGCTCTCTGCTGCGAGGCCGGACTTGCCTGGCAAGTGCTGGGGAGGCAGCTCCGTGGGGCCTGCGTTCGTTAACAGCAGAGCGTGCTTTCTCGTCCTCTTTGCCTAGGGCCTGGCTGCAAGGCTGGCCCAGGACTCTTGCAGGGCTGGAGGCGTTGGTCCAAAGGGTGTCACAGCTGCACAGGACTTGAGAGACCCGTGGACCATGTTTCAGAGGGGGAAACTGAGGCTGAGAGAAGAAGGAGGGAATGAGGGCTCTTTATCTATGATTTGGTGATCGTTTCTCAAGCGTCTATTTTGTGTCAAGTAGCGGAGGAGAAGGCTGACCGGCTGTGCCGTAATCCTGGGGCCAGGGTCAGCAGGGTACACAGAATACGTAAATGCAGAGGGCCAAGTGCCAGGAGCGTGGATATGCAGGTGCCAGGTGAGGTCGAAAGCAAGGCCCCGCTCTGGCCCTGCTCCCAGGTACCTGAACCCTCACACAGCCCTGAAGGTAGGTATTTGAGCACTATTGTATAGACGAGGAAACCCAGGCATGGAGGTAGGTGTCATGCTCAGTTTATAGATGAGAAAGCTGACGCCTGGAGTGTTGAGCTGATCTGGCCCCCGCCCCCTCCCGACCACCATTGCTGGGAATCACGGAGAAGGTACCGGGAGCCTGTCCTGCGGGGAACTCACGGTCTGGTGTGGGGAGCAGAGACTACAGACAATTGTAAGGAGGATGGCTTCAGATTCGATCAGGGCGTGGAGGAAAATGCAGCAGGACCCCGGGAAAGAGGGTGACCTAGTGAGGCGTGGAAGCCGCCTCAAAGGCCTGGACATGAGCGCTGTTTCATTTAGGGATGGACAGGCCCCGAAGGACAGCCTGCAGGGATGTGGACTGGACCCCGCACCCTGCGTGGGATCCACGTTCTGCTGGCTGTGTGGCCATTGACAAGTTATTCAGCCCATCTGGGCTCCTGTTTCCAAGTCTACATAATGGAATGGTAATGTCTCTAGCAGTCCAGACTGTTGTGCAAATTACAGAAATTATATATGCACACCATACATATTCGACATACACCTATATTCCCCTTAGCCAAGTGCCCCAGCGCGCGCCGGGTGGGACCCTTTCTCTACCTCTCCCAGAGCCAAGTGTACAAACCCCAGGCTGCATCAGTCCTCCCCCTCCAGCGACTCTGACGTGTGGGGCCGTTCAGCCTGCTTTGAGAAGTGAGGAAGCCACATTTGAATTTGTTAAAAAAAAACAACAAAAACAACAAAAAACAACAAAAGCCCCAAACCAAACAAACACGGCGCGACATGGACGCTGTTTCCTTCAGCCGGCGCCTTCCGCAATATGGTGCTGCGGGCCCGGAACGCTCGGCCACAGATGGCGTGCTAGGTACCAGCCCTGTTTTCTAAATACCCGGCTCCTCAGTGTAAATGGTAGCACTCAGACACATGGTGCCGCTGGCTCCCGGAGGCTCCGGCAACGTGCTTCTCTTGGCCTGGTGCCCCGGGTCCAGCTTCCTGCCTCCAGATGGCGGGCATCGGAATCCTTCGAGACGCGGGAGAAGGATGCTGCCACTCAGGTTAGAGGTAGGGGCCCTTTGCGGCACCACCGCATACAACTTACTCTCCCACCTGTGGCCTCACGGTACAGCCTGTAAGATGGGGTGCACACAGGAGGGGCACCTGTGGGGAAATCTACAAATGATGTCATGATGAGGCCGGGCTCGAACCCAGCTCTTCCGCAGCTGTTCTTCAAGCTTCGTGTGCATTCTAGAAGGACTCACTGAGCACCCACCTCAAAGGCAGCTAAAGGATGTTGGGGGCAGAGGCAGGGGCACCCATCTCCCACCTGAAGGAAGAAGTCTCTGCTTTTGCACCTTCAGGCTTGCAGGCAGCCTGGCAGAGGAGCCTCCCTGCACCCTTGAGTTTGAATTCCTCCTTCACTCTGTACCAGTGACTTCACATTGCTGAGCCTCTCCAAAGCTCACTTGCTTTATCTGCGGAATGGAAATAATGTATCGAGGGCAGGGTTTGGGGGAGCAGGCAAGAGAGGGATGTATTGTCTTCAGGGAATTTAAACAACCATGAGACCGACTCAAACTGGAAAACGGATTGCCTTTGTATGATGCTTTGCACTGACAATTGCAAACAATGTGGGTGATAGACTCCTTCCCCCTGAAATCTTTTGTTGGTCTAAGTTTTTAAACAATTGGTGCATTTAATTGTGACTCTAAACATCTCCTGCAGTGTCAAGTTCACACGTTTTCATTACTTATCCTTCAATATCAATTGTGTCCTGTTTGGAGGTTCTACTGTCGGCCTCTAACACTCGGTAGGTGCGTGGACTCAACTACATGCATTCACCTGGAGAGTCCCTAGCAGCATGCAGCCACTTGAGCTTACCTAGGACACCCCATGGTCCTATATATTCCTTCATTCAAGCAGTAGATTTGCAATATAACAACCACCACCCCGTCTTTGCTGGGGACTACTCTCCTCAGGGCAGCACCTGGCACTCGGCTGCTGCTAAATCAATCAGAGTTACCTTTCATCTGGAAATATGGGCCCTCCTGCTGTGAAAATGGGCATAAGAACGTCTTTCTGCATTTTCGGTTCAAGCCCCAGCTTTCCCACCTGTTGGCACATCACAAACGCCATGAGGTCTACTTTCCTTCTCTGAAAAGCGGGGGTCACACTGTCGACTCCGGTGGGCAGGGGTGAGCTCACCTCCATAAAGAGCCTGGCTGAGCCCCTGGTGTCCCAGAGCCGGCGCAGGCCCGCTCAGCTGCTGCCCCCCGAGGGTCCGGGCCCTATCCCTGGCCTTTATCCTCTCCGAGCTTCACCTAGTCTTGGCTCCCAACACTGGCCCTTCTGGAGGACCTCAAGTTTCCCTCCCTGTAGTAATGTGGGGGTCTCACTTGCAGGACACACCTAGCAAGTGGAGCATAGGCGGAAGGATATCGAGGCGTGTTTGGTGTTGGGGGAGGGGAGGTCTGAAGTGGGTGGGAAGCCCTGGGGCCAGACTGGGAAGGCGCGGACACCGGGAGCACACCGGCAACGTAGAGGAAGCAGGAAGAACAAACACAGTCTCACAACTGAAGCCGCCACCCCCCTTCACAGTTGCTGCTGCTGCTGCTGTGGCGGCAGGGCAGCCCCCATCACTCTGAGGTGCTGATTCAGATAAGATTCAGATCCTGGAAGGCCATTCTTTGGGGAAGGAGCTCAGGCCATATTGCCCACCCTGTACCTTACCAGGGCAGGGACAGTTAGAACGGGGTCCTCAGGCTTTCAGAGAGGGAGGCTTGTCCCGGCATCACTGTAAGAGAACACACACCAAGGAAGCGTTCCGATTTCCCCAAGGAGATCTGACACGCCCTGGGGAGGTGGCGGGGACCAGATGCAGGGCAGCGGACGGCACTGAGTCCACCACACCCACCCTTGGCTCTGTCCTTTCCAGGCCTTGGCAGGGCCCCAGCCACGCCACTTCTTGGTTCACCGAAGAGAGGTTCCACTGGGGGTGTCCATCCTGCGGCCTATGGGCCCCATGTGGCTCAGAATGGCTGCGAATGTGGCCCCAAATTGTAAATTTGTACCATCTACAAAATTGTAAATTTGCTTAAAACATTATGAGATGTTTTTATGATGACGTGTCACAGTGTATTTAATGTGTGGCCCAAGACAACTTCTCTTCTTCCAATGTGGCCCAGAGACGCCAAAAGGTTGGACAGAATCTAACCGTACCTGCTGGATTCGAACACCTTGACTTCTAGACCGAGGTCTGGGATGGGTAGTGCTTCTGCTTGAGTAACAGTGAGGCTGGCATGTAGTTGCTGCTGGTAGGAAGTGGGGGTGAAGAAAGAAAACTTTATTTAATAAGCTCCTAGGACCTACGAGGGCTTGGACTGTACATTTCGCAGTCCCTTACCCTTTTCCAATCACAGCCGGAGTCCTCGGAGGTGTGCCCTTACTGCCATTTGCAGACGGAAAACGGAGGTGCCGAGGATTCAGGTGGAATTCCCCACCATTCCGTTTAAGGTGGTTGGACATAACTATGAGCAAGGGACCAGAGTTAAATGAAGCCAAAGGGAACGAAATGGAGTAGGAGTGGATAGGATTGAAAGAAAGCAAATGAATCCCGTTTGGGCAAGCCAAGAATCAGGAACTCCCCGCCGACACAAGTGGCAGAAACCTCTAGGGAAAATTGGCCTTAGGTCTTTCCCAAATCCGTGTCAGCTGGACATTTTGGGGGAGGGAGCGTCTGATTGGTTTAGAATGGGTGACCTTCCCGAGCGTGTGGTCTTGCAGCTGGTTTAACTCTCTGCTATTGTTGCCATGTGGAAATTCGTAATACTTTGTGAACAAGATGTCTCACAAATTATGTAGCTAGTCCCGCTTTGGCCAGGCGAGTGCAAGGTGCTTTCGCGGACAGCCCTATCAGGGTCGCACACAGCGGAGGTCAGGGAAGATCCTAAAGCATGAGTGGGGGTGCTGTCGCGTGAAGGGGGTGATGGAGGCCAGGCAGGTAGGCAGGCGTGCAGGCAGAAACAACAGATGCCCATTACAATCCGCATCCGGTCAGCCCAACATCCCCACACGCCTTTCCTCCATACATACAATGTCGCCTTGCACCCAAATCTCATTGACCAGAAGTCGTCACAGGGCCCTGACTTAACTGCAAAGGAGGCTGGGAAATGCAGTGCTTAGGAAGCAAAAATAAGGTTATAGAGCATCTGCGTTTTGGCCGCAGCCTGTTTTCCTATAATCATAAGCCACCCCGAACTATATACTCTGTCTTTCATACTACATACTGCAGACTGGTCGTCGATGGGTGAGAAAGGAGCGGTCGTGGAGACGCGGAGAAAGGGAAAAATAAAATAAGAGCCTGTAAACACACATGATAGCAACCTGCTTTCAGGCGAGGATTTCTGTCGATAAAGCTCTCTGCATCTGAGGTAAAAAATAGATGAAAAATAGTTACCGATATTAAAAACAAAATCTTTCAGTAGGTGAATGAGTCATCTACCACACACAGAAAAGGAATTAGACAAGTGAATTAGAAGAGTGAACTGATTAAGTCTTCCAGAACTAGTACATAGAATTAAAGATAAAAGCCATTTAAGGCATGGAAAATAGAAAAGAGAACTTAAAAATATAGAAGGCAAGATGAGGCATTTCAGCATGTGACTAATAGAATGGAAAATATGGAAGAGATGGCAAGTATTAACAAAATAGCATTTATGAGGGAAATAAAGAGACATGGAATATAGAATGAGAAGCTTCAACATAAATCTACCAGGAGGAAAATTATTGAAATAAAAATGTAAAAGAGAATTTAAGAGTCATAGAAGATGGAAGAGAGAGGGAGGGAGAGAGAGAGTGGGGGAGAGAGAGAGAAAGGAGGCTGGGGTAAAAGATACTTAAAACAGTAATAGTTGGAAAATTTTCAGAACTGTGGAAAGCCCCATAAGCTCCATGCTTAGAGGCTTTATAATGAATCTGCAGAACATCAAAGACAGAGGACACCCTAGGGGCCACCAGAGAGGAAAGCACGGACTGCCTTCAACAGAACACCAATCAGATTATTAACCCAATGCTCATGAACATCAACATGTGCCAGAAAGAAACAGGATAATGTCTTTGAAGTTGAGAGAACATGACTGTGCACCTGTAATTCTATACCCAACTAAACTATACTCTAAGGGTGAAGATGACAAAGATATTTTTAGATAAACCAGAATATAGAATAGATGCTCCCTAACATAATTATCAAGTGAATTACCTAAACAAGAAAAGACATTCCAGAAGGAAGGAGTGGGAAGGAAAAGAAACAATATTAAAATTTAAGGATAGAGACTAGAATGATAGAACGCACAACTTCTGAACCAGTAGTGGAAAAGAAAAGAAATATAAAAAGCTCGATCAATTCAACAAAAGAAATAAAAAGAGAAAAACAAAAGAGGCAAAAAGAAGGCAAGAATGTAGAAATAAGTCCACATATATTACTCACCACGATCAACGTAAATAGGTTAAACTTACAATTAAAAGTCAGAGACTCCAGGTTAGATTTAAAATATGAAAGTATATGATAGTGACAAGAGACATCCTTAAAAAATTCATAGGATGTCTAAAAATTAAGGTATATAGAGAAGATATGCTAGACATTTACTAAGCAAAAGAAAGCTAATGTAGTGTTCTGAATAGCAGGCAAAATAGAACTTAACATGAGTAACATTATAAGTAGTATTTAAATTAAAGAGGGCTATTTCATATTGATAAAAGTAACCCATTAGGATGACATAACAATAATTAATTCGTACATACCTAACTTATAGCCTCAAAATATAAAGAGCACCAACAGTCAAAACAATAGGGAATAATTGTTAAAATTTTTGACTGTAATAGAAGGTTTAATACCCATCTCCCAAAAAAGGATCATCAGGCAAATAATAAATAAGTAAATAAATATACAGAAAAACAAGCTCTGTCTGCCATAAAATATATAGAAACTTGCTCTTTGGAGAACATACATTATCTTCAAGCACGTATTGAATATTTACCCCAAATGATAATGTATTAGACACTAAGGAAGTCAAACACATTCCAGTAATAGCCATTATTCAAACCACATATTCTGAGCAAAAGAGGTAAAATAAAATATCAATAACAGGAAGGGAGTTCTTTCCCATGTATTTAAAAATATTAAATATAAAATCTCTCTCTTAAATAATGCAGGAGTTAAAGAGAAATCATAAGGAAAACAATGAAATATGTAGAACCGATTATAAACAAATCACATGTAATAGCTTGGGAGACGCAGATCCATTTGTCGTTAGAGGAAAGTCAATGGTTTCATGTGCATTTATTGGGAAACAGGAGAGTCTGAAAATAAATGAGTTAAGTGTGCAGTTTAAGAAGCTACAGCATGAGTGCCTTCCCCCCAGCAGCCTCCTGTGGGGAGACCAGAAAGAGTTGATACAACTGGATTTGTCACCTGATTAAGTTGACCTGAATCCAGCGTGCTCTCCGATTCATCCGTTTTGCATTGACTGAAACTGTAGAACTTAATAGGGGTGTGATTAGGGTCATTATCAAATATTTGATGATTGCAATTCTCCCAGGGGTGTGGTATTTATTTTTATTTTTCATTTTGAAATAATTTCAAACTTATAGGGAAGTGGCAAGATAGTACGAAGAGCTACCCTTGAACCACTTGAGAATAGGATGCTAACATCACGCCCCATCACCGGATATTTTAGTGCGTATTTCCTGAAGGAGAAAAGGATGTGCTTGTACAGAACCACAATACGGCCGTCAGAATCAGAAAATCATTTCTGATCCGTTACTACCACCCATCCATAGACCTTGTTCGATTTTGCCAATTGTCCCGAAAGTGTCCTATATAGGAAAGGAATCCATGATCAAAAGTTGTGTTTAATTGTCACGTTTCTTTAATTTCCTTAAGGCTGGCGTGGTCCCAGTGTTTCCCAAACTCTTAGGACATGGGCACTTTAGACGACAGATGAGTTATTTGGTGTGCCGTCTACCATTCTGAAGCTGTCTGATGTTTTCTAACGACTGGATTCAGGACATGCGTCTTGGTCAGGAACATCACAGAAGTGATGCTCCGCCCCCCTGTTCTCTTACTGTGTGAAACCATTCGGGCCGACAGAACAAAAGACCATAGACTGGGTGGCTTCAACAAAACACGCTTATTTCTCGCAGTTCTGGAATCTGGAAGTCCGAGATCGAGGTTCTGGCTAGTTTGGTTCCGTGGCTTGCAGACAGCTGCCTTCTCACCGTGTCCTCAAAAGAAAAGCGCTCTGGTCTCTCTTCCTTGATTTTTAAGGACATCCGCCCTATAAAAGTAAGGCCTCACGCTGATGGCCTCATTTAACACACCACTTTCTTAGAGGCTCTGTCTCCTAATATGAGATTGAGAGCTTAACATGTGAATTTGGGGGTGCGGGATGCAATATTTGATCTGTGACATCCAGTTTCAACATCTCTCCCCTAACCTACTGCAGAGGCCTCTTCCCCGGCGTCGCTGCTTGCGTCCTCCACCCCGCAGTCCCTGCCTCGCACTGTAAGGTGGTGTGATTTTGATGAGGCCCACAACGGGCTTTGTAAACTTTTACTGCTGGTGGGGTCTGGCAAGTTTCTCTATTGCAAAGTTCCTCCTTCGTCTTTTGTGACTAATAAGGATTCGGGGGGGGGAAGTACTTGGAAACCATGACAGATCCCCCTCCTTATCAGATATTTATTACCAGTTTCATCATCTACTGATGTTTCTGGCTGAATTAACCATTGCTACGATGACTGCCAAAGGGTGATTTTCTGAGTCTATCATTCCTTGTGCATTTGTTAGTTGGCATGCTACTCTAAGGAAAAAGCTTTCTTTTCTTCTCATTTATTTATTTATTTTAAAGGTTTTTTTTGAAGAAGATTTATTTTTTGAGACGGGGAAGGAGGGAGAAAGAGAGGGAGAGAAACATTGAATTGCGATAGATACATTGGTCAGTTGCCTCTCACATGCTCCCAACTGGGGACCTGGCCTGCATCTCGGGCCTGTGTCCTGACTGGGAATCGAACCTATGACCTTTTGGTTTTCAGGCTGGAGCTCAATCCACTGAGCCACACCAGCCAGGGCCCATTTATTTATTTTTTTATTCACAGAAGAGTAGACTCATGGGTTCTATTTTATCCAGTAGATGTAATCTGCTAGCATTATTTTATTGATTCTCAAATTGTCCCTTATTTTGTCTTTCCACGAAGAAATAATTGGTACTGGACAAGCTCTCCCCCCACAAACAACCAAAGCGCTGGAGAAAGCATAGAAAACCACACTTCCAGATACTTGACCACAGGCAGAGCAGGACTGTGATCATTGGAAGAAGTGAAACAAACAACAGGAGCCCTGTCATCGCCCCAGCTTTTTTCCTGGAGTAATTTTATGTCCATGATGCAGGAAAGGGGAACTCAGGTGAGCACAGCAGAGCTGGTGAAGTGAGGGCCACACCAATCAAAGCTGAAGGAGGACCGAGGCGGTTGGAATTCGTGGAGCAGAGGACCAGAGAAAAGGTAGCTGCCTAGTGAAGGATCTCCAGGAATCTTAGAGGTCTCTCGAGTCTTTGGTGGGATGCTGATCTATGCATGCACAGGGTGAGACTTGGTGAGCTGGGCCAAGAAAACTGTGGGAGAAAGAACACGCTGTTCAGTGGTAAGCCGAAAAAGTTACCCGAATGCACACAGAGTTGTGAATCATTCAAGTTCTTACTAACGAGAGCGGAGGGACTTGTTCAATACTGGGGAATTCAGTGGGGACCCCGGAAAGGCTGTACCTTAAGAAGAGTGCCCCATGAACCCTAGCACATGATCAGCTCTAGACTCACTTCAACAAGGTTTTCTAACGCGCTTCAAAGGGCGGTGCTGATCTGCAAGCTAATTAAGTGCCCACCAGAACAAAATCCAGCCGGTCCACAGTGCGGCAGCCCCAACGTCCAGTATCCATGGGATAAGGCAGGAAAAATGTGGCAGGTAACCTGGAGGAAAAAAATCAATAGAAAGACTCAAAATGACAAAGGTGATGGAATTACAAGGCAAGAAGTATATAAGAGCTCTTCTAAGTATGTTCAAGAATTTAAAGGAAACATAAATGTAACGAGAAGAAATAGAAACTATAAAAAAGGAGCAAGTGGATCTTCTAGAGTGAAAAGTGCAGTCTATGAATTAAAAAAATCATCGGATCAGCTAAAAGTATACTTTCTAAAAGTATATTAGAAACCCCAGATAAAAAGACTGAAGACACAGTCATATAAACTATTGGAAGTGAAGAACAGAAAGTAAAAGACTGAAAGATGAACTGAGGCTCAGTGGCCTGTGCGCAATAGCACGCAGTCTCATGGAGGTGCAATTGGAGTCCCGGAAAGAGAGCAGGGAGACAATGGGGCAGAAAAAATATTTAGAAAATTAAGGTCAAACTTTCCTCCATCTTTGTGAAAAACATGAATCCACATATTCATCAATCTCAATGAACCCCAAGCAAGATAAATAAAAAAAAAAACCTGCATCAAGTCACCTTATAATTAAATTTCTCAAAACCAACGACAAAGAGAAAAATTCTAAAAGCCTCCAGAGGAAAAAGACATATTACGTAAAGGAAAACAGAGATAACAAACAAACACCCCTCTCCCCGCGGCCTCTGGCTCCTCTCAGAAACAATAAAAGCCAAATGATACTATAAAGTGTTGACAGGGAAAAAATGCACGACACCCTAGCCACCTAGAATTTTATTTCTAGCAAATATCCTTCAAAAGCAAAGGTGAAATAAAGACATTTTCAGTAACTGCAATAATGTTAAACCAAGTTTTTCCGACGGAAAGAAAATGGCTCTCTGTCAAAACCCAAATTTACAGAAAAGAATGAAGAGTGCCCCAAATGTCAACTTTATAGACACATAGGAAGACATTTGTTCTCACTTCCATGTTAAAGAAAAGCTAATTGGCTGTTTAAATAAAAACAACAACGATCCACCGAGGGATTTATAATACACACAGCAGTGAAATGTATTCAACAATACTCCAGAG
This sequence comes from Desmodus rotundus, assembly GCF_022682495.2. Lineage (NCBI taxonomy): Eukaryota > Metazoa > Chordata > Mammalia > Chiroptera > Phyllostomidae > Desmodus > Desmodus rotundus. Next base: position 133,479,293 of record NC_071393.1, on the reverse strand, counting down.
GAAGAGGGAGGAAGTGGATGTGTATGGCAGGGGTTCTTACATTACTGCGAAGTTAAATAACACCACCTGAAGGTGGATGGTGATAGGTTGAATATGCATGGTGTAAGCTCTAGAAAAACCAGTAAAAATAAATCCAAGATGCATAGCTAATAAACCTATTGAGTTGTTAAAACTGAATACTGAAAACACTCAATTAACCCCCCAAAAGGCATGAAAATAGAGGAAAAGAAACAAAGAACAGATGGGACAAATATGAAAGAAATAGCAATATAGTGATTTAAATCCAACCACTTCATTAATTATGTTAGTTGTAAGTGGGTTAAATACTCCCATTAATAGATAGATATCTTACAGTAGACTAATAAAGAGGATCCGACCATGTGCTGCAACAGGAAGCAACTTTAAATGTAAAGAAACGTACAGGCGAAAGTCCAGGGCTGGAAAAGGTGTTGCAGTAGAAGACTAATACCCAGAAAGCTGGGGGGGCTATATTAATACCAGAAAAGGAGGCTTCCAGAAAAGGGACATTACCAAAGATTAAGGAAAGACATGTGCAGATTGTACATGTTCGCTTCATCAAAAAGACGTAACAGTTCCAAATGTGTATGGACCTAACAACAGAACTTCCAAATACGTGGAGGAAAACATGGAGCAGATTGAAATGGGGAGGGGACGAATCTGTAGTGCTAGCTGCAGGTTTCCAACACTCTTCTCTCAGAATAAACTAGTAAGCTAAATAAAACTTGAATAACACCATCAACCTATTCGACCTAACTGACATCTGTCGAGTACTCCCCACAACTGGAGAAAATAAAATGCATTCTTTTTAAGTGAATCACTCATTATGATAGCCCATATGCTGGGACATAAAATAACTCTCAGTAAGTCTAAAAGATTGCAATCAACAGAGTATATTCTCTGACCACAATGAAACTAAATGAGGATAAAGTTATAAAAATAAATCTGGAAAATCTCCAAATATTTGGAAATTCAACAAGACATTTTTAAATAACCGATGGGTCAAAGAAGAATCATAAAGGAAATTAGACAATATTTTTCATGGAAATAAATAGAACATCAAAATTTGTGATGTTCATATATTTTTTTGAGAGAAATGTTTATCTTTAAATGCTTATTTTAGAAAAGAGGAAATATTTAAAATAAATGATCTAAAGTTCCATGTTAAGAAATCAGGAAGAGGAGAGCAATTAAAATACAAACTAAGTAGAAATAGGGAAATAAAAAAGATAAAGCAGTAATTAATAAAATTGCAAATAGAAAAACAATAGAGAAATTAATGAAAACCAAAGATTATGCCTTAAAAAAATTTTGTAGTTGGATAAATCTCTGGGTTGACTGACCAGAAAAGGCGTCTCTGAATGTTTGTCCACATTAGGAATGAAATAGAGGGTATTACACAGAAGCTGCAGATATAAGGGCACGAAGGGCCTATCGTGAAAATCTTTATGCCACTAATTTCAACAACTGAGAACGGGCACATTCCTTGAAAGACACAATGAAACAGACAAAAGAGAATACAGAAAATATCAACAATCCTATAGCTATTAAAATTAAATTAGCAATTAATATTTCAATAATTAGTACAATAATAATTAAATACCTTCATGCCCCGATGTTTAACTGGTGAATTCTCTCAAACAAATAAGAGCAATAGTATGATAACTTTTTCATAAAATAGAGGAAAAGGTAACATTCCTCAACTGATGGTGTGATGCCGTGACAAAAAGACAATCTAAAAAAAGTACAGACTAATTTACCTCATGAACATTGAGGGAAAAATCCTTAACAACATATTATTAAATCAAATCCAAAAATATTATCTGGCTACAATATGCAAATTTGGTTTGACATTAAAAAAATAATTAGCATAAATACAATCTTACCAGAAAAATGTAGAGAAGTCATATCATTAATTCATGGCTGTAGAAAAATTATTTGACAATATTTAACATGCACAGATGATCAAAACTATGGAACAGAAGGAAGCTTCCTCCACATGGTAAAGGGCACCTATCAAAACATACAGCTGACACCAGACTTAATACTAAAGACTAAATGCTTTTCCTCTAAGACCTGGAAAAGGCAACAGTGATCATTCTTACCCCTGTTCTCTCTCTCTCTCTCTTTCTCTCTCTCTTTTTTTTTTTTTTTTTTTTTTACTGGTTCCATGTTCCAGCCAGTGTAATAAAGCAAGAAAAAGAAATAAAAGGCATAAACACTGGAAACAACAAATAAAACCATCTTTATTTACAGATGACACATGAATCTGCAACAATGCTACAAGGTGAATAATTTTGCAAGGTTGCTTGTTACAAGGTCAAAATGCAAAACTTTATTGTATTTCTATGTACAAGTAAGAATAATTGGAAATATAAAATATTTGGCACCAAATTTAACAAAGGTGAAAATATTACCTTTTACAAAACATTTCTGGAGGAATTTAAAGAAAACCTAAATATATGGAGAGATACACTCCATAATGGGGTGGTACCTGGCCAGACTCAATGTTGCTGATTTAACCTTTTTCTGAAAGGCTCTTTCCTACCCAGGAAACACATCTGACACTAAGTGTGTGGGGGTTTTCCACAGTGATTCTCCAGCAACTGGGTGTCAGACAATCCAATTCTGACCGCAGCTCCTGCTATTAGTGCGGACCACACAGGTTAGAGGCTCAGTACCACAAGGTTGCCCCCGACGTCACATTTCAGCTACAAACGAGATGTCCAGGTCACCCACATTTCTGCCTGGCTGACTACACATTTGGGGGCTCCCAGGACCCTACTCAGGTTTGACAATTTGCTGGAATGACTTACTGAACTCCGGAAAACACTGTTACTTATGTTTACTGGGTTTTTTAAATGAAGGATACAACTCAGTCAAAAGGAAGTGATGCATGGGGCAAGGCATGCATGAGGGAGGGGTGCAGAGCACCCATGCCTTTTCCAGGTGCACCCCTCTCCTTTGATCTTGCCACCAACCCAGAAGCTCTCCAAGCTTCCTTGCCCAGGTCTTTTTGTGAACCTCAGTCTCCAGCCTCCTTCCCTTGCTCGGGGGGTCAGCGGGTGGGGCTGAGCATTCCAACCATCTGCTAATCACTTGGTCCTTCTGGTGACCAGCCCCATCCTGAGGCTATCTAGGGGGTACCCCTAAAGCCACCTCACTGGCATGAACTCAGGTATGGCCAAAAGGGGCTTGTTACCAATAGCAAAAGAAGCTCCTACCACTCAGGAAGCTCCAAAGGGCTCAGGAAGTCTGTGACAAAGAACTGGGGACAAAGACCAAAGGTATTTTTTTTTGTACCACCCAAAAGAATGTATAGATTAAATGTAATTCCAACCCATCTATCAGTAGGTTAGTAGAAGACACTGACAAAGTGATTATAGAATTTACATGGAAATCCAAAAGGCCTGGTGTAGCCAAAATAATTCCTAAACAGTAGAGCAAATTCGGAGGGCCTATCCTATCAAGTTTCAACTCTTATAACCCAGAACTACATTATTCAAATCAGCGTAAGTGTAGTTGTAGAGATTAACGGAGACGAATCATACATACATTATTAATTGATTTTTAACCAGGGGCAAAGGTAATTTCATGAGAAGATGATAATCTTTTCAGCAGACGATTCTGGGGCAACTGAATATTCTCGTGGAAAAAATAATATTTGACTCCATCTCACATCACTCACATCGGCGAGCTTCAAACAGATTGTATACGTTAGCACGAAGACTGAAACGATAAAACTTCAGAAGAAACAGTAGGAGAAGGTATTTTGGCCTTGGGGTGGGCAGTGGGGGCTTAGGCCACAAACAACACAAGCCATAGAATAAAATGTGGTAAAATGGAGTTCAAGAAAACAAACAAAAAAACTCGTGCTCTTCAAAAGACCCCACTAAAGAACGGGAAAACACACGTTACGATGGGCAGAACATATTTGCCATACCTATGTTTGGCAAAGAACTTTTACCCAGAAACATATTCACAGCTCCACAATAGGACAAACTACCCAATTAATAGGTGCAAAAATCTGAACAGGTGTACCTACAGAAAAGCTGTATGAGTGGCCAATGAGGCCATGAAAAGATGCTCAACCCCATTAGCCATTAGGAAATTCAAAGTAACACCACAGAGATGCTGCTGTACGCCCGCTAGAGTGGCTAAAATGAGAAAGGCTGAACCTGAGGATCGGTGGGGATGGGGGACACCGGGACTCTTCAACATGGCTTGGGGGGGGCCGTGAAATCGTGCAATCGTTTTGGGAAACAGTGAAAAAACTTATTATGAAGTTAAACACAATTTTATCATAGCACCCAGCAATTCCAGTTCTAGGGATGATCTTAGTGAAATGGATATATACATCCACACAACGACATATATATGGATATTCAGACAAGCTTTATTTATAATATCCAGAAAGTAGAAAGAACATAAATGTTCATCAAAAAAGCGAATGGGTAAACCCAAAGTTTTATAAATTAGAGAGCTCCCAGCACTAAACATGAGCAAATTCCTGATGTGTACAGCTGTGTGGCTGCGTCTCAAACACTATGCAGGACAAAGAAGGCAGACGCCAAAGAACACATGCTGTATGAGTACATTTACATGATGCTCTAGAAAAGGCAATAATTAATCTGCAGTGACAAAAACCGGACCGGTGGCTGCCTCTGGGGAGAGATGAATCAGGCAAGGGCCTGAGCAAATTTGGGGGCTGATAAAAACATTCTGTATCTTATTTAAAGTGGTGGCCACATGGTTGAGTATATTTATACACTTGTCAAAACGCATTGAGCTATAATTAAAATAGGTGCATTTTGTTGTACATAAATTATATCAGAGTAACGCTGATGAAAAAATTTTTTTTTTATTTCCAATTTTGGCCAATGTGTACCTCTTTCAGTTGGCCTCTGTTCTTGCATTTCCCCACCATCCCCAGAGCAGTTCCTCACTTTCTGGCAAAAGATGTTTCAGGTACCTCTTGTACTTTCCCTGCCCCACCCTTGGGAACATACACGTCTGTAAGGAGCCCGTGTTCCTTTGGGCGGAGAGTGATATTTAGAAACCAAGATCTGGGTGCTGAGTGTGCTCATTGCTGCTGGGCATCGACGGGCTCTCTCCACGAGCACACACAAACACAAGTCCACCTTGACAGCCCTGTCTGTCTCTACATGTTCAAAACCAGGAGGTCCAACAGACACTTCCGACTCTAGCCCAGTCTGTTTCAAGCCAGACCCTCACTGTCGAGTCTTCGAGAGTCTTCCACCTGACAACTTCATTAGTGGTTTCACCTCTATGTGACAGCTGCTATGAGGTTCCCACTCTGAACGTGAATCCACGTCCCCCCGGTCAGACAGCCACTTCAAGGTACCCTACGTGCTCTCGAGTTTCTTTTACCAGAAAATTCACTCTCCGCTATTGACTTCTAGGTTGGTAAGGGTTTTTCGTTTGTTTGTTTGCAAATCACATCTCAAATTTTAACTAACGAGCAGAAAGAGCACTTACTGGAAGACCAAGCATCTCACAGAATCCAAAGGAAAGGGGAGGAATCAAAATTGGGAAGAAAAAGGAACTAGAGAAGTTCTAGGGACCTGAGAGCAGAACCGATCAGCCTTCGTAGGGCGCCACAGCAGGATGGACTGGCCACCAAGGTCCTCCGAGGTGGGCTCCTCCCCCCACAGTCAGGTGGGGGTCTGACGGCCACCTCAGGTCATGTGCCTGTTTGCTGGATGAGTCAGGGCACTGTGACTGGTCACCCACTGAGACTGCGCCATAGAAGTGGGGTGTGGCTGATGGAAGCAAGAGAGGGGGCTCGGTGGGCAAAATAACAGATGTCCACAAAGGAAACGCCTTCACCTCCTGTTCCAGGTGCCTGGGATGCCCTTTGATCTCTGGCTTAGTCTCAACTTTCAGGTTTTATCTCAAATTTCATTTCCTCAGAAGGGCCTCCGTCTGTGACCGGACCTGAAGGGGGTCTTCTTCGAAGCACCTCTTTCCAGCACCCGTTCCTCAGATCCACTTATTATCTCCTTGGCTTTGGTCTTCACCACTCTCCAGGGCAGCCGCCCCACAAGAATGCAATATCCTGTGAACTCAGTCCCTCTGGTTCTTCTATGTAACCCGAACCCAGGACTGCGGCACAGTGCTCGAGGGATCTTGGCTCCCTAGGGGAATGGTGAGTGCCCAGAGTTGCATCCCTGTTGAGTGGGGACAACGGGGCTTCCTACCCAGGTAGGTGTGACCCCCATGGCCACGCCTCCTCTCTACCAAAGGCACAGACCATGAGCAAGCCACAGAAACTGGCAGACAAAATTCTGTCCCTCAAGGACATGCACATGAATAATCTATAAGCAAGTAATGTGGCTCAGTGTAGCCGAAAGGGTTAAATCAAAACTGGCAGGAGAAGCCAGTTAAACTTTTTTTCCCTTTTTTTTGTAGGAGGCCTGAGTTTGCAGCCTGCACAGCTATGCTTGGGGCTGGCGTAGCTGTGGGAAGAAACCGGAGAGGCTTGCCGACAAAAGACTGAAATCCTGGTATCTCTTTTGTTCTCACCCAAGTCTGTGGCCACTGACACCCCTTTTTTACACCACGGGTGGATGATAAGCCCCCTTCTCAGGAATCGAAATGCTCTTATACATTTTAATGTGACCTTAGCGAGTGCTTTTCAGAAATCACAGGCCCATCTGAGTACACTTGAGGTTGAATTGAGCTAATGGTATTCACCTCATCTTTAGATGTAAAATTGGAAGATAAAAAGACCTTGATGTGGAAAGAGGGGAGTAGGGGGTGGATGAGTTGTTGTGGGGGGCGGTGGGAGGAGGGGGAAGGAGATTAGAGATACTGCTTAAAAGTCTCGTGATTGCCCCAATAACGAAATGTCTCCTCTCTCTCAATCCCCCCCACCTTGGGCTCAGAGATGTCCGTATGCCTTTATTTTTAATGATAGAATCTTTTTATTCTTGGTCCAGGGAAATTTGAATGTTGCTGAATATGTGGTCAGGAGATACACTGACCTTTAGCCAATCTTATTTAAAAAAAAATCTGATGGAATAATTATTGCAATATTCCAGCCCTGTAAGATGAAAGAGAAAGGGGGAGAGAGGGAGGGGGAGACGGAGAAAGCGTTTTTCCTTGGTAATCAGAGGTGGGCCACCTTTATTGGGATGCTGTGTCTCCTTTTAAATGACTTGCAATCGTCTTTCTGAATTTCGAGGAGCTGGTTGGAGACCGGCACCCTTCTGATCTCATCTTAAGATCACAGTGAAAAGTCTTCTAAAACGGCAGGAAACTCAGTCCCTTTCTGTAGCTCTTGGGCTAACATGTGGCTTTCACCCAGGTGCCCAATGCATTCATGGCCTCAGGTTTGAAGAGAGGTGAGGGGAGATGGGGGGGCACAGGGTGTGGCCAGGACAGAAGCTGGGAAGGAACCCTTGCAACACAAATAAAACGCACGTCCCCCCGAGACAGGTTCATTTCCAGTTTTGACGTGCCTGCCATCTGTCAAAGACCCTGTGGATGCTCCCCGGCACCCGGGCTCGCCGCCTCCAGGATGGAGGGGCCCATCGGGCAATCCATCACCGAGCACACCTGGTCTGCCCACAGGAGACAGCAGGTAGGGAGGGGCTGGCTGAGCTGGGGGAGGGGGGTGCGGATGGCAGGGAGTGGGGCCCCAGGCTAACTCGAGAGGATCCCAGACAGGACCTCAGGCCTCCGGCACATCCATCTAAGGGGCATACATAATTTATCAACGCGGAAAGGGTGACAGATTGGGATGGTCTGGCCTTTTGACTTGGCAGCTTCTGTCTGTATTTATAGAATCGGGCGCTTGGGCCTCCAGGCCACAGCATTCTGACTTTCAAATTGGGCATGCTGACTCAGGTACAGGTGGTGAATGGGATTGTTATTGCGATTTAAAACATTTTTTTAAGATATGAGGATCCTGTTTGCGCCCACTCATACACACAGTAAGTTGCTCTGGGGGAAGAGTTCTTTTCAAGAGTATTGGCCGTTTGTGTGTCTTCATAAAGCTTGTCCTTGTAGAAGGGGAATTCTGTGGTTGGGCTCCAGTTCCCTGTTTGGAACGGCGGCGGCAGCCCGGGCCACCAGGTCGAGAGAGGCACAATCCTTACAGAGGGCTGACGATGATGAGACTCCTTAGAGCCCAAACTTCCTGACTTCAGAACCCACTCACCTGGCCTCGCCGCTGCTGCACGAGCTGAGGTGCATGTAGGAAACTCTATAGTTCTGATTTTCCTGTAGCCTGGACTTCCTTCATGCGTACATGAGGAAATGCCAGGTTGAGATGCTTTTGCCTGAAACACTTGGGGATTGAATGGGGCTGTGGAATGAACGGATCAATGAACGCGTGCTTGGATGAAGGACTGAGTGGAGTCTGGGTGGGGTCAGGGTCTTGCTGGGGAGTGGGCATCGCAAGAAATCTGGGACATGAAAGAATGACTTTCTGAACGAGTGAACGGGCAGGCGACTGAGTTTCAGATGCGGGGAAGTGAGCTGGGCAGGTGTTCAGTATCTGCGTGCTGGACGAGTGTCCCCAGGTCATGGTGAAGCCTGGGGGACAGAATGTTGAATGTGTGGATGTGCCCTTCCCCATAAGAAGCCTTCCTACTGGGGAGGGGGCGGGGTCTCAGAGGCCCAGTTGCTAGAGGGGTCCTGCGTGGCGGACCACGCCCAAAGCTGGGACTGCCTGACTTCAAATTGTCGCGATTGCCCCTCTGCCCCAGGTTGCTCCCCTGTCCCCTCTAAAGCCACTGTCCCCAGGGCTTGGCCCTGATGGAAGGAAAGGCTGGCTCCCTGCCTGGAAAGCACACCTGTAGAGCTTACCTGCCTGGCTTGGTGCTGGGAATCTCTGAGATAAATGAGAGCTCCCGCCCCTGCCCTCCAGGGCCTGTGAGCCTTCTTTCCACTTCGTGGAAAGCCCAAGGGGAGCTGGCACTGTCCCCCAACCTTGTCCTGACCAGTTCCCAGACCTGCGATCTTGGACGTGCCAAGGCTGGGGAGGGGCCCTTGGTCCACACCTTGGGCCGGGGCCACCTTGTCTGAAGAGTTTTTCCTGTGTGGATGCTCCTCTGGCCAGGGGCTTCAGAGACACTGGCCTGGCCCTGCCTGGCCTGGCCTGGCCCCCTTGTGAGGTGGGTGGGGTGCAGGGTGGGGCCGCGCTCTGCTGTGTCATCAGCAGGGGCCGGCTTCTCCCACTGCAGGAATGTGCTGATAGTTCTGATTGTAGCGTCCCCCAGACCTTCCTGGGCAGGTCGCCGTGTACGTATGTTCCCAGACTCTGAGAGAAGGACTGACCCTCAGTGCACCATGGCCACTTCTCTGTCCACTTACTCTGGGTGCCTTTGGGGCAGAAGAGGACAGCAGGGGCCACAGGGTGAATGAGCTTGGGCTTCCGAATCAGCCCACCCTGCTGAACCGTGTGACCTTGGGCAATGGACTACCCCTCTCTGAGCTTTGCTCCTCCCCCAACGAGGGCACCAACACCAAAGCCGAAGAGTCCTCGGGGGAGCGGAGATCCTCATGCGGATGGCTGGGCGTGGGGTATATATGTGTGGCTATTGGTTTTTAACTAATTAAGTAATTAATTGGCTAGTTTTATTTTAATTACAGTTTACAGTCAATGTTCTGCCTCAGTGTCAGCTGCACAACCTAGTGGTTAGACATCATCTACCGTACGGGGTGCTTCCCCCGATGTCTCTGGTACCCACCGGGCACCACACACAGTTATGACAACGGCATCGACCATATTCCCTGGGCTGCACTTCACATCCTGTGACTGTTCTGTGACCACCGACTTGCACTTCTTCACCCCTTCACCTTTTCCGCCCCGTCTCCCAACCTCCCTGTGGCTATTAATTGCAAGATTTCATGTTTAATAATAAAAAAGAAGAAAGGAAGAGGAGAAGAGGAGCAGGAGAAGGAGGAGAAAGAGAAGAAAATAATAATGATTAATCCTTCTTGAGTTCTTAACGATGCGCTAGCCCTAAGGTCTAAGCCCTTTAAAACTACCTTGTAAAATCCTGAAGTTCCTATTGTTGCCCCCACTTTCCAGTTAAAGAAATGGGCTTGTGGAGGTGATTTGCTTGGGGTCATGCAGCTGGTAAATAGTGGTGCTGGATTCCTGAGGGCTCCCCTAAGTCTGTCTCACCAGATGGTGACGTGTCCACCATGGCAAGGACGCCTTGCCTGGGACTCTACGTGAGTGCCGCTGGACCCACGGATGGAGCCAGAGGCGGGTGCGGCACCTCAGCTTGAGGAAGCGCCTCCACCTGATTACTGCTGGAAGCCTTACCAACTCATGTGGGTGGGTGGGTGGGTGCCCATCTCCAGAGCCCGCAGCCAAGAGGTCTCGACGTGACTCAGGCAGATTTGACTGTCAAATGCACGCACGCTGGGAAAACCGCCTCACACGCAGGCCCCAGGGAAAGAGGGCTCTCTCTGTATTTTGCTGTAAATATTGGGAGCGGAAATCGCCGTTGAAGATACAGAGTTGGACTAGGAGCAAAGCCCGCCCCAGCCATGTTACCGGGAAAGGGTTGGAAGGGGGTGGGGTGGTACCGAACGGATCTGGGGGGTGTGGTGAAGCGCTGCCAACCTTGGCCTTCAGCGAATGGAGAAACAGGAGGCTCTACCAGCCCCACGGGATGGAAATGACCGTCCTGGGGAAAGTCTGTCAGGTAGCAAATGTTCGTCCACCGTGGGAATAAGTACCACTGCATTGCGCACCAGGTGACAATAAATGGTGCTCAGTTATTCCCCGAGGAGCTGAAACGTCTTCCTGTATTCCTGAAACAGCTGTCTACGTGGATACTGTACATGGTGCCCATTTTACAGGTGTCAAAACTGAGGCTCTGAGAACTTTAGTGGCCAAGACTGCACATATCTATAGAAAGAATTCAGAAAGATTCATGTGAGATTTAACCATCTTTAGGGATAGGAAGGCCACATTCCCCCAAATATGTCCCTAGAACTTGAGTTTCATAAGGCACCTTAGGTAAGACGTCCCCTGGGCCAAATGATACTGAGAAACACTTTGCAGGAGGCAGCTTCTTCTGGGACTCGCAAGGCTCCCCCTGGGCACTGCTGGCAGCCGTGACAATGTCTGAGAAAGCTCCTGGGTGGATATCCAACATGTCCCTGTACCCTCTCCTTTATGCAAGGGAAGTGGCTTTGGCTGAGAAGGAGCTGGCTTTTGGGGGCTGGGGGTACGAGGGAAGTCTTTCTGACAGTGTGACCCTCCACTCTGGCACATCCTGCACTAGGCAGAGGAGACAGCCCTCCCTGTGGGTGGGACAGTTGCTCTGCATCCACAGGAGAAGAGGGACAGCAAGAGAGGAGCCAGCCTGCCTGCTGGTCCACCTTCCCTTTCTCACTCTGATTTCAGAGCTGAGCCTTCAGGGGTCTCCAAATCCCCAAAACTTCACCACGGCCCATCTCACTCCAAGCGGCCTTGGCTGCCCTTCTCGGCAGAGCGGCCTGGGGCCTGACCGCCGCAGCTCCGCCGGCCCCTCCCATCTGCACCCCACCCTGGAGGCAGGATCGCCCAGATTACCAAATGGACAGAGCAAGCTCCCACCCCGTCTGGGAGCCCTGCCAGCCAGGGCCTCAGCAAGGCTCACGCTTGGTCCCCATTAGTAAACTGTGGCTTTGTCAGGCACAAGAGGTGTCAGACACCCCTCCTCTTAGGGGTGACAGTGAGAGAGAAGCAGCCTGTGTTGAGCGCCTACTATGCGCCAGGCACACACACAAGCATTGACTCACTCTAGCCAAGGATTTTAGTCACTTTCCAAAGGGGAGCAGGCTGGGGTTGCAATGAGGGCTCACTGTCGGCCGAGCCCATGCCCTTTCTTCCACCCTGGCCCTCCCTGCCGTCAACCCCCCACTTCACCTGCAGGCAAGGCTACAGCTGCCGGGAAGGGCCCAGGGGCCAACGTTCTTCCAGGTGGCCACAGGGACCCATTAGCTCCTTGAAAGGAAAGAAATGGTTCCACTGACCTCCACATTCAGCGCACGTCCCTGGAGCAGGAAGGTGTTCTAGAGGCTTCTGTGTTTCTCAGTCACATCCAGACTGTCCCCGCAGCTGGTCACTTCCAGTCTCCTATAGACCAAGAAATCAATAAGCTTCCAGAGGCCCAGACTGTTTCCCCCTCTGTCACCACTGGGGAAATAATTATCACTGAAGACTATTTCTCACCAGTTCTTAAGAGTTCACAGGGGCTAATTATTATTATGGCAAAGTATCCATAACATGATAGTTATCATTTGAGACATTCTTAAGAATACAATTCAGTATTAATACAGTCACACTGTTGCCTAATGCTCACCACTGTACCCCAAACTTCGTCATCCCCCAGAGAAACCCCATCGGTTCCCATGACCAGTAACTCCACCTCTCCCCCACCTCCAGGTCTAAGTCTTATTTGGAAAATGGTTTCCTCCCTTTCTGTTTATTTTTAAATGAACACCACAGCACCCATCCAACCTGACTGAGCTCAGGAAGCTGCATAGATTATTCTGGTCTCTGGAACCTAATTAGGGAAAAGGGAAAACTACCGAACAAGGATTCCAAGCGAAAGGAACCTGCTTGGATGGCAGTTACCCATCCTCCCGGGGTGGGGCCAGCCCCAGGTGATGGAAACCTGGACGGAGGTTTGTTTTTGAAACGTCTGGGCCGGGCTTGGCCTCCCGGCTGTCCTGGCCAAGGCCGGGGCTGCCTGTCTCCCTTCACCACGCAGGCCGTGAACTATTTTCTTTCGCTCTCTCTTCCAGTTGCCTTGTAGGCCCCATAGGCAGGCAGCACTCCCTCCTCTGAGTTGGGTGCAGATGTGGTGTTGGGGGGCAGCTCTGTGGGGTAGGTGGTTGTGTTTCTTTTGATCCAAGGTTGCAGTTTGGCCAAAAATAAAGAAGAAAAAAGGACAGTAAACACCCGATCTCTGGACTCAGATATCAACAAAGGGGGAACGAAAGGACTTGGGGTGTTAGAGTCAGCCTTGTATTTAAACTTACAACTTTCTGTGGTGCCACCTTGGACAGGAGCTTCAGGCCTTCCTCACTTTTCAAGTTAGTGGAAGAAAACTTTATCTCATTTGACACATCTTCCTTCATTCTGCAACAGGCACATGATGTCACGGCCTTTTGTGCTCTCTGTACATCCAAAAATTCCCATTCATCCTGCAAACCCCCACTCACATCACCCCTCCTCTAGGAAGCGGACTCCGAGGAACCCAGAAATTAACCACTCTCGTCTTCGCTCTGTTTCAATACCTCACACAGTTTTCGGTGTCACTCACAACCCTCTTCTGTACTTTGTAGTTTTACTCCTCTGATAGGCTGAGCACCACAAGGGCGGGGACTCTGCTGACTTCTTCTTGTGTCCAGGGCATGAAACGTGCTTGACATATGTGAGGCCCTCTTTTCAGTCTGGCGACCCCAAAGTCTACATCCTCTCTGCTGGGGTGCATGGGAAATGCTTGGGAGCATTACTGGGCAGGGACCACAGAGCAGAGAGTGAACCTCCCCTCCTTTGCATGCACTGAACACTCCAAAAGAGGCACTTCGAGTCACACTCTCTGGGGGACCTTGTGAGGAAGGCCCAGGGTCTTTCTGTAAGCAGAAGGGACGTTGCTGTTGTTGGGGCCTGTCCTCTCCCAGAATTTGGGGACGCTGCCAAGGATCACATGAACAGGCCAGGGCAGTTCAACCCCGGAGGCCGGCTCCCGAGGTCCGGTCCTGCCACTTTCTTCCTCCTGCGTAGTACCTGGCTTGGCCCAACCTCTTGGATCTGTTTGTAAAAAAAATAATTATTTGCTTAAAACATGTGAAGTACTCCTATAATTTAAATTTTAAACGATGGATCTGCAACCTCTAATCACTTTGAAACTCAAGTGCTTTTCACCAAATGTGAAGTGTTGTAGTGTTGGAAATGATTATGTGTGGTTGAGAGTGGAAGGGATGAGAGAGAGAGAGAGAGAGAGAGAGAGAGAGAGAGAGAGAGAAGGAGAGAGAGGAGGAGAGGAGGGCAGATGGAGAAAGGGTCAGAGTGAAAGCGAGGGAACAGCTTGGAATCAGACTGGAGAGACATTCCTGTGGGCCGAGCTGCTGTCAGGGTGAAGTTCAGCCCTTTGGAAGATTTATGCTGAGAGATGATAATGATCTCATAGCCCCGTGTGATTCAAATGCGTATATGTTTTTTTCGCATTGACACAGATTTTAAATACCGCCTTACTAGATTTTCAGGTTGCAAAATCGGAGCCCTGGGCCCACGCCTGCTCTGCCTCTGGGGCCACCCAGCACTGGACACGGAGCAGGTTGGACAGATGGACAGGAGGGGAGCTGATGGCCGAAGGTTCAGAATGTGAGCTTGGTCTGCAGGGCTCGGGAGCTGAGGTTGTGCTGAGGTGCGGCTCCAGCACTGCGGATGGGGCAGGGTGTGTGCGCTCACGGGTGTGTGTGCTGGGGAGCTGCAAACACCTGGCTGCAGCTGGCGAGGCTGGGCGTGGCTGGGAAACAGGAGAACCCTTCCATGGCTGCAGGGCACCGTGGAACGTGGAAGCTCCCAGCTTCAGGGACCCCAAGCTGGGGACAGGGTCAGGCCGCTGGGGTGGGTGGGCTGTCCCCAGCTGCAACGCAGTCTCCTGGGTCCTTTTCTTCTTTCCCCGTGCAGAGTCGTGTCCAGAGAGCAAGAGAGACAACTCACAGGCCTGACTTCCAATTCCACCTCTGCTACTCCCCTGCAAGTTCACAGCGGCGAGGACTTCGGTGACGTGTGGAGTGGTTTCTTCCCACTGACTGTAACGCAGCGGCAGTTGCAGTTGCCGTAGCTTTTGCACTGAGGTCACAACAAACATTTCAGAAACCAGTCCTTTCCCTGGTTCGTGGGAGTGCCGGGGCCTCAGAGTCTAACTTCACTCCTACTTTCCCATTGTAGTTTTCGTGCATTTTATCTGTCTCTCCCCTGTCCCACGTGCTGTTATTATTGTTTTTATACAGTTACTATTTATTGCCATTTACCCACACATTTAACTTTGTCTTTTTTTTTCTTTCATTTTTCGACATTTCCAAGCTTCTTTCCGAAGGGTACCTTTCAGTACTTCCTTTCGGTGGGTCTGCCGTGCGAATTTTCTCAGCCTGAAAACAGTTCTGCCAATCTGAAAATGTCTTTATCTTACGTTTATTGTTGAAGGATACTTTTGTGCAGGAGTCCTGGGTTGGCAAATTTTGTTTCCAAAATTTCGTAGACGGCCTTCTATTGTTGTCTGGTTTTGTTGTTTCTGTTGAGAGTCAGATGTCAGTATTATTGTCCTTTTGAAGATAATTCTTCCTTTTTCTTTCTCTCTTTGATTTTAAGATTCTCTCTTTGTCTTTGGTTTTCAGTAGCTTTAGTGTAATGTGCCCAGGGACGGTTTCCTTTGTGTTTGTTCTGCTCTGAGGCTCATCGAGCTACTCGAATCCTTCTACACATCACTGATTACTTTTGAAAAATTCTCAGCCATTATCTCTTTAAATACTGCTTTTGCCTTGCTCTCCCTCCAGTTCTTCTGTGACTTCCATTTCCTATATAGTAGCCCTTTTTGCAGGATTTCATGTCTCTTACGCTTTTCCCCTGTCCTCACGTCTCTCCATGCGTCAGTCTAGATATTTCCTTCTGACACGTACTTCAGTTCAGTGATGGTGTCTCCAACTGCATCTTTTGTTATTAAGTCTATTCACTGAATTTTTAATTCTAATTTTTCTATTTTTCAGTCTAGAATTTACATTCGATTTTTCTTTATAGTTTTTGGTTCCCTGATGTAATTCCCAAACTTTTATTTTACTTCCTTGGGCAAAATAAGCTATTTTTTAAAAGCCCGAGTCTCCTGTGTCCGGGATCTGGAGTTCCGGTGGCAACGTTTTTGTAGCATGTTGTGTCTCTTTGTTTTCGGCCGTATTATTCGGTTGCCTGGTATGCCTGGTTTCCTAACTGAGTACTGGGCACATCGCAGAGATAAACTGAGGACTAGGTCTGGTGTTTGAGTTTGGCACAGGCTACGGGAATTGCCAGATCTCCTTAATCCAATTAAAAGTGGAGAAGTTTTCAACAGGGCTTAAATCCCTGTGACAGAAAACATATTTCTGCTTTGCCCTTGCTCCTAGGACAAATTTGATTGGTCTTTTTAACTGACTCTAAAAAAGATACATGTTCTTTTTAGAGTCAGTTAAAAACAAAAGCCAATCAATTTCTCCACAAAATAAAAGAAAGAAGAAAAGAGACCTGTAGGAAACCATGGATATAAACCACTTTTGGTGTTGGTAGTTTACTGAGTCCCCCTTAATAACAGTCCTTGGACTTTAACTTTTGTTCCTCTAGTTCTATAAACTTGTCAAAATTTCAGCCTCTCAGCCTCCTCTTCCAGGACCAGTGGCCCCTTCAGAAAGAAACTTGTCCACGTGCGGAGCTTGTCTCGTAGGGTTTCCTTCCTCTCCTGGATCCTGGCTCTGTCATTCTCCACTCCTTTGATAACCTTCCAATGCCTTCAGGCATTTCGTTTTTAATTTAGAAGTTTATCGAGATTTCCTAGGTTTTAGGTAAGCAAGTTGGTCCTAGTCTCCATTGCCAGAAATGTGGCAATCCGGGACAACCACCTTCGATTAGTCAGTATCTAAGAAAATTAAAGATATCTGCATTCCATGACCCAGAAATTCGACACCTAAGAGCATTTATCTTAGAGAGAAATGTTTGCAAATGCAAACAGTTTTTACGGTAGCAATGCCAACCAACAGGAGAATGGGTAAATCGCTTGTGGCATAGTCTTACAACAAATATCACAGAGGTGGAAACTGGGAACTAAAGTTACACGCACCAGGATGAGCGCACCTCACGGACGCCATTGGAGATGTGCAGGAAAGTGCGTGTGCGTGTACACCTGTAAACCTACGTTTGCACACCCCGTGCTGTGCTTCCAGACTCTTGGATTTATATCTCCCCATCTGTTCTAGAATATTCTCGGCTGTTATCGCTCCAACTATTGCTTTTTGCATTCTCGTCTGGAACTCAGATTAGACATATTTTGGAGCTTCGCATCCCATTCTCCACATATCTTCCATTTTCCTTTATATTTTCTGTGTCCTTGTCTCTTGCGATTGCACTTTGGTCATGTAATCAGACTCTTCTTAGGTTCACAAGTTTTATTTTTAGTTGTGGATCATTAATCATCCATTGTCTTTTTAAAAAAATTAATACAAACTTTCCCTTTTGGAAGTTCCATTTGGTTATTTTTTAAACCTGCTTGGCCATTTCTGAGAATCTTTTGTTGATAGTCTATCTTTGTGCTTCCAGCCTTTCTTTCTTGATACACTTGGTACATTGATACCATGTGTTGGATTACTCAATGTTGGCCCCTTTGGGTGTTTAAATCTATTACTTTTGCACAGCCACTCATGGACACTGGCTTTCTCTGTTTGTGTGACTTTTCATTGTGAAGTCCTCACTTGTCTTATAACCTGTGGGACTTGTGTGGCCGTAAATTGGGGATGCCTGTGGCTCTAAATTGGGGTTTAGAAATCTCTACTCCAGAGATTTCTACCTGGTGTTGCCCTGAGTCAGGGCCAAAAGACCTGGAGACACTTCCACTACCCCCAAGCATCCCAGATCTGCACGGGGGTACCAGACTCAGCTGGTCTGCCTTGCTCCTGCCTGTAAATTCAGAATTCTGACTGTGGTGATGTTGTTGCACTGCCAGCTTATCCTACCTTCGGACCGAGCTCACATTCTGGGGAAAATAAGTGAGGAATTTGGAGACTCCCACATGCCCTGCCAGCTCAACAACGTGGTCAAGTACATGTTACCCAGGATAGCCTGGTTTGGACTCGGCGGGGTGTCGTGGGGAAGCTCGTCCGCCATACTCCCGGGGGGAAGTCATTGTCTCATTCTGGTTGTACGTTCTTCCTTCTTTAGCTCCCGCAAATACTGCACAATAAATGCAATCATACTACCTACCTTGAAGGATTATTATGAGGCTTCGGAAGCCTAGAAAGCCTCTAGCACTTAGCAGATGTTAAATAAATGATAGCTGATAATAATGATGATGGTGATTAAGTATTTGCTGAACTTAATTGAACGCAAATTGACTGTTGTAGATGCACAGACACTGAACATCCATTACCTCGCTTACACTTGTAGCACCGCGAGGCAGGTACTATCAGCCTCATTTTACGGACTGGGAAACCGAGGCTCCGAGACTGTAACCAGCAGCATCCTTTATTAAATTACCTGGAATATACAGTAGTACCTAATGCATCTCTCTGGGGTGGGTCCCGGAGGCCGGGGGCAGGAGGCTTGAGAAACGTGGGCGCAGGGCATATGAGCATGTGCTCTGCTGCTTTCCGTGGTGGGTTTGAAGCTGGCTCGACCCAGCATGAGAGATCCAACCTCTTCGAAGTTCACCTCCCCCTGCCATACAAGAGGCCATAAGAACGTCTACCTTTTAGGGCTGCTGGAGGAATTTATGGGATCGTGCCTAGAGAGCTGCTTTTGTTCAGTGTTGGTGGGTCACCAGAAGTGGACTCAATCCCCAGGTGGAGGCCTAGTTGGTAACACTTGAACTTCAGGTGACCGGGGCTCTAAGGCTGGCAGACACCCGCTGCATCAGCGGTCCCGATACTTCAGTCCCTGAGTACGAACTCTGGTATCATCTCCTCCAAGGAGCCTTCCTGAGGCCTGGACTCTGAGCTCCTGTCCCCCGCTATGTCTCCCTCCACCGAAACATTCTCACACGGTGCTGAAGCGGTCTGTCCGTGCCCACACCTGCCCTGGACCTTGCTCGTCCTTGTGTCTTTAGAACCCAGCACACCACCCACTTTGCAGAGTTGTGATCAGAATATTGAAGCAATTTTGTAAGCTGCCCTTTTGGCTTCCCGCCGCACAATAAGCACTTGTCCGCAGTATGACATTTTTGGTGTTATCATCTTTGATGGCTGCACCACCACCGTTTAAAGCCCTCCCTCGTTGAGAGCCTTCTTTTTTGCTGCTATAAGCGATGGCCCCTGGTTTGTGTAGTGAGCCTCTGCAGATTAACAAGGACACTTGCGAACTCCAGTAGGAAACCGCATCGATAAATCTAAGAAGATGGGCTGCGATTGGCAAGCAGGCAGATACACGGTCAACCTCACTAGACAGAACTCGCAAAATAAAGCGACGGCTGACGTCTTACCCAGTAGGTTAGCAAAATGGGAAGTAACAGCACTCACCCCGAGCACAGACAATGACAGCGGAGCAGGCGCCCTTGTTCCGGCATTGTCTGTGGCCGTGGGGACTGGCCCAATCTGGCCATGGGTTTAAACATCACTGACCCCACATCTCGGAGTGCTAGTTTATAAAGAGACTTCTTAAACAAATTGGAAGAAATCATGAGTCGGTTAAAGGTTACTCTTTGGGCTACAAAGTCATCTCCCGTGTAGAGGAGGTGGCTTCTGTGTGACTCCAGCATAACATGGGGGGCGGGGAAGGGGTCCAGACTGAGGAGGAGGGAGGGTGATGAGCAGCCTCCAGGATGACGTGATTCTTGATCTTAGCCTTGAAGGGCCAGTGGTTGCTCACCCTGCGGATGGGAGAGTGGAAGGGGGAGAGGTGGGAACTCCCAGCAGAGGACACAGCTCGGTGCTGGCTGTGTGTGTGTGTGCGTGTGTGTGGGCAGATGGGTGAGTGAGTAGGGAGCAGCTACTTGTGTATGTCAAAACTAGTGGCCAGAGGGATCTGTGGGGGTTACAGATCACAAAGGACCTTTTGTGGCATGCAGAGTGTCCCCTGAAGGTGATGGGGTCACACGGAATTAGAGAGTGACGTGGCTGTGTTATAGAGCAGACCCAGGGTGGGGGTGAACAATATCCTATTACCGAATGGACCCACCCTTGTGCTCCGGGGGTCCCCCACCCCATACTAGGTTCACCTTGCCCGCCGCCATGGAAATATGTCTCTCAATGCCAGAGACTGGTGAAAAGGAAAGGGATTATTTATACAGACTTAAGAGTAATAACTTAATGTCTTGACTGAGATTCCAAAGTCCTTTAGAATACCCACAAACGCACAGTCCTTCCTTCCCCCTCTGCCCAGTCCGGGGCACCATATCTCAGAAAAAGAAATAGAAGTCCATGGTTCTTCTCTGCCCAAGCTGCGTGGTCCCAAAAAGATGCCAAAGCCACGTGGTCCCAAAAAGACCCTGCATGGCTGCTGCGTCTGGGTTTAAATCCCAGCGCCAATCTTCCCCTGCCACACCATTTCTGACTCCGCCCACAATTGGCCACAGCTGCCAGCATTCCCGTATTCTTCCAGCTTTACTGGGCTGCCATAGTAAGTCCTGGCAGGTGTGGCCCTGTGGTGTGGAGCCAATCATCTCCAAGCTCTTACGCAGGCTCTGTAACCAGGGGGAGTTGCCTCCCAGTTACATCATGGGGTGAAGTCACTCCCATGCCCCTGGCTCAGAGCATGGCCACAGCTGTTTAACATGTCTATGAGACCAGTTAAAGGTTATAGACATGTTAAACGACCATTCTAGAGGTTATCTGCGAAACCGTTGCTATGCAGAACAACTCTCAATGGCCCTGCTCCATGCGTCCCATCCCCCAGCTCAGACTTGTGGGGCTGAGCACATCCTATATATATATATGTATTTTCTAGTATTTCCTGGACACCCTGAGTTCTAGACCCCATTACAAATCCCTATATGGGACCCCCCGCTTGGCGGCACCCTGTTACAGTTGGAGTTGGGTTTTAGGAAATTCTCGCCGGCTGCTGGGTGGAGGACAGAGGCAGGGAGGCTGGGTAGGAGGATGCTGCAGGAGTCTAGGGGAGAAATGCCCACGCTGGGCGTTAGGGACTGAACACCTGTGTCTCCTCCACATCTGTAGATTGAAGCCCCAAGTGAACGTACTGGAGGCGAGGCCTGTGAAGCAGTGAGAAAGGTTAAGTAAGGTCATAAGGGTGGGGCCCCAATTCAATAGGGCTGTGCCCTTAGGAGAAGAGGAAGCCACAGCAGAGCTCTCTCTCCTGCTGTGGGAGAGCACAGTGAGAAAAGGGTCTTCTACAGGAAGAGCCCTCAGCAGGAACCTAAGGTCTTGCATCTTGACCTTGAATTCCCAGCTTCCAGAATGATGAGAAATGGATGTCTGTTGGTTAGACCACCCAGCCTGTGTTTTGCTAGAGCCTCCAGAGCTGAGTCCCCGGTCCTCCGTGAAGGCGGACCGGATGGAGTGGAGGAGGCAGATTCTAAAATTGTAGGTGCTCACCTCCACTTTTCCAAAGAAGCTGCCTCCAGGCACCTTCCCTGGAGCAGGTGCCACTTGCTGTGCCCATCCCGGGACCCAGGGGTGCCCCCATGTGCTCACTGTGTTGCAAACCCTGCTGACTGTGTGTGGGCTAACTGCACAGTGCAGGTATCTGCTCGTGGACGGAGGTCCAAGCGCTGTTTTTCGCAGGGTGGTTATGCTGGAGAAGTGAGTGGCTGGGATATTTACAAGATTTTTGTCCCTTGGTCGATTTCTTTTCTTAGAAGACAGCCGCTGTGTGGGGTAAAACACAAGAGAGACCATATCTCTGGGGCTTACGCAACATGGCGATGGGAAGGCTTTGGTGTTCGAGAGAGGAACATGCAGAATATTCAGTTTGGGTGAAAAAGAGCATACAACTGTTCTGTCCCTGAGATGCATATGTTCCCCCGGATGATTGGCAGAGCTCAGGGCGGCTCCAGCCCGTTCCCAGCCAAGAGCGTCTTTCAGTTCCAGCGCTGGCGTGTGCTCCGCAAAGTCCCAACAGGTTGGGCCGCACGTGTCCCAGGGTGTGCGGCTGAGGGCCCGGGTTCTGCTGAGTTGGGTGTGAATCCTGGAGCACCCCCAGTTGTGACCTTGGCCTTGGCTTCCTCATCTGTAGAATGGGGATAGTCACGTCTCTGGAGGGCTGCTGTGCAGGGTCTGTGAGGAGCGACAGGGACGCCAGGCGTATAGATTAGGGCCCACCCTAACGGAGTTGCTCTAACCTGATGACTTTGGTGAAGACCCCATTTCCAACTATGACCCCACTCTGCAGTACTAAGGGCCAGGACTCCAATATAAGAATTTTGAGGGACATAATTCAACCCAGACATTGGGATCCCGAGGACCAGGGGGAGGGCAGGATCCATGGGCCACACACAGGAGTCAGACCGAAGCAGCTCAGACGCCAAGAAATAGTCTCCGACTCTACTGGAAGGACCCGGAAGGCTTTGTAGGTGGCTGCAGTCAGTGAGGGTGGAGGGCCGAGGGGTCTGCGGGACACTCCAGGTTGGGGCCATGGGGGCTGCGCCCTGGGAGACCGCGTGCTGAGCTCACAGAGCTGCCGGATGGGGACAGGCAGTTTGGGCTGCTGTCTGAAGGTACCAGCTGCCTACAGGGCCAGACTCAGGGCAGGGACAAGGTTACATTGAGGCTTTAACAAATTCTACCCCCTCCCCACCTGTCATTGGTCTTTCACTCCCCTGACAAATATTCATTGATTGCTTCTTTCCTTGGCTTCTGGAGTCCCTCAGTCGTGGACACTATCACGGTCACACAGCTGAGTGACCTGGGCCCAGGTATTTCTCCTCTTCGAGGCGTGCTTTCCCAGCTGCAGAACGGGGACTAGCAATGCCTCTCTCCAGGGTGCTGGGAGAGCGAGATGCCAGAATGGACCAACACAGTCCGGGCCTGTCGTGTAGTAAGGCGGCGTACATACTAGCTGTGCTGATGGAGGACCACGGGGAGGAGGAGAGAGACAAGAAGAGGAGGAAGCACAGATAAGGAAGACTGAGGTTGTCCCGACCCAGGGGGTGACAGCCCATCCCTTTTCCTCATGAGCCCTGGGAGAGGGGCAGGGAGCATGTCAGGGGAGGCCACCGCACTGATGGGAGAATGGCCAGGGCCTGGCTGAGGCCCGGAGGAGCTGGGGCCCTTCTGGAGCTGGCGTGGCACCGTGGGTGTTTACATCTTTCTCTCCTAGCAGGCTGTCCCCTACCTGGGGCTGGCAGCCAGGGCTGCTCCCCTGGCTCTGCATCTGACTCTCCGGGGTGTGCATGCAGGTAGTTCCTGTAGGTAAACTGTCACTGGAAGACTGAGCCGTCCCTTTTGCTGCACTTGGTCGGATGGAACAGGCCTGGCTGCTCTCTGAGACGCAGGCCCCCCTGGGTGCGGGCACCAGCTCTGCCGCTGACATTTCGGAGCTGTGAGGCTTCCTGTGGCCGCCTGTGCACACTCACTTGGCACCTCCTGATGGCCCTGTGGTTAATTGCCTGGGGTCACTCTGCAGGAGGAGTGTTGAGAAGGGCGTCTGGCTCTGCATTGCACTCCTCTGGGACATGGGGCCTCGAGACCCAAACCCGGTGGTCCAGCTGTTGTCTCCAGTTTTCTGTGCACTCTGGCTGGACAGTGGTTACATCTGTCTGTCTCCAGGTGGTTTTGGGGGGAAATGAAGTGATTCTACCACCAGTGTGTGCTGTCAGTGTGTAACAGCCAGCCCCGCTGGATGCGGGGAACTCCTGAACTTGAACATTGGCCCAGTTTCCTGGAGTTCAGGTTCCTAACCCTGAGGATGGCCTTCATGGACTTGGGTAAGTCTTTTCAGCCTCTGCTTTTCCATCCTTGGACATTGAGGCTTGGCCTTTGGGACAGGCGTGGACGGTGAGCTCCAGCTCTCCTGGGCCTCAGCTGGTCTGGGGGCAGCAACAAGTGTCCCAGGGAGTCATTGTCCCACTGTGGAAGGTGAGGGACAGAGCCTTGGAGATGGGCCAGGTCCCTGAGCCTTTCTTGCCCCATCCTGGGAGAGGAGAAAGTGATACCAGGCAGCGGGCAGGTGGCCAGTGAAAGCAGATTTTGTTGTGAGTCCCCATGCTCTGCATGGCTTTTGGGTGGGGACGATGGAAGTTGGAACGCACAGGGGTTGGGGGGGCATATTCTTGGGGTCCCAAGGCTGCCAGGCCCTGGCAGAGGTGAGAGGTGGGTGGGTGCTTAGGGAGGAGGGGGAACCTATCTGGGGAAGGGGAAAGAGCACAGGCCTTGGAGGCAGAGAATCTGGGGTGCTGTTGATTGTGGGCGAGTCACCTTGCTGCTCAGAGATTCAGTTTGCTCGTCTGTATAGTAGGCGTGATCACACCCCACTCACAGAGGTGAGACGAGATAGGCAAGGTGAAGAGCATGGCACAGGGCCTGGCATAGCGTGGAGTTGGACAGGCATTTGCTCCCTCTTCCTCAGGCTCCTCTTTGCAAACAGCCAGGGAAGGAGGCTGCTTGTGAAACTGCAGCTGCTCCTCCAGCCCCGGGGAGAGGCACTGCCAGTGGCCTCCCAGGACCAGCCTGTCTCCGCCCTGGATGCCTCCCAGAGCTGGAAGGAGGTGCTGTGCATGTGGGCCGCTGCCCGCACCCTCCCAGGCCTCTGCAGACGCTGGCTCACTGGGGCCAGGACAAAGCCCCATTGTGAAGGGCGCTCACACACGTCTGAAGTGTGTGAACCTGCCGTTCCAGCCCACGGAGGGCGGGCGTCGTTCTGCCCCGCCGTTGTTCCCACAGAGCCAGGGAGGTCACCGGGGTGAGGCTGCCCAGGGTGCCTTCTGTGGGTGTGGACCATGAACTTGCTTTGCTGAGAGGCGACCGGCTGTTCTGTGTCTCTTCCGTGGCCTGGTCGCAGCTGTGGGCTTGGGGTGTCTGGAGGGCAGGGGCCCAGGTTCCGCTCAGCATCGGGTGGGAAGCCAGGCCCCAGGGGTTCTTTGAAAAAGGAGGAGGTGCCTAAATGGAGGATGCTGCCTGGTTGGCAGCAGAGGGGAAGACCACCCTCGCTGCTGCAGTCAGTAAACACTTGCTGAGAGCCCCCAAGGGCCGGTCTCTGGGGCTGTGCACGCGCGGGGACAAAGCTGTGCTCTCATGTTGCTCACCTTTCAGAGCGGACTCCTAGAAGGGCCCACGTGGTCTTTTCTGGCTTCCAACTCTGTGAAATGGTTCACGTACCCATCCAACACTTACTGAGCCCATGGAGACATCCATCCATCCAACAGACATTTATCGGACAGCATCTCCCATGTGCCACACTCTTTATTAACCAAATCGGGGCATCTCAGCTTTGATTGCCCAGGAAAAAAACCCAGGGGCAAGGGCTCATGCGATGAGTGCCTTATTAAGGAAGCACCCCCAACAAGAAACCAGCAAGAGGCAGGGGTAAGGGTGAGAAGAAGAGGCAGGGGAAGCAGCTGAGAGACGTTTGCATCAGGCAAAAGCCCAGTCTCGGCCTGATCCCACAGGGGAGCTTTGGAGCATAAATTGTACCTTTGAGTTTGTCTGACTGGAGGCCAAGGAGCTGGGCCAGGTGCTGGCTGAGGAATTCCCCATGGGGGCATAAACTCCTGGCACTTTGGTTCTCTGAATGCAGGTCGGACAGCTCAGGTAGCCCAGACCCGTCCTTTAAAGGGAATCACAGGTGTAGCCCATAAGGGACAAGAGTGATGGAACAAGGGAAGGTGCAGGGACATGTGAAGAGGATCCCAGGAACTCGGGACAATCCTGTGAGAGATGGACAGGTCAACAGCTCAGGACAATGGGAAGTAAAAAGCCCTGGCTCTGTGACCACGAACACACAGGAAGGAGCTGGGGCAGCGCTGTGAGGTGGCCACAGGGGGTTCTGGGTCAGACAGTCCTGACAGACCCTTCCCTCTCAGAACCCAGGGAAGAGAGATCAGGGAGGGCTTCTTGGAAGAGGTGACACCTATGGGTATAGGAGGACCAGTACACACACACACACACACACACACACACACCTAGAAGTTCATGCAAGGGTTGGGATTTGAACCTAAGCCTGCTGCTTCTAAGACCTGTGTTTGTTTTTTTCTAGACTAATATTTTTCCATCTAAAGTCACGGCTTCATAGGATCAGAAGATCTCTGGAAGCTGAAGAGGCAGAGGCCCAGAGAAGGGCCTTGGTTTGCCACTGTCACACAGCAGAGGCTGGCACCTGAGCAGGGTTCAGAGTCCTGGCCTCAGAGCCCAGCCCAGACTTGCCAAGGTTCAGTCCCTGCCATCTGTTGCGTAAGGGGATTTGGGTTCTGTGAGTCCGCAGCACGGGGCAGGCCGTGTCCTCAGGGAAGGGCCTTGTGGTCATCACTCGGAAGACAAGAATGTAAGGACACCTAGGCAGTGATGAGACAGCACCTCGTCTGTCTCCTGCAGGGAAGCCGTGGGGACTCGCCCAGGTGAGGACAGGTAATCTTGGTAGAGGAGAAATTGCAAAATACGTTTTGTCAATTCTGACTAGTGAATTAATTGGTTTAACACTTGCAGTCTGGGCCGATTGTCCGTCCCACAGGGAGACTGGAGTGCCAGGTGAGAATATCCCTCAAGGCTCTGTAATCCACCCCCCTCCCCCACCCCCACTCTCAGGGGTGGGGTGGGACCATCACTTGAAAGTAACTTCAGCTAGAAAAGAAGTTTTTGCTCCTCAGCCTTGCCTGGGGTGCATTTCTTATCTGTGAGTAATAGGTTTTCACAATCCACCTTTTATGTTCATTTCAATAATGCGCCCAGGCTAAGCCAAGGCTCTCTTAAAGGAGAAGGCTCCTTTCATTCCCGACCTACTTCCTGAGGGGGGCAACAGAGCTAAGCCTGGGCCAGCCCTGGAAGGCTCACCCTCCAATCCATCCCCTACCAGTGAAAAATCAGACCAAGAATACTCTTTCATCTAGACCAGGAAACCAAGCAGAATGAAACCCCAAGTCCCAACGATTTCAAAACAAATACAGCTTTAGGGGGTTTGAAGGGGCAAGACGAAAGCCCCGGACAACAAAATATGCTGTATGTTCTGTATGTCTTTGGTTACAGCTGTTGACCTCCGCTACTGGGGCAGGAGGTGACAGTGCTGGCCAGTGGGGCTGGCAGGTGGGGGAGTCTTTTTCCTGCCACAATAGGTTGAGATACTCTGTCTCCGGCTTAGTATGACCCATGTGACACGTGTCTCTCTAGGTATCTTGTCAGATGGGTGGAACATTTCCTGCCTCTCCGCACTTGCTGATGGAAAGTATCCCTTAAGCCCAGTGATTTCAACCACTAGTAAAGCACTCTACAGGAACTTTATATACATTGTTGCAATTCATTAATGAGCTGTGGTTAGGTTTTTACTACTCCATTTCTAGGTTTACAGGAAACAAGTCTCAGAGAGGGGAAGGACTGGCTCAAGGTCGCACAGATGGGAGATGATGGAGCCAGGACAGGAACGCATTCTAAAGCCCCTCTGCGTTCAGTGCCACGCCAGCCACCACGACGCGGGGGGTCTCAGGACAATTCTACACAGGGAGAGCAAACCTCCATCTCGTCCACCCTCCTCTCCCTTGTCCTTCCACGATAGAGTCTGGGCAGATTTTCACCGCAAGTGTAGACCTTTAATGTTTTTTGCTTCTTGAAAACATCCGTAGCTGTCAGTCGGGGGCCTTACGACATGAGAGTGCCTGCGGTGTGTGGACATGACCTTCCAGGCCTCTCCCCGGGAGGGAGGCACACAGGCTTCCCAGACTCGAACGGGACATTTTTAGCGTCTTGCACTCTTGGTAAGTGACAGTTTTGCAAATTGTGGGTAAAGAACTTAAATGTCTAATTAAATCCCGGAGATGCGCCGGGGCTGGAACCCGGTGATTGATGTTCTCGGAGGTGCGGGTCCCTGGCGGGGGCGCCTGACAGGGACCGCAGAGCCCGCCCGGCAGCTGATGTCTTGTTGTGATCTGCGTTGTCATTTTTTCATTACTGATTAAAATTAAAAATCTGCTCGGCAAATCCATTGTAAAATCTCCCTTCATGAGCATCGACGGGTACAAATTATTTTGTCAATCGTCTGGCAATCAAAACGGGGCTGGGGCTGGTTTCTAGCCCACACTGCCTTTTTATCCTCCTCGCGCTCACGCCAGTGACTTTTCACAACAAAGTTTCAAAAAGCGTAGGTAGCAGTCTTGGCAGCGCTTTAAAAAAAATGGAAAGATTCGTCTCTTTTTTAATGAAATATTCTGTTTCTGTGCAACCCTCCCCCCGCCGAGAGTGGAGGGGAAGGCTGGCGGTGGGGAGCCGGTCTGGGCTGTGTAATTGTCTAATGCTGTGTAACGACAGGTAGATAATAGCAATAAAAGCCTTTATTAGGATAAAAATCTGTTTTGAGAATGGAAGCATAAATTGTCTAAAACTGCGAGGCAGAAAAGGAATCTTGCTAACCTGCAAACCGAGGGGGAAATATTTACAGTGATGGCACTGAGGTGGTTTCGGACGTGGTACCGACGGCCGTGGGAGGGTGAGGGAGGGAGGACAGGGAGAGGAGGCAGGCGGTGCTGTACAGGAACACCGGGCACGGGAAGCTGGAGTCTAAGAGGCTTAGCCCAGGGCTGTGTGACTCTGGGCAGGTCACCGCCCCTCTGCGGGTCCCTTTTCTTCTTTTGCAAGATAAAGTGATGCGATCACTCAGCTCCTTCCTGCTAAGCTCCTCAACCCACGGCTCTGCCGCCAAGTGCATTCATTTGAAGTCTGTAAGTCAGCTAGGCATTTAAAGACGCCCAGGCAGAACCGGACGCAGGGCAGAGAGCGTGCTTGGGTTTGGGGCTGCAGGCACTGGGTTTGATCGGCTTGGCTGTTTAAGTCTTGAGAATTGACTCAAGACTGAGCCTCAGTGCCCTGTCTCAGGGACTACACGAACTGACATCCCATTGCCTTGGGATGTCAGCAGCGTCCAGGTCTGATGCTTAGAAGCCTCTCATCCAACTCACAAGGGGTCTGTGTCCTGAGCAGAGGTGTCCCCCCCCCACCCCCGCTGGGTTCACAGGCACAGGGACGAGTGGAGCTGGGCACTTCTAGTGCCTTCTAGAGCCCTAACTTAGAAATCATTAAAAGCATTTCATTCTCTTGGGGGTTGTTTGTTTATAATTTCTGCACTTCATTTCCCCCTTCCTTTCTTCTAAAAACCTAAAGGTTTCCCTTCTTCCAGGAGAGTCAAAGGCAGAATGTATTTTTGAAGGGATCGAGATTGTAGGGTCATCTTTAAGGAAAAACAACATGCTTTCTGTCTTTTTATAGACTCGCCTGCTTGTTAAATAGCTTGGGCCAATCACAGCGTGGAACAAGAGTTTGTGAACGTTTGAAATCAGGAGGTTCAGAATTCCAGATCGCCGTCCTTTTATAACTGAATTGGAATATTTATATCTCCTCACACATAGTTGGCATGTGAGCTTCATACAGAGAATAGGGATATTATAAAATTCAAATACAGCCACATTTTCCTCTCTCCATAAAGCAGCAGGAACAGGGCTGTTGGGAATAAAGGCCACGGATATTTGAATGCTTAAAAAAAAACCCCTTTAATGATCGGGCAATTTTCTATTTTGGAAAATGGCTCATTCCGTTTTATAGGATGATTTCCCCAAACCTATATTTTGTGGATATTTTGCTAATGTGCCAACCCACAGCTGGAAAGATGGGCGTGCGTTTTCCACACCCCCAGAATGTGAGCTCATGCCTGACGTGGCTGATCCAGAAGCCCCAGGGAGCTAAGCTCTTTCCCGCGCTCTTCTCCGTGAGGCTGAAGCAGACGGGGCATTTGGAGGGGTGCTATCTGAGATACTACTGTCCCTTTGCATGGCTATCCACTTGTCTTGTGGACCCATCATTGTTGAGCCATAACTTGCTGCGGGTGCCTGAGTCCCAGCCTGTAGCTCACATGGCCAGTCCAGGGTGGTCAGGGGCATGCGACACTAGCCTGGAGCCTGGGACCTGGGTTACACCCTGGCTTTACTGCGTATTTACTGTGTGCCCTAGAGCATGGCGCCTCTGTGAGCCTCACTTTTCTCATCTGTAGAATGGGATGTAAACTGGCTGCAGAGGCAGGAGTGGGCAGGTGAAGGTGGGGGAGGACAGTGAGGAAGTGCTCGGGCACAGCTGGCTGTGAGACCCTTCTGGTGGCAGGAGCACGACCCAGGAGGCTTTCCAGCGGGGACCTCCCGGCCCCTCACAGAGCTGGGCCCAGGCCTTGGAAAAGAGAGGACTCCGGGCCTCTTTGTCATCCACCCCAGGCCAGGAGCACGCGGTGTCCTGAAATGCTCTCTGCCTCTCTCGAGCTGATACATACTTGTCGTGGGCGATGTTCCCACTATCAGACATTTGGTGGAATTATAAAAATCCATTCCCACCCTGCTTAATACATTTTCATATTTCTTCCTTGACAGGCCTGGGCGCGTTGGATTTGGGGCCCTATCATCCCGGAGCCCACGCTTCTGGCGTGCTTGGGGACAGAAGGTGCTTGGGGACTGGCCAGGCAAGAGGCCCTTGCCTCTGAAAGAAAAAGAGAGAAGGCAAGGTCAAGGGCAGGCACAGAGGCAGGAGCAGCCCCAGTGGTGTGCCCAGTGCTTCCTTCTGCAGCCCCCCAAATTGGCGAGGGGCTTGAACACACGCAGCCCTTGGGTTTAAGCCTTGTTTCTAACCGAGTGCCCACGGCTAATCTCTCGCAACCCCAGTGTTTATGAAACGGGTGTAATAAAAGTGACCACCCATACAGTTAAGCGACTGAACGGGTGAGGCAAGAAGACAGGTTTGTAAGTGTCAAGGGAATGGTGAGAACTAGGCAAGAGCTGCCCTACGGAGGTCAGCAAACATGGGCTGAGTTCTCATGCTATCGTAGGAGCCACATCGGTGCGTCTCCCTTAAAAAGGCCACAATAACCGTGTGTGTGTGTGTACGTGCGTGTGTGTGGGGGGGCGTGTGCTATTATCATCTTTATTTTGTAGATAAGGAAACCAAGACTCAGGGAGAGAAACCAGGGGAGTTGGCTAAATGGCTAGTGTGGTCTCCTTGCCACAGCCACCTGAGTCTAGGCCCACAGCCTGCTGGGACTGGTCTAGGGTGGGCAGTACCAGGACCAGAGGGATGGGCTTCCTGGAGCTCGGCTTGCGTGCGCCAGCGGCAGCAGCCTGTCCTGATGCTCCGAGGGCCCTCCCTCCCTCCCTCCCTCTACAAAGGCAGACACGCTGGTTCCTGAGGACTGAAAGCCTCAAGCATGTGCGGCCCTCAAACCTCAAAGAGGATTTGGCTGCTGTGGCTTTTCTGGCCACAGAAGCTGTTGGATTATTTTTCAAGTTGAGTGGCTAGTTGACGGCACTGGCTACAACCTGCTATTAGAAGCTCCTCACTGCGGTCTGTGTGGCGGGCTGGGGCCAGAAACCCCAGGAGCGGCGGGCCCCCGGGATCCTCATTTCTTCCCTCTCAGTTGGCACGTGGCTGGGGTGGGGAACACACTGGGGATTTCTGTGTGAGTCTCTGTCCCTGGCAGGACTGTGCTGTCCTTTCAAAGCGCATCTGAAGCGTATGGGACTGACCACATTTGAAACGGGCTGGGAGGCTGGTGTCCTCCTCTGGGGGGCGGTGCCCAGAATGCCTCACCCCTACTCCAATGGCCTTTTCAGTTCTTCCGTGTTTGCAAACACTGCTTTGGGGTCAGCTCGTGGAGAACTTTTTACAGGTGTAGATGCACGGGCAGGGTGGGTCTCAAAGTCATCAATGTGACCTCCATCTGGCCAAATCCAAGGGGGAGTCCTGTGTCCTCTTTTGCTCCTTGGGCTCAGCCGACCAGTCCCTCCTTCCCTCAGACCCCTTCTTTGTAAGGTTGCCGGGACACCGCGCTCTGCCGGCTTCTTCCCGCCTCACTGGCTGCTGTCCCCACCCTCCTTTATCCATCTTCCGAAGGTCAGGTGTCCCGAGCTCTCTTCTCTCACCTCCATGCTCTGTCCCCAAATTAACATGCTTCTCCTCATTGCCATTGCTGCCACGACAGTTCCTCATCTTTTGCTGGGCTGAGAAACTCTTTTATCTGGTTTCCTTGCGGTCCTACTTATCTTGCCATCATCCAGTCTCCATCTAGGAGAGCCAGAACACAAGTTATTCCTGTAGTTCCACTGCTTACAACCCGTCCACGGCTCCCTGTTTGAACCTGGAATGGAGGTCAGCACAACCCTTAACACCAACACGACCTTCAAGTCACCCCTCGAGCTGGCCTCTGCGTTCTCCCACAGCCCCGTCTCCTCCACTCCCTGTCTGCTCACCTGCTCTAGCTTGGCCTTCTCACTGCGCCCCAGGGCCTTTGCACCAGCTGATCCTTCCTTCTGGGACACTTTGCTCCCAGCTGTCTTTCTGTGGCTGCCTTCTTCCCATCCTTCAGCCCTGGTTCAAGTGCCAACCCCTCAAAGAGAGACCTTCACTGATTAGCCATGCCGAAGGAGCACTCCCCCCACCCGCCCACCGGTTACTCTCTGTTCCATTACCCTGCTTGCTCTTCCAGCCTTTGTCATCTGATGAGACCTCGTTTATGTCCTTACTCATTTACGGTCTCTCCCCAAGAAGAACGTGGTGAGCTCTACCGCTGTGGGGCCAGGTCGGCGGCCGCGTTCACTGCTGACTTTGCAGTAACGGGGCTAATGCCTGACGCTCGGCAGGTACTTGACAATCACTCCTGGGAGGGATGGCTGGTCTGCTTTGCACTTCACAAATATTATCTCTCAGATCTTTCAACAACCCTCTAGGTGGAACTTCCTGTGCCCATGATGGAGGTGGGAAAAGCGAGGGTTGCTGAGATTTGGAGGCTCCCCAAGTCCTACGGCTCTGAAGGAGCCGAGCCAGGTGTGAGGTCTGCAGGGCTGGGTCCCAGGTCCATGCTCCTTCCCGGTATCAAGTCACCGCTTGTGAGTGGGTTTAGGATTTGAGTGCAGAAGTCAAGACGCAGACCGTTGTTGAGTCAGGAAGTCTCCCTTGTTTGAGAACAAAACCTTTTCTTTACGCCACGAAGGACATCCAAGTCCCCCCGTGCCAGCCCTGGATGGCACGCTTCCTTGAGAATGCCCACACAACAGTTGGCTCTGTGTAGGGGCTTTTTTTTTTTTTTAATCAACTCTGGTTTGGAGTCTTTCGAACCATAAAAAGACCAGTGTGAAACCACAAAACTTCTAGGTTTCTTGCACTCTTAAAACTTAAGGGAAAAAGTGGGGGGCAGTATTATTTGAACCACATTTTGCAAACGCTAGCTTCTCTTGCATTCTGAAGCAGCTGGTGCCAAGCTGCCACTCGCCGCATATTTTTATGGGCTGAGTTACAGACACTGGCAAACAGCTGCCTGCGGTGGAATTACTGACGGGGCCCAGGTCTCGGGGCAGAGCGGGCCTCGCGGCAATGCCCCCCAAATGCAGAGTGTTCCACGTGGGCTTGAGAGTTAATCTGTCCTCTGGCCACACTTGCTCACTGGCACCGCAAAGGATTCCCTTGTTGTTTCATTCACTTAGGACTTGGAAGTTTGGGGAGTTGGCACTAGCGGCATGTTGGCCCACAAGTCAGACTGGAGTGAGAGCAGCATGCATCTCGACGTCTGCCTTGCCCGGAAGTAGTGTGGAGTCAGGCAGAGGGATTTCCGGTCTGATGGATGGGAGTTTGAATCCTGACGGCACGGACAGACACTCAGTCTGTGTGACCTTGGGCCAGTGACTTGCTCTGGCCCATCCTCAGTTTCCTCCTCGGGGTAACGGGGCTCCGACACGTGCCGAGGGGGCTGGGAATGGTGCTGAAATGAGGCAGTGCGTGGGAGAGAATTGCACGATGGTTAAAAGCGTGGATACAAGAGTCTGTGAGGCCTGGGTTCTAATCCCATCTTCAGCTCCTACCAGCAGCGTGATCTTAGGCCAGCTTAGACTCAATGTGTCTTAGACTCAGTTTCCCTAGCTTTTTGGGCCATGCAGCGGTTTAAATGAGATGATACGTATAAAAGTGTTGGCAGAGAGCCTGATCACAGTCCTCAATAACTATGTACTGTTTCCATTTTGTTCCTAATGACCAGCCTTCTGGATAGCGGATGAGCATTTTCTAAACGACAATCCTTATTATTATAAATGTGTTCCCTGGCTACTTGGTTAACTTACATGTTTTCGAGGTTGATAATTATGATGAGGTTTTGTGTGTATGCATTTCACTTAAACTTAGAGAAATTGGAAAAAAGAAAATTCTTTGTTCAGAACACGTTTCAAATGAAGAGTCATCAGCCAAGAATATTCGAGATCCTTTTGTTATGTTTCAAAAAGATGATTATTTTGTAGGCTCTGGGGCACTTAAACCCTGTCCAGAAATTCCTTTGGTAAATAATAATAACAGAAAATATCCTTTGGAAATAATAGAGGGGATTTAGCAAATACCTTTATTTCAGGGATCTCAAAGCCTTCCACATAATTTTAGGGCTTTAGCGATTTTCTTAAAAGGGTTTGACTTTCTTTCCTTCCTCAGCCGGAGGCATGTTCACAGGAAGTGGAGGCCTTTGGAGCTGGACTCGATCCTGCGGGTGATTTGATTCAGCCTGGCTGCTATACCAATAGGAGAAACTGAGGCCCAGGGAGGGGCTGATGCAGCTGGAGTGAGAGCCAGGACTCCACTGCAGGTCCCTGGTCACCTGCTCAGGGCTCCTCCTGGCTCCGCAGGCTTCTTCACTCTTGCGGGCTCCATACTCTCAAGAAGGCATCTGAGGGTGGACGCTCGATTCCCGTCTGACAGGTGTGTGCTCACTTCACCTTGGAACTTCCACCTGTGAAGTTTGACAGAGAGGGGCAGGGGAACGAGGGTGTGGCCTTCTTTCTCTCTGGGGCTCCTGCCCTGGAGTATCAGGCCGGCAGGGACCATCCTGTTCTGTGTCGAGTTGGCTGTCCCAAGGGCAGCTGTGACTGACCTCCCTGCCTTGCCTTGAAGAGGCGAGGGCTCATAGTCACTTGGATGGGATTTTTGTTCAAATGAAGAGCCCATGTGCCATGTTCTCCATCTCTTGGGTGTTTCTGTCATTTTCTGCACACAGGTCCGATTTGCTTCCCCAACTCAGGAAATGTCAGTTTACATCATTTTGTAAATTTTTGTGTTTTAGTGGACTCCTTCCCCACTGAGTCTTTGTTCATTCATTCATTCAACAAGCCTCTTCTGAGCCCAGCCAGGTGCTAGGCATTGGATGTCCATGCAAGTAGTCAAAATGAAAATGGATCCTGCCATCGTGGACCTTACTAAGAACGACCAGAACAACAAGTCAGTGCCACCACCACCAAATGTGTATCTGTCAGGGCGAGACAGGTTAGGTTGTATAACAAATAGCCCCACATGCGGTGGCATAAATACGACAAAAAGTGAATTTTGGCTCTCGCTCTGCATCTATCGCTGGTCAGCAGGAGGCCTCTGCTTGTCACAGACACTCAGAAATGCAGGCTGACGCGGAATCGCATGGGCCTGGGCCTTCATATTCACTGAGGCAGCAAAAGCAAATATGGGGAACCATAGATGATTCTCAGAGCTCCCGTGCAGAAGTGACACATGTTACTTTCGCTCACATTTTATGGGCCACAGCGAGTCACGTGGCCACACCTCACTCCAAGGGAGGTGAGGACCTGCAGTCTCACATGCCTGGAAAGAGCTGGTAGGTCTGCGAATCTCAGTTTCCCCACCTGTAAAAACAAGACGCAGGCCCAGCTGACCCTCCCTCTCTAGCCGTGACAGTGAAGGTCTGGGGGCTGTGCATGCCAGCGTCACGCAGTCCTGCCGCTGGTGGTCACCCGCGTCCGCCTTCGGAGAGTTGGTGGAGAAGCGGGTGCAGCCAGTGCTAATTTTGGTGTCTGATTTCCAGAGAGAG
Organism: Desmodus rotundus; assembly: GCF_022682495.2. Taxonomy (NCBI): domain Eukaryota; kingdom Metazoa; phylum Chordata; class Mammalia; order Chiroptera; family Phyllostomidae; genus Desmodus; species Desmodus rotundus. The sequence continues at coordinate 133,443,589 of NC_071393.1, read as the reverse complement.
GCCTTGTTTGGGGGCCTTCCTCCCCTTCTGCTCTTAAATTCTGGCATAAGTGTCTTCAAGGTCATGGTTATTACATCAATGGTTTTCTGATTTCTGTTTTGAGGGAAATCCACTTTTGCAGAGTGGTGGTGCAAAGGGGGTTTCCTAAGGGCAGGGAAGCCGTAACTTTGGCAGGAGAATCGTGACACCTTCGCAGTGAGTGATTATGGAAGGGTGCGCTCGAAACCATGTTCGCAGCACATTGCCCTGCTGTTTCCAGTTGGGTTTGCTGGGTAGTTTCAAATCTTGCCCTGGCTTTTCCACTGCTGCTGGAAATCCTTCACCCATGGCCCGCCACCCCTCTGGGGGCGGCTGCATTGCTAAGGCTGGGGAAAGCATGGTGGTCATTTTGAAATATGAACTTGGACACGGGTCCCTGAGCACATCTCAGGCCACTAGCTGGGGGTGTGCCAGGAACCTCCTTGAAAGATTTATGACTGAACTTAATCCCCAGTGACAGAAGTCTAACTTGGTCAACTTAGAGTCACCCCTCGCCCTGGGGTTGAGCCTGCATTCTAAGATTGGGGCTTGTAGCGGGGAGCGTATGGGGTCCACCTGTGATCCTCACCTTTCCAGGTTGGCATTGCTGGGACCCCCTGGAGCTGTGAGGTCCTTGGCAGGCCTCTTGCCTTCTCCGGGAGGTCTTCTCCCAGCTGCTTTCAGGTCGCAGGGAAGCTGGGGAGCGTGGTTCCCAACCACTGAGAACCGACTGTGGTGGCTCAGGCCCTAGTGTGGCTGTGGTCACAGTCACAGCGCCACTCCAGGGCAGCCCTGTGGGGCAGGGCAGTGCCCCCAGGCTTGCCAACTCCCCAGCTTTCCTAGAAGCAAGCCATAACTCCACTCTGCTCTCGGCTTGGCCAGACTTCTCTGCATACCAGCCAAATCTCGGGTGTCTTCTGCATCAGAAATGCCAGCAACACACTTTCTGATTTCACCTTCAGCTCAGAGCAGTTTTCTCCCGTGATCGAACTTCATTCTCTGACCATGGGGACCTCGGGCACGGTGAAGGCCACGCAGCCCCGGTCTGGGCTGGCATCCTGGCTCAGGCCTGGGAACAGAGGCTGGGGCCCTGTGGGTGACTTCCTCCCACATCCTGGGGGGCTGGCTCTGATGGGGCCTGGTGGGACCTCCTCTCTCAGACTGGTGGCACCCTTCCCCCTCCGTCTGATGATGCTCCTGCTCTTTAAGGCTGAGTGACATCACCCTTCTCTGTGGCTTTCCCTTGTACTCGATACTTCGGGGTTCCCAGTCTGACGGCATTTGTTATGGGTGAGGTTCACGCTGAGGCAGGTGGAGGCCTGTTTTCTAGGATCAGGTGGGGCTGGGTCATAAGAAGGCGTCTGTGAATACAGACTTACAGGGTCTGCGCCAGGGATCTGACCTCCTGCGGTTGTGGGAGCTGGTTCAGTGGCCCCTGGACACCTGTGGCTTCACCTCTGATGTGGGGCTTCCAGTCCATGCAGCAGGGGGCTGGGAAGGGAAGCAGGGCAGTCGCAGTCAGCCGGCGTCCTGAGCGGTGTGGGAATGTGGGAAGGATGGGGACCTGGGTCAGTCCTCGCCGCCTCTGCCCCTGCTGATGTTCTCCGGGCGTCCTCCCGAGACACTGAGGTCCTTCGTCAGGAAACCAAACACCATCGGGCCAGGAGCGGGGGCTAAGGGCGCGTGCAGGGAAGGGGGAGCTGAGGCGGGCCAGCAGACGGACAGACGTCATCGCTGTGGGGGCATGACAGGAGTGCCTGTCCTGCGCTGCCTGGCACAAAAACAGATGTGGCTGCTGCTTCGCCTCTGCCCTCCGAGTGGTACATGAAGCTGCCTTTTGTGCCCCTCCTCACTGGCAGCATCAGGGAGTGAGTTCTGGGGCGCGTGGCCCAGCGAGCTGGCGCATCAGAGAGCCCCCCCTTCTCCGTGAGTGCTGAACCGCTGGCTCAGAGGCAGGGCTTTTGTCTGGTTTAGTACTTTTTATTTGACAATTTTTTCTTGGACATTGACTATGTGTTAGGACCAGTGCCAGGTGCTGGCAACACCGAGGTGACTCAGACCCAGTCCCAGGCCTGAGGACCTCCCAGGTTGGTGGGAGGGACAGGCCCAGAACCAGACAACACGAGCACTGAGGTCATCAGTTTGAAGGGGCTCTGGGCCCACCGAGGGTTCCGGAGCAGGGGAGGAGTCAGCCAGGCAGAGGGGGAGAGGGGACTGCTCCAGAGATGGTATGTGCCAAGTCCTCGAGGTGTGACGAAGCACACGCCTTGCAGAACCCCGAGTCACTCAGCCTGGCTGAAGCATGGAGGGCGAGAGGCCTTGGATGAGGGAGACAGGAGGCAGGAAAGGTGGGGATGGGCTGGCGTGTGTAGGGTGCTGTGTTCTTGGCTAAGGAACTCGGTGGAGAGGCATGCAGGTGTGTGCTGTTGGGGAGCCACATGGTCAGACCTGGGCTTCAGACAGCTCCCCTGACTTGGCGGGGAGGGGAGGCTGCAGGAGGACAGGCCCCATGTGGATCCCTGTGATGGTCAAGATGAGGGAGGACAGAGGCCTCAACAAACCCATGAGGTGTGATGGACTTAATGACGTCACCTTCCTTCACACCACGGTGGTGGCCGCTGCAGCCTTGGGGGAAGCGGGAAGGTTTGGAGAAAGAGTTCACTTTAGCTTTCACACTCTATGCTCGTAAACCAGGGGCCTTCCTGCTCTCCCTGCGGTGGTGTGGGCAGGAACAAGGGCCCCACCCTTCACTGGGCCCGCCTGCCAGAGAGGAGGGCGCAGCTCGGGGCCTGCGGGCGGGGCCTCAGGGACGCAGCAGAAGTCCACCCCTTTCAAGTCCAGCCCACGCTGGCGTGCGCGCCTCTGCCCTTGACCATGCATGGCCACGTTCCACCAGCTTCTGTCCTGGCTCAAGAACACCAGCCGCGGGTGGGGGCTGCAGACACGCAGTCCTTCTAACCCTGGCCTTTCACAGGGTACGGCGCCGCCATCATAGAGACTCCTTAAGTTTCAAACAAATTCCTCTCAAGTGCTCTGGGAAGGGTGTTAGCATGGAGCTTCTGATTCCCACCGCTGCTAAATGCGTATTAATAATGAGCTGAGCTGTGGAAACGGCGGCTCCAGCCAACGGCGCTGGACGGATAGTGGATAAATTCAAGTTCACAGTTTTTAACTGGTAATATCAGCTGGCTTTGTTCCTGCTTTTCTTTCCCAGTGCTTTTGTCTACACTGTGTTTCTTTCTTTCTCCCTGCTCTCTCTCTTGGTGGCTGAGCCTCAGGTGATGTGCTGGGTGCTGGTCCCTGCCTGTTTTCCACCTCACAAGCCCAGCTGAGTGCTTGCTGGAGCTGACATCCTGCGTGTAGGACCTCTGGGATGCAGGTGGGGCTGGGAGGGGAGTGACAGGTGGCGCCGAGCTCCCGCTGTCCAAGTCTGCAGCAAGGCCTGGTTTTGCCGAGGGTCCTCTGGGCTGGCCAACTGCCCCCTTCACCACTGAGCCTAAACTCCCTCACTCTCCAAAGGGACCTGTCGTATCACCTGTTGGGCAGAATCGGGACCTGGTTAATGATGCAAAGAGCAACTCGCACAGGCTCGGACACTCAGCCAGGGGTCTGTACATGCAGGCTCCTTCCTGTCGCCTGTCCTCCTCCGGATCAGGGCTTGGGAGCTGGTGCAGGGGACAAGCCCTGGACAGAGAGTGGGGGGCGGGCAGTGGGGGTGTACAGCTCCAGCCCTGTAACTCACTTGGCCCAGTGCTTATCTGTAAAATGGGCTGGGTTAGGGCCACATTCTGCCAGTCCCTTTGGGGTCTCCATTTGAGGGTCCTGTCTGGGCAGCAGTAGATGGAGGGAGAGGTGGAGGAGGAGGAGCAGGAGGATGATGATGATGTGGAGGGTGATGAGGAGTAGGAGGAAGAGAGGAAGAGATGCAGGAGGACAAGGAGACGGAGGCCAGCAGAGCAATAATGGGCATTCTGGGTGGTATGGGCATTATTGAGCATCATCCTTCTCCTGGTCCTTACCCAGCCCCCACCCCTTCTGCCCCAAAAGCCTTCCCAAGGTGGGCAGGGCAGCTGGTGCCAACCCTGCAGTGTCTGGGGCCAGAGGTCAAGTCATGCCAGGCCTTTATGGAGGGCAAAGGCCCTCCAGACCACCCATGAACACTAGGAGAGTTGCAGGGGTCGGGAAAGTGGGCGGAGGTGTGCAGTTACCACATCCACCTATGGAGGCAGCGTCCGCATGGGCGGCAGGCCAGATGCAGAAGGACCAGCGATCGGTGGGTGCACAGACCGTGCTGGACCCCTGTGAGATCTCCTTTCCAGTCCAGAACTTCACTAGTGGAGGACGAACACATGTGACTGTCACCTCTGAAATGGGCTGCTAAGGGCAGCTGTGTCTTCTCCTCATGCTCTGTCCACTCATACCTCAGGGACAGTCACTGACCCTAGTGGACACCCTGAAGTGCAATGTGGGTGATTGATGGGCCCACTTGATAGAACAAGCCTGGGTCCCCAGATAAATGCCTGGAGCCAGGTCTGCCCCCACTAGCCTCCCCCTCCCTGCAGTGGGCCTGGATGTGAGTCAGGGGTAAGCCTTCGCTGTGATAAGCCACTGAGGTTTTGAGGCTGGTCTAATTGCTCACATATTTTAACTAGAGGCTACTGTATAGGGAGAGGGGACACCAGAGGCTGAGGCTGGCAGGACTCACTCTGAGAACCTGTTTCTGTACAAAATAGAACTCTCGGTTGTAAGAGACCAACACCTCATTCAAAGTGGCTTAGGGGAAAAACGGACTTTATTAAAGTCTGGGGATATCAGCCTCAGGCATGGCTGGATCTAGGTGCTCAGACACAGCAGCAAGCTCTCTCTCTCTCTCTCCCTCCAGCTTTTTTTCTGTGTTGGCTTCAGGTGGCAAAGATGGCTATAACCTTAGCAGCCCATTTACCCTTGAGGAAAGAGGTGATATTCTTCTCAATTATTCCAGGAAAAGGCCTGGAGTCCACTTTGATTGACTCACTTGGGTCACATGTCCATCTCTGATACATCCTGTGGTTGGTGGTATGGAGTTCTAATGCCCTGATTGGCCAGGTCTGAGTCATGTGCCTAGTCTTGGAGCTGGGGGTGGGGCCAGCCTCAGTTAACCCCCAGCTCCTACCCACTGCATATAGCTAAGAGGAAGGACAGCTGGTTGGATGAAAACACAGCCACATCCCTGGGCCAATTTCTGTGCACTCCCAGCATGTTCTGCATCTGGGGAAGGTGACCCTTCCTTGACTGAGTGTTCTGTCCCACAGAGAGAGCACCTGTGGTGTCAGGGCTGGGTCCAGTCCTTGTGTGTCCCCGGGCCAGCCACTGCCCCACCATCCCTGCAGGTCTCTGGAGGATCATGTGAGCTCCAAGCTGGGCTCATGGAGCACCGTGTCCGCACGAGAAAGGGGCTGTCACCTGCGGGGACGCTGGTTCCCTCGGCATCACGCCACCCTGGGGGCCTGTCAGCCTGCGGCGACTGTCAGGGAGCCTAGGGAACTGTTTCTTTTTCTTCCACCAGTTGTTTTTTGTTGTGGTGAAATCCAGGTAGCACAACATTTTCCATCTTACCTGTGTTTACGTGCACAGCTCGGCGGCATTGGGCACAGTCCCATTGCTGTGCCACGTCCACCACCGTCCACCCCAGAGATGTCTCGTCCTCCCAGGCTGACACTCTGTCCCCGTTAAACATCCCTGACCACCACCCTCCACCTCCGTTCAGATGACTTTGCCTGATACAGCGCCTTCTATGCCCGTAATGACACACCGCCTTTCTGGGACTGGCTTGTCTCACTTCGCATGATGTCCTTAAATTCCATCTGTTGGTAGCATGGTCACAGTTGCCTTCTTCTTCTTTGAAGGTGGGTAATATCCCACGGAGTGGCAGGACCCGTTTGCGTGTCCCTTCATCTGTTGGCGGACACTTGGGCGGCTTCCACCTTTTGGCGTTTGCGAGTAATGCTGCTGTGAACCGGACGGTTCAGGTATCTATCCATGTGGGTCCCCACCTTCGGTTCTTTCGGGGATGCACCTAGAGGTGGAATTGCTGGGTTTTATGGTAATTTAAGATTTTTCGAGGAACCACTATACGGTGGGAATACTGACTATTTTAAAGCCCCTGGACCCATTAGCAAGGATTTATGTCAGAAGACAAAAGATAAGGGACAAAAGGAAAAGCCCCACCTTTGGGGGCTGACGTGGCAGCCCTGTCAGGAGAGAGAATTTATCTTGACTAGCAAGCCAAGCAAGCGTAGTCCAGGTGCTGGGCAGGAGGCGGAGGGGCCGGCTGGAAAACAGGAGTCTCGCCAGCTAGCAGCCCAGGCCGTGGGTTTTATGTTGATGGCAGATTGTCACTGTGGTGGGATTCGGGAATGCTACCTATGTCATGAGGTGGCAATGTATAATGCACTCACTCAGGGACGTGTGAAGGGCAGGATTCTTCCTGGGAAAGCCAGGGAGATCCTACTAGTACCTTCCCGGGGAGGGGGGAAGCAGTGAGGTGTCTGAGGGCAGTCAGCAGCTGGCACATAATTAGTGGCCGTGGGGCTGTTCCAATGCCTCCTGTACCAGGATGCCTCCGGACTCCCAGCTGAGGTGCGGCCCGGCCTGAGAGCAGATCCGGGATAGCCAGGAAGCCCCGAGATGTCTGGCCTGCTCTGCAGACTCCCTCGTATTCCTGGTCACGGGGGCCTTAAATGTCAAGGCCAGGGCCCCAGAAGAATGGGCCAAACTCCTCCAAGGGTTAAGCCACTTTTAAAAAGTCGGCAGGAAAAGGAAACTGTGGCGCGTTCTGACCACGGGCTGCCTGCCGCCCAGTTTCCCAAGCCCTGGGCGGGATTGGCGGCCGCACGTCCCCTCTGGAATGTCTGGGCTGCAGCCGGGGCTTGCTCTAAATGAGAAACAGGCCGGCAGCCTGTGGCCAGCTCCTCGTGCGGTCTGGGCAGGGCCGCTTGGCTCGGCCTCAGTGGAGGACACACTGGCTGGGCCTGGCAGACCTCCCACCCGCATGGGAGGCTCGGGGGACCGGCCAGCCAAGCCAGGCCAGCTCCTGCATGGAGGGAGGCCGGCAGGCCACCGCACTGGAGGCAGATGGAGACCGTTCAGCTCTTGGCCCGCCAGCACCCCTTCTGCAGTCTTGGGAACAATGAGGTTCGTGGAGCCTAGGTTTTCTCACGTTGGAAACGGGAGCAATGCCACCTCCCAGGGTCTCATGGCAAGAAGTTGCGGAGCCTCTGTGTTGCCTCGTGGATTTGCCTGCCTGGAAGGATCTAAGAGCCTGGCCCAATGTTTTGGTGTGAGAGCCACAGCGACTGAGGTTCGGAGAAGTTCAGGAGTCACCCAGGGTCCCACAGCAAGGTGGGCACATACAACAGAGCCTTCTATAAACAAACACTTCTCCCCATCAGCACTTCTCTGCGGGAGGCCAGCTGGGACCATGCTTCCCGGCTCTTCCCCAGCCCGTCCCTCCTCGTCTTCCCAGCCCAGGCATTGAGCACAGTAATCTGCACGTGTGCCCAGAGCTCCTGCTTCATGCACTTTATCTAATCCTGTGGGGTGACGAGTCAAAGATGTCCCCAGGGGCTTCCAGATGAGAGTTACCCCTGCAATTTGGGGTGACTGGGATCAAACCCCACTACGCACTCTTTCCTGCCTTCCTGAGTGGTAAACAGTGTCAATCAATGGTCACTGGCACTAATTCAGCACCACCAGAATCTCCAGTTTGGGTGCAGTGAAGGAGATGACCTATGGGACTGGGTGCCTCTCTGGCCAGACAGCTCCTTGCCGGCCTGCTCTGTTCTATGCCGTCTGCTTCATTCTGCTCCGCTCTGTCCTGTGCCAGCATGCTCCGCCCTGCTCCAGCCGGACCTCTTTGGGGTTTCACAGTGAAGGAAAGGTGCAGAAGAGACATTTTTTCCTCCCAGGGACCCTCCGGGCTGTGTTTCTAACTCCGCTTTGTGGAGTAAGGGACCAGAGAGGTTCAGTAACCCACTGAAGGTCACTCAGTGGGCAGAAGGAGAGCTGGCGTTCACCCAGAGCTGACTAGGAACTGCGGGAGGGGCTGCTTCTGCTCCACCACAGCTACAAGAGGGTGGAGAAAATGCTTCAAGGCCTAAACATCTGACCCTTTCCCTCTGCTATGGGAGAGAACGGTGGGTTTGGTCATTTATGAGTGTGTGGCCTTGGGCAAGTAACTTGGTCTCTTTGAGTCTTGGTTTCTCCACTTGAAGTCATGGGTGATGATACAGAAATGTGAATGAATGGGCAAGGGGAGGTGGGAAGGGTGTCGCCGTGCAGGGGATGCTAGGGGTCTGGTCTGGACTGGGGTGCACGGCCACCAGAGGGGTGGGGTTTGCAAGGGAGAAGGCCCTGGGGACCTTTTAAAAAATATATTTTACTGATTATGCTATAACAGTTGTCCCATTTCCCTCCCTTTATTTTCCCCCACCCTGCACACCCCCTCCCACCCGTACTCCCTCCCTCCCTTAGTTCATGTCCATGGGTTGTACATATAAGTTCTTTGGCTTCTCCATTTCTCATGCTATTCTTAACCTCCCCCTGACTATTTTCTACCTACCATTTATGCTTCTTATTCCCTGTACCTTCTTCCCCATTACTCCCCTTCCCCTCCCCACGGATAACCCTCCATGTGATCTCCATTTCTGTGATTCTGTTCCTGTTCTAGTTGTTTGCTTAGTTCGTTTTTGTTTTTTTAGGTTTGGTTGTTGATAGTTGTGAGTTTGTTGTCATTTTACTGTTTGTATTTTTGATCATCTTTTTCTTAGATGAGTCCCTTTGACATTTCCTGGAATCAGGACCTGGTGATGATGAACTCCTAGCCCTGTGGTGCTTGGTAGCGCTTTGCCTGAGGACAGTTAGTTCGACGTGCGGGCAACGATTCTGGGCAGAGGGAAGGAGGGGCCCAGGTCAGAGGTGGCGCTGCAGTCTGGGGCGTCCCAAGGCCAACTCCACCACAGAGCATTCTCCCGGGTGCACGGGGGTGTCTGTGTGTGTAAGGATGTGTGCACTCGTGAATGTGCACGCGCGTGTGCACGTGTGGGGGGTGCAGGGCACTTCCTTGTTTCCCGAGTGCTTGGAGAGCAGCACTTGGTGAGCTTGTTCAGCCAGGCTTTGGGCTCGGGGAGGGGACATGGCCAAGTCTCCAGGGGCTGCTTTCCCCAGTGGGTGACGAGCTGATGTCCCCACTCTGGGAACAAGGACATCAGAAAGCATTAAGGGGCCTGACAGGCTGCTGTCCCAGCGGCCAGTGCTCCTCAGTGTCCAGGGAAAGATCAACAGGCCTTTAAAGTGGTCAATACCAGTGTATGGGACAGCAGTGTCCTCTCCTCCACTTCAGTGAGTGAAATCGTGCCCTCTCCTTGGCATTGGCCTTCCTGCACCGCTTAAACACCCATTAACCAGGGCAGACCCCGAAGACGAAACCCCCTCTTTCATCCGCCAGAAGTTCATTTTCCCAGCTTTCCCAGAGGGGAGTGGTGTTGTGAAACCCCTCATTTGGAGGGAGGGGTTCTTATTAGATCTAATGAGGCGGTTTGCCTCAAAGCTCATTAGGACGGCCGACTGGAGAGAGGAGGTCAGCGAGCGTGACAGGGCGGCTTTAGCGCACCGGACGCGCCATGAGGACCTCTGGGCCACACAACGGGTTCTTTCCACCAAAGCTTCAGCGCGCATCTGATCTCAGGATATTGGATTTTTCTTTGAGAAAAGAAATAAATGACTTACCTGGGGAATAAGCCCAGAGTTCCCTCCATGCACCGGGCTGGAATAAGCTTGCGATTCTCATTTAAACCTCGACAGCCTGGGTGTCATAACGTATTTTATGTGCCAGGTGAGTAGGTTGCCTCCCCAGGAAAGAAAGAAACATGGCAAGGAAGAAAGATTAGTGATCGTATCCGAGGAGAAAGAGAACGGATTCAAATACTTTATGCAAGTGGGCACAGCTTCCTGATGCAGTGCCGAGCAATGGGTTCACTCTGAAAAGCAGTTGTTTTGGTTTCTTCTTGGACTTGATCTCGGAGCCTGGCAGGTGTGTCCCGTTCGTAGTTGTGCCGCTGTGTTTCTTTCCCACATCCCGTAAGCCTGACAAAATCAGACTTTGTCAGACCCTGGCGGTTTTGCTGCTTTCCTGTGTGGCTGGTGCAGAGCGGACAAGAGCCCCAGGTTCTCTGCCTCCTGCGAGTGTTCGCTGGGCCACTGCTCGGCTCTGGCCCGACGGCCACGTCAGAGAATCTGGTTCCTGCCTCGGTAGGTCTGTGGAGTGAAAAGCAAGCACGACCCACAGGGATCCTTTTGGTGTGACTTTGCCGGGCTGGCAGGAGGGAAGGAGGTGATTTTCTGATTCTGAAACCCATGGGAAAATTCCGGGGCTTGGCAAATTCAAAGTAAGAGCCAAGGTGAGTTCGAGGCGGCGAATGTAGCCTATGCCGAATGCTCAGATGTTACAGGGCGGGTATATTGTTCTCCGACTTTATCCTGGACACAGAACTTTAGAGCTGGAAGGCCTTTGGGCATATTTAATCAATCCCCTTTTGCTGTTGATGAGAAAATCGGGGCCAGGGCAGATGGCGGGAGCTGCCCGCCGTCACTGAGCGAGCTGCGGTTGAGAAAGCCTCGCCCTGTCACCAGTGGCTGCAGATTGCGCTTCCAAAGCTGGACGCAGCGTGTCTCCCCTCCCGCCAGCCCCTCCGCAGCGTGAACCTCCTCCTTCCAGAGGTGCCCGTCCCTTGTGCCCTGGAATCCGGGACGCTGCTGTGACTGCTTTGGCCGACAGACTACGGCAGGAGTGACGCTGGGCCACTTCCAGGCGAAGCCCTTCTTGCTTTAGTGGCTTTTGCTTCTTGCTTCTTGGAACGTTTACGCTCAGTTCGCTTTCTCTCTGAACCCAGAAGCCTTGCTGTGAGCAGTGGGCGTCCCGTGGAGAAGCCGTGAGGAGGCAGTTCAGGTGGCAGCCGGAGCGGGGCTCCCAGCCGGCGACCGGTGGACTCTCGGACAGCTGAGCGTGTCGTCTTACATGTGCAGCCCAGCCGAACTGTCCAAGGACCACAGTCCCAGCTGGACACAAGACAGGCCCCCGCACTGAGGTCACGCAATCCTCCCACCAGTGACAGTTAGTAATAAATTACTGGTTTAAGCCGCAAAGTTTTAGGGTTACTTGTTATACAACAGCGTTTAACCAGAACACCACTCCTAATACGAATATGCAAACTCATGCTTGACTATCACACAACAGTTTCACCAAAAACTCTCCCATTTATTCTAAAATTCAGTGTTTTTCTAATGGAAGGTCAAGATTTCCTAGCGCATTATAAGGTCAGTTTAGTGGGCTGCAATCCATTAAATCAAGTAGAATAGAATTTATCCTTGTGCATTACACACAGTGAGGGTAAGCCTTCTGTGAAAATTTTGGTTTAGTTGTGTGTGTGTGTTCTAGATTGTGGGTCACGGGCAAACATGTTAGAGAAATGTGAGTGTTATTTGACCTTCACTACTAGCAAGCAGGGAAGCTTTCATTTTCTCCTTTTCATCCACAAGGAAACCAAAACTAGAAGGTCAGCCATGTGGCAGCTGTGGGCTCGCCCTCATCTTCTGTCACTGTCTGCGGGCCACACAGCCTCCTTGCCATTCTTAGACCGTTTCAGAGCTCTCTGCGATACCCACTTTCTTGTCCTGTGTGCATGTACAGGCAACGTCACAGCAGGCGACACACGCTTCGCCTCCCCTGTGCTTGGCCCTCGCTGTGCCGAGGACTCCACGCAGTTGACGCATGGGAGGTGCTGTAGTCGCTCCCGTTTTAGAGGTAAGAAAACGGGGCCTCAGAGAGGCTGCACAGTTTAGTCAGCGTAAGAGCCAGAAGTCAAGCCTCTGTCACCTGGCCCCAGGTCGACACCTTTAATTGTCAGACTGTGGCTCCTCTCCTGGTCGGGAACACTCATGCTGGGGACAGCCTTGCACTGTCCCCCTTGAACTGAGGGCAGCCCGCCGTTCGCTCCCATGGGCTGGGGGGAGTGCTCTCATGTGCTCCTTCCTTAGGCTGGACCCCAGCTGCTGGAGCATCCTGTGGGGACACTCAGAGGTGCCACCTGTCTCGGGGCCTGGAGGAAGGCCAGGCCTTTCTCAGAGTCTGGGAGGAAGAGGGTTATCTTGTGAACCACTTTTCTTCTCGTTCTCGAGACCGAGTCAACTCCGTGGTTAGGTGGCTGATGTTGCAGAAGAGTGGAGATAAGAAAATCTGTGAGATTTGGGAGGCTGCTTCCCGCCCCCCCCCCCCCCCCCCATCTCCGCTTCACTTTCACTCCTTGCTTCCTGGTTGACTAGCAGCCATTCGAAAAGCCGATGGGCGGCCCCTGGTCCTCGGTTCCCTGCCCAGAAGAGTGGAAGCCTGGACTGAACGAACCCAGGGGTTCTCAGCTGAGAGCCATCTTTGCCCCCAGGAGACCCGAGCAGTGCTCAGGCATTCTTGGTGGCCACAACTTGGGGTGGGGACGTTACTGGCATCTAATAGGCAGAACAGGAAATGTTGCTGAACTTCCTACTGCCGGCAGGACAGCACCCACAACAAAGAAGCATCGGCCCCAAATGCCAGTACTGCCGGGCTTGAGAAGCCTGGATTGATCTCTTAATGTCAAAATCCCAGAGTGACGATCGAGGGCCGGAAGGTGGGGGAAGCCAGAGATGAAAACAACAACAGAACAACCAGGTCCCTGGACTCAGGAGCTTCAGCTGAGAGGGAAAGCCAGATGCAGAAATATACTCAGAAACGAGGGCACCGGGGAGGTGAGATGTGAGTGGTGTTGGGAGGACACACAGCAGCGAGTGGCCAGCTGCCTGGCGAGCTGCCGAGGGCCTCACAGAGGGGGTGCCACTGCAGTCAGACCCAGGGGACCCTGGGGAACGGAGGACAACACAGAGAGGAGGGTGGAAGTGCACAGATGTGCTCAGGGTGGCCCGAGTGTGGGGTCCATGGAGGATGAGTGTGGGGAAGCTAGAAGGAGCCAGAGCTGGCCCTAAGCACGCACTGTCTCCCTGCCCTGGCAGGTGCTGCCACTTCTCGTCCCTCTGGCCCCCAACCAGAGGCCGCTTGTTTGGGAGGCCTTCCCTGACCTCCTAAGGCCCTCGTGGTACTCCACGGCGAGGCTTCCTAGCCTTTATGCCGGTTTGTAATTTATCATTAGGGTCTTGTCCTGTATTGAAGGTGTAAAATATCACTTCCAGTTAGGCTGTGATAAGTTAAAGCAAACCACAAAAATTGTTAAATAAAGAGTTATGGCTAATCATCCAACAAAGGCGCCGAGAGATAGTCATAAAAATACTCAGTTGATCCGAAATAAGGCAGAATAAAAGGAAAAGAGACGCAACAGATTGGAAAAATGAAAAAATAAAATAGCAAGATGAGAGATTTAAGTCTGCCTTACCGATGCTCCCATAAAGTAAAAGTGGTCAAACCTCAGGAACTGGGTGATAAAAGAAGGCGACCAGGTGGAGCAGAAACCGTGAGTCCGATGACTCCTCGCTCTGGGTCACGTCTCGTGTCCCGTCACCACTGTGTCTCCTGAGCTGGGACCCACGCTGCCCATTGGTGCCTCTGGTCGCTTCTGTGGAAGATGAAGGGTTTTCACTAGCGTGCTGGCTCCCACTGATTGCACCACAAACGTCCCTCTCATTTGTCCTTCCTCTGTGAGCAGCGGTCACACTGAAAATGACAGAGGAACTCAGGTCTCGGTTGTTGGTGTAACAAGGTCCTACTGGGTGTCGTGCCGAGTTAGACAGCAGGGATGCAGGGGTGAGATGCAGGGGTTAAATGAAGCCCTGGGTCTGGTGATGGGCATGTGCTGACATGAGACAGAAGAAGGAAGGCAGACGAGGCCACAGAGGCAGAGATCGGAGTGATGCGGCCACAGCCCCCTGAAGCTGGGAGCGGCGGGGAACGGTTCTCCATCCCTCTCCTCGAGCCCTCAGAAGGACCACAGCGCCCTTGACACCCCGATTTTGGACTTCTGGCTGCCAGGACTGCCAGAGAAAACGTTTCTGTGGCTTTTGTGGCCATTTGTCACAGCAGCCGGAGGAAACGCAGGCGGTGCTCGTCAGTGGCTGAGGCTGGCCATGTGGGACAGGGAGCAAGTGATGTTTACCAGCAAGCCTGGCTTAGAGCCTGGAGCTCAGTCCCGGGGAAGGAGGGGCCGTCTGAGAAAGGTGGCAGGGAGGTGAGTGCCAGTCTGAGGCTGTGGGTCACAGAGGCTCACCCACCCCACGACCTCTCCCCCTTTACCACCTAAAAGCTGGATGTCCGGGGAAGTCTCCTGTCTTGTCGGACTTCTGGGGAGTAGGAGAAACCGGGGTTTGATTTTGACTCTGCCACTTCCCTCCAGCCGTGTGAGGTGGGAACGACTCCCTCACTTCCCCGAGCCTCAGTTTCCTCATCTGCGGGGTGGGCCCGACCACCCTTCCCCGGCAGAGAGGGCACCAGTGTGTCACGGCCCCTATGCTTTGCAGGAAGCACTTAATACTTGGGGGCTAAAACACACCGAGTTCCCTCTCGGAACCTCAGTGTCCTTCTCTGTGAAATGGGGCCAGTGCGTCCTTGGCGAGGTTTGGAGGGCGAGAATCACCTGCGTGTGTTGTGGCAGCACCGGAGTAGGGGGCGGGCGTGGTGACAGCCGCTCCCCTGTGCATAGACACCTGGATTCAGGTGCTGCTCGGTGCCGGGGGCGTCTGCAGCCCCTGCCCCAGTGGTCGGAGGCCTCTTCAAAATATTTTGCTTAATCAAAATACCAAAGTTAAAGTTGCCAGTTCCTCCAGAGAGGGACAATCTGGTGAACTCACTGCCCTCCTGCCTCTGTTCTGCATCCGGGGGAGGAGCCCACAGGGAGTCAGCGGGGGTCCAGTTGATGGCTCCGTGTGGATTGGCCCCGTATGGCTGGGGCCGGGTGTGTGAGCTGCAGGCATGAGGGTGAATGGGGCCCTCCAGCACCAGGGTTTGCTTGTTACATGGGATGGTTTTTACATGGTTGCCAATATCTCCTCCTTGTCAGGTCAAGACGAGACACCCAGGTCTGCCCACTGAACTTGGCCCAGTGGGGTGTTGTCACCCACGGTCAGCCAGCTCACCGTCTTCACTGGGCATAGATCTGGGGGTCCCTTTGAGGGGAAAGCCCTCGCTGTCCACGAATGTTTCAGAAATCACCAAGATACAGACAAGAGGTAGGGACGTGTGCTTTGCAGACCCCCGCCACCCATCGTTGGAAAAGGCTGAGCACTCGCCGAAACCCCCTGCAGGGGGGTCTCTGGCCCTCAGTGCTTCATTCTGGGGGAACTCGGTCTGTGTATAGTGTGGTTGACATGTGTGGTCTCCCACGGTCCTCAGCGGTGCCTTGGGCCTGGTGACTGCCAGCTCACCACATGCAGGGCACTGGGCATGGGTTCCTGCCCAGGAGATAGACCATGAAAAGACACACCCTCCTTGTCCCCTGCCCTGGCACACAGCTGGTGCTTAATAAATACGCAGAATCGAATTAAGGAGGAACCTGCCCATCAGACGGAGGCAGGCTGTCTGACTGACAGAGGGCCCACAGCCCCTCAGTCCCCTGTGTTTTCCCGAGAAAAGCATCAGGGCAGAGTGAGAGGGGGACCGGCTGATCCTTGCTCCCCTTCTCTGGACACAAGGAGAAAAGGGGCGGATGTCCATGATGTGGGGCCGGCCTGCCTGCAGCCGACGGGTGGCCCGGGCTCTGAGAGGGTACCTGAGGAAGAGAGAAGAGCTGGGCTGATGAGAGCGAGGCTGTGCTCACTCAGGGGGTTGTGAACCTCCCTGCAGCGGCCACCTGCCAGGCCCGTGCCTGACGCATCCCATCTGTCCAGCCGCAAAGTCTTCCCCAAAGGCCACAGAGTCAGGGGACAGAGCCATGGGGGCGCCATGGGGGCAGCCCTCACGCCCCAGCTGTCGGGTGCACTTCTGGGTGGATGGCCTCTCCAGTGTGCGCCCTCTGATGCCAGCGTCTCCGCGACCCCGCTGGCGGCTGTTTGAAATCAGCATAAACCAATTGCGCGGGGTCGGCTTTATTCTGCCCCCACCCCCCGGCCACACGGGCACTAAACACAGAGGCCCCTGACGCTGCGGCCATCTGATGTATCATTAAGTACACCTCCTCACGCTCGGCACATAAACCCTGATGAAGTTTCACCTTTTAATGAAATAAATGACTCAATTAAGAAGATGAAAAACAGCAATGTGGTGGCAGGCCCGCTTGGTGGCCAGGAAAGGAGCCTGGAGAAGAATTATCTCAGCGGGGCGTTAATATGGGCAGAGGCCCTGTGCTCCGTGGGCGCCCCGACTGCCAGGCTGCCAGCCTGCGGTGGGCGCAGCCTGCTGACTGCTGCTGCCCAGGGGGCCGCCCCCCGTCTGGGCCAGACCTGCGGGGGCTGTGTAGTCTGGAGCTCCCTGGGCTGAGCCCTGCCCTGTGGAATCAGGCAGGCTCTGAGTGTGTGAGTGGGAGTGTGTGTGTGTGTGTGATGTGTGTGTGTGCTTGCATGGGCCCACGTGTGCACCCCTGCCTCAGCCTGTCCCGACACCAATAAGTCACTGTCATCCTTGTCTTTAATGATGAGACCCTCCCCCACCCCGGGCCAGCCTCTGCGCTAAGTCTTTATGTGTTTATGTCGGAAGAACTGAGGGCTGACTTGAGCCTGAGAATAACAGCCTCCCTCTCGGCCCCCATTCCATCCTCCGCCCATGGGGAGGTTGGACAGGGTGTCAGAGGGAGGCTGGGGCTGTGGGAGGTCCAGGAACCAGGCTGAGAAAGTAAAATCGCACTGTTGTTTTCTCTAAGCGCTAACTGCATGGAGCCCCTCCGTTTGCGGGGGGCAGGAGGACACGGGCACTGTGTTTTCAGTGCCTGTGACTTCGTTACCAATGGGATTCCCAGGCAGGTTCGTTTTCCATTGCGGTTGGTGCAGAAATGCCATTTTCACTGCTACGTGGAAATGATGGTGGTTATTAGCCCCTGTGGTCGGGCTGGTTATTTAATGCGCTAATAAGGGAGCACGTGCGTTTCCAGATCGCAAATCTGTTTTTAATATTTGATAACTTTCAAAATAATTGGTTCCCTTTGTCTTCATACGTATGCATTGTGTTTCGTGCAGGCAAAATTACTTCCTGAGAAAGGGCCCCGGCACCACCCACCTGTCGGAGGGTTGTGCGTGGCACGAAAATGGTTAAGGCCACCTGGACTAGGGACTTCCAAGGTCCCCAAACTCTGACATCCTATGTGTCGTGCAGCCAGCGCAGCCACCAACATGACAACGTCACTGTGTGAGAGAGCGCCTAGCCTGGGCCAGAGCCACGCTTATTTTTCTGTTGGGGTACAGCGGTGTATTTAAGACCTCAGGTCTTGCAGCCGGCAGGTCAGCGAGTTTTGATGAATGTGTCCATTCCTGCAAACACCCTCTAGCTGAGATATAGAGCATTGCCCACCCCACCATGTCCCCTCCGGGGGTTCTTCATTGATCTATCCCCCCACTCCCCAAAGACAACCACTATTCTGTATTCTTCCACCAATGATCAGATTTTCTTCTTCCCATAGATGAATCATACCGTGTGTGCGTTTTTGTATCCAGATGCTTTCACGAAGCCCAGGCCTGTGAGATCATCCCCATTGCTGCGTGGGTCAGGGGGCCATCACTCGATATGGCGGAGCGGTATCCCACCACGTGAATTAATTCATTGAGTTATTCCCCAGTTTCTTTATTTAGTCACATGGATGAATGTTTATACATTCAATATATGTTGCATATCGAATATACAAATCTCTTGGGTGGATATTAAGGAGCGGAATTGCTAGGTCATGTGATCAGTACATACTCCTCTTAATAAAAAGTGCCAAACTATTCTCCAACATAGTTGTACCTCTTGCGTTCCCCCCAGGAGTGTGGGAAAGTATCAGAGGTTTAACAGCCCTGCCAACACTTGGCATTGTTAGTCTTTTTTGTTTTAGTCGTTTTGGAGGGGGCTGGGCAGTCTTGCACGGAGATTTGAAGGATTCCTTGGCATGTTTAACCAGGTCCTCAGGCAGCTGCTCCTGAGGTGTTTGCTCCTCCTGTGTCCACTTTGTGCATGAGGACACTGCAGTGTGGAGCCGAACGTCACTTGCATGGTGATGTGGCCGCAGTCGGAAGATAGGCTGCCAAGCATGGGGAGGGTGGACCACATCCTCCGGGTATGCCCAGGCCTGAGATGACCTGGGAATGTGACTCCTTGTCCTGGAGCCCCTACTGCCGTGTGGGGCCATCTCCAGGCCCCAGGAGCGTCTGGTTCAGAGGACGCTCCATCCATTGCTTTTGCTCTCTGAGTGGTTCAGTTGCCTCTCGACGCTCAAGGCGGACACTGAGCAAGGAGGGCAGGAGGTGAGGATCTAATACACGTTCACCGATGACCATGACCCAGGCAATGTGCTGGGTGCTGCCACAGCTTTCAGGAAGTGTCCCATAAGGCAGATAGTGTTGTTCCCATTTTACAGGTGAGCAAACAGAGGGGCACCTTCAAGCTAGTGTATGAATAGGAAGTGAAACCAAACACTGTACGTTCTGAGTTAGGAGGTGACACGGATGGTGAAGGTCATCCTTAGATCTTGGTGTGACACCCTGAGCTGGTGCCCTTGGCAAGGCTTCGGGGGGGGGGGGGGAGGGAGATCTGAGCAGGAGACCTGCACCTGGGGGTGGAGGCTGTGGCTCACTAGGAGCATGTTGTACTGGGCTGGGGACGGAGCAGACGACAGAGGATGGAGGGTGGGTCCAGGTGGCATGGGAAAGGGCATTTTGCTAGGATCCCAGAGCTGGAGTTGCTGGAGGGTAAAGGCAGACATCAGACTTTAAACATGAGTTGTGAACTTGTCCCTCTCCCATGCTGGAAGGACATGAGCTGTGAGTAATAAGGGAAAATCCCCGTTTGGGCCTCTGTGAATGGGACGCAGCTCTGAGATGGAGCACCGTTTTTGAAAAAAAAATTGAATTTATTTTTATGTTAATTTATTTCTTTTTTAAAGTATATTTTATTGATGATGCTATTATAGGTGTCTCAATTTCTTTTTTTTTTTCTTTTTCTTTTGGTTTTATTGTTGTTCACGGCCTCTTAAGTGCGGAGACACTCATCCTGTTGCTTCGCTTTTTGTTTTTAGGAGGCTGGCGCTGTGACGGCTATTTCCCGCCCCCTCCCGTGAACTACACATCGTAAATGGATTTCCCGACCGCGAGTCCTGCACATCTTTTTCAAAATAATCCTTCTGTGAGAGTTTACCGCATATTATTTATACCCGATTTCCCTTCATTTGACCTCTCGGTGATATGATTGCTTTTCTTATTTAGTATCACTGCAATAAACATCCTTGTAGAGAAATCTTTTCCAATTTCGCCAATTCCTCAAGACTCCTTTTTTGTGAGTGGCCTGTACCTTTCTGGCCTGTCGATCTAAATAAATACAATGACCTCCAGAAAGGTGGGGGGCCAGACTGGGCTTTCAATGGCTGTTTTTGGGAGCCCTATTGCACTACTCCCCGGCCGATGCTGTAAATAATCTTTAAAAAAACAACTTTGCTAAGTTGGTGAGAAAACAGAACAATTTGCTTCACTTTGCACTTATTGGACTGATGAAGAAGCTGGACTGTTCTTCAGAACGTTGGACTTGGTGTGTTTTCTCTTTTGGGGGAGCCGCTCGTTCCTGTTGTGTGTCCGTGGTCTTCCCCAGATGTTGCCTGAGTGGCTCCCACAGACACTCCCGCCCTGCCGGGCTGCTGTGTCCTGCAGGGCACACCCTCCCCTCCGGCGGACCTGCATCATCCCGGCCCCCACCATGCCCCACCTGGCCCGGCTGGGTCAGCCCGCACCCTGCGACGCCTGCCCTCCTGGGCCTCTGCTTCCACGTGGCCCTGGTGCCTCTGCTCCTGTGTGGGGCTCCCACTCTGCCTGAAACACCCCCAGGTCTGGTCAGCCCTGGGGACCCACCTGGGTCCTGTGCCTCTTGTCTGGGCCCATCCCGAGGGCCTTGCTGCAGCCCCTGAGCACTGACCGTGGACACTGTGGGAAAACCCCATGCGACACCGTGGTCCTCAGGGATGGCCCAGCTGTGACTCACGGGCACAGACAGGTGCTTTGATGTCCCTTGTTCCAGCCTCCTAATCCGTGGCTGGTGCCTACCTCCACCTGTGTCTTGGCTGTGTTTCTAGTGCCCAGGGGCGCACGACTGCCAGCTGCCTGTGACAGGGCAGGTCACTCTCCTCCTCGGGAGCCAGGCTCTGATGTGGCAGGTGCTCAGGTCTCCATTTGCATCCTCCTACAAGTAGCGACCAAGACACAAAGCCAGAGGCAGATCGTTGTTGCGGAGCCCGGGAACCAGCAGCAGCGAGGGCTGGTGAGTCACGTAGTGAGGGGCATTACTGAGCTGGTCCCCTCTGTGGGTGGCTGGGGCTCATCCCCCAGGGGGACAGGCCTCAGTAGGATCCTCAAGTGATGGGAGGCTGGGCTTCTGTTCCCATGGCCGATTGTCGGCTTTGGGGCTGTCACATCCCAGGCTCAAGGCTGCACCTGCACCTGGCAAGTCAGTCTTCTGTGGCTCTGAGGCTGAGGAGCAGAGAGCCCGCGGTGTGTCTGTGTGGTGGTGAGTGGGCAACGTGCTTGGCCGTGGCCACCAGCGTTGCACCCACACAGGGGGCTGTGGGGTCCAGGTGGGTCAGTGTCTGCTCTGTCCATGTGACCCCCCGCTGGGTGAGGGGATGTCTGTTTGTGCCAGACACACGATGGAGCCTTCTGTCCACTCTTTCTTCCACCGGCCACCAAGGTAGGCCTGAGCCCCCAAGGGAGGAGGCATCATAGCCACGGCTGAGTGGTGGCCGTGTTTCTCACTGCAAGTGTCCTGGGCTCCCCGGCAGCCTTGATGGATGTCCACCCAGGGACACTCAGGCCCCCACAGCCTTCACACACGGCATTTCTCGGAGTGGAGCCCCAGGACCGGGAGAGAAGGAGCCGGCGGCCCGGGAGGTCTGTGGAACCCCACCTTGTAGGGTCACAGTGGAAACTCCCACAGTAAAGGCCCTGAGAAGTCCTGCAGCAGACCTCTGCTCCCCTTTGTTCAGAGCAGTGCTTTCCCTCTGGACTGACAGGGAGCGCCAGCCCAGGGGCCCCTGAGGGGCCCGCCTGCTGCAGCCGTGGCCTTGGCGTGGACCCAGGAGCAGAGGGGGATGGTTTTCTGTGACTGTAGCGGTGGTTTGCATCGGCAGTGTGGGTGGACGCGCCCCATCTTCCACGCTTGCCCGGCTCCCCGAAGCCTGTCTGGGGTAAATGGCCTCTTCTAGGAGCCTCGGGCTTTCTCAGCCTCTTTGCAAAGGACTCAGGCCTCCCTACTCCTCTCCCTCCAGCTGGAGCCTGGCTACACTGCCGCTGCCTCGTCTTTATTTCCGACTTGCTGGACCTTTTGGGAGAGACCCATGGCTTCACACAGGAAGCCTCATGCCCAGTGCCCCTCCCCCCCCCCCCCCCCCGAAACTCTCCCCCTGACCCTGCCTGGGTGGCCACCTTTCTCCCTTTCTCCTCCCGCTCTCTCATTTCAGCGAGTGGTAAAGCCCTGCAGATCAAACGGCCTTGCATTTCTGAGGAGGGAGCCAAATGCCACAGAGCTGGCAGCGTGGGGTTCAGCTGGCTGTGCCCTGCAACCTCAGGCTGAGAAGGGGGCGGGAGTGGGGAAGGTGGCTGGGAGGGACCCTCTCGGCCTGCTCCAGCCGAGCTGGAGCTGGCCGCAGCAACTCCATTTCCTGCTTATGTTTCCCCCTGAGCCTTAGCTGTTGGGCTTCAGGTGCACTGTAACACCCGCCCTGCTTTCTTCGGACCCCGTGTGGGGGCACTCTCCCTCTCTATGTCAGCCCAGCACTCCTGGGCCCCAACCTTCGGTTCTTAAGTTCTGGATACACAGGGGCCAACACCTCCCTCCCGACGGCAAACACCGCCTTTCAGTGTGCTCATGTGGCTTCCTGGGGTGCTGGGGACATTTGTGTCCTGGCGCTCAGTGACATTTTACATTGGGCAGGTCCCCCTTTTCTGCCAAAAAAAAGGGGTCAGGTGACCAAATTTGGTGGCGATGGGAGCGAAGAATCATCAAGAAGTGTCTAGATGCTCCAAGCATCCTTGGGCTCCTCCTGGCCTTGGCCTCCGCCTCCCCCTTCAGCTCCGCCAGCAGCCCTGGCCGGTTGCTGGCCTCTCTGACCTCAGCGCTTCATCCAGGCCATACGCTAAGGCCACGGGCCTCATGGGTCACTGGGAGAAGGAGACGAGGCTCTGCACAGGCCACTTGGCTGGGGTGGGAACACATGCTCTGTCCTTGTCCCCGACACCTGTGTGAGAACTGCCGCTCGCACACTAGGGAGGTTTGGAAGCCGGGCCCAGCGTAAGGATGTGTGAGGTCTGAGATCACGTGTGAGGAGCACTTTATAAACTATAAAGCACATGCACGCGTTAGCTGTTAAAGTCATCCCAAACACCCTCAGGCTCCTCCCGAACCCCTGGGATGCGGTACTGAATTGGTCCTTGGAAATGCAGGGCATTGGTTGCCCGGCCCACAGAAGGAATCCACGGCTTAGGAGTTGTACAGCATCTCTATGGAGGGTCTGACAAAACAGAGGGCGTTTGGAGCCAGACAGTCATCGTCGGAAGCCTGGTGCTGCCACTGCACATCCGTGTGACTTCGGACAAGTCAGGTGGCCTCTCCAGGTGTGGTTTGCTCCTCTGTGAGCTGGGAACGCTGCCTGCTGACTCCCAGGGTCACGGGCTCTGATGGGGTTGAGGGTGTGAACGGTGCTCTGGTAGGCGTCAGGGCTCAAAGGAAACTGGTGCACCTGGAAATGCACCAGGCCGGGTGCAGGATGGACTTGGTTCAGACCTGGGCACCCCCTTGTACTGGCCTGGGGACCTTGGGCAGGCCATCTGGCCCCCCCGATTCAGGTTTCCTGGCTGAACACAGTTCCCCGAACTCAGTGTATTTCTCCATGATTGACGACACCAATGGGCTGTCCCTGTCCTGCCAGTGACTTGGTGGAAGGTGAGGCGGGGCTTCTGGGGGCAGTTGGGGCCCAAGAATTGACCTGTGGGCTTCACCAGCGGCAAGAAGCCACTGGCTTTCTCGAGAAGCCTGAGCCCCCGTGACCTGCAGGGAAGATCGGGGGCGAGAGAGCCCAGCTCAGAGGTTTGTTGGGGGGATGGGAAGAGATGACTGCAGGGAACACACCTCTTCTCTTTTCAGGGGGTTGTTATTTGGGAAGCACACAATTGGGCCACGGAAGTGTCACTCTTCTTCTCTTTCTGCTCTGAAAACGAGCAGAGGTGGCTAATGAGTTTATTTTGTCCCTAAGCCCTCGGAAATGAATGTAATGGCCAAATTTCCACCGTATCCTGCACCGATGTCAATGAGGGAGCCTGGGGCCACTTCCCTGAAGTTGACCCTCGTCTCCGGTGTCTCACCCTGGGCCCACTGGCATGTTTTGGGCCACATGTGCAAGGAAACCCGTCCAGCGGGTCTGACCGGATGAGGGGCTCTGCGGTTGTAGTTAAGAAAACAGCGGTGAGGGACACATACCATATGATCTCACCTTTAACTGGAACATAATCAATAGAAGAAAAAAGCAAACAAAATATAACCAGAGACATTGAAGTTAAGAACAATCTAACAATAGCCAGGGGGGAGTGGGGTGGGGACAATGGGAAGAAGGGATTACAGGAACTACTATAAAGGACACATGGACAAAATCAAGGGGGAGGGTGGAGGTGGGTTCAGCTGGGGTGGGGTGGAGGGATGGGGAGAAAAGGCATACAACTGTAATTGAATAACAATAAAAATTAAAAAAAAAAGAAATACAAATTTCTTCTCATACAAAAAAAAAAAAGAAAAAGAAAACGTCCGGACGTGTGCGAGTTTCAGGTGTTGGCTCTGATTCACCGGGAATCTCCGGGTCCTGAGAGCTTCTCCTGGGCTGGTAGCAAGATGGCGGCAGCAGCGACTCATGGTTCCATCATCCCAGCAGCCCCCGGGAGAGACCCTCACGTCACATCTCACTGGCCAGAATTGGGTCATCTGTCCGTACCTGGACGCCTCACGGACAGAAGGAATGAAGTTGTCCCCACCACTTAGACCAGCTGGGATCTCCCCTGGAGCTGGGGTCACCTGCCCTTGAATGGCCTGGTGGGCAGGTGGTCTTCCCGGATAAAATCGGGGCTTCCGGCAGGACGGGAACAGCAGGGCTGCAGATGCCACGAGGCCACACTCGCTCCCCACGTCTCGTGCTACCGGCTCAGTCATCCTTCCTGCCCCTTTTCTGGATGCCGGAAGGTCAAGACCCGGGCCCATCTTTTCTTGGAGACTTCCTCCCTGCTCAGCACACCAGTTGCAACCCTGGGAGTGAGCTGATGAAAATTTCCTTTCGTTTTAGGGATTTAAAATGAAAAGCCCAATGCTGCAAGCAGAGCATGAATATGTAGACATTGCCATCCGCCATTGTCTTTCCTCGATTCCTTGGTGGTTTTTTTTTTTTTTTTTTTTTTTTTTTTCAACGTTAACAGCGACAGCATGCTCGCAAACCTGCTCTATCCACAGCGAGCAAACAATGCGATTTCGCAACAATAACGGGCAGCTCCCGGCGGAGCCCAGGCGGACGGCTCCCTTTCGGGAGGCAGCCGTCTCACGTTCTTGGTGAAACTGGCCTTCTCTCCCCACGCTGGTCTCTTCTCCCACATTCCATATCCTGGGGGTTTGGCTCACGAGCCCAGCCCCGATGAGGACAGAGTCCCTCTTTCTAAGACACAGAGACACAAACAACTGATAGGAAAACAAAATCTGCCTACACGCAGATTTTTTTTTTTATCTGTGAAATTTGCCTTCAAAATTCCAAAGTTCGTTTCCAATCCATCCCCGACATCCAGAGGAACTTTCTACGGGTCATTAATGATGGCATGTCGACAGAGAGCCGGGGCCTGACTCGCTGCATGAGAAATAGATGTGGAACCAAAGAGAGGAAGGAGGGAGAATGAAGGCATCCTCGCCCCTCCCTTGCAGAAGTCACACTTTACTATTCCTCCCTCATTTTCATCAATCACCAGAGCAATACCCCCTAGATCAATGCATTAACTTGTTTGTTTTTTACAATGAAAGGAAACTTCATAGCCTCATCATTCATTCCAGAGTGTGGGGGGAAAAAACAAAAGCCAGCCACCGAAATTTGCATGGTGCTCAATTATACATTAGTGAACATCACTTGGCAATCTGTTCATATCAATTTAATTGGATTTTAATACTGCCTCTGATCTTGTTTTCTAATTAACAGCAGTGCTTGGAAATAAAGCAGAACCATGCACCCAGCAACACCTTTGATCTCGACCATATGGAGCTCCACCACGCTCTGGAAAAAAATCCCCCTTGCCTCCACGGCAGGCCGAGAGAAGCGGGGGCCCCCAGATGGCCGGATACCGTGGACTCCCACACCCCACGGACTGTCTCATCCTCCCACCGGCCCCCATGGCAAAGGCAGCGGACACACTTCTCCAGCTGGAGGCAAATTCCTGTCCCCAGCCTGGGGTGAGGGTGATGGTTTTCGCAGCTCGATTTTGGGGGACAAATATTTGAGTAAACAGATCTGACCCCGTGAGGTCTGCGTTGGAGTGGAGTCTCACCATCAGGCAGAGCGACAGTGGCATGGGTGACTCAGGGGCGTCACCTCCCCTGTCAGAATGTACCCCTAGACCTGCATGGGAAGATCATGAAGCTGGTCTTCCAGATGATTCTCTGGTTGTGGGCTGTCTCCCTCCTTTGTCTCTTTTTCTCCTCTCCTTTTCCTTGTTTCAGAAACCCCTGGGCCTCTCATCTCACTAATTTCCCTGTTGTGGGGGGGACTATGTGGAAAGCCTGATCAATCCCCGAGACAACCTGAAAAAAAAGACCAGGACCAGTGAAGTCCAAGGGGGTGTCAAGGTCAGCTGGATGGTTCGGGAGAAGTGGTGGGGTATGGCCAGGGGCCAAGGGCCTGTGTCCAGGTCCTCCACTCAGCAGCATGGGGCCCTGGCAGGTGGGACAGGTGGGACAGGTGGATGTAGAGGGAAGAAGCAAACAGTCCCGTCCAGTGACAGTCACGTGACTGTAGGGAAGCCTCCTTGACCTCTGTGAGTTGTCTTGCTCCTGAACCATTTGCAGTTTTGAAACCCAAAAAACTCCAAAAGGCATTTCATTTACAGGTTTATAGCGACTCATTTGGCAGCAAAACATGACTCGAACTGACGAGAGACGATTTGTGATTTTACTTATCTGGCTCAGCACGGATATTCACTCATCAGTGAAACAGGGATGTCTGGGATGAGGCGGGGCTGCCCCGACTCTACCGGAGACTACAAGTCCACCCTTCTACAACCCAGAACACTCTGGGTTCTGACCCGCATTGGGCCCTGAGGGCTTGGGATAAGGGACTTTGAACCAGTGCCTTCCTTGGGGATGTGCATTAACGCACCCACAGCAGGGGACATTGGCCATGTCTGGAGACATTTTTGATGGCCTCCACTTGTGTGGGTGTTGCTATTGGGATCTTCCAGGAAGAGGTCAGGGAGGCTGCTAAACACCCTGCAGCGTGATGGCCCCTGCGACAGAGACGGACCTGGCCGGAGAGGCAGTGGTGCCGAGCGTGAGGCCTCTGTCTCACATCGCCACTCGGGCCTCTCCTTCTACTGCTGCCAACCACAGAAGGCCTGCTCCAGGGCCTTCTGGAAAATCCGCGAGACAGGAGATGTGAATGTGCCTTATGAATGTCATCACGCTGTAGAAACAGGAAGGTGTTGGGTTACTCAAAGAGTCAAAAGCTTTTTCTGTAGCCTCCGTCTTCCCGGTAAACACTTACCTGTCTCTGCCTTGGGAGCTAAGCGCGCACAAGACTCTCGGAGAGAAAGCGCCATAGTCTCTCCCTTGTAAGGAGCTTGCATCCTCATTCCTATCCCCGATAGGTAACCATGTATCGCCTGGTCTGTAATTTAGGCTGGTTTTGAGAGCAATATTTCCTTTGGCTTGTTTTAACCTTTAGATGTCCCATTGTCTGAAGAACGCCCACCAACGCACACATACCACTTGTTACCAAATAGGGAAACTGCAAAGCAGGGTAAGGTTCTTACAAAGAAACTTAACTAGCAGGTCCCGCTTGGCTCCTCCGTCTCCTGAATTCCTCTGCTTCTGGCGGGGACCATTCACCCCTACTCTCGGGGTAGCCCGAATGCTGGAGTCCAGGACCAGCGTGGCCTTGCTGGTGGGGGCTGGACGAAAGGCGAGCTCCTCTCTCGGCATCGCGTCTCCAGGGGGTGAATCCACCCCAGCCCTCTGGTTTGTGGCCCATGGGTTTCGGCCCCATCCCAGGTCCTGGTTTCCTAACTGGGTCCCAGGTTTGGGAACTGGGTTTCTCTGCAGGAGGTGCTTCGTGGTGACCCAGGTCATTCTAGTCCCATCAGGTTGGTCCCTGCCCTGCCCTGCTGGGACCTATCCCCAGGGACTGGATCCTGACTCTGAAAACTCAATGACGACAATCTGTCCTGTGCCTGTGCACCTGTCCCTGGGCACCCTTTCCCCGACGCTCTGCAGTGGGGCAGAGTGCTTTCTGGAACAGGTCATCTGGGGGTTCAGGAATCCATTCCAACTGTCACTGCTGGCGCTCTGAGTGACCACACTCCTCACCAGAGTGCCCCACATTTACGCTGGTGCCTGGCCATCTCCATGCCACCTGTGCTCCAGCAGAAGCCATGCAAGCCCCTTGGACGTCACCCAGGGTTTGGTCAGCTCAGATGTTAGTTATGCTCATGACTAGCTCACATGTGCCTCCTTAACCATGACCCTGAGTATCAGTCAGTATAGCAACACTGGTTGCTGGAACGGCCAACCCCCAAACCAGTTCTCAGGAACTTCATTCTCATCACGGCTATCACATGATGAGAATCCGAGGTCCCTCAGGGACAGCTCTTCTCCAGCGGGGACTCAAGGACCCTGGTTCCTTCCACTGTGTGGCTCTAGTGCCTCAGGCTCTTGTGTTGCCTGCCAAGTAGAACAGAGGGCAGGAGACAATGGAAGGTAATATGGGACCTTTTGGGGACAAGGCACAAAACTCACTTATATAACTTCTGCCCATTCGTTGGTGGGAGTTTGAATGCATGACCAAAACCTGAGCTCAGCTGGGCTAGGAGCTACACTCTTTCCCTGAGTCCTGGACGTGGGCAGGGGCTGACGAACCTCTAGCCAGTCTCGGCCACAGCCCCCCTTTCTGGCCGTCAGGTAGCCGAGTCTCACCCTCCCCAGGGGAACAATGGCAGCAACCAGCCAGTCTCTCTATCCAGTCTAAAGTCCAGGTTTCTGGACAATATGGACTCCTGTCCACCCAGTCCTGAGGGATTGGTGAACTATGAACTAAAAAGACAAGCGACATGTCCCCGGCACACCCAACACACGAGGTGGGACAGGCGTTGCGTGATTGTGATAAAGTCTTCTATGGGAAAATGGACGAATCGCATCCCTGATTTGTAGCAAGTCTGAACTCTTCCCCCGGTGCGCGTTGTAAAGCCTCCCTGCACCTGGGGTCCGAGGCCAGGTCTTGATCTTGATCTTCAGGAGCAAATTCCGGCCCCTGCGTTCTCTGTAGCTACTGGCTCCATCTCTCAGGGTCTCCCCCTTGTCCATTCCTCTGTGGGGCCACGTTCCTTTTCCTAGAAGAGGTTTTCGGGGAACCAGCCCTCCTTGGGGGAGTCTGCAGCTGTTGAAGCCCATCTGCCTTCTGCTCCGGGAAATGTGTGTGTATGTTTGTGTTTTTAATGCTAAGTAGTTATTGATGATATACCATGAACTCTTTCAAAAGCATTTTTTATGCCCTGGCTGGTGGATTGAGCTCAGACCTGCAAACCATAAAGGTTGCCGGTTCGATTCCCAGTCAGGGCTCATGCCTGGGTTGCAGGCCAGGCCCCCAGTGAAGGCAACCACACATTGATGTTTCTCTGCCTGTCTTTCTCTTTCCCTTCCCTTCTCTCTAAAAATGAATAAATAAAATCTTTTTAAAAAAGGATTTTTTAAAATTGAGATATGATGTAAGTAGGGTAAAATTCACCTTTTGGTAAACAAACATTATACAGTTTTTGGTAAACACATATAATCATATAACTACCACCACTAGATTTAGAATAGTCCCATTACCCCCCAGATTTCCCTCATTCTTCTTTGTGGTTGACCCCTCCCCCACCCCTAGCTCCTGACAACCATGATGGGCTTTGGAATCCCGGAGTATGTAGCTTTTGAGTTGAACTTCATTCACTTAGCATAAGGCGTTTGCGATGCATCCAGGTTGTCGTGTGTATCAAGAGTTCATTCATTTTAATTACCTAGTAGCATTCCACTGTATGGCTGTCACAGTGAGGAATTACACTTTCTCCCCCTGTGGGGCTGGCGCCATGGACACAGCTGCCATAAACACTCACACACAGGTTTTCGTGTGAACCCGAGGCTTCATTTCTCTTGGGTAAATACCCAAGAATAAAAGCACTGGGTCCTACAGTAAGCATGTGTTCAGGTTTACAAGAATCGTCCACAGCGGCTGTGCTGTTTTGCACCCCGCCAGCAATGCCTAGGGTACCTGTTGCTTTCCGTCCTTCCCCACACGCGGTGTTACTTTGTCTTCCTGATTTCAGCCACTCTAATAGGTGTACAGTTTGCATTTCTCTAATAACTAACGATACCAGTCGTCTTTTCAAGTGTTTATTTGCCATCCGTGCAGCTTCAATATGCTCTTTTCAGATCTTTTGTCCACTTTGTTACTGAGTTTTTTCCTTATTTTGAGTCATGAGAGTTTTTAATGTCATGAGCTCATTTTTTTATTAGGCATGTGATGTACAAAAATTTTCTCCCAGTCCTTGGCTTGTCTTTTAAGTTCCTCATCAGTGTCTTTTGAAGAGCAGAAGTTTCCATTTTGATGAAGTCTAGTTTATCAAGTTTTGCTTCTGAAAGTGTCCTTTTGGTTCTGTACTGAAGAAGTGGTTGGCTAACCCAAAGTCGCAAAGATTTTTGCTTATGTTTTCTCCTAGAACAAAATGTGTTTTAAGTTTCGAATAGTGACAGGCTTTTACATTCACTTTTGGTTTCTTTGGCAATGCACATCCTTCAAGAATTTAGTGAACTGTGGATTTGCTGGCTTTGCCCCATTGTGAGCACCTGTAACTACAGCCAGAGCTCTCCCTCACCTGCACAGAAAGGACACACCCTTAATCTGATCTTTGATTTAAATCACTTGATCCTGCTCAGGATTACTGGGCCTTCACTCTTCCCCTGTGTTAAAATTCCACTTCTATTTGGGACTAGAAGCAGTTGGCTTTTCCAACCTGGTACGACCCCAAATTTCTGGACTTTCTATTCCCCTTCTATTTTGTTTGCCAGTGGGTCCATTCTTCCCTGAGTGTATTTCTTTATGGTATTTTCCCAGAGGTACCCAACCGGATCTGACATACACAGATTCGTGCTCTGTTTCCAGACTTCCTCCAAGTCTCGACTCAGACTTCTTCCCCAGAGCTATAAGTTCATAGGCACAGGCTCTGCACTCCGAATTATCAGAGGCGGCAGTGTTGGCAAATGCTCGCCTCTGCATAACTTAGATGTTCATCTCTCCATCCTCCTGTGTCTGTCTCTTCACTTCCCACCTCTGGAATGATACGCTGATGCCATATATTTTAGAATTAAAAAACATTTGCACCCCTTTTCTATCTCGTATTTCTATATCAGTCAGTATAAGTAACATCAGCTGCTACAACAAGGAACCTGGCATTTCAGTTTATAAATGTTTATTTTTTACTCATGTTAGCATCCACTGAGGTGGGTGGCTATCCTGTAAGTCTTGACTCAGGAAACTGGGTTCCATCTATTGTGTGGCTCCATTATTTCAGAGGCCTTTGCCTTCAGCCATGAGGATGGGGGGGAAAAAGAGACAGAGAGAGCAAAGAAGAACATGTGGAGAGGTTTAGAGATAGACTTTAAGATGCCCATTGTGTTTACCCACATGTTATTGGCCAGAACCTAGTCACATGGCCCTAACCTAACTGTAAGGGATGCTGGGAAATGTAGTCTTCTTGTGAGTCCATGAAGAGGAAGCAGGAGTGGTAAGATCTGGTTGCATGGAACCATTTCTTTGGCAGGGAGCTGGGAGCTCTTCCTTGAGTCAGATCTTTCCTTGTTCTTTGAAGAACTGTGTGTTGAGGAAAACCTCAGCATTTCATTTGATCCCATCCATTTAGTGCTTCCTTTAAACAGACGATGGTTTGAACCTCAGTGTGCTGGGTGCAGTGTGGTCACGGGGCGGTGGGAGGTGGGAGGTGGGAGGGGCAGCACTATCTCTAGTGCTGGAAATGATATATTCCCACGGTGATAGAAAGGCCCATTTTATCTCCTCCCTACAGAAAGGCAGCCTTGCCCAAGGTCACAGAGCTGGTAACTTGATCGACTGTGATTCAATCTTATACTCATTCTAAGTGGCTAACCTACATTTGCACCAGGAGGAAGTCTATATGCTCCAGGTTCTATTCTGGTGGGGAATTCAGACCCCAAATCAAATAACTACAATCCAGGGAGACAAGTGGACAAGGTATCATCACAGCACTGACCGCTATAGCTGGGAGTCGGGGAGGCATTGGGTACTCTTCCAGGTGGAAGGGCATCTGAGCTGGGGTTCTGTAGGGTAGTCAGGAGCTCACCAGATGGAGAAGAGTTTTGCTACATAGATCTCCTTGTGGCCTCTGCTCCAGGCCAGAACTTACATGGAAGCCAACCCCACCTCAAGTTTCACTTGGGGGTTTCTGGTGTTAATTTGCGATGGCTGTAGAGGGGCTTCTGGGGGAGGATCTAAAGGAAATCCCCGTTGTGAGCTGGCTGGGCTGTCTCCAGGAGGTGAAGATGTTCTGATAAAGTGTTTTGAGCAGCCCTGCCAGCAGATAAGGGCAGAAGGAGCTTCCTGCCACCGGCTGATTGCCCTGCCGCTGGGGCTGGGCTGGCGCTGCAGAACCTGCTGACTTGGTCAGTGGGGTGCTGAGGCTGCACTTCTTGCTCCCCTCTGCGGGACTGTGTCTCCACTTACCTGGTCCATGTAGGACTGCTTTGAGACAGTCAGGGGGCAGGGTGTGAACTGGGTTTCCATCCTGGCTCTATTATTAGTTAGCTATGAGGCTGTGGGAAGGTCTGTCCGGGCTTCCTTTCCCTCTTATAAATGGGGTTATCAGTCCTTACGTCAAAGCACTGTTGTTAGGAATCAGTAGTCGATGAACCAGCGGTAAAGACTAGATGGAGCTACACTTCTTACCATCATCATCATCCTTATCCATTATCCTGGTCTGATTGTGGCTTCTGCTTAGAGAGACATCTATTCCAGGTCTTTCTTGAGCTCTGTAGCCATGTGTCGGGCTCTGGGGATATGGCCACAGCCAGACTTCTCTCCTGGAGCCTCTGGGCTAGGAAGGGAGACTGAGTTTAACCAGTAATCAAACCTGTCTGCTGCCGATGGGGGTGGGCCCTGTGGGAGCACAGCAGGGGTTGGTGAGAGGAGAGGCCTGAGGGCTGACCCAGCCCAGGGCCCTGGAGGTTCTGCCAGGAAGCATGGGGCTGCCTGTCACTGGATCGGGGTCCTGCCAACTCTGGAGACATAGTGTGGCTTGGACCAGCACAGGAAGGGAGGCCATCATGCTCTTGGAACCCGCCTTCGTCTTATTTGTCATCTCCACAGTCCTTTCCATTTAGTCTTCCAGGTGGACAAGGGCACAGTCATCCCTTTCCTGTCAGTTTGTCAGGATGCTGACGGCTTTTTGCTATGTTTCCTTCCTTCCTCCCTTCCTTCCTTTTTTCCTTCCTTCCTTCCCTCCTCCCTCCCTCCCTTCCTTCCTCCCTCCCTCACTTCCTTCCTTCCTTCCTTCCTTCCTTCCTTCCTTCCTTCCTTCCTTCCTCCCTCGCTCCCTCCCTCCCTCTCTCCCTCCCTCGGTTCCTTCCCTTGCTCCCTTTTCACGCTGCTCCACAAATAAAACTTGATGCCCCCGTGTTAGCAGGTGACCTGTAAGCTTGCTGGGCACGGTACTTGGCTCCGACGTCACACCGCCCCACGTGCGCCATGGACGCTCACTTGCTACCTAGAGTGTTCTCACCACCTCAAGTGGCAATGGAAGCTTCTCTCTGTGTCTCTGGGTCTCTGTCTCTCTGTCTGTCTCTCCGTCTTCACGGAGGAGCCACGGTAGTACTCTCAAGAGACTGGGTTTTGCTCACTTAGAAACAGCATCCCCAGGCCCAGCTCTGGGCACCCCCTAGAAAGAACATTCTAGTATGGCCTGAGAAACTTCAGAAATGAAGAAGCCATAAAATCGGGGGTGTTGTTCACGTGGATCGGGGACAATCATAGAAACTGTCAGAACGTTAATTGGTGTGCCGTGTTACTGAAAAGAAGGGGGGGGGAGGGGAGAGCTTGAAATGACGGGGACACACCAGTAACACAGATGATGCCTAACCGGGAACATTGCACATACGTACCGCAGCAGCAAATTGGAAAAGTTCACGACAGATTTCCCAGCAACATAAATTGGCTGTTAGCCTCTTTACAGACTGCTCAGAGAAGCTGGTGTCTTGGTTTAGGCTAAGTCAAAAATTTTAACCCATTTAGAGCATGCCAATGGGGGGGTGTTGCCAAAACCACCCTCCCTCCCCCCAGCTGGAGGATGAAATCTATACAGTGGGCTGAGAGGCCACCTCTGACTCCTTGGCTCCTCAGCTCCAGAGTCCCTCCTGTCTCCCTCGAGAATCACTCATCTCTGCTCCAGAGCACGTACTGCGAGCTTTGTGCTGATTTATTTGGCGTGATGCCTGTCTCCCCAGCCAAGTGGTAGACTCCAGTGTTTCTTCCACGACACTCGAGGACCAGGGTGGTTCTTCCATCTCAGAACCTCCAAGACCTCCTTCTGTTGTCCTGGATTGCCCCCTGGTTCTTTCTCTGGGGCTTCCCCTGGGACAAATACTTGCCCCCAACACAAACACAGCTCTGGTGTGACATCCGGGCCCACATCCACATTTTGCCACCTGGTTATTATCAGGGTGACCTTGGGCAAGTCTGAGCATCTCTCGGCATTTGAGGTTCCCGATGTGCACAGTGGAGGCAAGAATTGGAAAGACTGGGTGTCACAGGCTGCAGGGTGACCCAGATCTCCGGACCTCAGGCCGGCCCTCTGTGCCGTACGACCGGATGGCCTTAGGTTGTCGTTCTCCACGGGGAAGGTGAGCATGGAGTGCTGTCATTGAGGACAAGCAGAAGATACTAGGACTATTGTTTATATTTAATTCATTTCTTTTTTATTTCACTTTAACTGGGCAGAGGCAATGGAATGCAGGCAATGGAATGGAATCCTGTGGAATTCCAGGATCCAGTTGGGAACATCAGCCAGTACCACCTGGAATCCTGCGGTAGCTTTGATATGGGACCATTTTTTTTCCCATTGACACTAAATAGCCCCAATTTCTTTTCCTTTCCAGATTTCTGTCTCTTTCTTATAGTCGTTCCGTCTCTTCTCCAACCTGCAGCATGAAGACGAGAGCCTGATGGGAGTGTTCCAAGATCTGGAGTGTAAGTTCCATCTTGGCCGCTAACTTACCGGGTGACCGGAGGGAGACTGCATCTGCTCCCCGGGTTCTGGGTTCCTTGCTTGTACAGTAACACGAGTGGACGGGTCCATCATTGCCTCTAAGCCCTCTGAAGCTCAACGATGCTGTCAGCCTTCTCGCCGGCCCACATTTCTTTCAGAATCTCTCCCCGACCCTAAAATGGGCTGCATTTTGGGAGAAAACCCAAACATACATCACATGTTGCTTCAGGTCTTATTCTCAATCAAAACAGTAAATAAGCCAGGAGATTAAGACAGGGGCAAAGCAAGACTTGAGAGGAGAATTGAAGGGCCATCCTCTCCTGGGCCAACCACGTGACCACGCCTGCCTACATTCTTGGGCCAGCTTTGCACACAGGGGCCTTGCCTGTGGACAGGACTGGAAGTCTGACTTTGGATGGGGGTGGGGGAGGGGCGCCATTCTTTGGGAGATGACCAGGCCACGTGAAAACCCTGGGTGTGAGCCTGGGGCTACCGTGTGTCCCAGTCCCAGGTTCTGCTCGGGCAGAGGGTGGGGCTATAAATCCAAGACCAGGGCCAGTGCAAGGCTCTCTTTCTCACCTGGGATGTGGAGTGACTGGCAGACACTCGAGAAGCTCACTCATCAGGAAGTGCCCGTGGGTGTGAGCCCCAGGAAGTGGTCCTGGAAAGCACGGGGCTGTGGGTCCAGACAGCTTGTGCACACCCTAATTTTTGACCACTTTATTGAGATATAATTGACAAGCAATAAACCACACAGGTTTAGAGCGTCCAATTTGATAAGTTCTGACATGTGTATATACCCATAAAGTTCTCACCACAATCCATAGCAAATCGCCTCCAAACATTCCATTCTGTGGGGGTACTTTTTAATTTCTTAGCAACGTCTTTTAAAGAGAAGTTTTAATTTTGATGAGGACAATTATAATTTTCTTCTTTTAAGAACTGTGCTTTCTGTGTTGTATCTAAGAAATCTTTGTCTAACCCAAAGTTACCAAGGTTTTTTTACATGCATTCATCTAGAAGTTTTAGTTTTGTTTTACATTTTGACCTATTTTTTTTGGTGTGAAGTATGTATTGAACTTTATTTTTTTGCATGTAATTATTGTAATTAATTGTTATTTATTATTTGTTAATTATTAATTTGTACTATTAATAATTGTCCTAGCACCACTGTTAAAAGGACTACTTTTCTTCCTACTGAATCATCCTTACACGTTTGTTAGAAGTTGATAAGCCATATATACGAGTTTACTTCTGGTGTCTGACCGTTTGTCTGTCTCAGCACTAACACCACACTATCTTGGCTCCAGTAGCTTCACAGTAAGTCTAGACGTTAGTGTTTGTCTTCCAACTCTGTTCTTTTTAGAAGTTCTTTTGTCCATTCTAGATGCTCTGTGCGTCCATAAAAATTGGAGTCATTTTATTTCATTTTCTAGAAAAAATTTGCTGGGACTTTGGCTGAGATTACATGGAATCTATAGATCAATTGAAGAGACTTGATATCTTAGTAGTAGTGTGTCCTCTGGCTTGGGCATACAATAAATCTCTTCATTTATTTATATATATCTTTTAAATTTTTCTTAGCAATATTTTGTAGTTGTCTGTGCTCAGGCTTTGTACATCTTTTGTTAGATTTATCCCTGAGTGTTTCTTATTTTTTAATGCTATTGTAAATAATTTTTTAATTTCAATTTGATTGTGGTTAGTATATAGAAATATAATTTTTTTGGTATATTGATCTTGTATCCAGCAACCTTGCTACACTCACTTGTTAGTTCTGGTTATTGTTTTCATATATTACAAAAGACTTTCTAAGTATACTATGTCTGTAAATAAAAACAGTTTTACAACCTTTTCACCTGGATTTCTTGTATTTTTTTTTCCTGCCTTATTGCATGCCTTAGAACTTATGATATAGTGGTGACTACAGGTGGTGAGAGCAAATTTCTGTGACTTGCTCCTGATCTTAGGATGAAAGAATTTAGTCTTTCACCATTGAATGTGGTGTTAGCATATGTTTTTGGAAGATGACCCTTATCAGATTGAAGACGTTTCCTTTTATGCCTAGTTTGCTGAGGGTGTTTTTTTTTTCTTTTAAACAAATTAGAGATGGATGTTTGACTTGGCCAAATGTTTTATATATCTATTAAGATGATTATATAGTTTTTCATTTTTTGTCTGTTAATTTTATAAATTACATTGATTTTCAAAAATTAAACCAACATACCTTTCCTGGAGAAAACTCACTTGGTCATGCTGTTCTTTATATATGTTATTGAATTCGGTTTGCTAAAATTTAAAAGATAATTTTTGCATTTATTTTCCCTAAGGATATTGTACTATAGTTTTCTTGTAATATTGTAACAGGGTGCAGCCAAGAGGGGGCCCCAAATAGGGATTTGTAATGGGGTCCAGAAGAGCTTGGAGATAATTGGCTCCACACCACAAGGCCACACCTGCCTGGAATGCTGGCAGCTGTGGCCAGTTGTGGGAGGAGCTGAAAATGGGGCTGCAGAGGAAAATTTAAACCCAGGCACCGCAGCCATTTGGTGTCTCTTTTTGGGACCACACATCTTTTCGGGGACCACACAGCTTTGGCAGAGAGGACCACATGGCTTTGGGGTGCCCCCTTTTGCCATGCAGCTTAGAAAGCAGGAGAGACTTTGCCTGGAAGAAAAGGGGTGAAAGGACTCTTGCTGGTGGGCCATAAGAAGGTGCCACATGGCTTTGGATTAACTGGAGAATGTGGTGGCAACACAGCTGATGGTGCCGGGAGCCTGAATCACGGACTTCTACTTCTTTCCTGAGGTATGGTACCCCAGACTGGACAGAGGGAGAAGGAAGGACTGTGTGCATTTGTGGATATTCTAAAGAACTTTAGTCTGTATTATTTCAAATAAATAATAGTTACTTTCCTTTTTATCAATCTTTGGCATTGAGAGACATCTTTCCTCTGGTGGCAGGCAAAGCTAACCTAGTATGGGGAAGGAACTCCCAGAGAAAAAAGGGGGGTCTTTTATATCATTCAGTACCCCCCCCCCCGGTCTGTTCTGTAACAATATCTTCATCTCATTTTGCTGTCAAGGTTGTGCTGGTGTTACAGATTGCACTGAGAAATACTCCTTCTTCTTCCAGTTTCTGGAAGATTTTGTTATTATCTTTTTCTGAAATGTTTCAGTAGAATTCACCAGTGAAGCCATCTGTGCCTGGTGCTTTCTATCAGGAATATTTTTAACTAAAATTTCAATGTCTTTAATAGTTAAAGTGCTATTTGGATTATTTACTTCTTTTTGAGGAATCATTGGTAGTTTGTCCATTTTATCTAAACTGTTGGCTTTGTTGGCATAACATGTTTAGTATTACTTTTTGATTATAGTTTTGATATCTGTAGAATTTGTAGTGATGCCACCTCTTTTATTCCTGATATTGGTAACTTGTTTTTCTCTCCCTTCCCCACCCCTGCCTCCAAAGCAGTCTGGCTAGATTTTCATCAATTTTAGTGATCTTGTCTAAGACCCAGCTTTTTGACTTTATTTTTTTCTGTTGATTTCTATTAGTTTTCTATTTCTTTGATTATTCTTGTTTTCTTCTTGTCTGTTTAATTTTGGGTTTACTTGTTATTCTTCATCTAGTATTTTAAAGTGGAAAGTGAAATCATTGATTTGGGACCTTTCTTCCTTTGAACATGGGCATTTAAAGCTACAAGTTTCACTCAACGTGCTGCTTTAGCAGCATCCTATACATTGGGATTGTTTTCATTTTCATTCAGCTCTCACCATTTTCAAAATTTCCATTGATTTCTCCTTTGACCCATGAGTTGTTAGAAGTGTGTTAGTTTCCACATTTTTGAAAATTTTCTAGGTGTCTTCATGTTATTGGCACTCAGTTTAATTCTGCTGTGGCCTGTGTCCACACTTGGTAGGAGTTGAGTAACAGAGACTTCTCTCATGGCCCAGAATATGTTCTAGCTTGGTGAGTGCTTCGCATGCACTGGACAAGAACGTGTTTTCCACTAGCGTTGGGTGAAGTGCTCTGTAAATGTCAATTAGGTCAAGTTGGTTGGCAGCATTCAAGTATTATTAATGATTTTCTCTCCACCTGTTCTGCCAATTACTGAAAAGGGGATATTGAAATCTGCAACTAAAATTGTAAATTTCTCTATTTCTCCATGCAATTCTAAGAGTTTTGCTTCATCTATTTTGAAGTTCTGTTACTATATATATACATAAACATTTAGGATTACAATGTCCTTTTGATGATTAACCCTTTTTCATTGGGAAATGACCTTCATTATTGCTTTCTTACTCTTTGCTCTGAAGTCTGTTTTCTCTGATATCAGTATATTCACACCCACTTTTTTTTTTTTTTTTGGTTAGTGTCAATTTGGTATATTTTCTCCAATCATTTTACTTTTAACCCATTAATGTCTTTATATGTAAAGTAGGTTTCTTATAGGCAGCAGAGATTTGAACTTTGTTTTGTTGACGAGCTCTGCTTTTCGCTGTGTTCAGATCATTACAGTCCTGTGCCCCTCAGCAACGGGCTATGTTCTGAGAAATGTGTCGTGGGAGGATTTTGTTGTCATATGAACCACCGAGCGCACACACACAAACCTCACGGCACAGCCCACTCTGCCTCTGGGTCGTACTGTGGAGCCTGCGGCACATGGTACTGTACCGCATACTGTAGGCAACTGTAACACCATGGTCAGCATTTGTGTGTCTAAGCATACCGCAACACAGAAAAGGTACTGTAAAAACACACTGTAAAAATAAAAAATGATACACCTGCATAGGGTGCTCACACGAGTGGAGCTCATAGGACTGGGTGAGTCAGTGAATGGGTGGCGAGTGGATGCGGAGGCCTAGGACACTACTGTACGTTACGGTAGACTTTACACACTCTGTACATGGAGGCTAGTCTAAATTTATAAAGCAACACGAGGTCAAATTAAACACACAAAAACGGATGCGATGAAGAGAGGTGGCAAGCACGAGATGGGTGAGCGAGCCTGCTGCTGGAGTAACGCGGCACACTGTTTACAGCAAACACTTCAAGTCAGTCCCTATTTTACCTAAAATAACGACAGAAATGTAGTATAATAAGTACACACACCAGTAACATGCTCGTTTATTCTCGTTTATTCTGAGCGCTGGGTACTGTTCGTAACTGGATGTGCTGTGCTTTCACACGCAGGGCAGCACGGTAGGCTGGCTGACATCCACATTGCCACAAACTCCCTACGGGGCAAAATCATCCTGGATGGGCACCCACTGCCCAGGGCAGGTGAGGTGCCCCCTGGACCTTGGCCCGAAGCCCTCAGTGTGGGGATGGGTTTTGTGCCGGTGGAAAAGATTTGTATCCTCCTCATTTACATAATTCATCTTCCTGGTGATGGAGCTAGCATATTTAAATGAGGAGGCTATTCTCTGCTGGGACTGTAGTTTGACTTGAGTGTCTGCCATCCTGGAGCCTGCTGTGGTGGCCACCCCTGTGCAGTTCTCTTGGGACACCTGCTACATGTTTCTACAGAGCGTACCAGGCGTGGGCTCTCTCCTTTAGCTTCCGTGTGACCCCGCCTTGGAATGGCCAAAGGCTCAGTTCCCGCTGATCCTGCGCCGAGCCACTGAGCTTCAGCCCTTTCCTGAGACTGGGCCGCGGTGGGTAGGGGACAGCATATGGCCCATGGGTGCATGCGGGAAAGCAGGAGATGCTCCTGAGGTAGGGGGTGGCATTGGAGGATGGGGGAGGCAGGCCAGGGGTTCTGATGTCTGCCTTGCCTGTGCCTGTCCCCCAAAGGCACCCCAGAAACCAGAGTCTCCTCTTCTATCAACCCCATGCCCTGGGGTCTCTGCCAGTGCCCTCCAAAATTGTGGTACCACAACAGTTTCAAGGCACATCCTCGTGTGCCTGGAGACAGGCTCCCCGCCTGCTGCTCCCTGGGGAAAGGCCAGCTCAGCAGACTCTCCTCTGCCCGTTCGATGAAGGGGAAGATGGAGGGTTGGAGACAAGAGGTGACTTCCAAGCTTACACTGGGAACCTTTCTTTGCTTGGTAATGAGCTCTCCATCCCTGGAAATGTTCAGCACGGAGGACTTGTGGGCACAAGGTGAGGGGCCTTCTGGGCCATGCTGCTGAAAGCTGGCTGGGCGGCATCCTCACTCCCAAGACCACACTCATCTTCTGCCCTTTGAGGCCTCCCAGCTGGCGCCCAGGTCTTTCCACTCCTCGTCGCCTGCAGAGCCTGGTCTTCACTCTCTCTCTGCAGTGAACTCACTCCATATGTCCTAACAAGAAATACTGTGATCTAACTTCTTGTGGCTTCAGGAGATACAAATCTGTGGTAACACTTCAAATTAAATGTTGTGAATGAGTAATTACTTTTTGAAGCCGAGGAGTCTGATTGAACGGGAATAGTTATTGTGCATTAATTAAAACCCCACTGATTATTAAAGTTATATTTTGGTGTTTTAATAGCTCTGTAAGGGACATGCAGATAAAACTAAGAGATACACACCGGCGTGATTCTTGTTAGACCGCGGTGAAGGTCGGTATTAATTCAAATGTGTTTTTATCGCTTCAGAGAACCGAAATAGCAGTTTTGCCCGAGATGGGTCTCAGTGTCGAGATTAGGTTTGTGGCTCTTTGGAACCCGAGTGCAGGGGTCCTTCGATCTTTATGGTGTCGGGGTGAGCTTCCTCTGGGTGCAGAGGGGCTGGGAAACCAAGGAGAAGGTCTGGGGTGGTTAGGACAGGCTCATATTCCTCCTGGGCTGCTCTAAAAACCCGAGGGGAATTGGAGCTTGGAACTCCCCTAGAATCTGATCATTATAACATCATAGGGCAGTATGAGCTGGGTTGGTGGGAATGCCAGGTTATGTATTCACTCAGCCTGGCTGCATGTCAGCAGCACCTGAATGCTTTGGGAACTCACTTCTCACTGCTCCCTGGAGATGTTGTGTGGGTGGGTGGGGCAGCCCAACCCCTCAGGTGTCTGTTTGCCCACGGATGTCTGCACAGTCAGGGACATTTTTACCTCCTCCCTCCCACTCTTCCGTCTGCCCCCAAACTCCCTTCCACTTGGGGGTCTGCACAAGTGTCTTCTACAGGTGAGCATTCATTGCCCTGGGGACACTCACATGTCCCTGTCCCTGTCCTGTCTAGGATATGAGCTCTAATGCCCCCAATAGCCCTGGGCTAGCCTTGCCTTCCTGCCTTGAGACAAGGGGAACTTCCTGCTTCCCCAGAAGCTGAGCCCATCACTGAACTTCCTGGGGGCCTTGAAAATGATTGCTCTAGGAAGCCAGAGGTGTTCCCCAGCTGGGAGGAGGAATGGCTTTGCCTCCCAGAGGCAGCAGGCCATTTCGGAGGCCCATTTGGCAAGGCCAGTGTAACGTGGCTGTTTTGATACAGGATGTGTATTGGCCAGGCCCTGGCAGGAAATGACACCTTCTAATTGGGTCACTTGAGGAGAATTTAACAGATGTGTCATTTGGAAAGGGGATACTGTGGTGTCTCAGCCCAGGCCTAAGGAGGGAGGTTAGGGACAGAGACCTGAGGGAGAGGGGTGGGGGCAGCAGCCTGAGTCCAGGGGAGGAGCTGGGAGCCAGAGGGCTCTTGGCCACCACAGATCAGCTTCCTGAACCCCAAGGAGGAGACTGGAGGGTGGATCAGGGCAGACAAATGGAAGATGAGCAGCAGGGATGGAGCCTGGTTCTGCGAGGAGATAGGGTGGGCTCGGACACATCGGGAGGTCCTAAGTGAGCAAGGGGCAGTTCCACAGAGGGAGTGACACTTGAGATGAGCCTGAGGGGGCAGAGTTTGGGTGGAGGTCTGGGGAGAAGTGTGTGGCTTGAGCAGAGGGAGCATGCAGGTTGGGAGTAGGAGGTAGAGGGGGCACAGCAGGTGCCTGATGTGATGGGGCCCCAGGCAGTGGCAGCCCAGACGGGACAGGTGACTTGGGAGGATCTTTGGTTCTACAGGATGTTAGTGTCCACTGAAGGGGATGATGGGAGCGGGGATGGCTAACGTGGAGGTGTGGGGGTCAGAGTGGTGCAAGACAGGCTGGAGGGGCGAGAGAGGAAATGACCCAACACACCAGTCATCCCAGGACGAAAGGCGCCCACTCACCACCTGCCCACACTCTCTCCCCATCTGATGGTTGCCCAAGGGTGAGCCGAGCTTACTCTAGGATTGACTGTGTCCCGGGCTCAGCCACGTGGTGAGTGGACCCAGGAGAAGTGAAATGACAGACAGGCAAGAAAAACCAAGGGTCTTAATACCCAAAAGTTGGGCATCTGTCTGGGGTGCTGGCTTCAAGTCTGTTGGGCCAGAGCAGAGGTCCTGTCTGCACCTGAAATGCACAGGGCAGGGCCACCAGTGTATTTTTGGTGGAGGCATGGGGCTGGGTCAGACTGTCACTTTGGGGAGATGATGTGGTTTGGGTGTGGACTGGTCGGAGGGGACGAGACCTGAGACTGTCCACTGGGCAGCGGTCCCAGAGAGACAGGTCTGTGGCCAAGACGGGTTCTCTTAGGAGTTAGAGTTTATGTGTTTTGTCTTAGCTTGTTTCCAGATGGGTCTT
The DNA here is from genome assembly GCF_022682495.2 of Desmodus rotundus. Lineage (NCBI taxonomy): Eukaryota > Metazoa > Chordata > Mammalia > Chiroptera > Phyllostomidae > Desmodus > Desmodus rotundus. Next base: position 133,400,267 of record NC_071393.1, on the reverse strand, counting down.
GAAAAGTCTCCATTCATCCATTCTACTCTCTCTCTCTCTCTCAGTGTGATCAGATTGCCCACTTCCCTGTTCAGTCTACTAGCATTGAACGCCAACAGCAAGGGGGCTGTGCTGGGGGTCCTGGGGCCCCACCCAAACTGGGGTCAGCTCTGGCCCTCGGGGAGTGCCCGGCCCAGCATGGCCTGGTGGGAAGTTGGCCGCGATGATGGAACTTCCCCTGTGCTCGGGAGCCCTGAGCCACCCTGAGGAGCTGGGGAAGGAATCTGCCTGAGCTGATGCCTGAGCCTCATCTGAAGCTTTGGGAGGGCGTGCCAGCTGGAGGGTGCAGCTGTGGGGAGCGTGGAGACCTGTGGGCATGGCGTTTGAGAAAGGGGCTCAGGGATTGTTAGAAAGGGAAATGTGAGTAGGAGGTGGGGGTGGAGAGACACCCCTGACAAGGTGGGCTGTTTGGAAAAGCCTGGGGTCCACCAGGTGGGGAGTGGGCGCTGGGGCAAGACTGGACCTGGGCCTGCTCCAGGCAGTGGGGCGCTTCCTGCAGGTGGCCCTTTGATCTCCCAACAAGTGGCCTATTCAGCATCTCCAGACTGAGCTGGCTCCTGGCAGCTGGGGTGGGAAGGTAGCAAGACACAGGGGGTTGTCTGCCCACTTCCAGGGCCAGGAGTCTTCTCAGCAACTCCAACTGTGCCCACAGGGAGTAGTCTGCTTCTGGCGGCCACTGGGAGGGCCGCTTGGCAAGGACATCCCAGACTGACCACAGGGCTGGCTGCGGGGCTGGCGTGTCCAGGTGCCTTTGTCTGCCTCTGTGGGTCCTGGGGCTGGAGCGGGTGTTTGAGATGGGGTTGGAATCACGTGGTCTGGGGCTGTGGGAGGCAGCTGTGTGTGTGCGCACAGATCCAAGAGAGGCAGACCCTCGGCAAGGACTGACCGGCAGAGCGTCCTTCCTCCCTGGAGACTGTCCCGTGGGTGAAGGCTGAGCACTGGGAGAGGCAAGGCTGGGGCTCCTGCCCACCCTTCACCTGCCACCAACCAACAGTCCATGTTGAAACCACAAGACATCATATATTTTTAAGATGGCCCTAGGTGTTCACGAATGCTGAAGACGAAACAGCTCCTTTCTAGACTTTTGGGTTCTTCCTCATTTTCACTTATTTTGGGGTGTCTGCCTCTCTGGTGTGCCAAGGGGCACCTATTTGTAGTGCCTACCGGACAAGGCCTGCTTGCAGATTGCCAAGTGGTGGGAGAGCTTGGGTGGGGCTGGAAGGCGTTTGGGGCAGGGCTGAGGGTCACATGTGCACTCACACAGTCCCGGCCTTTGACCTTCTGGGCTTCACCTTGCTGTCTGCCCTCAGACAAGTCATGTGACCACACCGCTCATCAGTGTCCTCCTCTGGAACTGGCAGCAGAGCCCCCCCCCACCCCAGTGCCACTGGGAGGAACCGAGTGTGTGATTTATACAGAGAGCTGTGCACGCACAGTAGACCCTCAGTGAATGCTGGCCCCCCGTCTCTCAGGAAAGAAAAGTTGGCTTAGGAATAAACTTTAGTGGAAATGTTTTTGTTGTGTTAAAAATAAGCCAAAAGTCATAACATTATTTAGAGATTGTTTTCATTGAGTTGAAAAATCCTGGAGACTAATGAACAGCCTGCTTTCTTCCTCACGGCAGCCCTGACGTGGTCATCTTTGAAAATGCAAAGGAAGCAGTTTCAGTTTCCAAGTATATTTTCTCCACTTACTCAGTCCTTCACTTACTCTGCAAACACGCAGTGAGCACCTGCTGTGTGTGAGGTCTGGTGTTGCTCCCGGCGACGCTGAAAAGGGTAGAGAGGAGGCTGGGGCCCGTGGGAAAGGGCAAACTCAAGTCCCGCAGGTTTCTGCAATTTACTAACCGTGACCTTGGGCAAGTCATTTCAGCTCTGTAGCCCTCCAAGTCTCTCATTTGTATAATCAGGGTGATGATATTTCCCTTGCAGGGTGGTTTGTGAGGATTAAAGCTAATGCATGTAAAATACCTAGTGCGTGGAGCCAAAGGGAGCGGCCACCCTCACTAAGGCGTGGTCCCTGTCCTTTAGTGACTGGTGGCCTCTAGTGATGAGCAGATACAACCCAGGGGGATGTGTCCTATGGACAAGTATACCTCTCCTGAATCTGCAGCCGGTGTGGGCTTGGGGACTCCTTGAAGGAGACTACCCGGGGATGTGGCTTTGGGTGGCTCCTTTATCCTGCCCATTTGCAAAAGACCACTGAGAACAAGCCAGGTTTCCGATGTGTTTTCCTTAAAAGTGCGGCAGAGTGTGGAGCTGCATGGAGCCCACAGAGGGCAGTTCTGGGAGCCTGGCTGCCTGGGCTCAGATGGGTGGGAGTCACTGCCTGCAGAGGCAGAACAAGTTCTTCGAGGGCGTCTGTGCTGTGGGTCTGACCTTGGACTCCAGTCAGTTAATGCTTTGCAGTGTCTGTGGGTGGCTCCCATCTGGACTGGACCTGCTGGCCCACCCCTGGTGGCCCAGGTGCACTCTCTGTCGGTGGGGGTTGGTCCAAATGCCGGGTGGGGATTACACGGCGGCACCGGTGGTCAGAGAGCTTTCACCCAGGACTCAGGGATGGCTGGGCCCACGCCCTCTATAGGCCAAGGTGGAGAGATGTGGGACCAGCTTTGGGATCAACAGAATGTGGGTTGAGTGTCAAGTTCACCCCTTACTGACTGGGCTCTCAGGAGGCTAACTGCCACCGACTGACCTGTTTCCTCATCGGAGGAACAGGCGGGTGATGAACTCTGCGTGTCTCCAGGCTCCCAAGCCCTCTCTGGACCTGAACTTTGTCCTCAGCAAAGTGGAGGATTTCTCAGACTCCTCCCAGTTTTTTGTAACCTGTGACTATCCTGTCAGCCAGTTCCTTCCTGCCAACACCCACTCCCACCCACCTGAAAAGCAGCTGCCAGTGGACGCTGTGGACTTGGCTAAGCAGTTTCTCATAAAGGCCTCGGTGGCCCAGTTACCATCAGCCTGAGGCCTCGCTGGGTGAGCTGAGCTCCTGGGAATAGCCTGGAAGTTCACTGGCCTCAGCCTCCCTCACTGGCCACCAGCTGAACCAGGAAATACCGAGGCCCCTGAGTCCTCTCAGCACGCAGGATGTGATTGTCACTGGGGAATGCAGAGGTTTCTAGAAAGTGAGGGTCAGGGCCTGGGTCATCGGCAGCCTCTCATCCCAGTCTCAGCTCTTGCTCCACCTGGGTCCACCCTGTTTTGCAAGCAGCAGCGTCCCTGCCAGCTGGGTTATGGGGACGGCAGCCGGAGGACGGTCAGCAGCTCGGCAGTGTGCACTCTCCTGGGGACGGCCCTGGGAGGCCAGCTGGGAGGGCCCCTCTCCCTGGGGACATTTGGCTCTGCCCCCTTTCCATTCTACAGTTGAGCACCCTGGGGGCAGGGCAGGGGCGGAGGACACAGGGGTCTGGGGCCCTCACCTTGCAGGTGAGGACAATGGGCCTAGCACAGGGGAGGGGTGCCCCAGGGCACCCAGCAGCCCTGACCTGACTGACCCTGGACTCACCCCACCTGCCTTCACAGGACCCGGTGTGTTACTTTCGAAGAATAGCCGCTCTCCCCTGTGCCTACAGGGCAGGTGGAGCTCTTCGAGGCTTCGAGAACATGAGTGGCCACAGCAGGAGAGGGACTCAGAGGTGGAGCCAGAGAGGGAGTGGAGCCCTTGCCATGCCCACTGGTCTCCGGCACCGTGAGGGAGGCCTCAGGGTCCCCTTGCGCCGGAGGTGCCCTGAAGCTCAGGGAGGAGCCGTGACCCACCCGTGGCATGCAGGGCTGAGCGGGGATGCGGGAGGGCACTTGGCGGTGCCACCCAGCAGGTGGGTGTCTGGCTGGAGGGTTAGAGAGCCTGGGTTTGAACTCTATTCTCTGTGGCCCCCGAGGAGGAAGCGAGTGATGTGCATCGAGGGCTGAGCCCAAGTGAGTGCCCAGACGTACCTGGTGTTGTTGCCATGGTTATTCTCAGGGAGGCCTTTGTTTCCAGACCCAGATGAGCCCTCACTGCTGGGGCGACCCTGGGAATTCCCTTCAAGTCTCTGCTCCTCGGTTCCCTCAGGGGCCGGTGCTAAGAGCCTGCATCCTGCTCGGCCAACTCAAAGTGCTATTTTATTTCCACTCCTCGGTATAGGGTTAGAGTTCAAGAATCAGGAAAGGGGCCTCGATGCCGAAGATACATGGATGGGAGCCTGGGGGAGCTGGGACTCAGCACCCAGGAATTCTGGCTTTTGGCAATCTCCCTGGGCTTCTCTGGGAACGCTGGGCAGACTCCGCATGTCCCTCTTGCCTCACCTGCCTGGGCACGGCAACGCTGGCACAGCGAGAGGACAGGGCTGTCCTGGGAGAGCCGCCTGAGTCACGGGGACTGGGGGAGCCCCTCCCAGGACTGTCCTGCCATCGTGTGGTTAGTCAGGGGCCGGGCAGGGGAGACCTGGTTCTGCAGGTAGCCACCTGGCAGGCGCATCCCTTGGGCCACACCTGGAGAAGTCCATGTGCCCAGGGGAAGCTGGAGGGGCTGCCCTTGCCTCTCGTGAGAGGGGAAGGCTCCGCTGGGATGTGTGTGGCTTCCTGGCCTCGCTGGGAGGCACGGGCCCAGCTTCCCTTCCACGCTGTACTGGGTGAGCCTTAAGGCTCCCACCCATCCAAGGAAGTGATGAGACTTGGTCTCTACCACCCATCTCGAGTTCAAATTTCTCTAAGTTGGGTTCTCAGCTCCTTATTCTTCTCAGAGCCCGGGGCAGAGTGGTTCCCAGTAGCTGTGATGTGAGGAAATGAATGAATGAATGAATGAATGAACAAGGAATGAACGAACGAAGGTAGGAATGAACGAGGGATCAAAGTGCAACTTCGTGACTCCTCCCTGCCCACAGAATGTTACACAACGGGACCCGCTCAGGGCAGCATTGTCCACATGTACCCGGTAGCTGTCTGTCTCAGGTATGAGACCTTCTGCTCCAGTCTGCAGAACAGACCAATTGCGGTTTGTGTATTTAGCATTTCGCACTCAAAATACTTAAGGAGGAAGGGAAATCTTTTGAAGTCAGACACATCTGGTTGGTTAATGATGATGTAAGGTTTTTTTTGGAGGTAGGGCCTGGGCATGGCGGCCGGAGCTCATGGGAAAAGGTGAATTACCGATACATGAGGTTATGCCTAATTACCTGAAATACCCTCCTCTGTCGAGTGAAAACCCCAGTTTTCATCAGCCCTGTATTAGATATGGCTGCCCAGAGCTGCAGTTGGCAAAAGCGTGTCTTTAGCTCATGACTCAAGGCTGACTCAGCCGCGGGGACTGAGCTTTCCATGGCCTCAAGCCGGGCTCCCTTTCTTCCTGGAAACGCCCAAGTTGTTTGTCAAGTCCTTTGATGGGGCGCATGGAGCTTCCCTGGCTGAAGGCTGTGCCAGCCTCCAGAAAGGTGAGCACACTGAGGCATTCTCTTTTAAGCTGCTGAGCTTGGACTTGAACTCAGCACCTTCTGACTTTGAGCTTGTGGTTACTTTTTCCCTCTGCTCTTTGGAGGCCTCCCTCTGTCTACCCCCAGGGCTTGGTGTGGCTGTCCCAGGCACGGAACGGTGTCGTGCAGGTAGCCCACGCTGCTGAGGACCGGAGGTGTTTCTGGGTCCATTCGAAGGGCTTCCAGGATGGGCCGAATGATAAAATCTGGGTGAGTGGCTGGGTGGGCAGAAGGCCTTGGTCGTAAATCCTGGCCGTGTTTCTGGACTGGTGATTGGTCGTTCATTCATGTTTGTGGGACCATCATCCCATTTCCTGTGTCTTCTCACCCACGACTGTCTTTGTTCCGGGTTGTCTCTCAGGCCTGCAGGAGATGAATGAGATCTGCTCAGAACAGCGGGTTTCACTTGGTCTACCTCTGCGGCTCCCAAACGTGTCTGACCACGGAGCGGCTTCTCTTGTCTGTGTTCTGTTCTGTCTTCTCTTCTCTCTTCTTTCTGTCTCCTGCTGAGCCTGGGCTCTGTCCTCCTCTGCCTGTCCCCCCACCCCGCCCTGCCCTGGATCAGCAAAGATCATAGACTCTTGGGGAAATGGCCCGGAGAGGCTGAGGCGGTAACAGCTCACGTTCACTCTGAACACACAGGGAGCTCAGTGCCTGCTTGGGCCTGGTGCTGGGTGGGACTCTCACTATCCCTCATGACAATCTGCACGGGGGCTATGCCCTTGTCCCATTTTCCTGGTGGGCACATAGAGGCTCCAAAAGCTCGTGGTGAGCAGGGAGCACCCACCTCCAAACGCTGGTGCTGAGCACCTGCCTGTTCCTCCCTTGTGACCACAGACAGTTTAAGCATGTTAGGTTGGATTTCAGCTGACATGGCATCTTCTGTGTCCCACTGACCACTTGGCAGTGTCAGCTCTGCCGGTGCTAGGTTGGACAGGTGAGACAGGTAGAGGAGGGACCCGATCATCCCCTCTGCCCAGGTGAGCTGGCCAGTGGGCCCCTGTATCCTTCCCTGCACAGACACAAGAAAGACCAGCTCCAGAGATGGCCTTCCTGTGGTCAGAGCTGTTCCCAGCTGTCAGAGGGACATTCTGCTCCCTGATACAGTGGCTACTGCAACACTTAAAAAAAAAAAAGATTTTCACGCAAGGAAAGCTCCAGCTCCTTCAACACCATGGTTGACCCTGATGCCCATGGCAACTCTTGTCTGTAAGGTGTGGTGCCTTTTCTTTGGCCATCAGACCTCCTGTTTTGGTGTAATCTTTTTTTCCTGGGATCTTAAATACCTCTTAACCAAGCAGTGATGATTCATCGCTAGAAGGGGCAGCAGAGCTGAAAACCTCCCCTGTATCTCCTCGCCTCTTCCCTTTCTTCCCCCCTACTCCACCCACCTTCTCCTCTCCCAGCCCTGGTTAGCAGGGGGCGAGGCTGCTCAGTCAGGGGTGCTGCTGTGGGTCATCCAGATGGTTGGGGACACTTTCTCTCTGCATCTCTGGCTCTGGTGCTATGGGCTGTGGACAGAGGTGGGAAAATCTTCCTTGCAGATTTCAAAGCATTGGAGACTCAACTGTTGGTGAATTAAAAAGAAAAAAAGAGGCAAAATATTCACCAGACAGCACGTGGGCAGGACCATCCCATTGTCCCTCCTCCAGGACCTCAGGCTCCCCGGGTCACCAGTGGCCACTCCTGATGGTGGAAGAAGGCACGTGGGAGCTCATTCTGTGCCACGTGCTCTGTTCTGTGCACGAGGATCATGCCCCTCAGGGCCAAGAGCGACGACAAGGGCGCTGGCAAACATGGGGCGGGAGGCACGACTGGAGATGGTGGTCAGTGCTTCGCGTATAGTAGTTGCTTTGCCTCCGTCATCCGATCTTAAAATGGTGGGCTTTGAAGCACCAAGAGGTTAAGCAACCTGAACAAGTTTGCGCAGTTCCGAGGTGATAGAACCAGGAACCCACTACTGAATAGGAATGGGCTCCCCCAGACTTTGTGGCTGCTGGGGGTGAGGGGTGCTGACTGCGGGGGCACACCTAGACCTCAGTTCTTGTGCTAACATGAGCCCAGTTCTACCCAGTGGCCCCCATGGGGGGCACGGGTTGGGGCCCACTTCTCTCAGACCTGGAAAGGGAGGGGGAGGATGTGTCACCATGACACTAGGCAGACCCTCTGCCCTGGGGAAGTGACGGCGTGGGGCGCACAGGAGAGGCTCACAGAACACATCTGCATGGGTGGGGGAGACCGTTATGTTGATCGCTGCTGTTGTCACTGTCTCTCAGCAAGGAGCTCCAGTCCCTGGTGTCAGCATCTGTGGGACGCAGCTCTGTTCACTGTGCAGTACACTCTCTGTTGCCTTTGCTCCATGGGATGGCTCTCAATTCACCTTCATTCACCTGCGCTGGTGATGTCATCCCAGCCAGCGAGTCAGAGGGTGGATGGGCAGGTGCGTGGAACCCAGTGGTATGGTGACCACCAGGGGCAGGAGTGGGCCCTGAGTGTGGGCAAAGCAAGTGGAATTGCCTGGCCACGTATGTTCCTGGCGAGGCCTGTGTCCTGACATCCATGTGCTTTGCTTCGTTTCATCTTGTTTTATTTTCCTCTCATGGAATAACTCCCCATGGTCCCGTGGAGTGGACGGTGACTTCCAGATTTCCACTCTCCCGAGGATGAAGCAGAGTGGCCCGGGGGTCCTCCCAAGTCACGTGTGTGAAGCCGGGGTCTGCATTTCCTGCTGGGTTTGCCAGGGGTTCCCCTGCTCACTGCTGTTTTCTCTTCAGCAAGCGTCTGCTCCTTGTCTCCTGTTTTCTGTCTTTCTCTTCCAGATCTCCAGTGGGACCGGCTGGGGGAGGAGATGGGCCCCTTGGACTGCGCATGCCTCCCAGCCTTTGCAGGCACAGCTAGTGCCAAGTTCCCAGTCTGCTTGGCCCCTCTGAGGGTGCTGGGTTTGGAACTGGACACAGCAGCTCCTTTGGAGTCAAAATTTGGTTTCCTCTTGGAAAAAGGCTGCTTCCTGATTGCTAGAGAGAGAGAAGAAATTCTTCCAAAGGCTCTGGCATTCCTGTTGGCCTCCACAGCATCGGCCTACAACAGCTTGATGATTTAAGTGTCGATGGATTAAAAACATGTGGTCCGTGTTTCCCCGGAATTCAAATGCATGTGGAACTTGAAGGAAAGTTAAAAGAAAAGAGTGAGAGGAACAGTCTGGGCCGTGCTCAGTGCCCTGACTTTGAACACTTGGTGAAAGTCATTTGCAGAGTGCAGGTTCCAAGCAGGCCCTCCGGAAATGTCTTCCGGTGGCCTGGAGGCAGAAAGGACTTGTGTGGGACTCCAATCTTCCAGAACTGAGGTTTGAGGAGAAAAGTAAAGCTTCAGTGCTCTCTCTTCTAGAGACCCCCTTCCACCCTCATTTTGCCCCCAGTGTATCACCACTGGGCCAGTTGGTGTTTACGAAGCATCTATTATGTGCCAGTGTCCTCGGGAGGTTCCCTGTTAGACTCGCAATGCTGTTCTTTCTTGTCCTGTGACTGCCCTACAGAGCCCCTCACTCTTCCAGCCTCCTTGGCTTTGCCCATCTGGTTCCCCTGCCTGGTGCGCCCTTTCCCAAGTGCCAGCCATCGAAGTCTTATCCATTCCCCCCAACTGTAGTCCCTCCAGGGCTTTGTCCGGAATCCACGCTCCATCAGCACTTGGGAGTGAAGTTGAAGGACTCACAGAGAGCTTTGACTCCTCTGGATCCAGGACCTGTGATGAAACCCATAACCGCTCCCTTGCAGACTCAGCAGGTTGGGCGAGCAGGGGGATGCTGGCTGGCGGATGCTCCTCTGCGAAGCCCCACCCCCTGTGTTGGAAGGGTTTTCCCTGGCCCCTTCCCTCTCCAGCTCTGTTGGCTGCAGGCAGTGATTTCACTGAACAGAACAGGGAAGGAGTTTTGCTTTCATGTGGTTGGGAAGCAGAGGCCCACACAGATATCCGTGGAGCTTTACGGGCAAGCTGGAGAGTTGGGAAGTTTCTTGGGGGGAGTCCTGACCCCAACAGCTCCCTGGGAACAGGGCCTGTGGACGACTCCTGCCAGTGGAAGCAGAAGGATTTCCATCTTTCCACTGTATAAATAAACAGCGTCGTGCCGGAGTTCTGCCCGGCTGCAGTTCTGGCCTGTGCGTCTCAAAGGCTCATAGGCCGGCCCGCTGGAATTTTTGGCAATGGCAAAGGAACTGACACTGGGGTGTGACGACTGTGTGCGGGGCCTCATGGGAGACATTTAACTAGGTAATCCCTTTAAACCCTCCTGCCGACCCAACAATCAGGAGCGCCCCCACTGCATGCATGAAGAAGTGGAGGCTCGGGGATGGCGGAGACATGCCGGGACCACAGGCCAGCGGGAGCGAAGTGGACTCACGTCTGGTGGGCTGCAGGGCCCCAGGCCCTTCCCACTCCTGAGTGACCCTTGTCACCCACGACAACCCCACAAGAGCAATGTTTTTGCAAGACTTGTGTTTTCCCTTGGCAACATAAATAACACATGTTCTCTTCTTTACAGGAAAGTCTGAACATTTAGAAATGCATGAAGAAAATTAAAATCACCTGTGTCCTTGCCACCCAGGAAAACACACAGGAGGATGTTGTGTTTATGCTCCTTGATGTTTAGACAGATAAGCAGAGAGATCTGAGGGGAGGGATGACCTTACAAGTGCACAGGCTCATGGATGACAACTTTTTACACACAAAACTGACAAAATAGAGTGCATTCCATTGTGAAGCGTTGCTTCTCCACTTAACATTTCTGATGCAGTTATTAGCCCCGTTTTCCTATGAGGCCTTTGAGGCTCGGAGAATGAAATGACTTGTCTACACACGGATCAGATTCACTTTCTTTCCTGTCACCTCCTTTTCTTTTCTCTCTGTCCCCATATTGAGGTGCAGCTACCCTTGGGGGCATCAGTCAGTGAGTCCCTTTGGGTTGTTAAAGGTCATTGTTCCAGTCCTGCCTGGGGGACTCACCAGCCACGTGGCCTCAGGAAGCTCAGGCTTTGGTTTCTCTCATCCGAAAAATGGGTACATCTGGATTCAGAGTTCTAGAGGATCCGACAGGATCTGGTGAAGGGCGCTAGACAGGCCATCTTTCCAACTTGGGGAACATGGTGGAGCGTAGGTTTGGGCTTGGAAAGCTATTTTGCCACTTGCTTCTGTGAAATCTTGGGGAAGTCATTTAACCTGCACCTCAGTTTCCACAAGAGGACACTGACGTCTGCCTCATGGGGTTGTTGGGAGAATAACAACAATAATAATAGTAACAGGAGCTATTCACTGAGTACTTGTTAGGTGTCATGGGCGTGTCGAGGTGTTTCCACATATTAACTCATTTCGTGCTAATAACAACTCTGTAAAGTTTAAGAACGAGTATTATTCCCATTTTACAGATGAGGCAACTGAGACCGAGTCGCGAAACTGAGGGTTGGGGTCATGCAGCGAGGAAAAGGGTCTGAGATGCCTGGAGACCCTTTGAAACTGGAACCAAGCCTTGAGCCACGCTTTGGTTAATCCGAGTTGGCTTAGGGCATTTTCTCTATCACTTCCCTCGAAACGTGTCCCAGCAAACAAAAATATGAAACAGCCATTGGCTTTCCTAAAAATAAGGAAAGGCCCCAGTCCCAAACCAGAGAACTGCATGCATAGCTTCCAAACCCGGTCCAATGCAAACCATTGAGAGGGGTCCCAGAGCTGGTACCCATCTCTCTGAACCTGGAGGAGGAAACACATTTCTCTCAGAGCAAGTGACCCAGGATAAAAAGCTTAGCCACGACCCCCTGATTATGACAACATCACCTAGAGTGTGGGCAGGTGATATCCCTGGGGAGGCCCAGTTTGAAATCATGCAGTGATGGGTGGTGGACGTAGAGGAGAAACTAAGGCAACATGATGGCTTAGTGCCTGGGCCCAAGGCTTCTGGGTAGAGGGAAGGGCTGGCTACCCAGCAATGTGGGAAAGGGCAGGAAGGCAGGGAGTGCCGCTGATCAGAGCCTAGAGCCCCTCTGGAAACCCAGGCAGGATAAACACATAGCTCAGGGCAAAGCAGATCAGAGATGAGAATAGAGGGGTTCCAGGCAGGCAACACGTGGTTCCACGTTTGTGATGCCCCTTTTCATTATCCTCCCCCCTTGCCCCCAAGTCCACACACAGCTAACTCCATTCAGTACGAAAAGTTACATAGAAGGACCACCCTGTGACCCACCATACTACAAAAACAAAATAACTATAAACATGGGGGAAAACATCCTTCACTGAAAGACAGATGAAGGGAATATGTAACATAAATTGCCCAAGGAAATAGTGAGGAAATGTAGACAAATACTTCCCTATAATACTGAAGATATTATAGAGAGTGTGGTCTTTTTTAAAGACAGAACACAGAGAAGATGTTAGAAAACAACGCAAAGGTTCAAAAGTGGGCCGTCTGGACTCAAGCAAAAAAACTTATGTGAAATAGAGAAATGTGACATAATTTTAAGGCCTGTTAGAGTCTTCAAAATCAGAATGAACATGGCCGTCAAGGACCAGATGGCCAGCCTGCCCCATGGGCACCTGGAGCAAGGCCCTCATCACAGGATGAGCCTGCTCTACTCGGGAAGGTCATTTCGGGCTCTAATCCCTCTTTCCCCCAAATGGCAGCTGTGTCCCCAGGTATTTTGTCAAACAAACCCCCCATTTCCAAAGTACCAGGATATGAAAATGATTTATAGCAGATAGGCAGCAGACAAGAGAAATACAACAGATGCATAGATTTGTGTCTCTTTCAGAAAAGACCAGAAGAAACGACACAGAAAAATATTCAATGACGTAACCAAAGAAAACTTTATTGACATTGGCAAAGGGCTGATCAGAGGTACGCCACATCCCAGGAAAATGTGATGCAGAATGAACAGCCCCAACGACCACCCTTGTGAAAATACTGAATTTCCAGAGCAAGGAAAGAATCCTGTTGCCTTCTAGGAGAAAATGCAGATTTTAAGGTATCGAGGGGAAAAATAGTCAGGGTTATCTTAGAGTCTCCCATAACTACAGTCAATGCCAGAAGACTGACCTCTACAGGGGGGTGGAAGTGGAAATAACAGGCGTGCTCCAAAGGTCTGGAGCCAAGTTCCATTGTTCTTCAGATGTAGGGGTTTTAGAAATACTGACAAATGTGCGCAAACCCGGACATTGTGAGCTTTCTGGAGAAAATAAATACAGTTCCGTTCCCCAGCTGAACCCCTAACTCACTTTGTGTTTTAAATCTGCGCCACATGAAGAGGAACGAACCTGAATACAGTGGGAAGGATGACACCGTGGTGAGATGCTGAACAGCACCGTCGTCTGTCTGTGCGGCTCAGATCGACCGACTGCAGTTCGGTTCAGTGAACAAACTGTAAATATTACAAAGCGAGACAATTGTACCGCATCTAAAAAGAGTGGAGAGGTAGGGAAGGGGAAGTTTATGGTGTTAATTTCCTCCTCTTCCCTAGAAGGGGGTTAATAGTCTAAAATTAATGTGTCTCCATCCCCTAAAGCAAGGGACATAAAGGAAAGAATAAACAAATGGGACCTCATCAAAATAAAAAGCTTCTGCAGGGCTAAAGAAAACAGCACCAAATTACAAAGAGAACCAACAGTATGGGAAAACATATTTGCCAATAATACCTCAGACAAGGGCCTGATCTCCAAAATATATAAAGAACTCACATGACTCCACTCCAGGAAGACAAACAACCCAATTAAAAAATGGGCAAAAGACTTGAACAGACACTTCTCCAAGGAAGACATACAGAGGGCCCAGAGACATATGAAAAGATGCTCAGCATCACTAGCCATCAGAGAGATGCAAATTAAAACCACAATGAGGTATCATCTCACACCAGTCAGAATGGCCAACATAAACAAATCCACAAACAAATGTTGGAGAGGATGCGGAGAAAAGGGAACCCTAGTGCACTGTTGGTGGGAATGCAGACTGGTGAGGCCACTGTGGAAAACAGTATGGAATTTCCTCAGAAAACTAAAAATGGAACTGCCCTTTGACCCAGCAATTCCACTGCTGGGATTATACCCTAAGAACACTGAAACACCAATCCAAAAGAGCCTGTGCACCCCAATGTTCATAGCAGCACAATTTACAATAGCCAAGTACTGGAAGCAACCGAAGTGCCCATCAGCAAACGAATGGATCCAAAAACTATGGTATATTTACACAATGGAATTCTACGCAGCAGAGAGAAAGAAGGAGCTTATACCCTTTGCAACAGCATGGATGAAACTGGAGAGCATTATGCTAAGTGAAATAAGTCAGGAAGTGAGGGACAAATACCATATGATCTCATCTTTAACTGGAACATAAGCAATAGAAGGAAAAAGCAAACAAAATATAACCAGAGTCATTGAAGTTAAGAACAATCTAACAATAGCCAGGGCGGGGGTGGGGGGTGGGGGCGGGGACAGTGGGTAGAGGGGATTACAGGAACTACTATAAAGGACACATGGACAAAACCAAGGGGGAGGGTGGAGAGGGGGGAGGGAGGTGGGTTCAGCTGGGGTGGGGTGGAGGGACGGGGAGAAAAGGCATACAACTGTAATTGAATAACAATAAAAAAAAAATTAAAAAGATAACTACCTTAAAAAAAAAATAAAATTAATGTGTCTCTCTCCTCAGGGCAGACGGGCCTTTGACAGACGGAGCCGTATACCGTGCAATAAAGAGAATGGGCCCGAATGGTCTTCAATTTTACTTTTGCTTCTTCTTTCTTCTGTTAAATTCAAATGCAGGGAACTTAGTACTTTTCAGTATTAAAAATAGTGTGCAGAATACGTCCCTACTTTTGTCCCTTTCTCTTCCTTTCATGCTATCACCTCTCTGCCCTTGTATCTGTCTTTATGCCTAGAACAATGGCGGGGATGCTTACTACATGTTGACGATCATTGTCTCTGAGTGGTGGAATTTGGGTAATTTTTTTACTCGTTCTTGTGTACATTTTTTTGTATTGCTGGAGCATTTTCACAGTGATCATGTATTATATTTATTAGATAAATAAAGTCAATATTCTAAAAAAGAGAATCCATTATAAGGAAGAAAAAGGCAAAGCTAATTTTATCTTCATTTTAAAGTCGAAGATGTCTGTCTGGGCCGCCATTCTGCAGACTCTAATTTCGACTGTGGCTGTAAATGGCCTTACCTAATCCCAGCATCTTTTCCCAAGAATATCTGAAGTGCTTTACAACTCAGGCTAGACCTAAAAGAAAGAGAACCAAGCAGGGGAACACAGGACAAGGGCACACATGTGAGTGGACTGCAGAGGACGCATTTGTTCCGCCGCGGCGAGATGATGCAGGCGGCCCGAGGCCCCTTCCTCGGGAGCTGTCAGACGGGGAGGCAGATACGACTTAAGTAAACGCACCTGCGGTGGCTTGTTTAGATACTGATCTGGTGTCATCTGAGGATCCACTTCTCCTGATATCCCATAGTAATAATAATGTGTAGTTTAAGTCTAGTATTATATGGGGGGTATGTTTACAGTTGTTAGCATGTGAAGCACAGTTTACTCTTGTATTTATTATTTACAGATTATTGTATTACTTACAGCCGGACACCTGCTTCAGTTTCGCCCACCCCTGCATAATGCTCTTTATTGGTACTTGCTGCTTTCCCTTGTCTTAGCCCGGTAACAATCTATGGGAAACACAGTTTCACACCCATCTCACAGATTAAGAAACAGAGGCTCAGATGACTTGCACAGGAGTTTAACGTGAAAGCCAGAAATCTCTCCCAAGTTCTTGATTTGAAGATGAATGTGTGGTTACCACGAAGTTAGGAAAGGGACTTCAGAATTTATTTCCTAAGCTACTGGTTTGTTACTGAATGAGCCCTGGTACCCCGAGCATATGTGGTAGCAGCCTCTCTCCGTCCATGAGGTTCGGATCGGGCTTCCTTCATTCTACTAGTCGAGACCATACAGGTGGCCTGCACAGGGGCTCACAGTGCATCCATGGTCCTGGGCGCCGAGATTAGTTCAGGGATGGACGATGACTCCAGGTGGTCCATGACCGTGGACTCTCGGACTTTTTCTGGTGTGACTGGTAAAAAGGGATGCTATTTTCTGGGAAATGTAATAGCAGCTCGGATGATGCAAGCGGGTACTAGCTGAGGACTACCCCAGTGACCCCAAGAATAAAGCCAACCCAGAAGAAAAGAGAGCCAAGAGGCGGGATAGACTAGGTTCCCGTTGCACTGCCGAAGCTCCCGGGTGCAGCTGTGCCTGAATCTACCCAGGGTGGACTTAGGAGTTATGCAGACAATGAGTCTTTGCCTTAGATTCTTCATGGGCATGTGCGTTTGGAAACACCTGGTGAGGCAGAGCAGAGCTGGTCACTAGGTCTCTGACGGTCACTGGGGATCGCGTCACCAGACCCCTGGGACGTCAGGCACTGAGCTCGCACACAGTGCCCGTGCCCTCAGGATGCACTTTGTCTGTGGGGGAGGCAGCTGCGCTCCCTCAGCTTGGACCCTGTGTCTCAGGAAAGGCTCTTGCGCAAGCCCTGAACTGCAATAGGTGAAGGAATTACAACGGAAAGGTTGTCACTTGGAAACTTTTGTTTCAAATAATCTAAGTGAAAGAAATGGTCTTTCCCTCTTAATGGGCATATAAAAATCGTCGCACTTTCCTGCTTAACAATATAGCTCCCATTCCCATTCTCGGAACCATAAAAATGAGTGAGGTGGCAGTTTTTTTAAATGCAGAGTGTTTTATGTCAGAAGTTAGGAGCAATTGGATGGGGACTCTCCCTCCACGCAGGTACAAAGGGTGACTTCCCTTCTCTCTTTTGGTATTTCCAACAATTACCACCAAATCTCCTTGCCTTAAAGACAAGAATAGGTATATATCCCACTAGCCAAAGAAAACAAGGAAACACACAGAAACCCCTGAATCTTTACAGAGACAAAGAGGAGGCAGTGAGCTGTTCAAAAGCAAAGTGATAGATGTAGTGATAGGAAGACCATGTGATGCACATTAATTCAAAAGGGCCCTTTTATTGGGTTGGGATCTGATTGTGTTTACAAATATATAGCCAGAAGGCTTTTAATTTTGAGGGCAATTTCATTGTTCATAGATATATAGCCAGCTACGGATCTGCATCTATGAGATTATGTGCTTGTGCACTTTAAATGAGATACGGCTACTCTCCTTTAATGCAATAATGTCCCTATTTTATGATCTACCGATGCCCAAAGTGGGGGCAATTTTATAACAATCTCATCTGAAATATCACAAGAGATGAAAGATGTAAATAATATGATGTTGAAAGACCCGGCTGAAATTTGAATTCATTGGAATTTCACAATGGCGGCAGCTAACAGGGACAGACTTTATTAAATCGCACGAATGGGGTTCTTCTTGCATTTCCAGCCACTTCTTGCCTCCTTGCTGTTTATTTTTCTTCTAAGCCTGAGTTCAATAAATAAACCCAACTAACAATTAAAAAGTCCCCAAATGATTCTAGATTGAAAAATTCAAAAATAGCCTGGCTGGCACGGCCCTTGCAGTGAAGTTTGATTAAATTCTCTAATTGCATTGAGCGGGCGGGGAAGATGCGAATGTGTTGGTGCTTTTAGTGCGAGCCGCCAACGAAAAACTTCAATTACCACTAAGAAGGGAAAATGTTCATAATAGATAAATGCTCTTCCTCTTTGAGAGCTGCCTTTTCAAAATGATGTAACTGGCTTGGGCGAGATGTTATTCTATTTCTTCTTGTACTCTGTGGATCGATTTGTCCCTCTGCCCTAACCCTGGGGAACTTCTCTCTCCTCTGAGGACATCCTTTGCCAGTAACTGGCTTGGCTACAAGAGCTCTCTTCCTAGCCAGAGAGCGGATGTCCTGGGGCAGAGATGATGGAGCCTGGAAGCTTCTTGGAGAGAGGGAAGAACGAAGATGGAGGAAGATGTCAGTGAGTGCATTGGGAGTGGCGCTGGTGTATGCGGCTGGTTTGGAAGCCTGCTCCGCTGCGACAGGTGGCTGAATCGGGGGCCTCCAGGAGGATAGCAAAGACGGTCAGAGAGCAGACGATTTTCAAACACTGCTTTGAACCAAACGTGCTTCCATCTCCGGGAAAATGGATGCTCGCTCCTCAGGTGGCTTGGTTCAAATGTCACCTCCTCCAGGAAGTCTTCCCTCCCCATCTCCTCTGTGCTCCCAGTCTGCCGTGTATCCTCCAATAGTAGCATGTTCTGCATTTGATCAGTCACTGCTCAGACCACCTCCTACCTCCCCCTGTACCCTTGGGAGCTCCCCAGGGTCAGAGCCCCTATTTGGGTCTTGCATGTCTAGGTTGGTAGTTCCCTGATGCTGGCGATGGCCCCTTCTGTGGCCCCTCTGCGGCCCCTCTGCGGTCCCTCTGCTACATCTCTCCTCCTCATGGGAAGGCATGAGCCTCAGAATCTCACAGGCCTTGGGGCCTGCCCTGTGAGTCTCATCTGGGTGGATGTTTTTACTCTCTGAGCCTTGGTTTCCCCATCAGTGAAGTGGGGAGAGGCCTCTGTGTCCCCTAAAATTGCTGGGCACAGTTAATGGAGAAAGAAAATATGAAGGCAGTTACTAGATGCAAGGGCATATGCTAGACGCTCAATAGATACTATTTCCTCTCTGCTTCCTTTACCTATTTCCCTCTTTTCCGTTCCAGTTTCCCTTGTTCTACCCACCACTGCCATCGCTGTCCCTGTTTAGCGGATATTTGCTGAGTGCTGGGCATTGGGCTGAGGGCTTTACACAGGCCATCTCATGTAGTGCTCATCCTTAGGTTTCCCTCTTTCTTCCCATCTTTGCCACGCTCTGGCCTCAGTTTCCCCAGCTCCGGGACTCCCTATGGTTTCTCCGTGCATGGGCCCCACGGGGAGCGGGGGACCTGGCCCCTGCTTGCTCCAGACTTGGTAACAATCCTGACTACAGCCTCACTCTCTGATGGGACTGGACCCATATTTCTGCAGCCTAGACGCCCAAGGTCCTGGCATCAGAGAAGCCAGGGTATCTTCCCCAGAGACTGGACAGGCCCGATGGTACTGCCTCTAAGCTTGGGGCTGCCCAGGACCCTCCGTGTTGCCCCTCTCTTGTCTGGGATCCCAGGGACGGCCACCCCCAACCTAGCTGTGCATGCCCATGGTTCTGAGCCCATCGGCCCCCACACACTCCTTCAGCAAGGACACGCTCCTGTCCAGTGCTCACCTAGGACATCAGGCCCACCTAGGTAGTCCAGAATCCTCTTCCATTCTCCATGTCCCACATCCCATCGGCCGAGCCCTTTGGCCACCTGCAGGGACACAGTGACAGGTTCCGGGATTAGGAAGTTGGCATCTTTGGGCACCGTCATTCTATCTGCCACAGACTTTGCCAACACCTGCAGAGGTTTCTTCGTCAATACTACGCCAGGTTGTCCCAAGTCTTTCGGCTCTCACTTCCTCCCTGGGGCTGGGTAGTCCTTCCCTTGAGCACTCTGTGGCCTGGTCCCTGCCAGCCTGTTCTCCCTCCTCCGTGGGACCCCTTCCCGCAACCTGGCCCTGCATGGGGTGTCTTCCTGCCTTCCAATGCCTTTCTCTGTGGCCCCTTTCTGCCCCAAACCACCCTGTTTCTTTCCCTGAGGCCTCTTCCACTCCCAAGTGGCCTGGACTTGACAATGGCTCCTGGTCCCTCAGGCATTCCTCCAGCCTGGCCTGACCCCAGGGTGTTTGCCTGGCCAGTTTCCCCTACTGCCCTTCCCCCAACCATGTCCTGAGCTGCTTATAGCCTCGTCAGGTCACAGGTCATGTCTAGAGGGACCAGGCAGGCAATCCACATTTTTAATGTGGAAGCTGCCAGGGGCTGATACCTGGAGACCTCACACAGGTGACTGGGGGTGGAGGGGCCATGCCCTCACCGACGCTCCTCTCCAAGCCTTAAATGAATCCCCAATCACTCTCTAGGTAGACACCACCCTCCCACCCGTGGTTGTCCAGGGCCGGCATCACCTGGTTCTCTCTCTGCCTGCATCATCAGAGCCCAGTATCTCCCTTGCTCCCAGTCAGTGACCCAGGACTTCATGTGACTTCTAAGAGCGTCTCTCCCTTCTGCAACTCGGCTTTTCTCCTGCCCGTCCTGTCCTCTGCTGGGTGGCTTTGTCCCCTCCTGTGTCCCCCAAGCTCTCGCCCACCCTCATGTCTCAGGAATGGATCCACTCAGATTCTGTTCCTGGGGAAGCCCTCCCTGACCCTCAGGTGGGTCAGACACTCGGTGCTGGGTGTGGGTCGCTCTGGGTACATTTACGCGCAAACCCCTGGAGCTCCTCGCAGGGTTTATAATTACATGTGTATTTGTGAGGCTATAGGATGAATTTTCTTTTATCTCCTGGGGAAACAGACACTGTAGTAGAACTGGGCTCATGACGTGTAAACCCTTTTAGGACCAAGAAACGATTTCTCAGTCACTGGGGCTGGTGGCCGGGGCTGGCTCACAGCTGTATCCTTTCTGGGAATTACTCTTGGCTGAAGGAAGCTGCCTCGTTCAAAGTTCTCCCACCCCACCCTGGGGGTGGCCCACATCTAGCAACTCTGCCTTGTGGGTGTACAAAGGCCTGGCTCCCTCATCTCGGCTCAGGACATCTCTGATGGGTTATTCTGGGGTTCAGAGTCTCCCAGGGGATTGGCCGAGGCCTTCGTTGCCACGACATCATAGGTCAATGTCTTTTTCCACCCAGTCCGCCTCTTACAGGTGTTGTTCCTGGGGAATCTCCTCAATAAATGTCCAGCAGGTAAGTTTTTACTCTATGCTCTAGTACTTGGAACCCATCTAGCACCCTGTGATGATAGAATGACCTCAGGACCCAGACTCTAGCAAAGCATTTTGCAGCTGGATCACCTGCTGGCTGGCGGGCAACAAAGAGCCCATCACCGGGTGGATGCTGGCTTGTGAGAGCACTGCGATGTTCAGCCTTTGCTGGCGGCAGAATGGGATATTGGAGGAAGAGGTGCACCGGCAGGGGCATTTCTCAGGTGAGGAGGAAGGGGGGGTCATTGGAAGTATTGTGGCATCGGATGCTTGTTGGGGGGCAGGGATCAATGCATCATAGAGACAATGCAAAGCCAAGGGCGATTAAGCACCAATTAAAGATGAAGTGTGAAGGCCAGAGGGCAGCCGATAAAGAGAGTCATCTTCCTGGATATCAGAAAAGTTGAGGGTTTATAATTTATAATTAAGGCCCAGGCCTTAATTATAAGAGCAGCGAGAGTGTTCCAGAAGAAGCTGAATTCTCGGAGCCGGTGGGCCTGCCGTGCCAGGGTCGGATCCCGGGTCAGGAAGGCTTGGGCCTCGTCACAGCTCGCCCGCTCCCTCCTCCCTCTCCTTTGCTTCTTGAAGTTAAGCTTTCTCTGGGGGAAGTGGGGTGGGTCATCCGGGGTCAGCCCCCTGGGCCGGCAGAGTGCGGGCCAACGACAGGAGGAGTGCAGGACAGGTGGCAGAGGACAGGCGATGAGTACTGATGCAACTGTGACACCAGGCGAGCCACAGCAGGTGGCCGTGTTTGTCCCATTAACCTTCCTCTTTTTATTCATGTATTTAATCGAGAGGGGAAGGGAGGGAGAAAGAGGAGAGAAACATTGACGTGCGAGAGAAGCATAGATGGTTGCCTCTTGAACGCACCCCAGCCGAGGATCAATCCCGCAGCGCAGGCCTGGGCCCTGACCAGGAATCGAAGCGGTGGCCTTTCTCTTTGTGACACAGTGCCCAACCCCCTGAGCCACACCCCTCAGGGCCCATCAACCTTCCTCTTAAAAGTTTTCCCAAGAAAAAGCGACGGACCGGAATGTTCTTGGACAGAGTCCACTTAGTGTCTGAAGCTCCAGGGACGTTTCTGGCTGTGGATGTGACCTGGCTGTGGTGGGATGCTCAGATCCCACTTCAGGGCAGGGACCCTCCGTGTCCCAGGCGCCCAGAGTGTGGGCCAGGTCAGCCCTCTCCGGACACTGCCCTGAGCCAAGAGAAGCTTCCTTGCCCAAGGTGCCACAGCCTCACCCAGGTGGATGCCAGGGTGCGAAAGCCTAACTCCTTTACCTGCCTTTGGGAGCCCTCTGGAGGCCCACCCTAAACCCAGAGCTCTGGAGGCACGAGCCGCAGCCCCCTTGTGACTGAATCACGGTTCTGCCTGTTCCTCTGCCCAATCTTGCTTTCCTCAGCTCTTTTCCTGCCCCTCCTGCCAGGATGTTCTCAAGAGGATCCCTCTACAAACCTTCAAAGTCTCTTTCCCAGGCAACTGAACCTGTGCACCCCTTCAGGTCTGGGCTTGTGTCCCCCCATCTCCTTCTTGACCTCATGTCCAAACACAAGGTCCCTGCTCCTGGAGAGGGCCCCTGCTCACTGTCCCCAGACTCCCTGACAATGCTGCTGTCACTCTGTGCCTGCCTCCAGTCACCTCCTTCCCTGGTGTGTTCCCATCACCCACTTCTGCTACTTTTCCAGAGCTCTGGTCATTCGGCTGCAAAATGAGCCCTGGTCTCACAGGGCGAACAAGAGAGGAGAGGAGATACTCACTTGGAGATGCTGATGGCCCAGAAAAGAACCCGCCCTCCCTGCCCCTTAGAAATCATTTGCCCCAGAGCTACACTGCTTGGCAATGCTGAAAACGAGGGAGTGAGGTGTAAGCAGTGGCCCGTGTCAGTCACCTCCCTTCCTGAAGACCTCCAAGTCGCCAGGGGTCACATCGGGAGGGCTTCGCCATGGATTTTGAGAGTCCACTCCAAGTTGCAGAGCTAACGGCAGGACCGCCAGACCATAGTTAGAAGTCTCGTTCAAAGGTTTGGACTTGGTAAAGCCCCAAGTGTGGTTTTTTAAAAGGACACTCCTCTGCTCATTTCCAAGCCTCTGATGCTTTCTGGGACGTTTGGGACGCATGCCTGGACTGGCGCCCGGTGAAACTCATCAAAGTGCTCTGCTGTGAGATGCTTCTCCGTCCGTCCGAGCAGCCGCTGCCAGTTTTGTGTCCACCCCTCCTCGGCCGAACAATCTGTGCATTACTAATACCGAAAGGACTGTCTGGGTCTCTGTGCACGGAGTTCAGATTCTTTCCTAAATGCAGGCTGTCCCACGTCCTGGTGAGATTTCAGAGTTGGCACAGACATGTGTCTCTTAGGCCTAATAATTTCCATGCTTGCCCTTTCATGAGAAGGAAGAGTATTTGGGAAGAAAAGGACTTTTTTTTTTTAAAATTCTGGTAGCCTTAAGAGTCTGCATTATGAAAAGAGAGCAACGGCAACAAATTATTTGCCCAACTTGTGGCTTTGCTGCAAAGGCCTCTGGGAAGCTCTTTTCTACGTGCCTCGCTGTTCTAGCTGACCACATCCTGCAACTCGGCAGGCAGAGCTAGACCCCAGGCAGCCGGTGGCAGGACGTCAAGTTTGTTTCTCACTGGGACACACCAGTCTGTGTTAGCCACCAGGAGAGCACAGGCCGGGGGCAGCTGCGACTGTTTTCAGGCCGACCTGAAGGGGCAGGAATTCGCTGAGCCCTTTCTGTCCTTGGGGAGC
Source organism: Desmodus rotundus (assembly GCF_022682495.2). Classification (NCBI taxonomy): domain Eukaryota; kingdom Metazoa; phylum Chordata; class Mammalia; order Chiroptera; family Phyllostomidae; genus Desmodus; species Desmodus rotundus. The sequence continues at coordinate 133,377,221 of NC_071393.1, read as the reverse complement.
TTTCACACCTGGACCCTCACTAGGTCTGAAGAGTTCGCACAGCCTGCCAATGATGGCGAGGTGCACTTTCTTCCTCTGCAAACTTCTGAAGGGTTGAATGCTCCTCCTTACTGACTTGGGGAGGGGAGAATGTTTGGAATGGGACCGGAGTGAATGTGACAGAGAGAGCTCCGGACTGGGGCCCATCCCCACACGGCTTCCGAACTTGCTGCTGGGCAAACACGTGGCCACTTTGTCCAGGACAAAACACCTGAACAGGGCTTGGGTCCTGGGTCTGGCAGGCTGTGTATCGGGCAGACCACTCTGAGCTGCGGTTTTCTGCCTGTGGCACTGGGCTGGTGGGAGGGCGAGTGAGAAGAAGCCCGTGGTGTGCTCGGCCTAGTGCCAGCAGTGCAGGGTGTGAGTGTAATCACCGCAGAGAGCAGAGTCCAGCCTCTTTCCTTCCTCCCTGGCTCGTAGCTGTCACGGAGGGCTGGCCTGAGGGAGGGCTTTGATTCCCACCACACTGCGCGGTGGCACGGAGAGGTGCATCGCAGTGGCTACACGTGTGGACTCCGCCAGATGGGGAACCGTGACCCTCTCTTCTGTGTAGGTACCTTGAGGAAGAGGAGCCAGAGACAGTGGGATGCAGGGGACCCAGAGGAAGGTGCTTGCTGACAGGCTGGATGGTCCTGGATGGAGACCGCAATGGAGCTCGCTGGGAACCATTCATGCTTGAGGTCTGGGTTGTCACCTCTAGAGGCCCAGGCGCATGCACACATGTGTGTCATATACGAACACATGCCCAGGATCATGTAGGTCTCTGTGTGCATGCATGTGCCTCTCTGTGTGCACACATGTACGCACACTGGCACGCACACACATGTGTGCAGTTATGTGTGTTGGTTGTGTACGCACGAGTATCTGTAGGTCTCTGTGAACACACACATTCCAGTGACACACATGTCTGTGTGATGCATGTGCATATGTGCATGTGTCTGCGTGCATGCATGTGTGTGAGTGCGACCGTGTGTATTTTGTGCATGTGTCTCTGTGTGTGCATGTGTGCATGTTTGTCTATTGTGCATGTGTGTCTATGCGTGCATGTGGGCATGCATTCACATGTAGGCAGAAAAGAGGTGGACTTGGGTCTTGTGCTGTAAGACCTTCAGGCTGCTCCTCAAAGTGGACCTTAACATGATTGTTTCTTGTTATATCTCCTTCTTCTTTTCTTTATTATGTACGTATGTATTTATTTATTTATTTTTAGAGAGAGGAAGGGAGGAAAAGAGGGAAAAATTGATGTGTGGTTGCCTCTTCTGCACCCCCTACTGGGGACCTGGCCCATAACCCAGGCATGTGCCTTGCCTGGGAATCGAACCTGTGACCCTTTGGTTCTCAGGCTGGCACTCAATCCACTGAGCTACACCAGGCAGGGCTATGTCTATTTTCCTTCTTCCTTCCTTCCTTCCTTCCTTTCTTCCTTCCTTCCTTCCTTCCTTCCTTCCTTCCTTCCTTCCTTCCTTCCTTCCTTCCTTCCTTCCTTCCTTCCCGCAACTAGTCTGTGCTTAATGGATACCTTTCCCCCATGAAACATCTGATATATTTTCAGTCTGGCTGGAAAATGTCACCTGGTTAGGAAGGACGTGGCCCACCTGCATGTGGAGCTCACAGAGCTGAGAACTGGGATTTACTCAAGTGATTGTCCACCCCATCCCTGTGGTCACCAATGAGGAAACTGAGGCACACAGAGAATAAGGAGGTCACCAAGAGGCTCCCAGCTTATTAGCAGCAGAGATGAGCTCTGAGCCCAGATCTCTCTTCACAGTATATTTTTAACTTGAAAAAAAGAATAGTTATCATTGCCATCGATGCCTGCCATTCAAAATTGACCATATTTTCATATTTATGGGTAGAGCTGAAATATTCTGCAAGCAACACATGAGTACATGAGACACGTTACACGAGAATGATGAGAAATGATGGGCGAATGCTCCGGGGACCACGGCTTGCATCCTGGCCGGTTGCCTTGTGCACAGAAGGAGCCATTCCTATGAGCTTGGTGTCCCTCCTTCCAAGCCCCTTTAGAAATCACACCCCCACACACACTATGCATTATTATTTGTGCGTCTAAACTCTTACACATTTCCCAAAAGCGTGCTGTGTATCACATCGCACGCAATCATCACCCCTGTTTCTATCTCCCCTGATGACACGTCTTTGGAGGCCTGTTGGTGTTGCTGGATGTGGGTCAGGTTCATTCCCCTGGGTGCTGAGCAGACCCCTCGCATTGTCCCACCACTTCTGAGTCACACACACACTCGTGGGTCATCATCAAGCCGCGTGGCTGGCCTTTCAGAGAGCTTCTGAAAAACAAACATGCCTTGAAACCAGAAGGACTTTGTGTCCTTTGTTTCTGCCCACGGCCCGAGATGACAGGAGGACCCTGAGTGAGTTATGCTGCCATTCTCTGCCTCAGTTTCCTTGTCTGTGGAAGACAACTTGCCGAAGACACGTGTGGATAAATTGAAGTTCTGACGTGGCTCCAGCTGCCCCACATCTTTGAGGATGAACGTTCCCTTTGGGGGCAGGTTTGGGGGTTTGGGGTGGGATAACTACCTCCCTCCCACCTGGGCCCCCCTATTTGTGTGTGACTTTTGTCATGGGCTACGCCTTCTGGAATACCTCAGGATACGGTGAGTCTGCAGCGGGGAGGTCGTCACCTCATGGAGTGGAGAGGGAGGACTCCCTGCTGAAGACTGAGGTCATCCATCCCCAGGGTCTGTCACCCTGGGAACAGGTGGATCCTCAGACAGAAAAACCCGGGGGCAGACAATGGTCATCAAGGAGCCGTGAGATATTTCTAGCAGCTTGAAGAATGGCAAGTCCCTCCACCAGGGGAGAGCTGCCGTGGTGCGGGGACTATTCGAAGACCACAAAGCCAGCTCGAGGGAAGCCGAGGTCGACCTCAAGGCTCGGGCTGCTGTCCTTGGGCTCTTCCCACGCTGCCCATTATGCAAGAGCACTGCCTGAGGAAACTTCAGCTTGGCTCAGAGGAATGGATTGCCGATGGCGGAATTTCAGGCAGCTACCAGAGACAAACAGTAGGTGAAAGATAATGAACTCTGCTGGGGGAGCTGTGGAATCCTTCTTAGGTGCGGGGACACAGGAGCTGTGTTTTAAAGTATGAAGAGGAGTTTTCCATATAAGGTAGAGGAAAGGATGCTCTAAGCAAAAGGAGTCCATGGTCAAAGACATGCATGTATAAACAAATCAGGGAATGGGAGGTGGTTCCAAGTGTATGCAGGCTGGGGAGGATGTGGGAACATCAGGGGGCAGGGAGGATAGATCAGGGTGTGGCTGTATAGTCAATACAGCAAGGAGCCATAGGAGAGTCAAGAGCAATGAGGTTTGTGGCTCAGGAAGATCCCAGGGAAGCCACGGGGTAGAGGCTGGATGGGAGGAAACACAGCTGAAAGCAAAGGCACCAGTGGACGAGGACGCTGCAGTCACTGTAGTGAGTGCTGCCAGGCCGAGGGGGCGGACAGCAGAGGCTGGGAGACTTATAAACAAGCCTGATGGTGAGGGTGGGAAGGGATGGGGAGGACCTATGGGCATCAAGCATGTTAACCTGCATTAGCCTGTAACTTTCCACTATAACCCTGTGTTGGAGGCGTATTGCCCCGGTTTGCAGATAAGATGGCAGAGATTGACAGAAGTTAAGTAAAAGTGCCCCACAAGTCCAGCAAGGCTGAGGGGCTCCAGAGTCACGTCTGTTGTCCCTGCTTCCTGGCTCAGGGAGCCTAAGCATCTGGCCATCCCAGAGGACTAGGGTCTCCCGCTCAGGGACGTGGGTGAAATGATATTGGCAGACATCCCTTCTGTTTATCAGTAGCCAGCCTGCTCTCCCATGGTTGGGTGTGGCTGTGTGACTGGTTCTGGCCAACGGGTTGAGTGAAGCTGACATACGTCACCTCTAGGCTAGAGTACTCCATAGCCAGTTAGAGACCCCCTAGCTCTACGCTTCCCTGGTGCTGGTAACCATGGACACGCACGCTGAGGCGCCATCCATCTCCTTCCACCTGGATACTGAAGGAGGATGTCACACAGACCCATGTTGCCATGGAGTCATGTGGGCGATGAATACTTCCTTGTGGTTTTAACCCGTGGCTGTGTGGAATTGTTTGTTACCGCAGCGCGCCCTACCCTATGCTGACTGCGAAAAGGGTGCCTCTCCCCAAGGGGGTGAATAAGGGAGACGGAGCAGGCTGACAGCAAGGGTGGGGAATGACGTTCCTGGACTTGGGATGCCTGAGCTGCAGCTGAATATTATCGTAAAAGGAAATCAGGCTCCAGAGACCAGCAGACCTGGTCCAATGTCACTGCAGGCAGCTACTGTTGGAGAGATTGCAGGTGAGGGCCCCTAGGCTCTCTGCCCTCAGATGTCTCACTTATGAAGGAGAGGGTGCTGTAATCGCTACTTCCCAACCCCTACCTTTGCGGTGACGTCAGTTAACCCAGGAGAGCTCCCAGCGAGGTGCCCAGTCCCCAGGAAGCACTCCACAAACCATGGCCATTACCCTCGGAAGGGGATCCGAAGAAAGCTGGTGATTTAAGCATTTAGAGATCAGACGTCTTTCTTCCTGTTCACTTTGAATTCCTAGGGCAACGAGAATGGGGCCGAGGCACACACAGTAGGTGTTCATTTTACAGTCCCTGGATGAAGGAAAGAATAAAATGTACTGTGATCACTTGTTTCGTGTGCCCAAGTCCAGTCACAAACAGATTGGGAACGTTTGCATGGGAGGGACCTGGGTATATCAATTCATCTCTTTCCTCAATGCCCAGTGAATATCAGCTCTTAGCAAATCTCCCTTGAGATAATGAGTCATCCTGGGCTTTAGAAACAGCCCCATCTGTACATCATTTTCCCTAGGCACATTGGTAGCTCAGCCTCGCTTTTCCCGGAGACCCCCGCTCACCCAGCTGCAGGTCTCTGTAAGGCCTCTGACATTTCTTCAAGGACCCTTCAGGCCCCAGGGTCAGGCAGGAACCCCACCTCCCGTCCATTTTGCCTCAGGTCTGGCAGCATTTTGGAAGGCTGCAACGTCTCCCTGTACCCAGACTCTACCTGCAGATGGCTGGGTGCAGACTGTGCCAGGAGTGGGCTGGCAGGCAGTGAGTTGCTCTCCTTCTCAGGCAGACGAGTATGTGGCAAGTCTGTTTGTCAGGCAACGCCTTGCTGTAGCCAGAGGTGGTGACTTAACAGTGGCAGAAACGCCCGCGTTGCCTCACAAGCTGTGAAAGTTACTAAGATGAGCCCTCGGCCTCAGCGGGCAGATGAGCACATGTCTTGGAGAGGGAGCCCTTGATCATGGGGCAGATAAGCTCAGAAAAGGATAAAAAAAAATCAGCGCCAACAAGAAACTGAGCGACCCACTGTCGGAGGCTTTTTCATGTATACATGGGTGTGATTCTTGTCTTTGCCAACACATGGGGTGATGCAAAAGTGTGAATTTAATTTAATTTGGTGGTCACGCAATCATGGAACGAGAGCATGTCAGAGCTGGAAGGGACTTTGGGGATTGTCTAGGTGAAACTTTAATCTTCCAGGTGAGGACACTGAGGGCCACAGAGCTGTAGGGACTTGTTCAGGATCACCCAGCAAAGGCTGGCACGGCTGGGACCAAAGCCTGGGTCTCTTGACCCCCAGGCCTGCGATCCTTCCACCACGTGGCGCTGCCCTGGATCGCTCAGTGCACACCTGAGCTGCTCTGCTCTGGTGCTCATGCAGCCCTCTTCCATCACATGAATCTGCCTCTTCTGCCTCCGGCCTTAGACACAGCCCTCCCGACATTGCTCCTCCACTGCTGGGGTTGACCAGCAACGAGTGTGCTTCTGGAGCCAACTGTTCCAGTCACTGTTATTTTATATTGGAAAGAACTGAGGTCCAGATCAGAGAGGTGACTTGCTTAAGTGATGAAACAAGAGAAAACGAAACATCTGGGTTTGAAATCCCCAGAATCCTGACTTCAGTCCTTTGGGTTAAACTGTGGGTGTGTGTACAAGGGCAATGAGACTCCATCTTTCCATTGGGGACAAGTCCCAAGGGTCACCCTGAGGACACATACAAAGTCTGGCAGCCCTTACAATACTGAACACAGCCTCGTTCTTAGTAGATGCTCAATAAACAATGGTCCGATGGATGAATTCTTAGTGGCGGGGTTTTGACAGAGATATTCATACCTCAGTAAGTGTTTCCAAACTGCAGTATACACTTTTCTTTATAAAAGTTGCTTTCCAGGTTTGATCCATGAATAGAGTGAAACAGAACAGTCTAGATTTTAGTTTAAAATCATTTCTACACGAAAGCGATAGACCCATCAGTAACAACAACAAATTAATAGGGTCTCAAGAATCATAAATATGATTGGCATATCCCAACCTGAAGTGACCTGTGACCGCAACTGAAGTCACACTGAGTTAAAGATGACACACAAAAGTCATTAGTAGATACTCAAACGGGATCAAAAATCACACAGTAGAGAGATATTTCTAACGAAAGGGAAATCGTCCTTCATCACATCACCCCTTCCTTCTAGTCACCTACTCCTGAATCTCCCTCTTTCATTTCTGTTAACGAGTTTTGTTTGCTTATTGTTTTGGTCTTGGTAATGAACTCCAGTGTTATTTTTGATTGATCAAATTTAGACATCATATATTGACTCCTTTCTATGACAGATGAAGGATCTGTCCATTTAGACCACAATCCACATCTCTTTCCCCAGCTCATTTTACATACACAGGGTGGGAGCACACTTAGCTTTCCAGTTGTTGGTATGGAAAATAATACAATAATTAATAAATGATAATACAAGAATAAACTCTGTGTTTCATGTGCTCGCAATTGCAACTCACTCTTCTTGCCCGACCCCGAATGTGTGTATACATATGTTCACACACACACACAATCTTTTAGCTAGTTTGGTAGTTGCTTTTATAAGTTTCAATCTCACACATACACACTTCTACACACATTTTCTATGTCTTCAGTGATATATTGGAACGATGGATTTATTTTTTGTTTTATAAACTAAAGCGTACCCAAGCTTGATCCAAAAGGGGACTCTAGAACCCATAAGGCAAATCATGTTTGCTTTACTGTGACAGCCAATATTGTTCATTTCACAGCCAGGCAGAGGACTATGATTGCTACCATGATTATTGTTTTTTTTCTTTTTTTTAGTTTCTAATTGTTTTCCTTTATTTTCTTGATTTTTTCTGCCCTTGTCACCTGCTTGATGTATTTCAAAACACATTCAAGTCTCTGGAATCTACCTCCTTTCCCCAGATGACCTGCATTCTTCTGTGTTAATCCAGGCCAATTACTCTGCGTTCCACAGAGCTGTCAGCCTGGGACTTCCCTGTATTACTGTTCTGGGTTGAATACTTTGTCCTATTCATCTTCCTTGTTTATTTCCTGCCTTGCATGAACATAGCCTCCATAAACTTCCCTCTAAATACTTCTTTGTCTAATGTTATCTTGTAACATTATGGCAGTGAGGCAGGGTATGGAATTCCCAGTTGACACTTACCTTCTTTGAGAACTTCAGGGGAATTTCACTATTGTGTTTTTAGACCCACTGGTTCTAATGAAAAGTATGATATCGGTTTTATTATTTTTCTTTTGAAGATGACCCCTATATTATCTTTAGCAAGAAAGAAGGAGTTTTTCTTGCTAAAATGAAGGTAAACTACTAAAAAAATAATATAAACCTGCAAAGGATTAGGGGAGGAGCATCAGCAGAGAATTCTAAAATTTTATAATGATACAGTTACCTGTTAAAACATTTATTGTACTGGTCACTCAATGGGCTTGATTATTCTAAAGACTTCTGTCCTTTACCTCTGGGAAACTCTCCTGTATTATTATTTTGAAAAGTTTTTCTCATCTTTGTTATAACCCGTTTTATCTTTCTAGAACTCTTATTAGTTAGATGCTGAATTTCTTAAATTACTCTTCTATGCCTCTCATCTTTCTCTCACATTTCTATCTCATAGCTTTTTTGTTATGCTCACTAGAAGATTTCCTGTATGTTGCCTTCCAACATTTTAATTACATTTTATTCTGTTTTGGACATCATATATTTAACTTCCCAGAACGATCATCATGGAGAAGCTGGGTTAGTGTTCCCAGATGATGCCCCTTTCCACTGGGATCTATGACCAGTCCTGTCCCCCAGACATGAAACAGTTCCATGAAAACGTAGGAGAAGCTATTCTAGATGTGCCTCCAGTTGTCATCAAACACTATTATTATTATAAAGAAATCTTAACAGCTAAACAGACCAAGGTTGATTGTTTCCCCCAGAGGTTTTAACTAGAAAAAATTTAACTGATATGAGGAGCCACTCATGTAGAGTGAAAAATGGGGCTGTGGCTAAGGAGGGCTATATGGGCATGTGGAGAGAAGTGACTGATAAAAATTCTAGCCAGTGGGGGCTCAGCCAACGGGAGGTGCAGTGGGGGCAGGGGAGGATCTGGATAGCTGAGCCGGAGAACACGTGAGAGCAGCTCAGGGTGTGGCGATGAACTAGACAGCAAAGGAAGATGGGGCTAGAGAGGGAGGCTGGGCTGTGTTGTGGTTCCCCAGTGGACCGTGGGAGGACTTCTCTGCTCAGCACCAGGGTTACGGGTGCGCATGCGTACCTCTACCTAGCTCATCCTGTGAGACCCTGAGATTTTACAAGGAAGGCTCTTGGACTCCCAATCCTGAATAAGCTCTGGGTTTTGCTTTGTGTCCCCTATGCCCTCTGAGGCCCTGAGAACATGAGGACCAAGTTCTCTGGGTAGACCAGATGTCCTCAGGGAGACAGTGGCTTCACAGCTTTTCTTCCTTCTTCAAGTTCAAACTTGACCTCAACTTTCTACTACCTTTCCAGCCGCTTAAAATGTTTGAGAACACATTTTGTACATTTTACCTAGATTTTCATGGTTGCCAGCATACGTGGCTGTCTCCGTCACTGGGGACCAGACTCTCCCATTGGCTGGCTCTATGGCTGCTGCAAGATGCTCTGGTACCCATTTCCTTGATGCTAGAGCAGAAGGAAACATCCTTTCTCCGGGAACCTATGGTGGAGATGGAATTATATTAGTGGGTATGATATCCTTGCAATGATCTAGCTCTCATTTGGATGATGGTTTGGAGTTTGCAAAATGCTCTTGCATCCAGTCTTACGTACAACGCATGACTGGGGAAGAATTATTGCCGCCACTTTACAGCCAGACGTCTGAGCAGCAGGGAGGAGAAATAAATAACCGAAGATCGCCCAGTCAGGGCCAGCATAAGAACTGGAAGCCAGTTTTCCCGATTCCATATTTCATTTGCTGTTCTCTTCACAGGACGCTCCCCTTACCCTGAGCCACAAATCCTCTGTAAATGGGGCTGATTAGTTTGATCTGCTCAGGGATCTAACCCGGGTAGGTGGGACTACACCCTAGTTTTGCTGGGATTCCAAAACTGCCCGTGGTCTGGGTACTCAAGCTCCGTTTTGTGTGATCCAGGATGACGTCGCCAGGGACGGGCTGCATCCAGGCTAACTGCTCAGGATGAAAGCTCGCCTTCCTGTCCTGAATATTTGGTTACAGATGAACAGGGAGAGGCTCTAAATCTTGAACTTTCCGACTCTCTTCTCCAGGTCAAAAAGGATGATGACTCAGTGGACAAGGAAGGCCACTCTGGATGAGGAGAGGCCTTAATAAACGGAGAAGGCGCCTGGGTCTTCATCCATCTCTATGAGACCATTTCCACTGCAGACGCGGGCGAGCGCAAGCTCAGTTCTTTCCGACTCAATTCGCTCTCTTCCTGTCAAAGCAGCAGTGGGTGCGACTGCCCATCCACCGCCCTAAGACATTATTTCTGGAAGGACAAGTTCCCCACGAGGCCATCGGAGAAGGAGGAAAACAAGGGGAGCAAAAGGAGGAAAGAAAGGAAGGGGGGAGGGGGGGATGAAAAGGCAACCGATAGACTGGCACTTGACACCAAAGGCTTAACATCAAATACAGCCAGAAATCCATTTCCACAGTTTCATCGGCCACTCCGGACGCCTCATTTCAAAGGAAAAGATTTGGATTCAGAGACATAGCGTTCCCTTTGTTCTCTTGCCCTCCAGCCCTTGGTGCCCGTGTGGCCTGGACCGCGGGGAGGGGGGAGATCAGAACCCCTCCTCGCTTGGCTCCCTGCCCCCCTCCCTGCCGCCCCCCCCCCCCCGAGCGGGCCCGTGGAATGCTTCATGAAATCAGCTTTGCTATAGATTGACAATGCCCTGTCAATTTTAATCATTTATCTTGGCAAGCAGAGCATCTGCACACTTAAAGGGGCAGGGGTCCAGCAGGCCCAGGAAAACCAGAATAAAATTATACTGCACGGTAATCAGAGCGAAGGTATTGCTCACGTAAAATGTTACTTTAACGGTCAGACAGACGGATTGGGTGTCACATCTCACGTTCTTTCCTCAGGGTGTTTGTGGTTCCATTTGGGTCACTTTCTGCTGACTCTGATGGAGCAGGGAGGTCACAGACTAGGGGAGCAGGGGCCTGTGTCGGTAGAGGAGGGAGGGGGCTGCCTGGTGCACAGTGAAGGTTTAGGGGGTCTTGTCCTCGCTGTGTATTGGGGACATGGGGATGGGTGTGCAGTGGTCCATGACCCAGGCGGGAATTGCGGGATTTGTGGGGATTCCTGGGGCCCTGACCTCTTGCCCGTGTGAGTGGACGAATTGTTTCACCCGAAGGGCCTCACAGGGCCTCCAGGTGATGGAGGAAACAGAGAGCCTTCGCCTGCCTCACCAGGCCACGGCGGCAGACCCATACTTCCTCTTTCCCGTGTAGTATCAGCAGCCCTGATGTTGAGCAGGGAAAATGTCTCCCAGCGGATACCCCCACCCTCCTCCTCGATCACCTTTGGTGAGACTGGGGAGTGAGGGATCTCTTGTTCTTACAGTCCTGCACACCCCTGCGTGGCACCTCCCTGGGAAACGTCTGGGGGGGGAACTGAGCCCCAGAAGCTGCGGAGGGCTGCTGACAGAGGGCTGCAGGACCCAGGGACTCCTGGACCTCGGACAGGAGGAACTTGTGAATGGAGGACACAGAGCAAGGCGGGGTTGGGGGCCTCAGATACCCGGCTGGCCCATGGGCACCGAGATCAGTGCAGGGCGGAGCCATGTGCCCTCTGTGACGCCAGACCCTGTTGCTCTTCTCCCTCTCAGCCCCTTAGACCCTTCCTGAGGAGAAGGAAAGGGGAGAAGTCCCAGACTGGGCACTTCCCCAAAGGTGACAGTTTAAACCAGATGACAGCGAGTTAGCCACCAGCTGATGTTTTCTACCACTGGCAGGAGAGTCTTCTGGGAGTACGCCTGGTTCCCTCTGCACCTGGGCCGTGGTCCATGAACGTATTTACACCTGCCCGTCGTTCTTGGCCTTCTGCTGCAACCTGGGGGAGGGGTAGAAGTTGGGTAAGTGATACAAAACTGTAACTTACCTGCAGCAAACCGGGAAAAGCCCTCCCCTTTCTGAGCAGCCTTCACAGTGGGCATGGGCTGAGCAGCCAATAGCCTGGCTCTTGTCCAGGCACAACCTGCTTAGAAACTCCAGGACTTGGTGTTTGTCCCAGAGGATGGGAACCAGGCAGAAGAAGTAGGTGTGCACATCCTGGGGGTCTGCAGAGGGGTGGGGACGGACTGAGCAGCAGCAGAAGCTGGGAAGGGCCGTCAGGGCTGGGCTTCTGTGCAGTGCTGGAGGAGGGGATGATCTGCACTTTACAGCTGGGGAAACTGAGGCTGGGGAGGGCGAGGCTTCCCAGACAGGGAGCAGCCGAACGAACAGCCTCTTTTCTCTCTCCTAGGAACAGCTTTTGTTCCTTCCCCACCCCTTGGGCCCCCATGCCCCCGCCCCTCAGTTTTCAGGCCTGTGGGCCAATTTACTGCAAGACAGCTCTGGGCAGCTGTGGCCAGCTGTTTAGAAAGAGGGCTTTATGAGGCCATGATGTTAGCCCCCCCCAGGCGTACTAGATTCCTGCACTTAGGCTCTGAGCATGGGCAAAGTTGGACAATGGGATGGGGGTGGGGCCACCCATGGCCACAGATGGGACTTGTTCTCTTCCCATGAGATCAGGTGGGCTCAGGTCTCCTAAAGTGTGCTTCTCTGTATTCATTGTGGCAATGACCATACCTAACTCATGGGGCTGCTGTTGGTCAGTGGAGATGCTGTTTGATGAGAGTGGGAAGCCAGCCCTTAGACCTAGAGTCATAGGGCCCAGAGAGGTTGAGTTCCTGGCCCAAAGTCACACAGCACTTTGGGGGCCGGTTCAAATTAGAAAACAGTTCTCTTTGTCAGCCCCCTTTTTTTCCACGTACTTTTCAGTCCTCAGACATGAAACAGCTCGCTCCCTGAGACCTTTCTAATAACATTTCCTTTCTCTAATTCATACATCACAAATGTACTCCATAAATTAAAAAAAAGTCATACAGTCAGTAGGGATGAATGAAGCTATTGTAAAATGTCATGAATAGGAATTAAAATCTCAAACTACATTTTTCTTTTCAAGGGTGGGGGGGCACTAAATCTTGCAGTGGCAAGCAGGGTGCATTCTGTCACTCAGGGGAGGAGGCAGACTCCCCGGTAGGGACAGGGCCCTTGGAACGGGGGAATCGGGAGTGTTGAGGTTTGTAATCACGGTCCCCGGAGATCATGCACAGCAAGCCACAGAACAAGGGGCCTTCTGTGTGGGGTCGGGCGGCGGGGGTGGGGCTGGGGCTGCGTCAGCATCTCCATGGCCACAGATGGGACTTAGAGAAAGGGCTGAACTGAAACATCTTCCACACTCTTTCCTCCCTCCCTCCTTCCTTCCTTTCTTCCCTCCACTCTGCTTTTCCACCCTGCAGAATCGTCTGTACAAGGGCTGCTTCCCTCTGTGCCGACGCGCCTGCCACTGCTGGCGGCGTCTGTCTTTTGCTATGAGAAGAGCATCGCCATGGGATGGTCGGGCAGAAATCTTCGCCTTTTGGATAGTCAATCAATGGTCCCACTGACGGCGTTTCTGGCTCATGGGAAACCCCATCAGTTTTAGATGCACACGATCGCGGAGGTTCGGAGATGGTCCCTGACCTCAGCAGAGCGGATGTTCCTGGGACATTTTGGGCAACAAGAACCAACACGGACTAAGTGCCTGCAAAGGCAGTGTTGTACTGCATTTGATGTGACTGAGTCCTGAGAGGCTGGCACTGTATTCCCATAATATGGATGAGGAAACTGAGGCCCAGAGGCAAATCCATCTGGTCCCACAACAAGAAGGGGCCACAACCCCAGACTGTCAGGCACTAAAGCCAGGCCATCCCTGGCCCCAGATTGGTGAGGGACATCACTGGCTTGCACACACCTTCCAATTAGTGCATTTCAGGCCCCCATTGAGACCCTGGGCCCCTGTCTCTCGGGCACATAGGGCTCTAGTGTCTGGTCCTCCATTCGCTCAGTGAGCAGGGGAAGCTGTGGATAAGATAAGGGTTACCGAGGACACTTTCAGAGCCCAAGGACTGACTTACCCAGGAAGTACAACATGTGTCTCCTTATTTTCCTGTTGGGTCTATGTAAATGAAGATATTTACTTTGTGATTCCATACCAAATGAAGAGTATGTTACCCTGGTAACCATCAAAACCATTCTTTTCTTGAACCTTTCATTAACAACTGCCCGTGCCTTCCACTGTTTAAATCTCATTTTCTGCCCATGAGATTGCTGGACAGCTCCCTTCATTTCCTCTCAACCACACCCCTGCCCAGCAAAACCATCCTTCAAGGCCCAGGTCCTCCTCCTTCGAGAAGTTGTCCCAGATAGCACCCAGCTCTCTTGATCGGTGACACAGAGTCCTTTCCACGTATGTGTGCTAACACCCTTTTAATTAGTTGGGGTTCATTTGTGTATTTATCTAATATTCATTCATTCATTCAACAAGCGTCTGCTCAGCAGCTGCTTATAACAGGCCTTGTGTTTGAGGCTGCAAACACACACAAACGTAAGAAGACCCAGTTCTTGACCTCAAGGAGCTGATAAACTCTTGGAGGGGCTTGATCTGAACATGCAGCTCAGAGCTGGGGAAGGCAGAACTCTAACTGGGCGTGACATAGTGGTCAGTTCCATCTGTGGGGTCATGGAAAAGGCTCCCCAGGGTAGAGGGCAGCGGAGCTGGCACCGATGGCTGAGCCACAGATTCTGGGGCAGCCTGGGTGAAGGATGACCTCCCACTGGCCCGATGGTGCTTTTGCGTGAACTAGAAAAGGTCACTGATTCTTTTGGGCCTTTTGGTGCAGTCACCACCCCCCCATATGACCCTCTTGGCAGCCCGCAGGCCTCTTTCATACATCCCCTCCAAGTACTTGTCTCAAGCTTGTCTGGGGCCCACTGGGCCCATGCATTTTGTTTATGAGTTGGTCACAACCTGGTTAGATGGTGGTCCCCTGAGGACAGAGTACGTTTTCCATCTTTGTGCCGCTCAGGGCCTCCCACAGAGTGGCACTTGAATCGTGAACAGAATATTCCTGACACTGGAGAATTTAATAGAATTCATCTTGGTTCCTAAATGCCAGGACAAGGACCCACTACTTCAGAATCATCTGACCCTGTGATGTGGACTGAGGGCCCTAAGTTCTTCCCCATTCCAGGGTGTTTGTGATGACCCTAACTCACACTTACGGGCCACGATGAGTGTGGGCCTGTTCTGGTGTCCTGCATCATCTCACTCACACCTGCAACAACCATGCCAGGCAGACACGGTCCCAGCCTTCTACGGGAGGAGAGGCAGGCACGTGGGAGATTAGGTAACCTGCAAAGGTCACCCAGCAGGCTCAGTGCCTGGGCGGTGCTCAGGTGGACGGAGCCCAGAGCCTTTGAACGCCGGTGCTGTGTGCTCTGCGCTACTTACTTTCTGGGCACTGTCTCTTCGGATGTCTGAAGGCCCTTGGAGAAATAGTATGGCCTTTCTTAAGGAAGACAGAAGACTGAGGCCGGTGGCTCTCAACTTGGGGAGGATGTGATATGCACCCCCTCCCCCCAGGGGACATTTGGCAACATCTAGAGACCTTTTTGGTTGTCCCAACTTTTGGCTCTGGAGGTGGGAAGATGCTACTGGCATTTAGCTGGTTGGAGCCAGGGATGCTGTTAAATTTCCTACATGCATAGGACAGCCCCTCCTGGCAAAGCATTGCCTGGCCCCCCAGGTGTCCATAGTGCTGAGTCTGAGGAACCTGCTGTAAAGCCACCTGGCTTTCCTCCCTCCTAACCTGGGCTCCAAAGGTGGGACGAGGAGGGGCCACCACAAAGTCATTAGCCCATTCACCATTTATGGCTGAGCACCTTGCCCTGGTCAAGGCCACTTCCTCCCTCCCCCGACTTCAGAGGTGGCCCAGTGGCACCTACTTGGCAAGTCCTCTGAGTATGGTGACACTCCTGCACGCAGAGTGTCCAGAGAGCAGCAAACACCTTCCCGAAGGCAACAGTTCTTACTGTAAATAGAATTCGAGGAGTGAATCCACCCCACCCTTATCTGTGTCATTTGCCATCTTGGGCAGTGACCTCCTTGACCTGCCATTTCCTTATCTCATCAGTGGGCCTAATGAGAGGTCTACCTCTCAGGGTAGATGGGATAAGGGATAGGAGACAACTGGCTCTCCTAAGTAATTAGTTCCATAACATAATTGTCCTCTTGCCACTCTCCTGGGACACCACCCACTGCTTCCCAAGCCACCTGGACAGATCCAACAGGTGGGGCAGGGCCCAGGGAGGAGAAGGGGGAGGGGCAGGGCGGGGGCTGGAGGTGGGGGAGGAGGTGAGGGCGGCTGGGAGCAGATGGTGGGGCTCACCTTGGTGATAACGCTGGGCGGGAGGATGGGACAGGGAAGGCAAGTCCTGCAGGGGTGGGCTGGGGTGCCGGGGAACAAACTGCCACGTTTTAATTTGGAACCAGTGCCTCAGGGAGGGATTTAGACACAGTCAGGCAGCTTTGTACAAATAACCCTCCTTCCCAGACAGCTGTTGGAGTGAGTCCTGCATGAACCGCCCCATCCCTCCCCCAGAGAAGGGTGGGTGGGGGTGGGTGGCATGGGTGGGCAGGGGGAAGGCTCCCAGGCCCTGATCCTGGCCCCACAAAAATGGGGTTCCCTGCTTCCAGGCTGCGACCCGAGGTTGAGATCAGGGCTTTACCCCACCTGCAGAGCTGAAACTACAGCTCAGGGAGCAGAGACCTTCTCAAGTCCTGCAGCTGCCTGGGGCTGAGCGGCCTGTGCATCTAGACGCCCATCCCTTCCACGGCTCTGTTCTTGGGGGAAAGGACACACGCCTCCCACTGGGTCTCACACATAGTAGGTGCTTAATGCAAGTGAGCTTTATGAAGATTAAGTTGAGGGGAAGCAGACTGGCAAAGGCAGAGCAAAAGTTACAAGAGGAAAAAGAAGGAATAAGTTACAAGAAACCCAAACCAAAACAAACAGAAACACCCAACACGATGGACAAATTCTGAGAAGGTCCTTTTCTGTGGCGGTTTTGGAGCTTTATTTAGCTGTGTCACTTTAGCTCAGGCTCACCTCTTGGTCTCTGCTCACTGCCTGTGACCCCGCCTCACTGCAGGGTTGGGACCTTAACTGAGTTACAGCAGATGGCGTTGAATCTTGAGAGGAGCGCTTGTCCTGGTCCGGGGCCCTGCTCTGCTCGCTCCTCCATCAGAGCTGCTTCAGCACAGGGGCCACGGGCTCTTGGAGGGGACACAAAGTGAGTCTGCTCCTTGTTCCCCAGCCCGGCCCTTGTTCTGGCCCCCGGGACCTGGGGTGGGGCGTGCTCCTCGATCTTATAACATGCCTGGCCCCCATGTTGCCAGCAGACACTCGGCTACCCCAATGGGAAAGGAACCCCAAATCCTGGAGCATGTTCTTGCCTTTCCCTCCCCCAGACCGATTCAGGGCTTTCAATGCGAAGATGAGGGCCTTGAGTCAGGGTCTGAGTCGGAACACAGCAGCGCACAGGTGCTGGAGTCCGAGCCAGCTTGAGAGCCCGGCCTCGCTGGCACGCAGTAGGCCTTCCACCACGTCCTGCGTCTGTGACTCAGTTTCCTCACCCGTGAAGTGGGCAGTGAATATTAGAGAGAAAGACGCTGAGCGCCTGGGCGTGGTCGGTAAGTCGCAGCTGCGGTCAGAGGCGTTTCAGAGAAACGTCCATCCCATCCCCTGAAAGGAGTGAGCGCGCGGCTGCGCCAGGGCCGCCGGGGCCTGTTTCATGCGGTCATTTGGGTTTTCGGCTGAGAGTGGGGTAAGGATCACACTTCCTTGTGCTTTTGAATTAACAGCTCCCTCTGATCTCAGCGGCCCTCACTGCCCGGGAGCACTATTTCAAAGGATTTCTCCGTGGAGCTAAAGCAAACCTCAATCGTCTTTGTGCACAAAACACCCACCCAGGCTATTTGTCTCCGGCCTGAGCGCTTGGCACGGGGCCGAGGGAATCGTTCCGAAGGAGCGCTCTGCGAAGAATGCTGCTGTTCAGAGGGGCTTGCCGGCCCACCGTCGGCTGCCCCGCCCCTGCTCGCAGCCGGGGTTCTTGGCAGCCCGAGCTAACCACAAGACAAGTTTTATCATCTGTTAAACCTGTCGTTTGGGGGAAAAAATGACTTCAATAAAATATTTCAACAATTATAGTCCATTTTAATTAGGTGTGTGCCACATAATTATAGATTGAAAAAAATGTATAGGGTTTCAAAACCCAACACTCTGGCCATACCAAGGTAGCTGTTCTCTGGCGGAATTTCCAGCTGAATCCTCCACCTGGGGAGACCTGCATACCTGTCGAGCCTGCCCTGCCCACCCGACATGGCCCAGTTACCTTTTCTTTGGTCTGGGGTCTCCTTCTGGCCCCATCCCCTGCTTGCTGGGTTACCCTGGGCCCTGGCCACCTCTCTCTGCTCTTCACTTTCCTACCTTTAAAACAAGAGAATTACACCATCATTGTTCAATTTTCATTGGGGGGAGGACCCACTTTTTAAGTTAAATTTTGAAAGAGAAGTCCATTAAGTAAACAATTAAAAATAGAGGTGCTTGAGTTGAGTGGGATATGCTCCCAAATCTTCACTGGTGGCCTCCGTGGGGCCTTAGCAGTAGCCGAGATTGAAAATGACCGGACCAGATAATTTCTGAGGTGCCTTTCCAGCCTGTCTATTCATTCAACAAATATTTCCTGAGCGTCCATGATGTGCCGGCCCAGTTCTAGGCTCTGGACAGCCAGCAGGAGCTAGGCTGGTCCGCTCCCGTGTCCTGCCCCTCATGGTGACCTTCTGTTGGTGGGGCGCAGACTGGGACAGGTGTGGTGGCCTCATGTACCACTCTCTCCAAGTCAACCTGTGTACGCTCCACGGAGTCCTCAGAATAACCTTGTGCAGGGTCACGATCTCACTTGCAGGTGAGGCTCACCCAAGCCAGGTGAGTCACCTGAGGTCCCACAGCTTCCTTAGGGTCAGTTCTAGAACTGAAGCAGCATCTTGGGGCTCCAGACCCCGTGATCTGGCCCAGGACAGCCAGCCTTCTGCGCTTGGGCTTGTTCATGGGCAGTTGCCAGCTAAGGTGGAGGCTCCCTCTCCTTGGTCCAGCTGCCCACTCAACTCCGAGCGACTGTCTCCGCTGCCTACTCTCCTGCCTTGGTAAGTCCCCCATGCCCTCGGGACACTGTGTCAAGGGAGATCTCTCTGGTCACCCCTATGAAATTTGACTTCTGTCCCCTGTGCCCAGAAGTACCTTGCCTCTCCTTTCTTTAGCAGGCAGGAGGCTGGTCTTCCCTGCGGTTTGCTAACTGTAGGTCCTGGTTTATGTCTTCTGCGAGACTGAGGGATGTTAGGGGTGGGGGCCCCGTCTTCCCAGTCTGCAAAGTTCGATGCCTTGTACACAGCAGGATGGGGCTTGTTTCCTGCATGAATGTGTGTGTGAGTCAGTGAATGAATGGATTGATTGAGTGAATGGATGAATGGATGGTGGATAGATGAATGTATTAATAAATACATTAATAGCATGAGTCAATGTATAAACAAGTGGAGAAATCAATGGAGGAGTGGTGAATAGATGAGTAGATGGTAGATGACTTAATAAATGAGTGAGTAAACAAAGGAATCAATACCTGTGCCTGTATCAGTATATAAACTAATACAAGTTGGAATGAATGACTGAGTGAAGGAGAAAATCAGTAAAATAAGTTAAGTGGCAGTAAATAAAATAAATGAATGGATGGGCGAATGAATTGATTAGTGAGGGAGGGAACGGACTTTTCTCTGTAGTTAGCTGCTCGGGCACATGCTGGGGTCCTCTAGAAGCAAGCTCGCCCGTGCACGCTTGTCGGGGGGGAGGCTTTCAGATGACAGCACACAAAACCCCCCAGAAACTCAGGGGGCACCATAGACAAGCATTGGCCCGGTGGAGACTCTGAATGCCAAGAGTGTGCCTCCAGTGTCTGCAGGCTGGCCTGGCTGTAGCCCTGGGCACCGCTGTCCGTGGGCCAGCCTGGCCGAGGACACCCAGGCTCCAGAGCCAGAGCTTTCCAGGAGTTCGCTGAGTTGCATGTCTGGTGTGCAGCCCGGGAAATTCCAGGAACCTCCAGTCAGCCAAACTGTGGTGGGGCATGGGGGCGGGGGTGGGGTAGGGAATGGGGTGGGTAGTGCTGCTTGGTTTTGCCATTGCCCAGCTAAGAGAAGCCAAGTGATTTCCAACAAATTCTAGGACAAATGTTTGCCTTAAGGCTCAGGACTCTGATGCCAAGTTTCAACCCAATCGAATACTTTGGGAAGAAAGAGAAAGAGAGAGAGAGATATGAAATGCATGTGGGTGGCATGGATGGGGTGGGGGAGGGAGAAGAAGTCAAGGGTGAAATGTGAACTGTTCTTTGAGCACTGTGGCACTGCCAGGTGTACTTGATAAGGGGCCTACTAAGCTCTGCCTGTGGTAAGACAACGCATGTCAGAGGTGAGGGGACGTCTGGTGCTCAGAGGGCTGTGAGACAGTGTGGGGGTCACTGCGGGGGTGATGTCCTGAGTCAGGGAGGTGAGGGCCACACCGGTGGCATCAACAGGGATCTGGACATGGGGAGGAGTGTGCTGATCTCTGAGTAGGGAGCTGGGGGACAAGCTCTGCCTCATCTGCCCGGCTAACCACTCAGCATGTGGCCCACTGGGACATCTAGCTGGGGACACCTCCTCCGAGAAGCCTTCCTGGAGTCCCTCTCCCTGGAGAGTTTGTGGGAGCTCTGACTCTTCTCTCCTCCCACCTGTTCCTGCCCTGCACACATGTCTGCTTACAGCTCCTGCCTCCATCTTGGCCCATGTGACAGGACAGCTGTCACTCATTGAGCTATGTGCACCCTGAGGACAGGGTTGGGCTCCCAGTTCTTGGTGCGGCCCCCGGAACCAGCCATTGGTGCCTGCTAGGAGGGTGAGAGAGGTCTCATGAGTGAACAATAAAGGAGTGGTCAGATGGGAGGGAGAGAGGAGGCAGACAGGAAGGAAAAGAAATAAAGGAAGAAGAAAAGGAAAGAAGGAGGGGGAGGGAGGAAAAGTTCAAAGGTTTGTGTTGGCTCAAGTCTCTGTGTTTGCCAAGGTCTTATGCCAAGGGCTCCCCCAGTGGAAGGAGAAGTGCCTTCATCAGAGGCCAGACCATTTCTCCGGGGCACTGGAGGACGCCTTCTCCGGACCGGGAACCGCTGGGCCCGGCTGCCATCTGGCTTGCTAACACTGGAGTTATCTGGGAGGCGCTGGAATCACAAAGCCACAGCTGATAACCGCTGTTCTCTGGAGAGGACTGCGGTGCTCTGGGTGGGAAGCACATGCTGGTACTCGGTGGGCTCCACAGGTGGAGCTAGACCCAGGTTGGGATAATTGCATTCATTCACTCATTCATTCATTCGCTTATTTCCTCATTCACCCACAAAGGCAGCCAACACCAGTTGAGCTTGTAGGAGGCATGAGTACTGGGCTCGGGCAGGGGACAGTGAGTTGACTGAGTCTGTGGATGGAGCTCAGGGCCTCAGACTTAAGCCCAGCTCTCCCCCAACTTTGGGAAAAATCACCAAGCTGGGTTTCCTTTTGTGCCAATAGGACCAAGGATCTGGGGAGGGCACGAGTGGAGGCGTACTGGACAGCCAACTCGGAGCCTGGTGTGCCGTGAATGCTCACACAATGGTGGCCGCTACTCATTATTCTGGCAATCCAGTGGAGAGCAAGCCTAGACACCCCACCCCCATACAAGGGGTTCCAGGAGGGGCAGGAAAACTGGGGGGGGCTCTGCCTGGGAGAACCTGGGGGGATCCCCAGGGGAGAAGTGATCTTTGCTGCTCTAGGACACAAGACAGAAGACAGACACAGCCTCCCAGACGGAGGGGCAGAAGGACCCTGGACGCTGTGGAAGCCAGGGGAGGTTCTTCCAGGACCAGGCTCCTCCAGCTCCCTCCTTCAACACCCCTCCTGTGGCACTGGGTCCACATCCGCCCATCCTGACCACGGGCACCCGAGGGAGAGACGGATGGAACCCCATTCTGGGGGTTGTGGTTTTCGCCACGAAGATGGCTCGCTGCAGTTTTCCATCCCAAACTGTGATTTGATGTCATCTGAGTCCGTCTCTTGCAACGTGTTAGACACATGAGGATATTACGTGGCAGCTGCTTCGGTGCCCAGTGTCAGGGTTCTGGACTTGGGAGAGAATGAGCA
The DNA here is from genome assembly GCF_022682495.2 of Desmodus rotundus. Lineage (NCBI taxonomy): Eukaryota > Metazoa > Chordata > Mammalia > Chiroptera > Phyllostomidae > Desmodus > Desmodus rotundus. The sequence goes on along the minus strand of NC_071393.1, from coordinate 133,355,473 downwards.
TTATCTACCTGAACACCATTCCTAGGAAAGCCACATGTCATCAGCCTCGTCTAATGCCGCTTCGCATATATGGCCTCCAAGTGTCACAGCCAAGCTATTCGCAGCACGATTCCCATTTTGCAGATGAGGGAGTCAGCCTTCAGAGATGGCAACTGGTCGATGTTGGTCTGTCTTTCAAAACCAGTGACTGGAAGGTGTGGCCGAGGAAGACCGAGGCAGTTCTAAAGGATGCTGAAAACGACTTCAGGAACGGAGCTGCCTGGGGAGGAGAGGAGGGGAAATGGCCACGTCTGCCACGAGGCTGTCAGGGCCTGGAGCAAAGCAAGCACCAGGGACAGTATGAGGTACAGTTCCCCAACCGAGAAGGACTCACCTCCCGTCCCTGCAGGGCTCTTCTCCGGGCTGCCTTGTGAGAACAGCCCTGCACTGGGGGCAGGTCCCCGGGGGATGGTCCCTGAGGCCTCTCCCCCTTGCAAGTTCCACACCTGGATTCCATGTCCCTTGTCTGAGGACTGTGGAGCAGACAGTTGCTGGAGACTCGGTGAGGAGGGGAGTCCTCTAGAACCAAGGGCCCCTTGCCTGGGGGCCTTAGCACAGGAGGACCTACCTCTAAAAGGCACTTTTTGGGCTTAAGATCACGGCTGCTCAGGTCTTTGAAAGCAGACCTACTTCCAAGAGGAGTCAGTGCCACCAGAAGAGTTAACAAGAACGATGGCAGCAGATTCTCCTGCACCGCTAAGGACAGAGGCAAAGACACGGTGAGACGGGCCCTGGGACGGGCAGGGTGGAGTGTGAGGGCAGGCGGCCAGCTCCCGGGAGATGGTCCCGCCTGACCGGTCACGTTCTGGACAGCAACTGGGCTAAGTCACCTCGGTTCCACATCGGCAAACGAGGGAGGACACGCAGGCCGCCCTCACAGGTGGGGGAGGGCACAAACCCAGGAAAACGCTTCGTCAGCTCTGAAGGGTCCTGCTGACGCTAGCTATTATGACAGCGTGTTTGCAAGGCACTTAGCTTGTTGCTTTACTAAGTGCCTAATAAATGTGAACTATTATTATTATTACTATCATTATTATTACGACTATCACACTACAATTTTGTCCTTGGGGCTGCTCTACTTTCTGTAACACTCCACGGCACCGCCCAGTGCAGCCCTCAGTGATTATACGGGGACTTCATCTGCACCAAGTTCTGGCTTTCCCTAGTGAGACTGTAAGAGCCTGCAGCTCGAGACCCACCCCCTTCCTGGGGGGCGGGGCTCTGCAGTAATCGCTCTCCTTCACTGAGAGCCTACCTTTGGCCGAGCTCTGTTTGAAAGCCATGTTCCTGGGTCATTTACAAGGGGAGACCCCCCCAAAACTGGAACTTGTTTATTAAAAATTGTGTATGGATTCTTAACATGTGTAAACTTCAGTTCCCTTCAAAGTACTCTCCATGTGATGGGCTACACCGATCGAGGTGTTTATTCCACTCACCGAGGTTTTGGAGCTCGTCGATTTTGATGCCTTTTCGTGCTTCTGTCGTTTTTTGTTTCACCTCTTCCACATCAGCAAAATGTTTTCCTTTGAGGACTTTTTTCATCCAGGGTAACAAAAAAAGTTAAATGGGGTGAAATGGGGTGAATAGGGAGGATAGGGCATAGGGGTCATGCCATTTTTGGTCAAAAACTGCCAAACACTCAGCATGGTGTGGGCAGGTGCGCTCGTAAACCATCCATCATGAAACAGGCAAGCGCATTGAAAGAGTCTTCAGAAAAAATCCACGGAAGCTGAATGCAGCCTCTCACAACAACACCGGCTGGTACACTGATACAATGGGTTCCTAGAACACTCACCTAGCAGGGAAGCCTGTACTACAAGGGACCCACCCCCCAGAAGATAATTCCATTTTTTTTTAGTCCCCCCTCGTATTTAATTATCTTGGCCAACCTATGATGCAGGGACAGTTATTGTCCCACCTGACTGATGACATTGGTGAGGCTCCCAGAGGGTCCACAGCCGGGCAGGGGGAGCTGGGACCGGGGGTGGCTGTCAGTGCTGGTGCTCACGTTCTGGTCACACCGCGTGAGCCTGGGACACGAGGAACTGCTAGTGGATGAGCTGTGCTAAACAGTGGTTCATGGCCCCAGTCAACCATGAGCAATAGTGGAGGAGAGAGGGACATGCACCCACATTGGAAGGAGCACCCTGAAATCAATACCGGAGGTGGGCGTGTGCCAGGTGGTGAGGAGGAGCGGGGGGTGCACACCCCAAAATGCCAGGCTTTCCGGCTCCATGTTTTCCCTTGTGTGACAAAGGATGGAGTCAGGTAGGCCTGTGGGCCGGCACTGGCCGACCACCGGTGCTGGTACACCCAGTTTCACCGGCGGAGACCAAGCTCAGCCTTCACGCGTTGTCTCTGGTGTTTCCCCCCACGAGGGTACAGTTGGGTATTCGGAACGGGGACTGTGTGGCCTGTAAGGCCTAAAACATGTGCCATCTGACCCTTTGCAGAGAAAAGGTTGCTGAGCTCTGGAGAGAGGGTCGCTCCTCCTGAGTCTCAGTTCCCGCAGTAAAACACTGGCTGTGAGGCCCAACAGGGAAGCGTGAGACTCTACAAGCAGCCGCGGGCTCTCCGGGGCCCCTCTCCTCGCCTCTGCTGTTCCCAGTGCTTGTTGCTTGGTAAATACAAAGCTGGTGTGTGGCGCGTGCTGTTGCCACAGGGGCAGGCCTGGGTCTCGCCCTAACGCTGCGTCTTCTCGGCTGTGGGACCTTGTACAAGCCACTCCACTTGTCCCCAGCCTCGGTCTTCCTATCTGTCAGGTGGGAAGACTCACAGGGGGGTCCGTCAGGATTCCACAAGTTGATTCATAACCACTCATGCGGCAATAGTGAGAAAGACAGACAATAGCAAGTGTTGGTGAGAGTGCGGAGAAAGGCGAGCCCTCACCCCTTGCTGGTGGGAATATACAATAATGCAGCCGTTTTGGAAAATACTTGGGCAGTTTTGGAAAAACAAAGTTATCATACAAACCAGCAATTCCACTACTACATGTTTATTCAGGGTATAGGAAGCGTGTACGGGCAGACTTGTACGCAATGCTCTCAGCAGCAGTATTCACGCCACAAAGAGCAGACTTGGAAACATCACACCCAGAGCGAAAGCCCGGTCACAAAAGACCACGCAGGGTACGGTTCTATGCAGATGGGACGTCCAGAACAGGCAAGTCCAGAGAGAGAGGAGGTCAGAGGTGGCCAGGGGTGGGCAGGGACGGAGATTGCAACAGGGACCGAGGGCTCTTTGCGTGATGCAAATATTCTGAAATTGGATGGTGGTAATGGTGGTGCAACTCTGAAAGTTTACTAAATATCATCGGATTGTGCACCTAAAACGAGTGGATTGTCATAGGTCAACAGGCTGTTCAAAGAATCCACCCGCAGCAGTGTGCCCGGCACAGAGCGAGGCCCAGCGTGTGATGGTGGCAGTTCCGCCTCTTCTCTCGGCTGTGGCTGAGATGTCAGCAAATGGGAGCGTCCAGCTGGGAAGTTCAGACCCATAATGTCCAGGCCACCTCGGCGCCACAGCTGGTCGCGTCGCTGTGTGACTCCTTGGCTCTCTTCCCCCTTCTCCGAACTGGAACCCGTCTGCGGTTCGGTTTGGTTTGGTTCCGTCTGGAAGGGGCCGGTAAGTGCTAAGCACTAGAGCTTTCCCTCTCCAGTGAGCACACGGACGCAGTGGCCACGAAAGTGTGCTTCCTCTCTCCCAGCTGGCACAGCTCCTCGTTTTCTGCTCACGACATTATTTTGCAAGTTGGGGCCATGAGACAAACACTGGGTTAAAGTCGGAGAGCGGCACTGACTCTCAACTCTGCTGCCAGCTGGAGCTGTGGGCCCCGTCCGCGTCTCTCTGGTGAGGGAGTGCTTTGGGTCATCTTCCCACCTGCCAGGGCTTCAGGCAGGGGTCTGGTGAGAAACTACACCTGAAGCCCTTCGTCATCTGTGGAGGTGCCTGTGCTATTTAGGGGTCACTATTCTCAGCCCCAGGCAGCAGGAGGTGCTTCTGTGAAAGGAGTGGGGGCCCATGACAGAGCATTCGAGTGTGGGGGATGTTGCACCCAACAGGGGACCCCAGAGTGCGGCCCCCACTGTGGGTCCACTGTCAAGGGAAAACTGAGGCTCCTTTGGGGCGTCTACTTGGCCAGCCTCTCCGTGAGCAGGGCCCTGGAAAGGCTCTGCGATGTGGGAGCTCCGCTCAGCGCCTCCCCGCCTTATCTCATGTAACCCAGAGACAACACTTTTGGTGGCCACTATCACCCATGTTTTGCCACTGTCATCTCTGTTTCTCAGGTGAGAGAAAAGGCATAGAGAGATTAATGAGGTACTTGCCCAGGTCTCACGACAAAGGTTTGAGGGGCTGGGATTTCAACCCTGGCAGCCGGTTCCCAAACTGGTCCAGCTAAATGCCTGAGCTGGTCCCGGGGTGTGGTAGCAAGAGTGCTGGATCAAGAATCAGGAGAACGGGGTTCACTTCATTCTCTTCCACCTTCTTGGCTGTGGGCAAGTCACTGAGCCTTGGTTTCTGCAATTCCAAAGCAGGACGGAAACCAGCCTCCGCCACCGTCCGGGCTGGTAGAGGGGCTGCCGAGGCCACGGGTGTGGAAAGGCCTCCTGACCAGTGGGGTGGGTAGCTGGACACGTCGTCGTCTTGGTTGGACTCTCTGCGTGCTCCGTGACTTTCTGTGTCTGTCTGTCCTTACCGCCCACATCTGTGGGCATCTGCCGTGTGTTGTTTGTAGGCAGGGCCTGGGGTGCGGGCTACCTGGCCCACCCCTGCGGCTCACGGGCAGATGTCCTCTCCCCACGGTGCCCCTGCTGCCCCGGTGAGCTTCACATTGGTGACATGCCAATCCCTTCATCGGTGAGGACGGTGATGAATCAGGGACAAGGGACTTGCACATGCATGAAAGGGAAAGGGGACTCGGCGGCGGAGGGGACCCCATGAGTCAGGACCAAGGGGTGGTGATCACGGGGATGAACAGAAGCCGCGGCAGGTCACTCTGACCGGCTGGTAGGAAGCCTGGAGACTGAGAGTGGGAGGGAAGGTTGGACAGGACAGCCTGGCCGCATGTGGTCTCTCAGGCCACGAGAGCTACCAACGCAAGGGCCAGTCTCCCCAGCAGTGCCTCTGTGGAGGGCTGGGGAGTGCTGGGCGGTGGCTGGGCACTGTGGTCTGTTTTTTTCCCAGTTCCACCTGATGTGAGCCACTCCGTGGAACGTGGGGCAGAACCAGACTGGGCTCCAGAAGCTGCTGCAGGAAGCACGGTCACTAGGCCCCCTATTTTCCCAGGTGGCTTTAATTTGAACCGACATGCTGAGCTGGGATTGCTGGGCTGCTTTCTTCCTCGGAACCGTGCTTGGTGAGGATGAGCCTGTGCTGGGAAGGGCAGGGTTCATCTAAATGTAGACCTTTGGTAATTACCCCTGGAAACATTCGTTCAGGGACAAAAGCAGATCAGGAATGCGCTCCCTAGTCTGCTCCACTTTCCCCTGGAGGAGAGGGAGGGTCTGCCTCCCAGGCACATCTCAGCTTCTGCTTCCTAGGAGCTGAGCAGGCTCAGCGGAGGCCTGGCTCCCCTTCGACACCAGTCCACTCAGGGCCAGCCCTTCCTCCTGCTTGGGAACATCCTCCCTGGAAAGAGGCATTGGGCAAAGCAGTTCTGTGTTTAAAAACAGAGGGTGCTTTCCTCTCCCTTATTTTTGTCTTCTCCTGTTGAAACAAAAACCAATGCGACCAACCTGGTTATGAATGCGGTAAATCCAGATGCACGGTGAATTCCGATCCGTACTTTTAATTAAAAAAAAATATTTTCAATAAAGGCTGCTTAGGGCCTAGAGGATTTTTGACTGGAAGAAGCACTTGAAAAGTGAGTCACCGTTAAGACGGCAAGCTCTTTGCTTTGGGGTTAGGCGAAAGTGACAGCGCCCTGGTCCCTTTATGCGTGGGGAGGGGGCCAGGAGGATGCTTTGTGCCACTCTGAAAAAGACAGAATTAGGCGTTCCATTTATCCCATTGACCTTAATAACCTTGTCTCATAAATACCTCCTTTATGACATCAAAAAAAGAGGAATCGTGGCAACCCGGAACAATAGAAATTGTTACTTAGCCGCCGAAGTGTTCCGTTGAGCGCGCTTCGGTGAAATTCACGGTGTGGGGCTGTGGGGCGCCTTCTGTGACAGCGTTTCTAAGTCCGTGCGCGTTGCCACCTCGTTCCCTGAAAACACAAGTGTCCCGAAGGCTTAGAATCCGCGGCTCCAGCCTCTTGTTTCTCGGAGTCTTTGTGGTTTTGCTTTCTCGCGTGGCTCAGACGTAAGTTTTCTTCTTGTAGAATTTCAGCGGTCTGCCTTTGGTGTCTGCATTGGAGACCCAGGGTTTCCCAGTTACCAAAGGACCGTGGATCCTCCTTCACAGGCCCAGGACAAAGGACCCCTTACACGTCTGTGGTGTCTCAGGTGTACCACACACACCCACCTCTTTTGTTCCTTTCTCTCACTGTGTAGAAGAGAAGCCTGAGGGTCGGAGAGGTGCCTTGACTGATGCTGAATCTAGGCCCTTTGCTCTGTTCTGCTTTTCCTTTCACGCAATGTCACTGCCTCCTCACTCCCCTCCTCCTCCCTCATCCTGCTCGCCATAGCTTACCTCGGGCTGGTCTGTGGACACCCAAACTGGGCAGGGCCAGTCTCAGGGCTGCAAGGAATGGCGCCCGTGGGCCCCTTTCCCTCCCATCCCCAGTCCTGCCCAGCAGAGGAGTGCAGCTCACCTGCCCTCCAGGGCCAACAATGGGCCGTGGCTTAGCTGTGGTGCCTCTTTGCATCCGGGGGCATAGATATACGCTGGAGGGATGAAGTGACCAGAGGGCTTGCATTTGGAGGGCTGCCTGGGGGTCCCTAAAATCCCCACGATGAAATGTTTCCTCCAGGCTTTCACTGGAAAGCGCTTCAGGTCCAAAAGGGAGGAAGGGCAGCTGGCAGGTGGGTGAATTGAGGATTATCATGTGGCAAGGCTGTGTCCCACGGAGAGGACCGAGGAGGCTGTCAATGGACGGCCCTTGGTGCCAGTTCAGTGGGTGCCAGCAGGAACCCCCGATTTGGGTGAGGTAAAGAGGGAAACTTCATTGAGTGTAAAAGTGTTCAATTGTGAAACCACAGGGTTGTGAGGCAGCCCAGGACCCTCTGCTGCTAGACAGCTCTGCTCCGCTCCTTGCCAGTCTGCTCCGGCCTGCTCTGCTCCGGTGAAATACCTCCTGTGTTTCAGCTCGGCCAGGAAGAGGCAGCCCTCGGTCCTGAGTGGAAAGGCAAAGGGAGCTCCCAGAGCCAGAAGGGAGCTGGCTTATATGGACAGAAGTCCCTGCCCCTGGTCCCTGATTAGTTCATCCTCATGCAAATGTGGACTCCCAATAGTCACAGTTTGATTGGTTCAGAAGGCACTGCTGATTGGTCAGAATAGAGCCACTCTGTTTGGTCAGAGCTGGGTAGATCCAATTGGATGGGAAAAACCTCAATCCTGTTGTTTGAAATGGGGTTCCAGGAACTCCTCCATAAGGGCTCAGATGGCTGAAACACAGAAGTGCAGGCAGGCGCTTCAGTGCAGGCTTCTCCGTGAAGTGCAGTTTGCGTGAGAGGCCCCCATGCAGAAGTGGCTGCTAGGCTCTGTTCTTTGATGTGGTTGTTGTTAAATTTGAGGTCACTCAGCCACCAGAAGCCCTTCTTAGCAGGTGTCTTCTTTCCCAGGGTTTGCACACCCCAGCCAACAGAGCTTGGACTGCCTGACATGTGAGTGATGCCACCTTGGATGTCCCAGCCAAGCCAATTGTCCAGTGGAATGTGACTGCAGCTGCTTTAGCGGGTGACACGAGCAGAGGAAGTGCCCAGCCAGCCCACAGGATCAGAAGAAATATTAGATTATTGTGCTTTAAACCACTGAACCTTAGGCTGATTTGTTATGCAGCCACGGCTGACTGAAACATCATCTTAGAGCATTCGTTCCCCTTGCTCACTGTCCTCAGTGGCACTGGCCACCTTGCTCCTGCCTTAGGTCATTTAGCTCTCCAGGTCCCTGCGACTCACATGCTCTTTCCCCAGGTTTTAGCTTAAGTGCCCACTGCTGCATGGGAGGAGCAGCAACATTGCACACAGAGGGTGGGCTTCCTAGGGTGGGAGGAGTAGGGCCCAGGGAGGAGGATGGAAAGAGCTGCGCAGGCTGGAGAGCATGGAGTGTGCTGAACAGGGGAGACGTTCAGATCGCATTTTCCACGTGATGGGAGCCTGAGGGGTTTTCAACAGGGCAGCCGTAGGGTCTAGTCTAAGTTTAAAAAGATGACTCTGCCTGATCTACAAAGAAGACAGTGAGGGGGAGCAGGCAGCAGAGAAGGCAGGGGACCAGGTAGGAGGTAAGAGATGGTGGCAGCTTGGACCACAGTAGTTCATAGGGGAGGATGATGGAGAATTTCAGGACATATTCTGGACATAGGGTTGATGGATTTGCCTCCAATGGTTTCTTCCCCTTCTCCGCATCTCTCAGGAGGCAGTGTCTGCCTTTGGCTACCTGCCCTCTGTCCATCACCTCCAGGCCTGGCCTTGACCCTGCTCACCCCCCAGTGGCACTGCCCCTGCCTGCCTTCTCTTCCTAGCATACCTGGGAGGGTCTGACTGCCTGCACCACTCACCTGTGGCCTCCTGCTCACGGAAAGCGCGTCCTTTCAGACCTCAGCCTGCTGCCCCTCCTCAGCCTTTCTGTAGCACTCCTCCACTGGGCTCTCCTATCATTCTACCGGTCGGCTGACTGTCCTCTCTCTGGCTGGAGTTCTGGTCTGTCATCCTCACCCAGTCCCCTCAGGGGACAAAAGCCCACCCATGTTTATCCGCTGTCCCTTTCCTTCCCTCGGAGGCTTGCTCTGTCCTGTTCTTTCAGCTTCTTCTCTGTCCTGGGGTTCCCTGGACAGTCACCAGGAGTCTGGTCCTCCCTGGTCCTCTGCTAGCCCCTTCCAGACTTTGCACCTCACCATGGCTGTCACTGCTCTGAAATTCAATTTTATTCAAAAATGTGCTTGTTTGCCCTCAGCCAGCACTTCCCCACTGCTCTGCAGCACCTGGGGGAGGAACTCCATAGGGCTTCCGGGATGAACGGATGAGCGGAATGAACGTCATGGCATGAAACTCAGCCCTAAACTTGCTTTGGGAACAAGGGCTCAGAGTTGTTGAGCTCCGGGCACAAAGGCTGTGTCCCAAGGGTGTGGCCTATCTTAACTGACAGCATCCCCACGGTGCCTCAGGGGGCAGGGTTTCAAGGACTCCCTTGTGCAGGTGAAGAAATGGGCCTTGGAAAGTGAAATATCTTAACCAATAAACTAGACTTTGAACCCAGACGACCTGGGCCTAGAGCTCTCATTTTATGGTATCTTGTTTTAGTCTATTTTCTGGCATTAGGAACACTTCCCCCGAGATCTGCCGTCTTCACAGACTTTTAGGTGCACAGTGAGTAGTATCACCTGTACGCACGATGTCGTCCGGCAGGTCTCTAGAACCCACCCAGCCGGCACAACTGCAACTTTATACCCCTTGGTTAGCACCTCCTCCTTCCCCTCCTCTGCCCCTGGCAACCGCCACTCGAGTCTTTGCTTCTGTGACGTTGATCGCTCTATGGCTCTAGATGCTTCGTGTGAATGGACTCTTAGTGTATCCGTCCTCCTGTGTCTGGCTTATTTAACTCAGCATAAGGGCCTCGAGGTTCATCTGTATGTCACATATGGCGGGAATCGCTTCTCTTTTAAGACAATTCTATTCCATCAAGTGTGTACACATTTTCTTTGTCCATTTATTTCATTAATATCCGCCAAGGGACACTTAGGTCGTTTCCGGGTCTTGGCTATTGTGAACAGTGCTGAGATGCACGCGGGGTGTGGCTATTTCTTTGAGACGGTGATTTCCTGAACTACTATCATGTGACCCCGTAATCCTATCTCTGGGCAGGTGCTTAACCAATAGAGTTAACATGGACGTTTTTTATTGTAGAAAATTTCAAACCCATACAAAAGCGCATGCGTCCCCAGTACCAATTTTCTGCATATCAGCTCACAGCCAACCTCGAGACATTCGTGTAACCCCTCCTGCTGCACCCCTTCCTAACGCATTCAGGATTATGGGAGGGGAAGTGGTTCCGTCAGTAAGATTTCACTATGTCTTTCTAAGATGAGAGCTCCAGGGGAAGTGGAATTTCCCCTGGAAATTATTTAGGTGTAATAATGTCTTATACAATTATTGCACCTAAAAAGTAGCGATGAATCCTTAATAGTATCCACTGCCCAGTGTTCAAATTTTCCCGATTGTCTCACAAATTGCGAAACATATTTTTTATTTTGGAAAACTATCTCACATACCCTGGCACACTCGTCACAACTAAGAAATCAGCATTACTCTGAACTAAACTCCAGACTTCATTCGTATATCACTTGCTGTCCCACTAGGGTCCCCTTCTGTTCCAGGACCCAGTCCCAGGCACTATGTGGCTTTTGTTCTCATAAGTCTCTCCCTCCCCTGCTGTGAGCTCCTGAGGGAGGTGGGAGAGCTGGTGGCCGTATCATGTGCCAGGTCTTTGCACCTGCTCCATCCACGGCCACCTCCATGCTGTGCAGGACAGAAGCCACACCCGTTCAGCTGCGCTCTTTGCTAATAACATTTCCTTGTGTATTTCCTCTTTGTCAGGCAGGTGCTAGGTTCTGGGAACCCAAGTGAAACAAAGGGGTCCTGTCTGTTCTCTATCCCCAAACACACAAGGAACTCAGCCATTGGGGTGTGTGTGTGACACAGAGGGACAAACCTGTGACATCTCACAGAGCCAGGACCCAAGAACCAGCAGACACCCTATGCTCCTATTGCTGGGGTGCAGGATCAGGAGAAGGAGCCCCGGGGGTTTTGTTCAATGGGCTCATTATTCAGTTCTGAGGTTGTCCCCAGCAGCCCCTCCTGCATTGCTCCCAGCCTCAGGGACATCCCCCGGCCCTGCTGTGACTGGACTGGCCCCAGGGTCTCCCCTGTCAACTCCCGCTCGTCCTTCCATGCTCTGCTCAGATGCCCATCCTCGTTCTCCTTCCTGGGTTGGGAGAATCCCTGCCTAGCCCTTCTGGGCTGGGCGAGCTTGGGTCATTTCCTCCTCCCGTCTGAGCTTCTGTTCACAGTGGGGATGGTGTGGGTACCCGATTCTTTGGGTGGCCCTGAAGGAATGCGTGTAAAGCTCTTGGAGCCGCATGTGGTTAGCGTTGCATACCTGTGCTGTTATTGTTACTGACGTAGTCGTCGTTCTTCACCTTCGCTCGTCCCCCTTCCTGAGCACCCCTGGGCTGTCACTGCTCGCCTATGTGTGGGACCATTTGGCTGCCGTCTGGACCTGCCCTCGCTCACGGCCTGAGCTGCCTGGGCAGAGAGGGGTCGGTCCTCCTCAGCAGCACATCATCCAAGCATGAAGCAGGACGTGGCCGTATTTGGTTATCGGGTCGAGGGAGACTGTTTATGGGGTAACAACACGGCTGTGTCCCAGGGCTGCCAGAGCCGGGCTCACTAAATATGCACGTTTATTGAAGGAAGGAAGGGAAGGAGGGAGGGAGGGAAGAAGGAAGGCTGGGGCTCTGTTCCCTGCCACCCCCTCACCGGGGCATGGGCAGAGTGGGGCCCGAGGCTGGCCCAGTCCACACGGGGGTTTGCACTGGAGCTGCGCTGCTGTGGGAGGCAGAGCCCCAAGTGGACTGGGACAGCTTTCGCTGTGGCTGTCGTCCTGACACCTGCGTGTTTACAGATGGCCCTGCAGCCTGTGGTGGCCTCTGTGGTGTGCAGGTGTGGTGGCAGGCCTGCTAGAGCCTGCCGGGCCCTGCCCTACAGCCACCCACATACCTGAAAGACTGGCCCTCGGCTGGACCTGCTCGGAGCCGGGTCTGGTTTGGTCAGCCCAGCTCTGGTGGTCCCTGGGACTTGGTGCTGATTTTTCATCTCAGTTTAGTCAGGGACAAAATCATTTCCTTTCCAAATGCCACAGTGACACTCAAAGAGGTGACCAGAAAACATGCGTCTCTTCTTATGTCATGGCAGAGAGATACAGGCTCTGCCCCCATCCCCAGAAAGGAAAAACGAAGCTGGAATAAAGGGACAGATACTATTTCCTGGATGCCTCTGCTGTGGGCCAAGCCTTGGGCTAGAGGCTGGCGTTCAGGCATGAGAAGAGTGGTTCCTGCCACCGCCCAGAGGAGGGGCAGACTCTTCCAGAACCGGTGCAGCATGGTTTCCCAAGAGCAATGCATGGCCCAGAGGCTGTGGGAGCTTAGAAGGACTTCCTGCAGGAGGCAATGCCTGAGATGACCCTCTTATTGTGAAGAGAGGAAGAGAGAGAGAAGAAAATGCAGGCAGAGGGGGCAGCATGAATGAGCTGTGTGGAGGGGTGGCATGGTCATGGATGGGAGGGCCATGTGTAGGCTGGTGCTGCTAGAACCAGAGATGGGGTGTGGGAAAGCTGAGCTGGAGAGGTAGGCTGAGGTCAGGTACAGGGCTGTGGACTCATCCTGCTAACCCACCTGAGAGGGTGAAGCAAGGGACCAAGTGACAAGGTGCATGATTTGAAAGGTCTCTCTGTGGTCACAGGGTGGAGGCATGGAGGCGTCTAGGAGGTGACTAAGGCCATGAGGATGGAGCTGGAGGTGTGAATGGGAAAGAAGAAAAGGTGGAGCATGCTAGTAAGTCCAGGGCAGACTGGGCTCGGAGGGTCAGGGAGATGATGGACCAGCCCGAGTGACTCCCAGTCTTCCGTGAATCATGGGGTTCTGCAAGTAATCATTGCAATGAGTAATCATTTCTCTGCTTTTTTCTGTTGTCCTTAGGAATCTTTAGTCTCATAAGCAAAGACAGGAGCTTCCCCTATTGTGATGTATTCAAAAGAAATAAGTATAAAGATAAAATAAACAGGAGGCAACACCCTGCTTCACTGTGGTGGATGCTGTAAGTGCCCCCTGCCCAATGAGTGATGAGGGCTGTAACTGATGTATAGATACCCCAGCTCTCTCGCCCCAGCTTGGGGGCTCCGGGCACCTTTTCTGCACTGGGCTGTTGAGTCATAGGGGAACTCTACAGTCAGCATTTGAGGGACAGCCAGACTGTTCTGAGGAGACTGTGCCATGTTATGCTCACACCAGTGACAGGAACTGGGCATCCTCATCAATAATTGCTACTGTCCCTCCTTTGAATTCCAGCCATGCCATTGGGTGTGATGTGGCATCAAACGGTGGTGTCGAATTTGCTTGTCCCTGATGACACATGATGTTGAGCGTCTTTTCATGTCCTTATTGGCCTCTGTATATGAGCTGATGTATGTTTTGGTTATGGAGTGGTGAGAGAGTGTTGTGTATTTTGGATATAAATCCCCAATCAGATACATGGTTTGCAAATATAACCCACAGTTTCCCGTTCTGTGGGTTATCTTTCGATTTTCTCGGTACTGTCCTGTGAAGCATAGGGTTTTAAATTGAGACGAAATCCAATTTATCTAGTTTTTCTTTGGTTTGCACTCGTGTCGTCCTCCCTGAGAAAGAGCCACCTGACGTAGCTCACAAAGGTTCCCTCCCGTGTTATCTTCTGGGAGCTTTCTAATTTCAGCCTTCACATGTAGCTGTTGGGCCATTTTGAGCTGTCTGTCGTGTGTGTGTGAGGCAGGGGTAACCTCACCCTTTTGCACGTGGGCAGCCTGTTTTCCCAGCATGCTTGTTGAGGAGTCTCTTCTTTCTCAACCCCATCGCCCTGGCACCCCAGTAAAGGGCCCATTGACCGTAGACAGTAGGGTCTGCTCCAAGGTTGTAATTCTGTCCCTTTGATCGGTATGTCTGTCCCTGTGCCAGGACCACGCTGCCTCGATTCCTGCAACATTGTGGTGCGTGTCGAAATCAGGAAGTGAGACTCTTTCAACTTTCTTCTTTTTTGAGATTGTTTTGGCTTTCTGTTCCTTTGGCTGAAGGCCACAGACTATGAAAGGGCTGAGGGCCTCACCCAGAGAGACTTTTAAAGCTTGAAGGAGCTTCAGACCCCGTGCTTGGCCAGGACCAGGTCACCGCCTGCTCAGACCGGGAGAGGTCCTGGTCCCGCCACTGCCTGTGCGGCCTCGAGCAGCTCCATCGTGACCCAATAGACTCAGAGTAGGCGTCTTCTGTCCTCGCTGGCCACGAGACACTACAGTCCTTTGGCTTTGGAGATACCACCCAACTCGGGGGGACATCATTGGGTCTGATGGAGCGGCTCTACCCTTTAGAAGAAATGTTGAAAATGACAAATTTGGGGTGAGGTAAAACAGATGATATTCATTTAATTGCCTGGAGAATTATTACATGGTTTTAACCTCATTTAAAAAGTTGTTGTTTTCAACACTGACCTTAAAAATTAACACAGGAGCTGGCAGATTCTACGACATGGGATTTGTTTGACAATTGGATTATAATCCAGAGTTAAACAGTTCTTTCTTTCTCTCTTTCTTTCTTTTTTGTCTACATTTATCCACATGTTTCCATTCTCTTATTTGAGTTCTTGCCCAATTACTAAGGGGATCTTTAAAAAAAAAATGGCCTCAAGAAAGGGATTTAAAATTAGAGTCGCAGCCTGGGACACGGTAGAAGAAGGAAGTGTCAGCATCCCCGTCCCCCCGATGGTGCGCGTAGAGCATTGTGGGGTTGTGACGGCACCTTTCATAAATAACTGTCCCGTCTAAGCCCCAGGACAAACCCACAGAGTGGGCACCATTGACACTGCCCCCGCTCAGAGTTGGAAAACCCGTGGCTGACAGACGGCAACCAGCGTGCCTGCCTCTCGTGCAACCAGTTCGCGCCCTTGTTAAAAGTCCATCGTCGCAGGCTCGCTGGCAGGCCATTCTGCCGGGGACAAAGGTCCCCGATTAACATGTTGATTAGGACATATCAAGGAACCGAAATCACGTCCAAGGGAAGGTGGCCAAGGTGGTCCAAGAATTTCAGAAAAAGTTACATGAGGAGTTAGGGGACCTGAGGTATCACCCCTGAGAAAAGTCAGGGAAGCAGATGACTGTCTTTAAATCCCTGGCCTTGTGGGGGGGACTGGAGAAGCAGCCTATCCTGGGGGGTCCTGAAGGACAGGAGGTGACCCAGAAGCAGAAGCTGCAGAATGGGACATGTTGGCTCCATGCGTGAAAGATGTTTTTAAAAATCCAAGTCATTCAAGGATGGGACTGGCTGGCTTCGAAGAACGTGAGCTCCTTGTCAGAGAAGGCACCCAAGCAGAGATGTCTAGCTGCATCTAAAGAATAGCAGAGGGGATTCAACTACTTCCCAGGGTCTGGGACTAGAGGAGTTCCAAGACCGTGACTATCACCATTCTAGAACACCCCTAGAATGAAATCTCAGACCTTGTTCCTGCCCCGAAGGGGCTTCTAGCCCAGCGGGAAAGACACACACAGACGTACACACAGTTTTGACAAAAGTCACGAAGACATAAACAAGCTGCGTGATGAACACTCCCTTTATGTAGGGAGGGCAGGGGAGGCTTCTCTGAGGAGCTGACAAGTGACGAAGGTCTGGGAGGTCAGAAGGAACCAGGCCAATGGGAGAGCCCACGAAGGGCTGAGGGAGCCAGGAGGGTAAGGCTGTGTGGAGAGAAGACCTGGGGTTGTCGAGGTGTGTGGCATGACCAGGGGGACTTGCTTTGGGGGACAGTTATTACAGCATTCTTAAGAGTCTTCCGTCACCCCTCATTTCTGTGCCTTTCTCTCGCACAAGACCAGGAGTTCCCATAGGAAGGGCACCCTTGTCACTTTCACTGCTGAACCAAGGGCTGAACAACTGTGTCATCATTTTAAGATTGTCCCAGAGAGAAGCGGCTAGGCCCCCTGGTCAGCGGCATTTTGTCCTAGCTGCCCCAGCTGACTGAGACAGTGCAGGAGGGAAGGAGGCAGGGCCTGGGGCACTGGAAGCTCACGAAATTGCACGAACGGCAGGCAGGGGACCCTCAGATGCCCTCACAGACCAGGGTGGGGCATCTCACCTTCCATGAGTTCACCGTGAGCCAGCCTGCTCCACAGGTGACGCTCTGTGGAGATTCTGGAAGAGGTGAGGGGAGGCAGGGGAGAGGGCCCAAGGAGGGCCCAAGGAGGAGCAAGAGGGGACCTGGGATCCTAACCCAATCTGATCCTAAACCCATGTCTCCTCCACTGCAAGACCAGCTACCTCCGCTCCAGGCTCCTGGGAGGCCTGGACTCCCTGTCTAGTGCTCTTTCTGGAGTAATAATAATAATACTAATAATAATCGTAGCTAATGTTTATTGAGTCATTCTGTGTGAGGGGCACTGTTCCAAGTGCTTCTCCTGGATTAATGCACTAGAACTTCAGATGCAAGCGAGTGAAGTAGGTTCATTTATAGAGGAGGAAACTGAGTCACTGAAAGGCTGAGTAAGCCACCCAAGGCCAGGAAGCAAGGATGAGGCCCAGCTGGGCTTCAAGCCCAGACTCTTTGGCCCCAGGACGTGTTCTTAGAGGTTCAGCTTAATTCTCTCGTCTCTGTAAACGCTTTCTAACTCCAAGGAGCCCTGTCAAATGTGTAAGCATCTCTGAGTCCTGGGCTGTTCGTTTCCCCTCTTAGCGTTGCCCTTTGTGTCTTGAAGGAAGGTTCCGGAAGCCTGTTGGTGTGAGAATCTACTAGACAGGAAATCGGCCAATGTGCGTGGATCAGTGCCTCCCCCGCAGACGTTACATGTCATGGGCTTTATCGTTCATCTCCCAGCACCTCCTCAAGGTGACGATGTTCTCCCAGTTCACTGAGGGGGAAACTGAGGCACAGAGAGGACAGTGACTTTCCCAAGGCCCCACAGCTGGAAACCAGCAGATCTACCCAGACATCATGCTGTGCCTTCAGAACCAGGCTCCGACCAAGGGAGGAAGGGGGAGGGAGACGCCCGGGGTCAGAGGAGTCAGAAGAAAAATGGGAGCTCTGGGTGGGGGCAGACTGGTGTGGACGGCAGGGCATAGGGGTGCCCTGTGCCTGGCTGTGCTCCGCCGCCTGGCGTGGCTCCATGTATGGGGATATGGGGGCCACTCTGAGTCCACTGGGGGGCACAGGGTCCGTGGCTGGGTCACACTGTGACCAGCCGGTGCCAGGGTTCCATGGAGAGCAGGCAGGGTGACCATGCTGCTGGCTTTCTTTGCAGAGGTTGACTGTGCCATGGAGAACGTATCCCAGACCCCTTCCAGGGCACGTTTGGGAGGAGCAGGCGGAGGAGAAAGAAAGTTTCTGGAAGAGGACGAGATCTGCAGGGAAGTGAATCAGGCTCCAGCCTGGGGCCTGGGGTGCTGAGACCACACAGCAGACAGCTGGGTGCTCCACCCCACCCCGGAGGTGGGAAAGCCTTGGGGTGGGGAGAGGAGGCCTGCCCCGCACTTTTCTCCTGGTGTTTCATTCAGCCGATGAGAATGAGGGGTGACACACGGACCTACGTGCCAGTGGTCTGTTCGGAGAAGGGCCTGGTGTTCAGCAGCTGTGGGGTGTAGAGGGGCTGGCAGAAAGCTCCCTGTAATCCACAGCAGCCTGAATCAATAGGACAGAACCAGCTGCCCAGGACAGATGTGGCTCTCCGGGTGGTCCCTGTGATGGTGGTGACAGCTACGGCTCCGCCCAGAATGGCAGGACAGACCCCTGTGCACCCCCAGGTGTCCCTGGTCTGCCCTCTTCCATTAGGTGATGAACTCTTTGTGGGCCAGCGAGGCAGCCTGCCTCTCTGGCCTCCCACTCTGTCCTTTGTTGGATTTAGGGCTTGTCCGGAGGACCCAGGAGGATCTCATCTTAAGATCCTTAACTTGGTAACATCTGCCAAGACTTTTTCCCAAATAAGATCTCAGAGTCCAGGTGGATGCATGCTCTGGGGAGGCAGGGGCCTCCACTCGACCCCCAGGTAGGCACTGCTGCACCCCCCTACTCCACAGCGGACAGACCGAGGCCAAGAATAGCAAAATTACTTATTCTAGACGTAACACTTAGAGAGAGAGCTGGAACTGCACTCGGTTCTGACTTCAAACCCCATAGTCTCAAGTATCACATGGACGGCTGCCCCTGGCTCCCCGCTTCTCATAACAGCAGACACCTTCATGGGATCCCGTCCTCCCCACACACTTTTTTTTTCCTCACCCTCATGTCAATCCTGCATGGTGGCGTTAGCGTCCCCCTAGTGCTGCTGGGGCTGCGGAGGCTGCAGAGGGCGACACGACTGGCCCACAGTCGATCAGAGGTCAAGTGTGAGTTTGCACCCTGCATGACTCGACTCTTTCTTTTGGCTTTTATACGGTGTGTGGCAAAGAGCTCTAGCTGGCCAACTGGGGGCCTCAGCCCTTGTTGCTGCTCAAGGACATGGCTGGCCTGCTGGCTGACCCTAGTGCAGACCACCCTGCCCCCAAGTCCTGCTTTCCTTTCACTTCGGCTCCCGGTGCGTGGGTACGAGATGAGCAAGGGCTCAGAGTCCACATCTCGTCACCTTGGTCTCTATCCCAGAAAATGAAGGCCGTCTAATTTCAAGATATCTAATTTTATCTACAAAGACCATTTTTCCAAATAAGGTCACATCCACAGATTCCTGGTGGACATAACTACCTAGGGGCCACTGTTCACCCCAACTCCACAGGGTAAATGAGAAGTTAAGACCTCTCTTTGACCCCAGGTGGCTTCCCTCTGAAGGACGGCTTTCTGGGCCGTCTGTCATGTGATTTCAAGGGGACATAGGCTGCCAGGAAGCGCTGGATTCTTCTTTGTCTCACCGCAGAGCTTCCTGCTGGTCAACAGAAAGTGACCAAAAGCAACATTCCCGTCCTCCTGGGTTTGCTGGTAACCAGGAGACACTTCATGACTTCATGCTCAGCGACTTGGAGCAAGAACTGAGTGGATCTCAGGGTCACCCTCTCCTTCCCCTGACAATGGCCACACAGACACAGGAACACAGCTGTTCTCAAGTACGGTTCCGGCCTCACGTCCACCCCTGCCCGGTGGGCAGCCCTGCCCAGGTGACACCACTCTCGGCCTTGCCTTTCCTAGGTCTGGACTGAGAGGTATGTCTGAGGGGTGGTGGGGTCCACCTCCCACCCTCCTCAGCCCCTGCCCGACCCTGCTGCTGACCAGGGTCTATTTGCCTACTCCCGCCTCAGCACCCCTTTCTTTAACCCCCAAAGGCACTGTAGCTTTCCATAATGGATGGTTAAGACCTGGCTACAATTCCTTCATTGTACTTGGAAGCCACATTCCCATCCCAGGTTTCTAAGGGCAGAGAGGTAAAGAGAGATGAACTGTGAGCCAGCTGGAGGGGCAGCATCCAAGCCCAAACACATTGGGTTATTCTTCTGCCTTGGAAGGGGAGGTGAGAATTTCTCAGGGGTTTGGCCAGGCAGCACAGAGTAAGTGACCACAAGGTGGACTCTGTGTCTGCATGGGCAGCATCAGCTCAGTCCAGGCTGTGAGCCAGCAGGGCCCTGGCAAGGACAGTGGGCAGAGTAGGCCAAGGGGACTTCAGGTACCTGGGGTTCTGGGGTGAAGCAGAGGAGGGCCAGGCATGGCCACAATGCCAAGTGGCTTTGGGCTGGGGCTGTCCTGCTCAGAGCATCCCCTGTCCCCTGCCACCTGCCACACTGTCACACTGACACACAGCTGTGAGTGATCCTGAGACTCACATAGTCTGACGCTGACATCTGCCTTGTTCCGGGCTGAAGTCACCTCTTCCCCGGGCACCTGGCACAGCCCCTTCATGGTCATCCACCTCTGCTCTTTCCTGTGCTTGTCTGTTCTCCACACGGCACAGAACAAGCTTTTAAAAACGCAGGTTGGGACCTCACTGCTTCAGTGGCTGAGGTGGTCAAGCCCGGCGACCTTGAGGTGCCAATGGGCCTGTGGCATCGGGGACCTGGCCTCCACTCAATGACCCCTTCTAATCCCTGCCAGTGACTCTCTCTGTCCCCTCCTCCAGTCTCTGCTCAGGGCCTTGGCTTGTGCTGTTTGCTTGGTCACGGACACCCTTTGCCCTCCTTCATGGGCCTCATCCCTGCTCACTCCCAGAGCTCCGAGGACTTCGTGGCCCAATCCTCAGAGTAACTGTCATAGCCTGCTGTGCTTTTCCTTCATAATTTGAATTATGCAGTGATTGCATTGTTTTAGTTACTATTTTCTTCTGTGATTATTTGGTTAATATCTGGCACCCCCGTTATCAGTTGGGTGCCTAACTATGTGCCAGCTACAGGTGCTCGGCAAGCTGTGTGCTGGTGGTGACTCCGCCCACCTGGCTCACTGCACGGAAGCACTGGGCACATCCCTGGAGTTCCATAAATGTTTGCTGAGTGACTAAATGAGCAACTGAGCACATCAACTATCTCAGTATGCTCAGGAGGCCCTCTCAGAGGCTGAGTGACAAAGTCAACAGACCTGAGTCTCCAGTTTGGGTACAGACACTGAGGATCTGCATCACCCACCATTACACAGGGAGCTGCACATACCAAGGACCCAAAACAGACTTCCAGCTCCAAGCCCAGCATCTTTCCCTCAAATTCCTTCCTGAGGATTGGATCCTCCCCGCCCTCCCAAGGAGATTGACGAGGAAGAGAGGGGGGTGATTTCTTGTGCCCATTCTAGGTCAGCATTCTCAGCTTGTACAGAAGTGATCGCTTCTGATATCTCACACCACGCTGCAAGTCAGGTGAGCCTTCTCTATTTTCTGCACAATGAACTGGCAGTTCAGGGAGGTCAGATGCCAATAGAGTGAGCATTGAGCTTGAACTTTTAAAACACACACTCTCTACCAGGTGTTATCGATCATCCAGCTTCCAGGCCATTGCTGATCCTCCACTTACTGGTCTCAAGGGTTATTTTTTAAATATAAATTTGTCTCACTGTTAGCTTCAAATTTAATGCAGTGGTTGAAGAGGAGCCAGCTCAGTGGTCAGAGACTCATGAGGCCATAGATCCATGTTAGCCCGTGGCCGTGGCCTTTGCTGCAAACTGCGGGCACCTGTTCTTGGCAGGAGCTCTGCTGGGTAACCATGCATGGGTCCCCGGCTCCCCGGTCAGGATAAAGCTGTAGGAGCTAATATATTCTGAGTCAGACCAACTGCCGCTCATGAAGGGGGAAAAAAAGACTTGCTTGAGTAACCGTAATAATTGGAAAATTATTTTGATAGCCTGAAACAATCTAATATATTACAGAATTTTATTAAAATAATATCAAATCAAATTAACTGCTATTCCATAATGAATTAGGTAACAAGGTAGGCAGATATTAATCGGCCTTGGCTTCTAGGCAGGGGAGCCGGGAATTTATTAGTTCTTGCGGCTGGCATGAGGGTGCAGGCAGAAACCATTCTTACCGCCGCCGGGGAGGGAACCCCCCGAGACAGCGGGCTTTTACTTTCTCTCTCCCCCCACTTCCACTTTCTAATCCATCATTAAACACTTGTATTTCTTTTATGTAGGGTCTTATGAAATTTTTAATTTTTTAATTGCTTTGTGATTTAATAATGAGGACTTTTCATTTTGCCGGAATAAGAAACGAGATGGTGATATTGGAATTCTTTCACCTTCCACACTCTGGATAACCTTCCCCCCTCTCCTGGTCTCTTTCATTTCCCAAGTCTGGATATAAGGCATCTAATCTCCAAGGGGACGGTCTCCGGGCCAGCAGGGGTCGGCTGCCGGGACGTTTGAAAAGCAGATGCGAGTCGAGCTGCCCAAGTGGGATTCGGGGACAGTCTCTGAGAAGCCACTGGTCCGCAGAGATGGGAAGCCTCTAAATAGTTCAGCCCTCATTTTACCTTTTGGTATTTTGTCAGCTCCTTGACTTGGTGCTGTAAAATATCTCGACACACGTCGAACATGATCATAGCAGTTTTATGGCACATCCCGTGACCAGCTGGGGTTCCTGCCTGCTCTGGCGCCTACCTGGGCCGGGAAGCCGCACCTCTGACCCTTCAGGGCCTGTTTGGGGTGCACGATCGAAAAGCTCCCAGTAGCCGATGGAATTTCCAGTTGCTTAGTCAGCCAGAGTATCTGAGAGAGCTGGGTAGCTTTAGAAGCGTCAGGAGGTAACATCCTATCTCTGAACCTCGGTTTGCTCATCTGTGTAATGGGGGTTAAACAGCCTTGTGAAGTGGTTGTAAGGCATAGAAATATTACACATAAAGCTCCTAATAGGTAGATCATGTCCGCTCAACCAACGGCAGCTTATGAAGTACCAGCGGGACGATAAAGGCTGACCTCGGACCGCTGCCGTGGCCCAGGTAATGAGGTATTGTTTTCACTCTCGCTTCACAGATTTGGAAATTGAGCCTCGGATTAACTGCCTGAGTCCTGTAACCAGTCGACAGGGGAGCTGGGTGGAGACACCAGGTCTGTCCCGCAGCAAAGCTCTCCCACTACACTAAGAATCTAGTGTTTTCACGCTTTCGGTTTGGACTCTTTCTGATTTGAGTATGTTGCCTGACGGAAGCGTCACTCAAGATCAAAGTTTAAGTGAAGATTAAACACCGGGGCACCTCATAAATTCTGCATAATCAGGAAGAGATATTTCACTTCCAGGACGAGACATCGGGTGGAAGGAAGAACACATGTGTTGTCACCCTTTCCCTCCACACAGTGTGGCCACATGGCTCGCATTTTTTGTCTTTATTGACAAGGCCCTGTCAAAGCTCTTTGACAAATGTCCTGATTTAAGGAAACCGCATCTGCTCACCTGCAGTATTTCACAGCGAGGGATCATCTTGTTTTGATGAGAAGGCCATGGGGATGGAGGCAAACGCAGCTTTCTCTCCACAGCAGGAGGAGGCTGGGATTCTGTGTTCGGGTTGGTACCCAGGACCACGGGGGGCCTTGAGGGTCTGTCGCATTCTCTTGCCCAGGGTATTTGTCATTAACTGTCATCTTCTTTGGAGCCAACACCCCAACCTCTTTTGGAGGAAGGACACTGCTCTGTGTATTGTCAGAGGGCCTGACAATTAGGAGTCCCCTCTTGCCTTAGCTGAGGGGCAGCCACGTGACCTGGGACAGGCTGGTTAGACCACTTCTCCCAGCCTTGCATCTCTCCACACGTGGCAGAGTCATTAAGGAAAATAACACAAACGTCCGACCTGCACTGGAACAGCCAGTGGGGTCAGCTCGCCCCGCCTGCCCCAACAGTGCTGTGAGGGGGACCTGGCCCTAAGTTGGGAGTGGACCTCATTTAGAAAAGGTGTAGTGATTCAGTGACATGCGCGGAGGACGGCATGACTCTTTACACTGAGGAAAGGTAGAGAAACCGACGCCCAAGGACGGCCCAGGACGGCAGCGGGGACCCACCTGTCGCCACCGTGTGCTCTGACCCCCACTCTCTCCATTCCATGTGTGTGATCCAGACCTGGGGTACGTGTGAGCGTGCCTGCACACACACACACAGACTGTGCCCACACCACACACCCCCCCTGCACACGGCACACATACCACATACACATACACACGCCCCACACCACAATCGCATGGACACACCACATACACAAATACACAAAGACACACATCCACACATATCACACACACATACACCCCCACACTAGCCTTTCTACATATATACACTACATGCTATACACATACCCTCCACACTATTATATACCACATGCACACACACGCATACAAACACCTGCACACCACACACATGCCACACACACAGACCATGCAGACACACCACACATACATACACCCCACATACTATACACACACACACATGCACACACGCCCACACACACTCTCTGCACCCACACATACAGATAGTACATACTCATACACACATAACACACACATATACACACCACACATAGACATGTATAACCCTGCCCCCCCCCCCCCCAGCAGATAGATGCAGACTGGCCTCCAGGGGGTCCCAGCCTATTGGTGGGAGGTAATTTGGGATGATTTAAGGCACAAGGGGATCAAGGTGCCTCTCGCATTTGTTTTGCTTAGCGGACAGACGGATATTTTAGAGTTAGTGGAAAATGGAGGGAGCTCTGCAGGAGGAGGCAGCGCGGGGGAAACCTGCAGGCAGGCCTGTCTGTTGAAAGGCAGACCCTGGCCTGGCTGGTGATGGGGCTTGGGGAAGATGCTGCTTGCTCACCCTGAAGGCTCGGCAGCCAAGCCCCTTCACAAGCACTCAGCCCTCCAGGAGGTGGGCACAGCCAGCGCTTCAGGGAGCCCTGGGGACCTGGATACTGTCGTATCTGTTTGGGACGAAAGGATAAGAACTTTCAAAAGCTCCTGGCCTCCATGGAGGCCGGCTGCCTCTATGGGCAGAGGGGTGGTCAGGGTTTGTCACCTTGGGATCGATGGGAAGATCCTTGGGGATCTTTCTTCCAGAAGGGAAGAGGTGAGGGCTCCAGGACACAAGGTAAAAACCCATTTGTGACATGAGTAAGGACCTGTTTCCATTAACCCTAGATACAGCCTGTGGAGCTCATTTATTTAGAAGCGATTTCCTTCTAAGTCTGAATGCCTTGGCCACAGACATAGGGTAAAGCTCCATGAAAGGTGCCCAGGACGAGGGCTTCATTGCTGGCGACCTTCCAGGGCTGGGTGGAGAAAGTCCTCAGAGCTGAGCTGATGGACATGGGAAGAAATTATAGCAATTAATGGGAAAATAAAGCCCACCATCAGTTTCTGTCTTAATGAAAACGGTCGCTGACAACCGTTTTCCTGAGGTGGTAAATATTCTGGCTGGTGGATCGGGGATGTGACACAGGCATTGTAGCCACTTGGCAAGAAGCTGGAATCATAGCCACCGCGACTCACCTGCAGGGTGCGCCCGGGTACCCTTCGGGCGTGTTCAGTTCCCACCTCTGGGCCGGTGCCCGGACAGAGCCCACAGCAGAGAAGGGACCGTGGTGCTGCTGTCCCTGCAGAGTGTGTGGCTAGGGTTTCAAACACTGTGAGACTGAATTAGAGAGAAGTTGCTTGGCTGCCAGCACCGATGGACGGTTTGATATGAATTCTCTCTCGTTCAGCCACGTTTCATAAAATTGACAAACATCAATTCAGTCGTCTCTCGCTTAATAACGATAAGACAGATAGGAAAGCCTTTTTTTTTTGTTACTGTTGGTAATTAACTGAAAACATCATTAGTATATTAAAATGAACCACAGATGTGATATATGGCAGGATGCAATATCCACGGAGCATTTTAAGAAATCTGAGACTTCACAGGGGGGCTCTGTGGTTGTATTGGCTTCCCTAGGGCTGGGATGCCCTATCCCCCTCTCTCAACCACGCCCTAGGCACCGGTGGAAAAACTGAGAGGCTTGGAGGGAAGAGGATTTTGCTACTGTTAGATAAGAGACATTATTTTTTAGACGAAGCAAAACTATCTCTTCAAATTTGCAGACAGCTTGGGGCCTAAAACATTGGAATTAATGGGCAGTTAAAGGGAAAATGTTTACTTGGCCCTACTCGGCAGCAAGGAGATGATCTTAGGGCCACAAGAGAGAATGTAGTCCAAGCGGCCGCCACTCACCTGGTCTTCCTGCGAGGGCTGGGTCAACAGGCAGCGGAATCTGAATGTACAAGGAAGAGCTTTTTCAGCGTCTGAGCTGCTCAGGCTAAGGCAATTCTGTGCATTTTTATCATGGTTTGGATATAAAATGCAACCCAAATGAAGTGAACGCCTCCCTTGTGGATAATTGCTTCCAAAAGAATGAGTACCAAACAGCCCCCTTGGTGCTTACATGGGAAAAAAATAATAATAAAAAGGATTTAAAATTAAGGACAAAAAGAATAAAAGGGTAGATAAAATCTGAGATGCGTCGGAGGGAAGATAAAGTGACTTTTTGGCAGAGACTTTAATAGCAGCGTGCTCGCAGCGTCATCTCACTGTGGTGTTAATCTGCGCCTTCTTCAGGAAACCTCGTGAATGCAAGGCTTCTCTGTTACTATCTCAGTTAAAAAGGAGATACATCACGAGTCAGAATTGGCTGAAACTGGTTCTTGCGCATTATTCCGCATTTCCCATTTCCGTCGATGGGTAATGAGAGATCATGCTGTTTAACCCATTTTGGAAGAGATTCTGAAATGGCCTTTCATTTCCCAGACCCGGCTCTGGGCCACTCCTGTGCCATAGGGACCGTCAGCGTCAGCCCGGGGGAGAGCGGAGGGGATGCTGGACGCCAGAGGAGACCACACCAAAGAGGCAGCTTCCAGGGCTTGGGTCAGGCCTGGAGGGGAGCACTTGTGCCCTGGCCTCTCTGGGTCCTGAGGCTTAGGAGTAATGATAATTTGCAGAGAAAGAAACGAGGGCTCGATGTGGTGGCCTGTCTGGGGTTGTCAGGGACAGGGAGTGACCAGCAGAGCTGGAAATCTCAGGCGGCTGTGCCTGACCCGTGTCTGGCTCCAGGATCATGGGGGGAGACCAGCCAGATTCCCCTCGGTGCTGGCTCTCCATCCATCCTCGTTTTCCCCACCCCCAACCCGGACTAAGCCCAACTGAGTGGCCGGGAGTGGCTGTGGGGACCCCTAGAAGAGAGATGATCTGACTTCCCAGTGGAGAAATGTGTGTAAACAAGAGTTCCTTTATCCTGCTCATCCCTCTACGGCCCTTCCCTGGCTTGGGGTCCGGGTGAGCCCTGATGCAGGGTGCACTTTCTGTCAGGCTCTGCAGGGCTGGGATGTCTCGGACAATGGATGAGCAAGGAAACCACAGACTGAGATGCTTCTGGGCATGAAGGAGAAGGTCAAGGTCAAAGCACCTTGCCTTCTCTATCCCCTTTGTCTTGCTCTGCCTCCCTCACCTTTTGCCAAAGCCTGTCTCCCACTCTTCAAACATTTCTTAATAATCTGTAATTTCATGAAAGGGATAAAGGATAAGAGGAACCTAGAAGGTAACTGGATTTACATATGAATGTTGCGTTTTCATTTTAATTTTGACAAAGTGTAAAGGTTGCTAATAAAAGCACCATTACTGCTTCGCCATTTCTTTGATGGGCTGTGGAACAGATTGCTGAGATAAGGCCACCAATCCCGGGGTCATCGACTTTACTTAGGAGCTACCGTTCATCCTTTAACAAAAACCAAAACATCAGGGCAAATTAAACTTTAAAAATGACTTAAAAACTGACACTATTTTCAAGGAAGTTTTATAGCCATTGCGGGCACTTCATGGAGGGACTGAATTTGCTGCCAGCTTCAGGAAAGGTCCTGTGTTTATTTACTGAGTCTCACGGATGGACGGTCACGAGGCTGGGTCTTTCAGAAGCCGCCAGGGGTCTGTGGTCCCTTTTAGTAAACAGGGCTCGGATCAGCTTTGGAGGTAGGCAGAGCAGGGTTGTTCAGCTGTTTTTGAAGTACAAGTTGAAATCTGGTCTTCACCCTAAAGCTAACATTGATTAAGGAGGCAGAGCCCAAAGAACAGGGTAATCAGTAAGATGCGGGTGTGAGGGATAGGGCAGCGATAGACCGGAATGGCTCCCAAGGGCGCCTGATCCAGGGCCACCTGTCTTGGAGTGAGTGGGATGTCTGATAATGCGGGACAGGTGGGTGAGCCCGTAGAGGTGACCTCTGACCATATCCCCTTGGGTTTGGAGGCAGTGTGGGGTTGTGGAAAGAGCCTAGCCAGTCCCCCATCTGCTACCACTTGCTGTGTGATGTCAGCCAAGTCACAGTCCTCTTTGGCCCCAGTTTCTAAACTGAGTGAGACCGGTGGCTTTCCAAAGGGGCCCTGGAGCCCCGGACATTCTGTGGAGGGGCACAGGGGTGCCCTGTGGGTGCCACACAACAGGCACCCACACCTTTCTTCAATCAGAGCAGTCTGCCTTGAACCGTTCTATGTAAGATTTCATTTGCAGAAAGGGTTTTGTGGATTAAAGGAAATATTGAAAAGCAGTGGTAGGATGAGCTCTGAAGACCCTTCTAGTGCTATGATTTTCTACGATGGTTTAATAATAAGGTGGTTCCTGTCAGTGGGTAGAGCTTCCTGTGCCATATTTGAGGTGTGTGCGTGTGTGCAAGTGTGTCTGTGCTTTTTGGAACTGGAAGTCTATTTTTCTGCTGGCTCTTATTAACATTTCAGAGCTGCCTTGTCTTTGTTCTTATCTGATATTCTAGGGCTGATGGTTTTTAAATGTTGGTATTATGCTTACCAGTTTCATTTTCCACCTATATTAGGTTATTTTGGGGCGGGTGTCTCTGTAGATGAAGATTTTTAGGAATGATATGCTCAGTCATTAATAGCTTCCGTTGTTGCAATGTTTGGATGCCCACTTTAAATTTCTTCCTTCCGATCACCCCTGAAGAGCTGATAGGACTTGTTTAGCCCCACCTCTTTCCATGGGTAAACTGAGGCACTGAGCAGTGACTTGACCACCCACCGAAGCCACACACTTTAATGCTCTTCTGGTCCTATCGTTCCGGTCTCTCCTTTTATTGGTCTGTGATGAACCGCAAGTTCCAGCTCAACGTACCTCTGGCAAGTCCTTATAAAGTGAAGTATCTCTTTACGTTGGGAAGCGTCACCCCCTAATCGTGCACTGACGTTTTCGTGATGATTACACCGAGGGTCAGCCTGCAGAACACGGGTGCCCAGAACGGCCTCCACCTCCATTCGTTATTTCTTTATTGACCAGGGCGTGGGGCTGGTGATCGGGAAAGACGGGCTTTAGAAAGACGTTTATCTATATCTGCTTGATATTACAAGAAGTAGCTTATTTTGACTAATGCTTGATTTTTGTCTTTGTTGTCAAAGTAACTAGATATTGACTATAGAGAGTTTGGAAACTGCGTTAAAGATTAAACAGCTTATGCCCACCCTTCATCCTGCTGCCCATTGGTTGAAATCTAGCCGTATGAGTGGGTCATTGTAGTCTCTTTGCTACATGTGATGCGCTACTCATACTAATGACTAGTCATGTTAACAGACCATTTTTACTTGCTTACCATTCAGGCTCAAGCATTTGGTCCCATTGTTCCCAACTGAGTGCCAGCTTTCTGTCGGTCACCTGTCCAAGGGTGGAGTGAACTCAGGGAGAGACAGGGAGCCCCCACCAACGGAGTGTGCAAGCAGAGGCCGCCTGACTCCAAAGTAGGGACATCTAGAGGATTCTGTAGCTGAGGGAGGAGTTGGTCCATAGGTTGTGGGTTACTGTTAAGCTGCAGCTGAGGGAGGATCGGAGCAGGTCTTGGTCTGTGCTGGTGGCCATGGCGTCCCCCAGGACTCACGTAGCCTTTGTCACCATCCCCTTTTTAAGACACTCACACCGAGTGCCCATGACATGGAGGGAATTGCATGCGTTCCCCTGTTTCCTGGAGGCAGTGAGAGAATCAGATGGGGTCCTGGAGGTGTGGGCCAGAATGCATGAGAATTTCCCCAAAGGATTTATAGCTGTAAGTGAGGTGCATTGAACCCAGTTCTTTAGACCAGAAGAGCTCATTTCATGTCATTCTCATTCCCACAGAGGGGAGACCCCTGCGAGGACCCTGAGAGCCCCTGGAGCTGAAGGAACATCACATGGGCCTCTCCCACCTTCACAACACCCTGCCAGGGGCAGTGACCACCCTCTGACAGATGAAATGGCTGAGGCTGACAGGTCAAGGAACTAGCCCAGGGTCACCCATGTCTGGGTAGCTCCAAACTCTCTCACGTGGTCTCTGAGCTGGAGGACTGACCTGCAGGAATGAATCCTTTGCTCCCAATTCCCTGGAGATACCCACCCTGGGCAACTGCCTTATTTTCCCTTCAACCTTGCTCACGAGTATTGCTCAGATCAGTGACTCCAGACACCAGCCTCTCAGTTGTGGGCTAGTGCGGGGGCAGGGTCACAGGTGCATGTCTGGGCCTGTAGCGGCTTTGCTGGGCAGGGACACGAGGGAGAGACAGCTGCACCTGGACTGGAGTCACACCTGCTGTCCCAGAGACTCCACGGCTTGGCCTTTGGCGTGATAACTTTGGGGTACACAAGCGCGTAAGTTTTGGTGAGAGTGGTGTGGCTGCTCTGAAGTGTAGATATTAGCGTGGAGCTGATGGTATAAGACTCAGTGTCTAGCTCCTGGCTTCCTGCCCTGGCCACTGAATAGCTGGAACAGCTTCCATGAGGTGAGCTGTTCCTACAGCTAAGGGCTGAATCTCATTATCACCAGGGTCCTGATGGAACTTGCCGATGATGGGGAGGCCGCCAGCCTGGGCCACTTCTTCTTGGGCAGGTGCTGGAAGCGCCTCTTTTCCCTCTAAGGCACCTGGGGTGGGGAGAGCTCTCGCTGCGGACTCAGGAGGCTGGAGCTGACATTCCCGTGCGATGACTCTCCATCTCCGTGGCTTCGGGCAATTCGTTTCACCTCCTGCATGGCAGGTTCCTTGATCTGCAACGGGGCAAATACCCACCACATAGAACCGCCGTGAGAATTCCCCACGATAATGGTATGAAGTGCTTTGTAAACCCCAGAGCTTACCACACAAATGTGGTTAATATTATCCCTCCCAATCCTTTTTGCTTGTGCCAGAGGGAAAACACACACACACACACTCTCTCTCTCTCTCTCTCTCTCTCTCTCTCTCTCTCTTCCACCTTCATGCCTCCACCTTTCCTGCTTTCAGACCTTACCTCCTGACTCTTCTGCTGAATATTCTTCTTCCCCTAAGATGCTGCTTATTTGTCGATGCTGCTTCCTCTGTGAAGCCTGCCTGGCTTGGTGGCTGCACATGGAGCTACAGACTGAAGACACCAGGACCTCGGGCTCTTGGTCCTGCTTCTGCCCCTCTGTGGTCATGGGTGAGCCCTTCATTCACAGTCACTCCTTGCTGGTGGTTGAGCTCACCTGCCCTCTCACTCTCTCACTCACCCATTCCTTCGTTCCCTTGCCCCTCACTTAGCACCCCAGGCACTGAACATCTACAACCAGAGCTTCTCGCAGAAGCGGGAGGACACAGGAGCAGACAAGCCCAGACACCGCTGCCCCTTCGGGGAGGACTGACACAGCTCTAGGGGACACCGGAGCCTCAGAACTCACCCAGCTACCAGGGAAGTCCCGTCTCCTCTGTGGTGCATCTCTACCCCCGGGGCAGCCTTGAAATTTCCCCAGTTCCTGATTTGATCGTGGAATAATGACGCGCTGGGACACATTTGGCCACCAGGGCTGCGGGGGCAGAGGGTCTGAAGGACTGAAGGGTTAGATCTGCACAGTCACTCGGAGGGTGTGTGCCAGTGCGTGTTTACTATTCTTACTGCAAGTAACAAGTTCAATATTAATCTTCATTTCCAGGGAAATAATTAGTGTTAAGTGAACTGTGATTTCTATCTCTAGCTATTTCTCATGTGCTAATTTAAGCAGCAAGGAAAATGCTCTGTGTTGGCTGCAGCCATAGCTGCAAAGACATATTCCAACGTTGGAGGGGAAGGTGGGGGGGCGGAGCAGACCACCCATTCAACAGGGGATTGAATTCCGGCATGCCAAGAGGCTCCAGCTGTGGGGAAAATTGTCCTTCCTGTCACAGGCCCCTCTAAGTGGGACCAGCCCACCCATGCATTTGTGTGCTGGAGCTCAGGACAGAAAAAGAAACAGAAAACGGAAGTCGAGGAAAAGCCCAGCCATGGGCATGACCTCTCATCTCTGGAATCTGCCATCTTTTTCGCTCACATGCTTTTGCTCTGACTTTCCCTCCTGGCTCTGCAGCCCCATCCCACCCCCAACCTTGGAATTGGATTCTTGTCTCCTGCATCCCAGGCTGGAAGCCCGTCTGGGACCCATTCTCCTGCCAGATCTCGGCCCTCTTCTCTCCACCGGTCCTTTTTGATTGAGTGCATGGCATGGCCAACCAATGACACACCTTGGTGAGAAGCATGGCTTTTGCTGCTGGTCGTCCATGTGCTGAGGCCTTCACCTGTGTGGTGCCTTCTAATCCTCGCTGTCCCTGTTTGACAGATGAGGAAACTGAGGCTCTTTGCCCAGCAAGTGGCAGAACCTGTGTTGTCGCCTCGACCCGTCCTTTTGAACTGGATGAAGACAAAGGCAGTTTCTGGTGGGAACCCGACATGGGTGCCAAGGACTTTGGGGCAGGGGAAGGGGGGATGTTTCTCAACCTCGGCACTGAAGCTGGGAAATAAAGCAGAGCCAATTAGGAGGGACTCGTGTGTCCTTTTTATCCATTCAAAATGTGCCTCCATCTCTGGCTGGGTGGACAAGGAATTCCACTTTAAGTCTCAACTTTTCTGCCTGTAAATCGACAATAATATCCACTCCTTTCACTGGGTGTGTGTGAGTGTGAAGAGATGTGTGTGAGAGTGTGAATGAATGGGTGTGGACGTGTGCGTGCGTGCTGTTTCTGGAGGAAACACGACCCGCCTGTGTCTGATCACATGATCCAACCATCACGATGCTGCCTGCTGGGAGCCCGGTGGTGACCTGGGGGCTCCCTGACACTATCCGACCTTCTCTGCCCTCACAGAGCTACTCACTCTGGCTGGAACCTGGCCCAGCAGGTGCCCTGGAGCTGCATTTCCACCTCAGGGTCCGTGAGACTCTGCTGGCTTGGGCTGCATCCCTACAACTTGGGACCTTGGGATTTGATGCCATGTGGACGTCTAGGTTCTCGAGGCTCAGCCTGGGGATTTCTAGACGCTTCTGCACTGACCCAGACCCGAGGAGGATGGTAAAGGTTGGGGAACCAGGTGAAGACTCTGGGCCACCTTGGTTTACCACTGGCCCGGGAGAAAGGGGTGCCCCCAGTTCCCTGGTCAGTGCAGTCCCCAGGGAGGGAGGCGTCTTCCAGGGCAGAGGGACTCATAGGATTTCTCTGCTCTTACACCTGTAGCCTGGGCTGGGTCCCATCGACACTCAAGGGCACACTAACGCGTGCTCCACAAAATAGGGCTGAGACTCAGAGTGTGGGCAGAGGCACTTCTGTGTTGGCTGCTAAAATATAAAAATACTTCTCAGAACAATTAGTTGGTACGCAGCTCCCTGTGGTCCCTGGGTGCTACCCTGTCCACCTCAGCCCTTTCCCTGGGACCCACTGTCCAGCTGTGGGAGGGTCAGTGTCCGGACCTGCAGTGCGGCTCTGGGTCCCTGCTTCGCCTGTGGTCCCCGTCTGTTCGGATTAGCTGGGCGTCTGCCTTCCCTGCGCTGAGTGTGTCGGACATTATCCCTGACTGTCAGCACAGTCTCACGGAGTCACAGTCAAGTACCGCGTGTTAGACAGATGGGTGTGGAGCCAAGAGAACAACAGCTCTTTGTCCCACAAAGCTTTCCTGGGGTCCATCAGTCTCTTGGGCCTCAGTTTGCAAACGTGCACAATGGGAATAATAATAATAATAATAATAATAATAATAATAATAATAGTAATACCACTGATGGAACCAGATTGGCTCACCCTGTAGAGGTTTCTGGCCAGTGGTTGCTAATCGACTTAATAGCCTCTCAGGTCCTGCCCTGTCTCAGAGCCTTGGGATGGGCTGGGTGCTGCCAGAGGTCTTCTTTTCTTACGTGCTTACGTGCTTACGTGCTTATGTCGGCCTGGCTGGAGCAGGTCTCTGGTGAAATGGGTCTTTCCTCGTGAACACCCAACAGGGCTTCTCTCTGGGGCCGCCCGTCCCCTACCCCAGCAGCCTTCAGTCTCTCACTGAGGTCCAGTTTCCCCGCTCACATGTTCCCCATTTGCTGTGATTGACATTCTTCAGGACTGCCTGCATGATAGAACTTTCCAGGCTCAGGCTGTCAGCCCTGCCCAGTGCTGGGCTCTCCAAGACCCCCAGACCCCATGAGTTCTTTCAGAGTCGCTTCGCCTGACAACACAAGAGGAGAGTGACTCCTGCAGATGCCTCCTCAGACATGAAGCCCCTGAGTCTCTCCTTACAGCCAGCTCCATTCCCTCCTTTAGTCCTGTCCGCCCAGCACACAACCTCAAATCCAGTCTCCTTGTCGCACGCGGCCTGTCCGCGTATCTGTCTGTGGCCTTAGACTCTGACTCTGCGTCTTCTAAGATGCCCGCTCTCCCTCTCCCTCAGTTCTTTGCTTGAACAGCGGACTTAACTCTCTGGGAACTCAAGCAGTAGAGCTTCCGATCACAAGTGCATAGAAGCTACAGGGACTCAGACTTTTGGTCAACTGGAAGAAGGGTTTGCAGCCATAGTTGAGACTGTCCCAAGCTGGAGTGGGCAGCCCACCTGGTGTTTGGCTCCTGGTTCCCAGCTCCTGGGAGGTGGAGGGCAAGAGCCCTGAGTCCAGAGGCTGACAGTGGCAGCCTCCCTGCGAGCAGGTGCAGGAGCAGAAAGGAGGACTTCCATCAGAGGTAACCTGTGGGTGTGGGCTAAGTACAGGGCTGGAGGGAGGAACAGGGATCCTGTTGGAGACCGATCCTTGGACAAGATTCCCCTGGCTTATCAGCCTCCGTTACTTTTGGTATTTTCTGAAATCACTGACTGATAAAATAAACTGGATCTACGCGTGAGTCTTGGGCTCCACGGAGGTCTGTGTTTGGCTGAAGGATTTCCAGGTCCTACCCTTTCACCCGTGTGAGTGCTACCTCCATGGCAAAGTGTACTCTGCGTGTGTGATCAGGTTAAGGGATGAGGGGATGGTACCGGATTTTCTGTGTGTCCTACCTGTAACCACGGGTGCTTTTGGAGAGGGCGGCGGGGAGGTTGGGCTGTGGAAGACGAGGGAGAGGCGATGGCTGAAATGCAAGGTCGTATTGCTGCGTGGGTGGGGTCACGAGCTGAGAAATGAAGGTGGCCTTCAATCTGTTGCAACAGCCATCGGAAACTAATGCAAGGCTCTTAGCTGGTGGCTGCAGCCCGGGAGGTGAAGGGCATGTTCCTCCTGGCGGCACATGGTAGCCTGTGTGGTGGTTTCTTGTTGAGTGATGACTGATCTCCTTCACTGGAGTAAGGAATACATGTATGGAGCCATAGACCTGGGCTTGGGGCAGACTTGGAATTCTGGTTCTGCCCTAATCTGCCTTGAGCCCTTAGCCAAGCTTCTTCCCTACTTCCCAGTCTTCCTTGTCAAGTGAGGGACCCACCATGTGAGACCTGGTAACCATCCCAGTTCAGTGTGCTGAAGTCACCAAAACAGGGGTGAAAACAGCAGCAGCCCCCAGCCACCCAGTACCTCCCATGTGCCCCGCACTGTGCAACCTGAACGTTACGCATTCATTGACACGTTGACTCACAGGAGCGATTTGTATTACGGCTTCGTCTGTGCCAGGCAGGATGTGGGGCCCCGGGGGTACAGCCTTGAGCAGGGCTGATTTCTTCCCAGTTGTCCTGCAGCTGGTCAGCATCACCTCAACCCTCACAACCACCTTTCTAGGTCAGAAAGGACGTTTTTAGTTCCTTTTGCTTTTGGAGAAAGTGAGTTTTGTTCATTTTGTTTGTGGAGAAAGTGAGCCTGTTTAGAAGGTATCTAATTGATGACGTTTTGAAGCGTTGCAATTGACATTTTCATCCAGTTCTGTTTGAGGGCGAAGACTGCCCTTCCTCTGATTGCCACAGAGGCTCAATCCACTCAGCAGAGACTCGTGGTCCAAAAAAGAAAGATTTTTAATTTTTGTATCCTTTAAAAGTTATTTTAATACTTAGACTAATTGAAAATGGAGACTCGAAGACCCTTGAAGAACTTGGGAGTTTGTACACCATATTCATAGCAGCATTATTCACAACAGCCAGAGGCGGAAGCCACCCAGGTGTCCAGGAGGGAGGGAAAAGCAAGACGTGCTCCACCCACACGATGGAATAGTATTTAACCGTGAAAAGGAAGGGCATTTTGACATGTGCAGCAGCAAGGTGAACCCGAGGACGTGATGCTCAGTGAGATAAGCCAGACATCAAAGGACGGGTTTTGTGTGATCCTGTTTAGAAGAGGTCTCAGAGTACTCAAATCTGTGGAGACAGAAAGTAGAACAGGGGTTGCCAGGGGCTGCGGGGAGGGGGATGGGGAGTGAGTATTTCATGGGGATAGAGTTTCAGTTTTGCAAGATGAAGGCAGTTCTGTGGATGGACGGTGGTGACGGCTGCATGACAACATGAATGCACTTAATGCCACCGAACTGTGCACTTAAAATGGTTAAGATGGTAAGTTTTATGTTTTGTGTATTTTACCACATTGAAGAAAATTTAAAATGAGAACTATCTCTTCAAAGGAGTGTCCAGGGCACACTTTGATGTCACCCTGACATCGAATGGGTAAGCTCTTAGAGTCAACTGCAGAACATTCATCACAAAGAAGCAGGTTTGCTCCTCCAAGCATCCTTGGAGAAATGGACCACCTGACAGATGATTAAAATAATACAAAATAAACAAAAACCTAGGTGACATTGATACTTAACATTTGCAGGTTTCTGATTCACTTACTGAAAAAAGAAATAATTTAATAGTTTGTTAGAGAAACTGTGCCACGTTGCACTAGGGAAGTCAGGTGCTGGGTGGGAGGTTGAGACATGGCAGCTTCCCGACCATCCACAGCCAGCTGGTCAGGTGGACGTTATCGTGACCCTCACTTGTAGCTACGAGCCTGGGGGCTGGAGAGGACAAACAACACGCCCTGAGGCTTGGAGTTGCCTTTGTCTTTCCACTTGGCTCTCGTTCCCTCTCTTCACACTTGAGCCACATGAGTGAGTGTGTGTCCACGCATGTCAGTGGATGGCTGTGTGCCTGTGTGAAGTCGGGATTTCCCGCCAGGAAACACTGCCTCCTTAGAGGGTGATCATGGGCCAAAATCCCTCTTAGAAATTGAAAGTGCCACGGGGAGCATTCCCACCTACACACTTTTCCCCCTCTCCTCTGCGAGGGGTAGTGGGGAGGCCGGGAGGCAGGATCTGTGCTCCTGGCCAGGTTTACCTGGTCGCCCAGGACAACAGACTTGCAGGCAGCCAAAGAGATCGTCAAGCAGCAGAGCGTGACAGTCAACATCAAAGTGGGAATGCCACTCCTTGATCCGGACTTGGCCGTACCTGCCAGGGCAGAGCCTCGGATATGACCACCCCGGGAATTCAAAGGCGTTCTTAGAGTTAGCGGACACACGCATGCGGGCGCACTCACACACACACACACTCACACACACAGGCACGCACGCACACGGCCCAAGTACAAGCCCCTCCTCCTCCTACTTTCAAACGAAAATAAAAGTCTAGACATCTTTTCTTCACAATTCTTCACTGACCTAATTATTCAGATCTGTGCTTTCTTTTGGTCTTTTCAAAGAACAAGACGAATGGTTAATTTCACTTAATGGAATAATTGAATGTCATAATTGTTTTTTACATTTCCACACGAACGTTTGCGTTAAGCTGCACACACTCTCTCTCTCCCCGTCTAGAGCCCTTAATAACCAGGCTGCTCAAAGGGGCCTTTCTGTTCCATCTTTTTGTTTCCTCGCTGGACTGTCTGGGCTGGCTTCTGGCAGCCGGCGTGCTCTGGGAGGGTGCTTGGGGGGGTGGCAGTTAATGACTGTTTTGGTCCTGGGTGTTCTGATCTCTCTCTAATTCACTATTTGTCAGGCATGAGAGGCACCCTGAACGGGCTAGTGAACAATGCGTTTTTATTCTTGCTTGTCTTTATCTTCTGAATTGTGGTACCGAGCACAGGATCTGGAACCAAGGAGACAGGGAAAGTGTTTGTTCAATGCATGCGTGCTGCACTAATGAATATGTGAATGAATGAATGAATGAATGAGTGAATGAATGAAGGAGGCAGTCCTCATTCTTCCGGCAGAGGATTCCTAATGGCAGAACAGAGATTCTCTCTCCAGACTGTCCAGTAAACAGATTCTTTCTCCATGAAAAATTGAGATTAACCCCAGCTCTGTGGATACCATCCATTTCTACTTTATTGCTCCTTCTCTCTCCAAGACTCCCACCCTCGTCACTAAGCTCTCCCAACCCTTCTCTCAATCACCCCTTCCCACTAGTGTCCCGAGAAGTCCCCCATCTTCTACCCAGCATGGTTTTTAAAATTCCTCTTCTTTCCCATGCCCCTCACTCGGCAGCTCACTTAGGGTCCCCTGCTAACTTGGGCGTCCCAATGGCTGGACCCACAGATTTGCAGCACTCTTGGAAAAGGCATGTGTGTCTAATTGCACGGAGACACTGGCCCATTCATGGCCTGGCGTTCACTTGCACAGATGGTAGGAAAGGTTTGGGAGATTTAATCCTAGAAGATCATTGAACACATTGCCTACATCTGAAGCTGGGTCAGATATGGGCCCCACAGAAAGGAAGATGGTTCTTTTCTTTTCTCTTCTCTTTCTTTTCTTTTCATTCCTTCCTCTGGAGCAGAGGAGAGGCCACTCCCCCTCCTTGACTTCCCAGTGATCCTGGGCTCTGCATGGGACATTCTGCTCAAATTTTACCACTGGGAGGACCAAGGGACATCAGAAGTCCTTCACATTTCTCCACATTTTGTCTGTTTTGGAATTTGTTATGGGAACTGGGTGAAGACGTTTATGAAAATGAGCTTTGCAAATGAGAACGTGCTCATTCAATAAACAATTTAGGAATGTGTAGTGTGTGCTAGAATTGTACTGGTGCTCGGAGAAGCAGCCCTTAGCAAAACACAATCCCTGTCATTAGGTCCCCTGCCAGTCTTCATAGGAATCAGAAAAGGGGTCTCCTTCTAGGCAGATGGGACCTTGTGTGAGAACACACAGCTTGATAAGAGCATGGACTAGATTTCCTTTCTTCCTTGGCCCCTCATCCAGATGCCCTTGTGCAGCCAACAACCTGCACACCCATGGGGCGGTCCTGCCCGCTGTTGATTCGAGAAGCACCTAGGATGTTGTGAGACACACTGACGGACTTGGCTGTGTTGGTGTTGCTGCCACTAATTATATGACCTGGTATAAGACACTTGACATCTCTACACCCCACTTTCTTTATCTGTAAAATTGGACTGATGAGACTGTCTCAGGTTGTTTCTGGGGATCAGATGCGAGGGTACCGACGAAGGTGCTTTGATAACTATGGAATGATACGTAAATAAGGTTCTCAATCCCATTGTTGCTATCACCTGTGTTATTAGGTAGATCATGCTATTAACAAATGTGCTATCTGGTCCAGCTAGAATCTAATTGTCACTCAGACAGCTTTGCTCGATGGCCTTCATTACACTGGGATTTGTTGTGACCTCTAAGCCTGCTGTCTGAGCTTCATTTCGCATCCCTTCCTGCTTTCTCTCTCTATATGCGTTGACATGAGGCGCACCATTTACTGCTGAGCACACTTGGAAGCCGTGAAACAGCGATGACGTGAGTTTGCACCCTGTTATAGGCATCACGCATACTCTGTGTAGTTCCAGACTATATCTAAAGGACACAGGCATGAATGACCTGCAGACCTTGTCATCATGGAGAGTACAATGCAGTGAGGGGGACCTACATGGACACAGGAAAATTTACCACCATGCGGAAAGTCGGAGTGTTGTGAGAACGGAGAAATTCAAGGGAGTGAGGAGATTACTTTTGCAGAAGGAATGAGCAAGACTGAATGAGTAGGATGTTGTGTGATCTGGGTGTTCAAGGGCTGTTGGCCTTAGGGTATTTGGAGATAGAAGAAAGGAGAAGACCAATTTACTGAAGTGTGGGGTTCAGAAAGGGAGGAAACTTCTGAATACATACAATGGGAGAAAGATGGACCCCTGAATCTTCCTCTGTAACATCTAATAAAATAGATAAAAATTAATAAAAATTAATAAAGAATAAGCAATTGCAACAAAGTAATGAATAGAGCACAATCTCATGCTATTCATATGCAGCATGGGAGCCAAAGAAAGACACATGAGATTCTGAAATGATGTCTGTATATTATCCCAACCTCCCAAGATAACTGGCATGAAAAAGCGAGCTGACCACGTTCTCAAATACTGTTTGTTCATAGCCCCCTTCCCTAACCTCAGAATAGAAAGACTGAGGTAATGAACTTCCCTTGACTTTCCCCTTTTCCTTGGGAAAAGTGAAGGAAAATTCCTTGAGCTGTTGTTACACACAGCTGGCTTATAGTAGTCAAGGTAGATAGGGGATAGACTTGGAGCTGAATTTCTGGAATTATGAAACATGTCCCCACCTGATGTGGCTGGCCTTGTCCTCAGGATGGAAGGCCACTCCTGCTGGGCAGAGTGACCTGTAGTACAGGACATTTGCCAGGATTGCTGAGGAGGGAGGTGATCCCAATTTTCATGGCATATTCTGTGTTAGAGAGAATAGAAGGTGTGGACAGAAATGCCCTTGTTTAGGGTAAGTTAGATGAAAAACGAGTTTTGTTATTATGCAAATATACTCCATCAAAAGCTAAGTAGTGACCAGAGGGGAGAGGGGAGGGAATTTCAGGGGAAGAGGGTGAAGGGTTTGTAGGAACAATTATAAAGGACACATGGACAATAATGAGGGGGGAGGTGGAAATGAGAGGCAGGTGGGGAGGGCTGGGGGTTAGGCTGGGGTGGGGGGAAAAGGCAGAGAACTGTACTTGAGCAACAGTAAAATTAGAAGGAAGAAAAATAAATAAAAAATAAAATAAAAACATTAAAGAACATTATGTATAAAACATAGATGAAGAACCTGGTCTTGAAGTAGATATAATCCCAGGAACTAAAGAAAATCCCCCAAACCTGCTTTGTGCTCTCGATGAATGTAACACGACCATGAGTTCAGTAAAACAGGAACTTGGAGGTGAGTCAATAAAATCACACGATGAGAAGAAAGTGAGATTATAGGGTTAAGAAATCGACTTGAGCACTGAAATAATGACATACCTGAATCAATCAATAAATTGTGAAAGACGAGAAAGGAATAATGTGGTTGAAATGCTAAATCGCTGATGCTAAGAAAGTGCTGGAGATAGTCTAAATGAATGCAGAGGAGAAAGGTAAGGGGATTAAGTTACTTAGGGGAAAGGTTGTAGTGTGTAGACTAAGTTAATGCACTGTGAGAGTAATCTGTGGCCACACAATAGGGAAACCAGCACATGAGACAAGTGTTCACTCATGCAAATGAAGAAAAATTTGTTTGAAAAGGAAGAAACTGATTCATATAAAAAGCCATATTGTGTTTTATAAAGAGCTGATAAAGAACATTTGACAGCAACACATTTCCTGGGTAAGTTACTGACCTTCCAAGGTAAGTAGAATTTGCTCCGACACCTGAGCAGAAAACACAAGGTTCTTATAAGGAAGAAAAATCAAGCTTTGGACATGCCCTCCAGTGGCGTGGTCCACCCAAAGGCAGGGAGCAGTGGCTGCAGAGCTCTAAATGATGTACGTATGAATCAGAAATCCAGGTAAGCTGTGTTTCAGGTATAAGTGCAACAGTCACATAATCTGAAACGTGAAA
The DNA here is from genome assembly GCF_022682495.2 of Desmodus rotundus. Taxonomy (NCBI): domain Eukaryota; kingdom Metazoa; phylum Chordata; class Mammalia; order Chiroptera; family Phyllostomidae; genus Desmodus; species Desmodus rotundus. The sequence continues at coordinate 133,314,122 of NC_071393.1, read as the reverse complement.
GAAGTTAGGCAATGAAGCCTTGGGAAACTTGGGGAGAACATGGTGCCCGATGTCAAAACACAGCAGACCAAAGGCTGTGTGGAGAGGTCGTAGGGGCACCTGTGCAGACTTCAGTGCCCACAGACAGGGGGTGGCATGCCGAGTTCAGGGAAGAAAGGTGACTTCCATTTCTAGATTTCAGCACTGGACTGAGCACTTGAGGGGGGTGGTTGAACCTAGTTTTCCTCAAGTACACAAGCAGACAAAAACATGAACTATTGGTCAAATAGTAAAATCTCAGGGAACAGAGCATGTAAGTGTCATTCTTGAAAAAAATTGTGAGTGACTTCAGCTAATCAGGCAGTGGATCAGATGAGCTCAACAATGGAGAAGCCACTGAGAAGGGCTGATGGTGAGCACTGAAGCTTCTACGGAGACGCTGAATTAATGGTAAAAACTCATAGGGCTTCTGGTTCAGAATGGAATCTAACTTCTGCAAACTCTATTGATATAAAAATAATATATAGATATAGCATAGCCTGTCCAGAAAGTAGCTAGCCATGTACTATGAAAAATAGAGACATTTATTAAGAAGATACAACATAACAAGAAATATTGTACATAGGACAAAGACACCTCAGTCCCCTTCAAAGTAGGCACCTTGGGACCTTATACAGTTCTCCCAATCACCATCAGCTGCCCCATTGTATTTTCCTGAATCTCATCGATGGCTGAAATCCCTTCCTTTGCAAAGGTGGTTTCAGTTTTGGGGAAAGCCAGAAGTCACAGGGCACCAAATATGGGCTGTAGGAGGGCTGAGTCACCTGGATGATTTGATGTTTCGCCAAAAAACTCTGCACAAGATGGGATGTTTGAGCAGGCATGTTGTCGTGATGAAGCTGCCCGTCACCAGTTGCCCAGAGCTGTGGACCTCTGAATCATCTGAATACTTTCTGTGGAGGAACGTTCAAGCTAAAGCAAAATTGGATGCAGATTCGTTGCTCTACTCGCTCAGACATTTTGAGTGTGACAGATACACGCTCGCTCAGTGGCAACTACCACCCCCACGGACTAGTACAGTGAAGGCGTCATTGTTCCTGGATGCACATTCCAGTCCACTGTCCTTGGCTGCCAGGTTACATTGATGTCACGCAAACCGTTTTCATTATATTAACAATGGCTGGGCGGTTTCCAGACAGACCTCTTATATAATGTAATATGTAATATAATTATAGTTAATATAAGGAGTCAGCAAACCTTTTCAGTAATGAGCCAGAGTAAATATTTTAGGTTTTGCAGTCCACATACAGTGGCTACTCCATAGTCTTCTTATTTGTTTGTTGGTTTATTTAATACCCTTTGAGAACGTAAAGACACTGGTACTTCCTGTGCTGCGTTAAAACGGCCTGGGGGCTGATTGCAGCCCTCGGACTGCAGTTTGCTGACCCTTGAACCAGAACATTTGCCTTTTATTGACCACTCAATCTATGGGTGAACACAGCCTGTCGGGCCCAGTGGTCCCATTTTCTCCTGCTGAGTACTGGTAAAAGCTGACCAGGTGACCTGGGACAGAGGCAAAGAGAAAAATCCAAGCCTGATGTACAGCTTCAGTCGGGGCTCCAACCTCCGTGCCCTCCTGCACATAAAGTTTCAAGTTGGGCTGGCCAGGGTGACTGCCCCCGTCACACGTGCGTGGCTACTGAGTGTGAGAAATGCGGCTCGTTCAAACTGATTGTGCTTCCACACACACGCCGCCCCCCCCCCCACCTCTCCCAAGGGCATCAGCAGGAGGGATGTCGGCGGCAGGGAATGCAGCGTCAGACACCTGATAACCCATACTCCCGATATGATAAAATACTCCCGAACTGTGCAGATTTAGCACAAGTAATGTCTCATTAATGACGGAGGGTTTTTTTATATTGATCATATGTTGAAATGATAACATTTTGGATATATTGGTTTGAATAAATTATATTATTTATAGAAATATTTCTTTATATTATTTTAATAATAAATATTAAATATATTTCAATGATATTATTTAATTACACATTAAATATATTTAATAATGCAGTATTTAATTATATATTATTAAAGTTAATCGCACCTGCTTCCTTTCATTTTTTAAAAAATGTGGTACTAGAAAATTAAAGAGTTGTATAAGTGTCTTCTACCTGCATTGGACAGTGGGATTTGAAGCACCTGACAGGAAGATGCAGTAACTTTTTATAAAGATGGTTCCCGGAGCGGGAGCTCTGGGAGATGGTGCAGAGCTCACCTCAGAGGCACCTCACCTGCGGAGGGAAGGAAGCAGGAGGTGACTCCACCATCTGTCAGTGGTGGAGAGTGGTTGGGGGCGGTGGTAATTTCTCAGCACTCCCTGTTTCTCCTTCCCTTGAAAGACACGCAGCTGCTGGCTGTTGGAAGTGGGGCTGGGGTGCACTGCGGGGACACAGGCTATTACAGGGGACCTATCGTCTCTGCTACACCAGCCCACCCCCCACCTTCATGTCCTTGTTAGTGTAGCCTGGTTTGGTTTGCAACACCCGTGTGCCAAGGCGATGGAGCATATTGGCTTGAGCAAACTCCCCTCACCCTGTTCCATTATTTTCTGGCTTCCCCTGAAGATAAGGAGTGGTCCGACCCAGGTTTGGTTACAGAGACTGAAAGGCCAGCTCTGGAGGCTTCTGGGAAAGCTTTCACCGTTATGGTAAGAGGGACTGACCCTCTGCCACGGTGCTGCTTTCTCCAGGACGGGGTGTAAACAGGGTGTGTGGAGTCCCGGCACAGCTGCCTCGCTGGCACCTTGAGTGAAGAGTTTCCAGAACCACCATGACGTCACGCCAGCCATGCCCCGCACACTCAGCTCATGTGGGCAAGATGGGTTATCAGGTGTCTGACGCTGCATTCCCTGCTGCTGACATCCCTCCTACTAATGCCCTTGGGAGAGGTGGGAGAGAGGGGGGGTGCATGTGTGTGGAAGGCCAGGTACCTCAGGATGTGCCACTGCTGCGGAGCCCCCACGTCGTGGAGATGAGCTGGATTCCGTTGGTGCTATAACAAGCCACTACAACCTGAGTGGCTCAGAACAACACCCACGGGTGCTCTCACAGTTCTGGGGGCAGGAGTCTAACACCCCAGCGTTGACGTCAGGGGGAGCCCACGTCCTTGTCCTCTCCTGCTTCCAAAGGCCCCTGCATTCCTCAGCCACCACCAGCTCCCGTCAGTCCGACCTCTCACTGCCATTGTCACGCCTCCCATTGTCTGACTGGGACTCCTCCTGTATGCCTCCTATGGGGACACTTGTGATGACAGCAGTTCCACCCAAAGCATCCGGCATCCTCTCCCCATGTTAAGACTGTGAACTTGATCCTGTCTGCAAGGTCCCTTTTGCCGCATGAGGGAACTCGCTCAGTTTCCGGGGGTTAGGACACGGAGCTTTGGGCGGGGCACTGTCCGGCCCGCCACAGGACATTATTGCCAGTGGATTATTGTAAAAAGTGGGGAGCAGCTGACTTCATGCATGGATGTTGGGGTGGCGGAGGGGGCGAAGGTCAGGTATTTCATCTGGCTGTGTGAGCCCAAAGGCAGAGGGGGGCAGGAAGTGAGACGCAGAAACAGGAAGGGGTTGTGAGTCCAGGGTTTGGAGCCTGAACTGTGGTTTGGGTCAAGTTGGGTCAAGTTTAACCAGCAGGTCTTTAAGTGACTGTGGAGGGGTGGGGCACAGTGCACACCTGGGTTACAATGGATGGAGACGTGAATGAGGATGGAAATTCGCAGTTTCTCCAGACTCATCCCTCCTTCCTGCTGAGAGGGAAACCGAGTTGGTTCCCTTCCTGCGCCTCTCCCAGCTCTGGGTGACAGGAGGTGAGGGGCTCAGGAGCTAGGGGAGCTTCTCTTTCTGTTCTGAGGAGTTCAGACTAGCACGCTAAGCCCGGGCTTGGGGCTGGGAGGAGGGGGGAGAGGGAGGGGCTGGGCAGGGCGACTTTCACTTCCAGGGCGGCAGCCTCCAGAGATGGAGGAGGCCAGAGAGCGAGAGGCCTGGGAGTGTGGGCCTGGCACGAAGCCGGCTTGCTCTGATGCAAGCGGGCTGCCAGGAATGTCACTCCACGGGTTCGAGCTGCTCCCCAGAGCCCTGCCCTGGGCCATGTGCAAGGGCATCAGAGAGGGGAAATCATTCCATCAAGCCAGGAAGCCACCTCCACTGTTCCAGCACCGCCTCCAACTCCTATCCCGCCTCTCCCCTTCTCAGGTCCGCTTGGATAACCGGCTCCCTTACTTTTAGGCCTTGAAGTATTTTTGTCTGGTTTCCAGAAAGGGGTGGGCATTCTGCCCAGGGAAAGGGATTCAAGTGAATTGCGGGCCCGGCTGGATTACCGCGCGGAATTGCTTTCACGGCCTTCCCTTTAGGAGGCGCAGATATCAGCGTCACCTGCCAGGCTCCTGCTGGCAGGTCGGAGGGGAAGGAGGACTCCAGGCTCTGTCTGGCCCACCCCAAGCCGGTGCTCTTCTCAGCTGGCAGTTGTCCCCTTCCACCTCTCCACCCGTCAGTGGACGCAGACTGGTGGAACAGGCCTATTTTCCCCACCGCTAAATCATGGAGATCCACGGGCCTGGCGTAGAATAGAGAGGGGGTTGTGGGCACAGAGCTATGCCAAGGCATTTTAAGTCGGACTCTGGGATAAACAGAGATTCAGTATTTCTGGATAATTCCCAGTGAGCACCCTTCCTCTTTAATTATCCTGTGGTCACCCTTTCAAAGGTGATTAAAGCTATTCTTCAGGAGATGTGGTTATAGATCGAGGGGGAACCTGGTCTTTCTTGTGGTTTTTATCACAGCAATTAAATCTGGCCGGCTCGCCGATGCTGTGTGGCAGGAGGGGTTTTACCAAGCAAAATGATTTTCCCCTTCGGGCAATGTTAAATTTAGGCAAAACATAATTAATTATATCAGACAGGTATCTATTACATATTGTGCACGCATTAAAGACTCATGGGCTTGTTTCACCCCCAAAGAGCCCCTCACTCCCTCTCGCCTGTCTGGGCTGGAGGCTGCAGCCCCTCGCTGGGACCTTGGGCTTGTCCTCACCCGCTGTCCCTGCCCGGCTTCTGCCCGGCTCCTGCCCACCCATCCCTCTCATGCCTCCCCTCCCCCATTCAACACCCACAGCTGTCTTCGGAAGTAAAAATGAAAGGACCAGTATTTACCAGAACTTTCTCTAATGCTCGCAAACATACTATTTAGGGGCTTGTGATGAGGAAGACAAGGACTCTGAAAAAGTGGAGCAAAGGCCGTTTGCATTGCCTAGGCCTCCCACCCCCGCCCCCACCCGGCCTCTCTGTGGGCCCCTCTTGCCAGCTGTATAATGAGATAATGAGAGGCTTGAACCAGATACCTTCGGAATCCTGTTCAGCTTCAAGTTAGGAATGTCAACCATGGCTCAGTGGGATGAGAGTCCCAATTCTTCGGTAAAAGACATAATTAATATTTTTTTCTCAGGTGCTGTTTTGTGTTCCTGATGTTGAAAGGGCCTTGAGATTCATATATGATTATACACTTTCCTCTTTGCTGGAAGCTTCATTAGCCTGCAGGTAGGTTTGGGAAGAAGGAGTCACAGGCGTTATTGCTAAGCTGTCCTCGTTTGTGGTGACGGGGAGGCGAGGGGAGGGGGAGGGGCTGGCCCTGAGCAGATGCACAGAAAGTGCTGGAAAACAGAAAGGTGACTTTTCAAAGATGTCAACGACACAGTCTTGTTCCTGAATGGCCATTAAACGGCAGGCCTATTCATCATTCTCGCAGGGGTCCAGGTACCCTTTCATAGAGTATGCACATGTGACTTGCCCGTGGAGTGGGTGTGTGACCCTGCAGCTTTCGGTGAGAGTCAGAGAGCTCCAATTGCTGTGTCCGACCCCGGCTCCTTCTCCCAACATCTTTCTGTCTTCATTCCTTTTCCTGATAAACTGGGGTAAGCTTACCTGCCAGCTATCTCACGAGGGTGTTGTGAGGATTAATGAGATAATATTTTTTAAGTACTCAGAGATCTCCTGATGAAAGAGGCTATAAAAGTACAAAGTGTCACTATTACTATAATTAATGGCATTTCTGAGAGCTTTCAAAGTGTACGTTGGGTGAGACAGAAGACAGAGGAGATCCCTGCTCCAGGAGTCAGCTTTCTGTTGGGGAAAAACAAGGTAGGAGACTGTGTGGCCAAGATGCCACCAGGAGCGGGCTCACTCAGCAGAGGGAGGGCATGGGAAACCGGGGCACTGGCCCAGAGATCGCCCATGCGACAGACGCACGTGACAGATTCAGGGAGGTCAGCCACCACAGCTGCCCTTCCGGGGCAGGTAGAGGTCAGCTCATGAGCAGATCTCAATTTGGGCATCAAAGTGAAGCTCACCGGCTGTTTTGTTTTGTTTTTCCTGTCGGGACACATACTGCAGGGCCTGCCAGAGACCTCATCTCACCCCTTCACCCCACAAACAGTGCCTGAACCCCCACCGGAGGCCAGGCTGCTGGCTGGGTGGCTGGCCAGGCCCCTGGGTTCAGACAAGAAAAGGCACAGTCTTTGTGAAGAGCGCGGAAGCTGGCAGGGGGAAGGAGGGCCCACACAGGCCTTCAGCGCAGGAAATGGCAGTCATGCAAAACCTGAGGGAAAGCAGAGGGCACGATGGGAGAGCAGAAGCGGGTAATTTCCCTGGACTGCAGGAGTCAGGGAAGGCGTCCTAAAAGAAAAGAACCCTCAGTTAACTCCTGCAGGTCCAAAAGGCTAACTAGCGGTTGAGGGAAAGAGAAAGGAAGAGTGTGAATGTGACTGAGAGGTGGAAGGGCTAACCCAAGCAGAGGGAACAGCATGTGCGAGGCCAGAAGAGGCAAGAGGCAGGCCAGGAAAGGAGATGATGAGGTTAGAAAGCTGGACAAGGCTTACGTGGTGGGAAGAGGGTCCGAGCTGTGTCAGTGGTCATAGGGAAGGGTGAGTGGGGACATCGAGGAAGTAGCCCCTGCAGGACCCGTTGAGGGGGACGTAGGAGAGAAGGGTCCCACTGTAGTGTCTACGCAGTTTGTTCACACGCCTGAGTGGAGAACTGGACTGTGGGGCCTTTGAGGGAAGCCACCAACTGTGTGTGATCTATCTTCGGGAAATGAATGTCCATACTAGTGCCAGACACGTGACCTGCTGCATAGTTTATGGGGTCCGGCACATGATGGAAACACAAGCCCCTGTTAAACAGGAAGAGTTTCAAGATGGCGACGGTAGACTATGAAGCCAAGCGTGGGGGTCTTCTAGGCACAGGGCTCTGTTCAACTGCCCACGTCACAGCCCCAGGAAGCCAGCCCTGACCAGCTGCACTGGAGGGACTCGACCTCTTGAGCAGCAGGGCTGTGACGCATGGGGCGGACACGTCAGGCAGCCTGTTCCGACAGGCTCGCACACTGAAGTGCTGCCCAGGTGGCCCTGAGGCCTCTCCCCTTTGCACACGGACACTGTCCTGGTGGCCAGGAAGGCAATGTGCACTGATGTGGAAACACAGGAGAAAGAAGCAGCAGCTCTTCAATGTATGTTGGACAGGAAACACAAAAATATTCTGTTTCTCGGGGGAGGAGCTCTGTGAGTCAGCTCTTGCCTTGGCACCTGAGTGGTTTTTTCTTGCCAGATGACTCAGTTTGAGTGGAAACACTAATTTATTTGCGTTCGTGTGTCAGTGGTGCCAACACACTGCACCAGCATGAACTTAGGAGATGTTGGTGTCTCTAGGAGATGTGTGCCTAAGTCTCACACGTGCGTTCATTCACAAATTTCTCTCCAGCGCTGACTCTGCTGGGTCTCTTTTGCTAGGAAACAGGGCATAGGAATGGAGGGGACAAAGTCCCTGCCGCCCTCACGGACTTCCACTGTACCAAAATTACTCATAAAGTGTACATTGTTACTATTTTCAGTCGTTAAATAGGTCATCGCTATTTTCTGTATTTGACGTATTGTCTTCTTCCTCTACAGCATGCACTTTATTTCAGGGAACACAAAGTATGTGTCCACTTTCCCACAGCTCACGGCTGACTTGTGAGCCTGGTAACTGTTGTTTCCTTCGGAAACTCTTGAGCCTCTCAACTCTGAGTGTTGGCGCCAGGAGGGTGTTCGGGGAGGTGTGTCCTGCGGTGGGCAGGGGCTCCCAGGCCCTGTTGGTTTCTGGGACTTTAGTTCTGTATTTTTAGTCATGGAAATGATTGTGGGTGAAGGCAATCAGGGTTTGATTGAAGTTTCCAATGTTGTCGGTCACTATTCCTTCTCCCATCTCAGATCTGATTGCTGCTCTTCTTTTCCTTCTCAGTCAAGGGCAGCGTTTATCTGTTTCTTTGGTATACTGGGGTTAACGCTCGCCCTTACTTTTAAGAAATAATTATGTTTTTTATCATAACTGTCTTGGAAGCCTGAATTGTGTGTGTGGTGTGCGTTGCACACAGTCCCAGGGTCCTCTCCTTTTAGTATCTATCGCTTGGGTAACACTGCGGTGACAGCGACCAGTGGAAATTTTATGGGCGCGACATCCAAACGTAATTTTAATGCTGTTTACTAATTGTGCGAGCTTGGGCAAGCTATTTATTCTCTCCAAGCTTCTGTCTCTGCATCTTTAAGCAAGGGAAAGTAGCGCCTTCTTCATAGGGTTTTGTGGAGGGCAGAGAGAACGCCTTCGCAGTGGTGAGGTGGGGGTGCCAGCACAGTGAGGCCCCTCACGCATCACTGACCTGTGCACCCCGCATCATCCTTGGAGAGAGTTATGTGTGTCAGATTTTGAAAAAGAAATCACCCAGGTGATTCTATCAACATCTCTCGTGTTTCTATTCCTGGTCTCTCTCTTCCCCATTTTTCACATTTAAACCCAGCAAGATTGGGGCCCACGTCCAGGAATCATTCAGCAGTCAGACTGAAGGGTTCCAGGGTGTGCATCGATGCCAGGCTCAGCCCTGCTTGTTCTGTGACATATAAAATAATGACACTGCCACATCACTTTGGCCTCTTCAATGCCAAAGCCCTAACTCCTGCTCTCCTTAGGGAGGGCCGGTAAGTCGGGTCCCTGGACGGATGCCCTTGGCTGTGGTCTTTGAGCCCTGCAAACCCATAGCTCCAGACCTGTCAACGCACACCTGTATCCAGCCAGGATCTTTACATGTTTGTTCCCACTGAGGAGGAAAGTGCTAAGGGGCAGTTGGAGTTTCAGAAGAATAGCGATGACATCTTTTTCTCAGTAACTGCCTAATAGAAGCAGCTGTCAAAGAGCCTTTCTGCTCTCTGACACCTAGGCGACTTTTCCTCCAAATGGGATCTAAGGGAGACAGCATTAAGGTGAGCAAGAAAAAACATTCTCTGTGCAGCTGGCGGGAATACTGTGAACATGAAGTCGTAAACCTGACTTCAGACGCAGGCTCCATCTTGTCTTGGCTGTGAAACTGCTGAAGTGGGGCTCCAAGCCTCAGTCTCCCCCCACGAAAGGGGGATGCAGTGCCTACCTCGTAAGGCAAGTCGGAGACCGAGGTTAGGTAATGGACGAAACACCCAGCATGCTGTGGGCCCTGTGCGTCCATTCTCTCTCCCTCTGCCTCCGTCCCTTCATTCCCTCCTTCCCCCTGTCCCTTTGCCTCCTTCCCAGAATCCCTCCCCCTCAGACTGCCAGATCTCAAAAGTTCTTTATATCCCAGCTAGCCAGGCTTTCCCTGAGTTTTGCAGATGCAGGGACTGAAGGCTGAGTGCTAACAGAGCAGCCACACCCAAGTCCCTGCTCATCCAACCACAGGGCGTTGAAGGTTCGCTCCCACTTTCCCACCTAAAGATGCTTCTGATTCCGAGTTGTAAATTCATTAAAGAGAAAAAAAGCAAATCTGACCCAAAGTGGTTATTTAATAAATGTTTGTGGGGTAAATGGAATACGTCAAAGCTAAGAACTCAGATATGAATTCATGCAAAACATTGATGCTAATAAACATAATTTCAGGCATGTGTTGATAAGTTTCCACTTTCTCCTGTAACCCTGGTGACTGGTGATGGGGCTGGACTGTACCATTTCTGGCGCTGAGGGGAATTCAGTGAAATCAAGCAAAACGAAGGAGGTTGTGTGGAAGAGATATTTCCTTCCAAGTGTATCCTCTGGCCATTCGTGGGTCCAAAACAATGTTCGAAGTTCTAGATCTTTCTTTGAGCCTGGGACTCAGTCCTCAGCTCTGCCTTGTTCAATAATTTCATCACCTATGTGAACAAGCACAGGACATAATTTGGGAAGGATGCCAGGCTTGGAGAGAAAGTTAAAACGCTGGCTGACAAAACCTAGGAAGATGTAGAGAGACTAGAGCATTTGGTGGACTCAACAATGTAACAATGAACTAAATGGGGACAAGATCTATTACTGTATTTATTAAAAATAAACAGGAAAAACACAAAAACAAGGAAAGATCGAATAAGGGTGTTGTGGTTTAATAGGTTTAGTAAGAAAATGACTAATGGATTATTAGTGTACTGGTTGAGATTGACCAGATCAATTTTGGGACACGTCTAATGAAACAGAAATAAAATAAAAAGTGAATTTTGGTTATTTTAGGACAAATTTACATTTAACAAAAGCATTAACTGCTTTCCTATAACTGTCAAAGAGGAAATGCCTCGGAGAGATTCAAAGAGGCCATCGTTAATTGTCAAAGTTAAGTCCCAGATTCAGAGGAAAGACACGGGAAGGTCAGAACATATACCTGCGTAAAGAGAATCATAGTGTTCACAAAACTGTTGTCTGGCCATACAGAACGACTTTCTGGAGTTTAGGAAAAATGCATCATTATTTTACCCATAATAACTGTGGACTCTGATGAAAAAAAAAAAGACACCTACTAAATAGGGCTCCTGGTGGCTAACTGGGCTTAAAAAGAAAAAAAAAAAAACAAACCCAAACACAACAAAAGAACCCCAAAGCCTAGCAGCCATTTCTACACAGGGGCCTCTCACACAAACTGCATTTCAGGGAAACGTCTGTACTGAATTACCGGCCTGAACTGTGCTTCTGCCATCTGAGCAGCCCTTATAAAGGCTTCCTGGAATCCTATTTCAACCAATAGGATTGAGACTTTCCCCATCCATTTGGAGATGTGCAGCTCCAACCAATCAGAACAGCTCTTTTGTGACCAATCAGGACAGTCCCTGTGGACCAATCAAACTGTGAGGATTTGAAGTCCTCACCTGCATGCAGATGAACCAGTCAAGGGCCAGGGGCAGGGATTTCTGTCCATATAAGCCAGCTCCCCCTGGCTTGGAGAGTATACTTTTAACCAAAGAATGAAGTCTGACCTGGAACAGTGAAGATGTCTCCCCAGAGCAGACCATCACATGGGGCGGAGCAGAGTGAAGCAGACCGTCGTGGAGCAGCAGGACAGCACAGGAAACTCTGGGTCCAACATGAGCACCAACTCAACCACTTGAGCTCTCGTGATTACCTTCTTCCCCTTTCTGTGGCTCTGACGATCTACTTTCTATTGTGTAGTTTCTCTTTAGAGAGATACCGTTTGTTGAGAACCACTCACTCACTTTCCCCAACTTCGTATGCTAGGGGAGATGGAGGCAAGCTGTGTGTGTGCGTGTGAGAGAGAGAGAGGGAGAGGGAAGAGCACAAGGGCAGAGAGGAGCTTTGACACGTTGTTCTATGAGGAATGTGGGCGACTTCCGGGTTATCTTGGATGTGACCAGCTTCTAGGGAAAAGCATGGCATTATCTCATGACAAACACATCATGGTTTTAAAAGAGGATTAGTTTCTTTTTGCATCCACAGAGTTCAAGGTGAAAACTTGAGTGCGGAAATTATGGGGAAGCGTCACCTTCCAAGAATCAAAGCTGTGTGTCCATGAGATGTAATGTCACAGGTTTAAAGCATCCTCTGCCACTTCTTGCTGAACATCTGCCAAGGACTTTCCTTTGTCTTCACACATTTGGCCTTGGAATTTGGGCCCCTCTGAGATCTCCCCCAGGCTGCCTTCGCCAGCTCCATCTCTTGGCAATGTCTGCCTCTAGCAGCTGCTTCGCCAACACTAAATATCTGTTAGTTCTCAGGAACTGGATGCAATTTTGCATCTTCTTGCCTCGGTATTTTCTCACTGCCCAGTCATAGGAGACATTCACTTACTACCTATTCATTCACTCCAATGTGCCAGACGTTGATCTAAGTATTAGGCCCTTACATCCTCACAGCCCCACGAAGTTAAGAATTACTATTATCTCTGTTTTATAGATAAGGAAACCGGTGTGTGGGACAGAAGGCACCTGGGATGCGGGGAGACACGGGGACTTTCTGTGGGGAAGAGATGTAAACCTGGAGCAGATTTACACTTGTTCCGTGGTTCGCTTGTGGGTGCCCTTGAACAAGATGCTTTGCCCACTGCGGGCTCCAGAGCTGCCCATCTTACTTGGTTCTAGTCCAGTCATCTCAGCTGCAGTCATGACCACGGTGGCTGGTTCTCTCTTTTCCTGTGCAGACGACAACCTGAGAGCAAGGAAAGTGTGGAGCTGCCTGAGCCATTTTTCTACCCAGAGGCGAGGCTCTGCCTGAGAATAGATCCAACCTAGTGGAGGTGGAGTTGTGAGGCTGAGAGATCCTGGGCCCTGGCAATGTCATTAATCCCTGCATGGGACGTGGCCCAAAGCCAGCCTTTCAGCTGTGCTCTGCAATGACAGGGACCAAGACGTTTCTCTTCAGCTTTGGCTATTTAGCGTTGGTTGCTTTTTATCTTACTTTAATTTGCTTGGTCACTTGTAGCCCAAACAATCTTAACCTCCTTTACTCATACTCCCATGTCTCAATTCATTCAGCAGAGATTCGCGAGCTGTGGTTTCAGTGTGCTCGGTGGTGCCCTGAGGACAAAGCCAGGAGTGGAGAAACTCAACAGCGTCTGCTTTGCTGCTTCTGAAAAGGCTCTCCTCTCCAACGCCCAGGTCTGGGCCCATGTCTCCTGTCTCTCTGGAATGTCCAGAACTTCTTTCTGAAGGAATATGTGCCCATCTTAATTCCTTCTCTCTTTCCCTCGAAGGGGATGGATACTTCTGTGAATTTTTTCTTTTCATGAAACCAAAGGGTCCAACGCAGTTTCATAGCTGCCTATCATGTTGGGGTTCTGGAAGGAATGAGGCGTGGTTCCTACCCACAAGGACTCAGCAAATTGAGGCTGGGATAGTTGCCCAAACAATCCCATGGCAAAGGGAAGAACACAAGGACAGAGCCAGGATGGAGAGCAAAGGGAGCTCTGCAGACCAGTCGCCCCCTCCAGAGGGACTCCCTGGGAAGGATTCGGTGAGGAGAGGTGAGCTGCGGGAAGATAGACTGGAAGCAAGGACAAAGACTCAAGGTTTTCCGTGGTTGCAGTTGCAACGATAGACTCCGAGGCTCCAACTCACGGGCACGGATTCTGGAAGAGAGGGCAGCAAACTGAGGGCTGCGCTCACGGAGGGGCGGGAGTCGGACTGCAGACAGAAACATGTCAGTGTTTCAATTCTTCTATCTCGGAACCCTTAGGAGGTCTTGGCTTTGCAAAACAACATATTCCTTCTGAATCTGAGCCTCTGAAACCCTGGCAGGGGGGCCTGTCCAGCCAGCAATGCTGCCATATGTGTTTAGAATCTCATGCACAATAATTAATTTCCATTCTGCAGAAACGAATGATTAATATAGCATCTCATGTGAATTGATCCAAACAGAACTTGACACATATTAAGGGACACACGCTGCTGAACAAACTTGTAAAACTGAGGCAGTTTATTAACAAAGCAACTTTAAAATAGTCCCTATCATGCAGACAAGAAGAATTGAATGCTTTCCAACAAAGAGGTCGTGATTTAGGAGGGGGAGCTCGTTTGAAGTTGCTGGTGGGGAGTTGGGTACGAAGGTGAAGGATGCTCCAGGGATAGAGAAGAAAATAGAATGACAGCCTTAAAGGAATGTAAGAGCTAAATACTTTACTTTGATTTTTAATTATGCAACCATGATGAAGAAGTATGGGCCCAGTGATGGTAAAATTAGGGAGATGAAAAACAACGTGTTCAGAAACTCTCCATGACAGATGTTTGTCAGCAGATGCAATGGAACCCCAACAGCTTCCTCCTCCTCTCTGTCTGCTCAAAGGGCGTCTCAGGAAGTCAGAGGACAACATCAGTGGTGTTACCAAGTTTGTGGAGGAAGAGAAGCTACGCTATAATTACCTACCCTGGACAGCGTGATGAGGATCCCCGTTTATCAGAACTCTGAGGCACCGTGAAACACTTGGTTATTTATTTTTCATTCTCAGTATTATTAGTATTGTTATCAGCAATACCATCTTCCACTTACTCAGGGCCCTCTGGGTCAGACACTGCGCTAGGTACTTAAATGCTTCTCTGCACCTCCTGAAAAGGAAGCGGGCACTGCGGCCCTTACTTTCTCCATTATGAAATAGAGGCTCACGTGGGGAAGAAGGTCGCCCACCGCTGACATGGTGAGAAAGGCTGGAGCCTTGACATGAATCTTGGTCTCTGGCTCCAAACCTTATGCTCATTTTGTGGGCTGGGAGTATCTTCTTTCTAACAGGAGTAGATGCAAGTTTCTGATGAGGAGGTCTTGGAAAAAAACAACAACAACAACTTTCCGAGATGAGAAAGGGGGAAAATTGCATAACCAGCATTTTTCCTGGGGACCCTAGAGGTGTTGGATGTGGAATGCTTTTGTTTTTCAAAATCCCATGCTACCAGCATGGGCCTCAGGAAGGATAGTGCCATTGGGTTGCAAGAACAGAAGTATGACCCTTGGAATGAAGGAGGTGATAGGCTAGGTGTGCCTGGCTTTAGTCAGATGTCTCCTGAGAGCAGCACTTGGTGCTAGGCATTGGGAGGCTGGGTACTGACGAGACTCCAAGTCTAGCTATGTGAGGACAGTTTAAGGAGCTCTTCAGATGAAGCCAGGGTCATGTTCTCCCTCCTTGGAAGGGTCCTGCATGGACATTTTTTGACTCATCCCCAAGGCCAGAGAAGGGACCCCTGGGACAGCTACACTGGAGGCTGGAGCTTGGTATTGGGGAGGAAGCCCAACATCGGAGCAATGCTATGGCACACAGCATGTGGCTAGCCTTGGGCGGGGCAGATGAAGGGGCAGGGGCCCTGCCCTTGTTCTCTGGGGCTGAGAAGACACACTGGGAGGAACCTTAAGCTGGGCACACAAAGAGCGTGAATGGGTAGAGGGGGGAGGGGAAGGGAAGACAGAGAGAGAGATTGTGATGGGAAGAGGGAGAGGATTATAGGGAGAGAGAAGAGGAAGAGAGAGAGGAAAAGAGAAGAGAAATGGGAGAAGATGTCCAGCCAGTCCCAAGCTGTTCTGGCTACCCGGAGAGGGCAGCTAGAAGAATCCACAGTGGGTGTCCGGTCCAGCTCAGCCTTCGGGAGGTTTCAGTCCCACTGTCACTTGTCTGCAAACATGTGAGAGACCTGTGGGATTGGGAGAGGTGCTATTTTAAGCCACAGATTTTGGGATGGTTGTGAGACAGCAAGTAGATGACCAGAGGAGAGGGCAGCAGTCAGGGCAACCTCCCCTCCACATGGGCTCTGTGTCTCCAGCACAGCCCTGCATGTTTCCTGGTGGTGAGAGCAGAGCTGGCACACCTTCCCTTCTGCAGTGGCCTTGTGGCCAGCCCAGAGTCCAGGGTGGGAAATGGGCTCACCAGCTCTTGATGGGAGGTGTCACAAGGTCACCGTGCAGAGGTCATGCATACAGGGAGGGGAATAGTCGAGGTCGTTTTTGTGATGCATTGATGGCAGCTTGATCACCGGGCATGGCCCGTGGGAGCTTCCTGGGACCCTGCTCATGAGGATGTCCTGCGATGCAGGGGGATGGCCACGGTGTCATTTCTACTCGTGGTACTGTCATCCCAAGCAGCATAGCACAGTTCTGAGCTGGCCAAGATTTTAACATCACTCTTGTCGTCCAAGTCTCCCATTTTACAAGTGGAGAAGCTAAGGGTCAGAGATGCTAAGAGACTTCCTTAAGGTCTAGCAACGTCGAGAGCAGCATGGAGTCTAAAGCAGGCGGGCACCAGGACCATCTAGCTGGTGACCTTGGGCATCTCCTCTAAGGTCAGGTTCCCCGTTGGGGCTCTTGGAAGTACATCATGGTTGTCACCTACCACGCCCACCCACATGGTCACATGATGGCTGTGGACTAGATCCTCGGTTTCTTGATGCCTCCTCCTGCCACGTCAGTGGCCGCGAGGTGAGCTTCCATGTTCCAATGAACTCAGGCTCAGCAATCCAGAGAGACAGCAGTATACGGCGTGCTGGGCGTCAGCTCCTCGGGTCTCTGGAAACTTCTCTGCTGTGTGTCTGTGAGTGTGCGTGCGCCTGGATTAAAATCATTATCTTCTCCTAACAATTCTCACATCATCGAATCTGACAGAACAGATTTACTGTTTAAGGTAAATGTTGAATTTCTACACTGTCGGCATGTGGTCTCAATTAGAGGAATCACAAGCAATTTATTGATTTTTTGAAAAAAGAAAATAATGGCAGAAAAGTTATACTGTGATGATAGGGTGGGAGACTCAGCAGGACGGTGTTTGGAAATGAGGAAGGGGATATCAAGATTCAAAAATTAACGGATGTCCATGAAACAATTAGGAGTGGGGTACTGAGTGGGAGCAATTCCTTGCTTTGTAATGATGCCATATCGAGGTGCCGACTCACTTCTAGAAGGTACGGTCTGAGGGGGTCAATCGTGCCTTCACTAGAATAGTGTTCCACGTTAGACCAATATTCAGAAGACTGCCTGGCTCTGTGCACAGCTCACTGGGCCTAATTCCCAGGTTCGAGGGGCTCTCTGGGCAGAGGCTGGTGTGTGGGGGCTGGGGCCCTGGAATGAGGAGCCAGGAACGGTCCGTACATGACCTGGAACAAGTTAACAACTGTCGGGGGCTCGGTTTCCCTCTGCAAATGTATGCTGAGCCAGGGAGCCCTGGCTCCTCCCAGCTGGGAGAAAGGCTGGGATTTATGAACGTGAAAGCCTGGAGGGTGTGCTGGTGGGTGGCCACACACGCACACACATGCCCACGCATGCCCACGCACACACACACTAAACAAATGTCAAAGGTCTAAATTTCATTAAATGTGTCTTATTGCAATTTGAAATGAGGCCAGAGTTCAACTGACTGAGAGTAAAATGACAAGTGAGTGCATGCACACACATGCACACATGTGCACAGCCACACACGCACACATGTGCGCTCACAGCATTTGCAAATGATCAATAAGAGAAGCTGGGGGCAGGGGAGGTTCATGCCCTATGTCCTTAGCATTATACCGAGCTTGTAAGAGTTGTGATTCATCAGGGTTAAAACACATCAGGATTGGTATCTTTAGTTATTTGTAAGTCTTCTTCTTTTACTTTATTTTAGTAGACTTCTTTTCTCAATAAGAGAAAAACATGTTAGTTGAAATGAAGGAACAGGAGGAGCCCTGAGGCCTGGCTGGTGATTCCTGGTCTGAGAGCTCGCAGGAGCCCTGGGCGGAGGGCCGGGGGGCGGGTTGGGGGCTCCACGGCAGCGCAGACAATGTGGGAGGCATGTGGCTCGCTGCTTCAGTTTTCATCAAAGATTCCCAGCTCACACTCCACAGCTTCTTTGCATTAAAATCTGTGACTGTGAACTTTCAGGAAGAAACGCTGATCTTTCTTTTTCTCGTTAACCCTTCCTCTCACCTTCCAAGACCATCCGAAACACCCTGTCCATCTCTGTTGGAAAGTCCATGTCTCCTACCCAGAATGCACGGTCCATTTCCTGGCCGACTCCCGAGGGGCCTCCCCACCCCGGTCCACGCAGACGGCCTGGTGGATAGGCAGACCGCGGAGGACCTGCTGAGGAGGAGGGCAGGAATTGGGCTTTCCTGAAGGGCCCCTGGGAGAAAAGGCACCAGCTTGCCATTAGCTGCCCGTTTAGGGGCATCCTCCCTGGTGGCCGCTCCTGGTCACACTGCGCGGAGTGTTACAACGTGGAGCCAAATCCCGCGATCTCTGAACGGAACTGACCTTCTGGGAGCAGGACCCCCATGGACGCATTTAGCTGACTCTCTTCTTTTACTTTATTTTCAATTGTGGTAAGATTTACATAACATAACATTTACCATTTTAATCATTTTTAAGAGTACATTTCAGTGGCATGAGGGACATTCTCAATGTTGTGCGACCCTCGCCACCTCCACCTCCACACTTCTTTGTCGTCCCAAACTGGAACTCTATCCCCATGAAACACTCACTTCTCATTTCTCCCCCCACCTCCCCCAGGCCTGCTCACCCCTCCCTACTTCTGTCTCTATGATCTGCCTCTTCTAGGGATTTCCTCGAAGTGCAGTCTTACCCTATCTGCCCCTTTGTGTCTGGCTGGCTTCACTCCTTTCATGTCCTAAAGGGCCCTCTACTGCGTGGCGTGTGTCAGAGTTTCCTCCTGTTTCTCAGCCTGGGTAATGCTCCCTGGTGGAGAAGGGCCACAGTTGTTCTTCCGTCCATCCGTCTGTCCGTCCACACTGGGGTCGCCGTCATCTCTGGCTACTGTGAGCAGTGCAGCTGCGAACAGGGTGTGTGGATGCCCGTCCAAGTCCCGGCTTCCGACTCTTGCGGAACTCTCTCGGGTTTGCTGGACCAGATGGTCATTCTACGTTGAGTTTCTTGAGGAAATTGCCACATTGAGTCTTGGGCTGGACCATGTTTGATGGAGCACATGTCAGCAGGCCCTCGGGGGCCAAAGGGAATCTTGAGAAGCTTGGAGGTTGGGGTGGTTATGCAGTCGTCTTGGAAATGGCTCATTTAGACCCCAGCTCCTTCAGTGGTTGGTTTTTGTTCTGCGTTAATGTTCTGGAGGGTAGGGACTGTGATTCCCCTGCCAGAGCTGAGGAGCAGACACTATTGGACAGGCCCCCATGGAGGGACGAGGCTTGGGAAGCTACAGAGATCTGCTCCATCCCTCTGGGTGAGGACCATGGGCAGACAGCTGGACTCTGGGCCTCAGATGCCTCCATTATACCCCCGTTGGTTGTGAAGGGTGGGAAGTAGGGAGGGTGTGTTCCAACATGGCTGTGTGCACAAACCGAACAGCCGGGAGTCAGTCCTGAACCAGTGCGTGGCAGGCCTGGGATTGGAAGCGGATCTGAACCCCATGCTGCTTCTGCTGCACCTTACACAGACTGTGACCCAGTTTTGTCATTTGTAAAATGGGACCCCAGGCACCCTCCCAGAGCAGCTGCAAAGCACGGAGGGATGGCTGGTGCAAAGAGCCTGCCCATTCCTTGGGGCACGTGAGCCCTTACTAGGTGCGCAGCGCTGGGCTGAGTTACTCAAACATTACCTCCTGGTCTGCATCTCCACCATGGTCCTCCAAGGTGGGGTCCTGTCACCCCAGCAGGCACCTCTCAGGGGCTTGGGAGACAAGAAGTCTGCTCAGGACTCCCCAGTGGCCACGTGGAGGGTCGTGTTCTCCCACCGCCATCCCTGGGGCCTGTGGCGGGAGGGGTCACAGTGGCTGACAGACAAGGCCGGCTGTGTTGGGCCGCTGCTGGGGCTGCCGCTGTCTCTGCTCGGTTTCCTGCGTCTGGATGGGTCTGAGGTTACCAGTGGTTTCCTGTCTCTCTGCAGCTCAGGACTGGCCTAATTGGAAAGACATGTTGGGTTGATGTGTCCAGCGTGCTGGAGAGGAGGTGGGGCCAGTCCGGCTTGCTCAAGTCGTGTCCGTGGAGAAATCTGGAAAGAAACACGGGGTGTGTTAGAGACCGTGGAACTCGGGATGCTGAGTGAGCAGGGGGTTCTCTGAGGGGCTTCGTGGGCCACGGAATCAGATCACTTACTGCAGAGCAGCTTGGCAGGCAGCACGGGCTCTGCCCTCTGGGCCCATCCTGCGGTGCGCAGTTGCCTGGCTCTCTGAGCCTCCAAAGATGGGATCCCACACATGGCCACATGCTCTGTAGATGCCAGTGCCCTCTGCAGCTGTTACTCTGGAAACCTGGGGTCAAACTCTGCAGGGAAACAAACACATTTAGCCCCAAAAGGAACATATCAGAGCATGAGTCCCCTCCAGAGAGATGAAGAGGGGACCCAGGCAAGCAGTACACACTGGTGAACATGTTCGCCCCGGTGGTTTCTCAGAAAGGACGAGAAAGCCCCAGGTCCCTGTCATTCAGGGCTTACTCTCAGATTATTCTTGCTCGGGTCAAGAAAACTGCAGATTAAAATGTTGGCCTCTTGTACCCAAATTTAACATTGGGGGTGGAATAGGAGCACTTTGCTCCCTCACTGTCTTCTCTCTCTTCATGTCTGGTGAACCTCAGTTTCCTCATCTGCAAATGGCCATTGAGGCACAGTCCTGAGGATCGAATGGAATTACCGGGGTAAGGAGGCTGGTTTGGGTCTCAGCACACATTCAGTCACTGTTTAGTTCTCTAGCCGCTGGCCCTCGTCCTCCCTAAGTACTACTTCAGAGCCTTTGGGAGTCACAGCTCCTCTCCATGGGTCCCCAGGGCTGCCGTGCTCCAGCTCCCCCACTTCTGCTCATGGGGGCCCATCGGGGAGCACGGGCAGACGTGGAAGCCTCGGATACACGCTGGGAAGGGGCCGTCCTCATGCCTGAGCAAACCATGGCCACCGCAAGCAGCATTCCATCCCTTGGTCCGTGGCAGCTCGCCACAGGGACATGTGCTAGGCTCAGCTCGCACTGGTGCCGGATTTGGTCCTCTGCAGAGCTCTGGAAGGAAGGTCCTCCCTCTCCCTACTCCCATCATCCCCTGACTGTGAAGTTCGAGGGAGCCATGCTTATGCAGAATAAGGTTCTGGGAGGTAAAAGACATGCTGGCCAGGAGGCCCAGCCCTCCCCCGCTGGCAGCCGGCAGCCTGCAGGGTCGCTGTTCACTCAGGCTGGCTCCCACGGTAGGTCCCTCACGTCAGGGATGGAAGGAGGTCAAGAAGGGAGGGGCTTCCAGCTGGCTGCAGGTGAAATGGCACAGTGGGTCACGCTTTCCTCAGGTTCAGAGAAGCCGTGTGGGGTGGGCAGCAAGGGCTTCGCAGGCAGACTTGAGCTTCAGTCAGACTCTGGCATTCTCGAGCTGTGTGGTCTTGAGCACACTGGCTCACTTCGCCACCCTCCGTTTGGCTCATTTGTACAAATGGGGATAAGCCTGCTGTAGGTGTGCGTGTGTGTGTGTGCGTATGCGTGTGTGCACGTGTGAGGGCTCGGAGCGAGGGGAATGCCCAGTGCAGTATCTGGCACGTGATAGGTGTGCCATAGAGTTATGAACCCTCCCCTTCGTCTTCTTCCGAGTGCTGTTAAAAGCCTCTCAATCTCTTTTCAGCAATGGCTTATTGAGCACCTACTATGTGAAAGGCGTTGCACTAAGTTGTAAGAATGACACTGATGGGCCACTGCCACCAGGGAACTCGCAGCCGTCCCATGGAGGACCGACCCCATGCAGACCCACAGGTGCCCTCACAGTGGCCCAGGGCCGTGGCCGGGAAGTGCATGTGCTATGGGGACCCGGGGAGGGTCTCCCTCCCCTGGGGCAGAAATTGTTCAGAAAGCATTTATTGAAGCCTTCAACGTGCCAGGCCGTCCACCAGGCACTTGCTGCCCTGAGATGAAGGAGGTGTGACCTGCACTCTCAAGGAGCTCGTGGCCAATGGGGCAGAGGCACGCCGGACAGCACGCCCTGGACTGAGACGGAGACCTGGGTTTGGAGTTTGACCCTGCTAGTCCACGTCCACCTCAGTGTCGCCGTTTGTGAAGCATGGGGTGAGGAGGGCTACTGTGGAAGTCTGCCTCTGCGCTGGGGCTGGGTCTGTGGGACCTCATTTGATTTACGCACAGGTGGGCAGGGTTCATTCACGTAAAGAGACCGAGGAGGTGAGGTGGCTCGCTCAGGGTCACACGGCCAGTGGGTAGTGCATTGGATTCAAATCGGGGCCCATTTGTATCTAAATAAATAAATAAATAAATAAATAAAACCCCTCTGTATTTTGTTGCTGTTGCTGTCCTTGAACTTTTCGTCCCTGCGGGGGACCAAGCGACGTTCACTTTCTGGCCTCAGTCTTACCTAAACTTGCTCCAAGGCAAAGTGCAACTACAGTTCCATGGCAAGCCTTCCGGTGGCCACACCTGTGGAGAATGGTGTGTCCCAGAGGGGCCGCTGGGCAAGTGCAGGGCTCTCTCCAGCAGAAGGTTCTGGAATCACCAGATCCCGGACAGACCGTTTCCCTGGCCACATTCAGAGGGTGTGCCAGGGCTCCAAATTTATCTAATTGATCCCAGGGCCGGTCAGTGGTGAGCCAGCCCGAGGCGTTTGCTGACGGTATGCCATTCTATTTTTTGAGTTGGGATTCGCAGGAAAGTGAAGCCACATTTTTATGCAGCCAAGTAGGGGTGGGGCCAGACATTGCAACAATGGGTCGTCTCCTTGGCCACCAGACTGGGCACAGTCATATTTGGTAATGTGTGGGGCAGGAAATAATTATTTATTGGTGCATTTATTTTCAGGGCTCTGGGTAACAGGCGATTGAATCCAAATATGGTCTGAAAAAGCTTTCGTTCCATTATATACTGTCTTCTCCCGGCCCTGGCTCCTTGGGCTTCTGCAGTTGGCCTTTAAACAATCCAAACTATGTTTTTCAGTGAGAGCAACGTCATTAACACATAGACACACACGCAGGCCTGCGTGCACGCTGGTTTTTTTTTAGAGAGGGCTCTGGAAGAAACTTCACACGCTTAGAGAACTGGTCAGGGAGAATAGCCTCTCAGCGCCCTGGGGAAAATGAGGACTTTGGAACCAGAGCTGAGTGGGAACACTGGCTTCCTCGACTGCCAGCTGTGGGGCATCGTTCCAGAAGTAATCTGACATCGCTAAGCCTTATTGTGTTCATCTGTGCGAGGGGCTTTCGGATTCCTACCCAATGAAGTGCTGTGAGGGCTAAATGGGATAGAGCCCCTGAACCGGGTTGGGTAATGTCTCTCCGAACTCACGTGCTTCCCAGAACCTCAGGGTGCGACTTGGTTTGGAGATGGGCCCCTGCAAATACAATGAGTTAAAACGACGTTGTACTTGAGCTGGGCGCACCAACATCGCTGGTGCTCTTACGGGAAGTGAGGGCCCAGATGCAGAGATGAAGGCCGGCTGAAGACAGGAGCAGGGAGGGATGCAGCTGTCGGCCAAGGAAGGACACGGGTGGACGGCCACCATGGGAAGCTGGGAGGCCACAAGAGGAGCAGGCCCTGCTGACACCCTGACTGCAGACTTCCAGCCTCTAGAACTGCGAGAGAAGACATGTCTGTGTTTGTGTGACTTTGTTACAGCAGCTCTGGGAGACTAATACATTTCCCAAGAAATATTTGTATAAAGAGCCCACTTCAGCTCCGGCGTGGAGGCCCGGCTGTTATTACCTGCCTACACTTGGTGTCTGGAGGTGCACTTGGCCTTGGAGCATATGCAGACAATGCAGACAGGCTGCTTGACCGCAAAGGGCCCCCTTCAATAAATGCTAGTCCTCCCCTTTCTTCTCCTACCTTCTCTTCTCCACTTAGTTCTTCACACACAGCTGAGCAGAAAAATCTTGATCTTCTTTATTTACATGAATTCCCATAATGTGCAAGGTCAGGGTCCTGGTTTTGTTTCACCCTCAGACCACATATGTGTACCTTACCTACATGTACATGTACATATTTAGCCTCGTGTCTCCTGTACACGGACGTTTTGAAGTTCATGGACGTGTTCTGAGGCGTCACACTGTTCCCCGGTGGCGCGTTGCCATCAGATGTCTGAGTAGGCGAATGTAATGTAGGCAGGCATATTTCATGCTTATGAAGGCCAATGCCATTTCTCCAGGCCCCCGTGAACACTTAGGGCTGACAGGGCCTAAATAAACCGGTTTATTTACTGCGGTAGTTACCTGTTTAAGACTGGCCGCTACGTTAAGTAACACAGAGTGCCCAGACTAATAAATTCACAGTGCGCCTGCTTGTTTTATGGAAGAATTTACTGCAGCGGTAATAACTGTCAGGGGTGAGCCTGGAGGAAGGGCTGGAGCTACACGGAGGATCTATGCAGGATCGACTTCCTGTCACCGACTCGATCTCCCGGGGTGCGGCCTTGGAGCAACAGAACGGGAACATGGGGTCCAGCTTCTTGGGACAAGGCCATTTCTTCTGTTTGACCCAGATGGGTGTGAGCGACAGGGTTTGTGCTCCGTGGTGTGATTGGCAGAAGCTCCTTGGAGACTGACTTCCACAGACTCGAGGGGCGCTTCCCGCCCACCCGCCAGAGGAGGGGAATGCCCAGCTTGCCAGCCCTGGCTAACTAGAGGGCGACCAGTGTGGAAGCCACTTGGAATATGCAGACTCTTACATCCCTGTTCTCAGTTCAGTTTGGCTTTCTGTTTGGAGACCAGCTGGCGGGCTGGTGCAGAAGCCAAGATGAGATTGGAGGTGTGGGGCAGGGCTGTGCAGCACAGGCCTCGGGTCAGCTGGGTAGATTGTAAT
The DNA here is from genome assembly GCF_022682495.2 of Desmodus rotundus. Lineage (NCBI taxonomy): Eukaryota > Metazoa > Chordata > Mammalia > Chiroptera > Phyllostomidae > Desmodus > Desmodus rotundus. The sequence continues at coordinate 133,289,605 of NC_071393.1, read as the reverse complement.
CCTGGAAACGTCATCAGAAAGTTCTCTGACAGTGGAAAAATGTATTTAAATTCTCCCAGGCGTGCCTTCATCCTCCGAAAACTGGAATGTTCACCCACTTTGCATGGTTGTTGTGGGGACAGGAGGGGATGCTACTCAAAGTGCCCAGAGACTGAGATGTGCACAACGAATACTGGCTTCCCTGGGATGTTGATCGACTGTTTGTGAAGTCTTGGATCCAGACTAGAGGGAAGTCAAGAGAGAGGCTCTTTCGCCTGGCTCTTCTCTCCTCCCGTTCTGCGGAAGGAGACCCTGCTCGCGTGAGTGAGCCAACGATGCACACTTGAGGCAGGCGCTTGGTAAAAAACCCATGTGCCCCAAGTTCTAGTTTGAACCCTGAGTTATTCCCCCATGTCACAGTTAGTGAGCCCCTTCAGTGGGCTCAGCAGAGACGGCGGACTTGTCTGCTTGCCCTGCCAGGGGAAGCTTCAGACAGACACCTCTGGATTGCAGGTGCCAATCACAGGACTAGATACGGCCCATGGAGAAGCTGGAGAGGTTTGTGAAACGAGGTGACAGTCCCTGCCTCACACACAGAGAGCAGGGCTATGATAAAAGCAAGCGAAGGGTTTGAGGGCGTTTAGAGGAGGCTCCCTGGATTCCGTTGGTGGGGAGGGTTTCTGGAGTGGGAAATACCCTCTCTTTGTCCCGATGGTCGAGAGGAGCTGGCCAGGCTGACAGCGGAATGGGCATTCCAAGCAGAGGAACCAGTACAAGTGGAGGGTCTTTGAAGTTAAGGAAGATCTCCCCATGAGCAGGTCCAGGACGGGGAGCTTGGCGAATGAATGAGCAAGCGGTGTGTTAGGTGGGGCTGTGTCTTGAAGAATCCCCTGCCATGCTTTCTGCACACTCTTTTGATCCCAGGATACACTGTGAGTTGAGCAGGGGTGGGGGTCTCTCCCTACCTTGCAGGAAACCAAGGCTTTGAGGCTGAAGTCACTGGCATTCATTCATTCATTTGTTCATTCCACACAGAACCGACCACGTAATTTGTGTGAGCCATTGCACAATGAAAACAGGGCATGCTTCCTGCAAGAATGATTAAGAATCTCAAGACAGGTACTCAGAGCATGAATTCAAGTGCAGGGCCTCTTTGAACTTGGGGCCATGAGCAACTGCACAGGTCAGATGACCAGGAGGCCAGCCTCAGCCCCACAGGCTTTCACTGGGTGCCTACAACAAGCCAGGAGCAGCTCCAGGCACTGGGGACTCACTGACCCATAGTGGGGGCATAAACAAATAGGTGAGGGCGCTGGTTGCAGATAAGGGTAAGTGATAAGGTTCCGGGTGTGATAGAACAGTCAGGGAAGCGTCACCGAGGCGGTGAGCTGACGTCTGGGGGAGACATCAGGGAGATCCGGGAGGAGTGGTCCAGGCGAGGGAAAAGCAAAGAAGCTAAACTGGGAATAAACTTGGCGCTTTTGGGACTAGGCAACAACGATGCTGGTGTGGCTGGGGGGCAGGAAACTGGTTGCAGGGCCCCATGGGTCATCCGAGGGACTTCTGGCTTTACTGCAAGTGCCATGGGAAGCAGTGGACAGAATCCAGCAGGAGTGAGCTCTGTCCAAGATGGCTCTTCACCCCACTCTGCTCCCTGGGGTCCGAGCTCCAGAGATGGAACGTCTGTAGCTGGTACTGTGACTCATGGACGAGTGACATGGGGAGGGGTGTTTTTCCATCCCTATACTTTTTGTCTGTGTGTGTCTTTCATCCTGAGGTGGATCTCTTGGAGGCAGCATATAGCATATAGCATGGGTCCAGCTACCCTGTGTTGGGGAGGATTGTTCTCGACTCACAAATGCAAGCAGAGCATCACACACCATCGCTTATAAAGCTCTTGGGGATCCAGGCCCCAGAGAGCCAGGGAGAGTGGGGGTGGCCGGGATTGTGGTCAGTGGTCTCACCTGGCTCGCAGGCTCCCCTCTGATGCTAATGTTTTTATCAGAAGTAACCATTGTTCTTTCATTAAAAAATCTCAGTAACTATGAAAAACGGAAGCCATTAAGGAAAGTGGAACCGTTTTTAAAAATCTGAATTTTAAATCACTCAGAAGTAACAATTGTCAAACTCTCGTATCATTATCCTGGGCACCTCTCTATATATAATGGAAACAAATTAAACTGTAGCCAGGAAGAATATGTACTTCCAGAGAAATTGTAATTATGATTTTAATAAAAGTCCAATGCGGTTTTTCTTAGTTACAACTGCAACAAGAAAGTAAAGAACAACCTGGTCTTAAGTAAATATATCTTCATTAAAAATAAGAATTATGGACACAACTTGAAGATTCTTTAATAAAAACATCTCAACTTTAGAGTAGCTACTGATGAAAAAATTAGCATGTGTAGTCTCTCCGCACCCTCCCTTCCAGTCCCTGATTTTTGTTAGCTTATAGTATCATCTTTACCTTTGAATTTTATCTTTGTTATGTCATTTTTACGGCTTAAACGTTTTTTACATTTATCTTTAAACATATGTTATTTAATCATAATTTTTATAGCTGTTTAATCTAATGTCTATCTTTGAAGGGACTCAATGACTTCCACTAGTCTTAACCTCCTTCTTTGTTCCCAAGTTCATTATTTTTTTAACTGGGTTAATGGTCCAGTAGACTTTAAAAGAATTACTGATGGCTGCTCTAGTCCCTTGGGTATTGCAACATTGTTAGTGTTGAACATGTTTAAGGTTGGAGGCTAGTGTAGTTTTGTAGGCAATTTGGGGATTACACTGTTTCCCTCAAAAATTGCTTATAATAGTCAATTCTCTTCTGGCATCAAATACTGTGTTCGTTTCCAGGTAACTTGCTTGTCTTCAGATGTACTTATGATTTTCTCTTTACCCTTGAGGGTCAGCCATTTCTCTGGGATTTGGTTTAAAGATGATCATGTTTTATTATTATTTTTTTGAGATACAATGTATCACTCATTCTGTAGATTGTAGCCTTTAAGAAAATTTTCTTTTAAGATGTCACATTGATTTGCCTTTTGTTCATTTTCTTCAGAAGTGCCAATTATACATATATTGGCTCTTATTTAGTTCTTTTATGCAATACTTTTTGTTGCTTTTCTTTCCCATTTATATTTTGTGTGAGTTCTTCTAGTTTATGCTTCAACTAGTTTTAAATAAATTGTGTTATCTGTTTTTCTTGCGTCTAAAATGGCTTTTATCTCTAATATTTTTCACTCCTTTCTTTTCTAGATCGAAAGTTCTTTTTGTGTCTGATAATCTATTCTTTGAACCATGGCTTCCTTTCATTCATTTATAGAGAGAAAAATCCTCTCAAAACTACATAGAATTATTTTTCTAAACGCTTTTCCCATCAACCTGGGTAATTCCTTGTGCAAAATACCTGTACATACATACCTTTTATTTATATCTCTTTTCTTCTCTCTCTCTCTTTTCAGTGTCATTAACATTTTTTTCGTGGTTAAGTTTTCTCCAGGCTACTCACAGGCAAATGATACGGAGGATGGGGAAAACCGACCGGGGACAGATCGAAGCCTCGGCTGTGGGCAACTGGGTCTTTCATTGTACTCACAGAATCCATGATTTCTTTCATCCTGGGGGGTCTCTCGCCTCTGTTTTCCACCTTCAGGGTGTTGTTGTGCCGAACAGCAAGGCCCCAAGGCCCAGATGCTCTGTGCTACAATCTTGAATTTTCTGCCTCCTTCTCCTCTCAAAACCCCACCTGACCTCCACCTGCGTCCACCAGCTATGAGGCAATGACACAAGTATTCCTGGAGCTCGCTCCCACTAGGCAACCCGTGGTCCTGGCATTACTTACCTATGCTGTACTTAAACAAACCGTAGGTCCTTAATCAAATAATTTTTGGATATACTGCTCAAAAAGTTAACATTTTAGGGGCAGTATACTCTGCCTGAGGTCAAAGGCGGAGTGTATCTTTGCTCAGCATCCCCCGCCACCTGGTTGAAGCCAGTTGGTATTTGGCGAGTGCGTTCCGTAGTCTGTGGTTTGAAGTGGTTGTAAGTCTCATGTATCATTTGAAGATGGTGTAGTTTCTCTTTTTTTCTCACTTATTTTCAATTTTTATTTATTGGCTTTTTTTAGAGAGAGAAAGGAAGGGAGAGAGAGAAGGAGAGAGAAGCACTAATTTGTTGTTCCACTTACTGATGCATTCATGGGTTGATTCTTGTATGTGCCCTGGCTGGAGATCAAACCCGCAACCTTGGCGTATCAGGATGAAGGTCTAACCAACTGAGCTACCTGGGCAGGGCTTATTCTCCATTATTTAAAAGGAGATTATTAGTTTTGGTAGGGCTTGTCATTGAGAGTGGAGCAAAAATTCATTTTCTCCACCATCTTCAAGTGAACAATTCCTGTGGCTCTCAGATTAAAAGACATGAGAGTCCAGGGCCTTTAGTCACCCTATTTTAATTGTTGAAACAGAAGACAATTTAGCGTAAGAATTCAGGCTAAAAACCAAAGGATTAGAGGGTGAATATTTACTTTGTGGTACAAGTTTTTCCAAGAGGAACTTGAGCATAACAATGAAAATATTGACTGCAGATAATTGAATGCCAGCTCTGGTCCAGGCACATGGCCAGGTGCTTTGCTTATTTCAATTCAAATTTGAACAACAATCATGTAAGGTGAGACTTGTTAACCCCATTTTACCTAAAAGGAAAGAGAAAACCATGAATGTGAAAGAACAGGGGGACTAAATGATAAACCACTGAGCTTGCATTCAAGGTCAAGTGAAGTAACTCCATGGCTACCCCTCCCTTTTTCCTATAAGCTATATGTTAGATCTAAAAATAAAATTTTAAGATGGTAGAAATTACAGTGAACTCAAAGATTTTTTCCTTGTGTACTTTTCACTTGTCTAACTTTCAGTGGTTATGTTAATAACCCCCTTCTGGCTCCTTTGACATCGAGTCCCTTCTGGGTACGCTTTCTCTGGCTCACTTGTTATCAGCATCTGTTCATTAACCAGTTTCTAAGGGGGATTATTAAGAGGGGCTTGCATAATAAACGAGCTCTTTTTTTTTGTACATTAATAGCCGTTGTTCACTGGCTCAAGAATTTTGTCTATCCCCAATCAATACATTCTTCACTGGGTTGAGTAGGACCAACCGTAAACTTGATCTTTGACCAGAGCATCCTTTAACTCACTCTGGCATTGCAAATAACACCATGGTAGGGACTAGACTGAAAATCCAGACATTGTCTTAATCTGCCAGTTCTCTTACTTCTCCACAGTGCATCTCACAATCCCTCTCTTCCTCCGGCTATGGCCAGCTTTGGTAGAATGGCTAATCCATCACCCGGTTAGGGGAAGCAAATAAACCAACTCTTCACCCCTCCTTAGAAAAATGGTGCCCTCATTAAAGAATGGAGGGAAAGGAGCCAGTCTTCCTTGGGACCCCTAAGCCTGGGTTGGGGTTGCTCCATGCTGGGCCTACCAATAGTTCTCAAGGTTCACCACAAAGGAGTTCCTGTGAGAGGCCATGTTTATGACCAAAGGTTGCCTGACGTTGAGATGCTGCTTTGCCACATCTGGACCTTGATTGGACTTTCCAATGATTGAGAAGTCCTGTGCACCCCCATGTTCTTTGCAGCATTATTCGCAGTGGCAAGACATGGGAACACCAAAAGATCCTTTGATAGATGATTGGGCAAAGAAGTGGTGCATTTACACAGTGGAATACTACTCAGCCATAAGAATAGATGAAATACTGCCATTTGCGACAACAAGGGTGAATCTCGCAAATATCGTGCTAAGCCAAGTCAGACAGAAAAAGTCAAGAATCTTATGATTTCCCTCCTATGTGGGATATAAAACCAAAAGCTACAAATGAACAAACAGCACAGACAAACAAACAAAAACTCACAGACACAGACAACCATACTGTGGTTACCAGAAGGAAGGGAGTAGAGGGGTAGGAAAGAACAGGGGGCCAAATATATGATGACAGAAAGAGATTTGACTGGGTGGTGGGCATACAACGCAACATACAGATGACGTATCATAGAACTGTATGCTTGAAACCCATATAATTTAATAACCAGAGTCACCCCAATAAATTTAAGTACAAAATAAGAGACGTCAAGTAACCTCTCATGACTGTTACAAACTGGAGCCAACACACGTTCTGTACAGGACGGAGCTGAGGAAATGACGGTCTCTTATCGTAAATCAGAGGACACTGTGCCTTTATCCCCGCATCCGGACATGCACTCCCGACACACACACACACACTGCTTGTCCACGTTGGTCCCTCTCTAATGACTTTCTGAAAACATTAAACAGGAAGAGAACAATACAATTCACACCATGTAAAACCAGAGCATGTAACGTTGTCGATGCCACTTACGTCTTTGTTTTAAAGAATGAAAAAAAAGGCATCATAATGAGAGTTTTATAAAATTTTGAATTTTCAGCAGACAGGCTGTCCCGACGTCACACCCTCTGAATGTTCGCTCTGGCCAAGCAGGGTCTTCACAGGGACTCCATGTATTTTGCAGCTACTGCTAATTACAACTTTAGTCAGAGACACAGTAAGAGCTCGGTGGTGTCTTGGGAGCCTCTCCTGGATGGCTGTGAGGAAGACTGGTAGAAGGTGGGGGAAACAGGGAAGAGTCCCTAACATGAAAACAGGCTCCTTGCTCTCAAAAAGTCCTTGATTCTGGTCCCGGGAATCTGAGGCTTTAATAGCCACCCCTGGGCATTGTGCCTTCTGGTTTTATGGGGCAGATGGGAGAAGGAGATTATAGTTTTCAGGTATCGGAGGGACATCCAAAGGGCAAATGATCTAATATCTTCATTTTTCCAATGGGGAAACCAAAGGCCAAGGGAAGGGACTGGGCAGTCTGAAGTTCCTGGGTCGGAGTGACTGTGGGAACCAGCATGTGCCCCCTTGCAGCTTGGCTCCCAGCTCTGACCAGGGCTCCCATCCGGCCTTGGCCCGCACGGGAGACATTTAAAGACCCTGACACTCTGACTCAGGATCAGCTCCCCCCACTGCATGTTTTTTGCCCTGGTTTGGATTCCTTTGTTTCTGCTTGGTTCTGGCACGGCCACCCATCACAGCTCTGATGGTGGGATGTTCCTCTGTTCAACGGAAGCTTTCTTCGAGGGCTGACCAGCATCTGATTCCTCTAGGAATAGTCTTATTATTTAGGATCTTTCCATTGTCAGAGAATGAAACCCAGCTGAAACTGGCATCAACCCAATGAAAGGCCTGGCTGCATCCAGGAGCCACATGATGTCACTCATGCTTGTCCCTCACCATCTGTCCTCCGTGTTGGTTTTATTTTTAAGTGGTCTCTCTCCTTATGGTGACTCCCAGAAACTAGCTCAACCATCTCATCAGAGATAAAGCATCCTTTCCATGATAATTCCAGCATTTTCTCTGTTGGACCAAAAGGGAAATCACACTCATCCCTTGGTGTGTGGGATGGTGTGGGTCAACCTCACTTGACCATGTGGACCGAGAGTAGGACAGTGAATTTTCCTAAAAGAAAACCAGGGGACTTGTTATTAGTAAAAAGTGTAACTTAGTTTGGGTGGGCCAGTCCGGCAGATGTCCAAGAGGTATCTCTTGTCTCCCTGTTATCCTGGTTCAGATCCTGTCCCTGACTCCTCTTGGCCTGGTGGCCAGCCCTGAAGCCCACTGATGGACCTCTCCAAAGATGACTGTCTTCAAACACTTAAAAAATCAGTTATCTCCTATCTTCTTCTTTCTATCATCAGATTGGAATTCAACACCTTCTCTCTAACAAATGTGGCTCACCTGGGCCATCGCCTATTATTGCTATCCCTTTATGAGTCTTCACCTTGAATGATGGATGGGACACCTTCTCGGGACACCTTCTCAGGACACCACTGCCCCACTGCTTAGTCTGGGCCCAGGTCCCATTCCTTCCCTGCAGACCCCAGCTGGGGTCACTGAATGGGGATATGTCTAGCAGGCAGCAGATCACAAACCATGCCTCACAGCAAGCTAATGAGTCACCTGGGCCTGAGAGGTGGCTCTCCGGGCCCCTGTGGCCTTTGCACTATTCCTGGGAGCTGACCACACAGAACAAAGCCAGTGATACAGAGAAGCCCTGAGTGGGAACACGTCAGCCAGCCTCGCGGCAGAAGAGAGACGCAAAAAGCAGCATCTAAGCTGCTGTTGGGTGTTTTTTGTTACTGACGGGCACCGAGGCCCCGCCACCCTGGGAACGGGCTCTCTGACATGCGGGGAAGCGCTGACTTCATTAACCTCTGCGTAGTGCGGGGGCGGGGGGTGGGGGGGTGGAGATGTCCCCAGGAACTTTTGGCAGCCCGGCAGGAAAAGGATGATGTCGGTGTGTTTCACATTGAACTTGGCATAAATGGGAGTGATGGGGTGTTCAGAGGAGATCGGGTGGCACTTCTAGTTTGTCTGCAGGAGCCTAATTACTGACCTGACACCCATTGCCTCAGACGGGCCCGGGAAGCCGCTCGCTGGCACCGGGGAGCATCTGGTCACCCCATGGCACTGGCAGGTCTTTATCCGCTTGTAGCCCTGTCACCAGACACTCTTCTCCTTGATATTCTTAAAATGTAGAGTTACCAACCAGAGCAATTTAAAATGATATAGAGCTATTTTTGACTTTGCTCCTGTCGAGGAAGAGCTTCATAAATGATGTCACTGTAAAAGGAACCCGAGCAAAGCTCAGAGATGAAATTTGCACGGGCAGAGTGGGTGGGAGCAAGAGAAGGCTGGTGGCCCAGGCCCCTGAGTGCTAATGAACGAACGGGGATGTAGTTCATGAACGCCAAGGAAGGGCTGTTGTCGGGTGTTGAGGTCGTAGTAAAGGGTTATGGAGCCAGGAGGCCGAGTCAGAAGCATTCCACGTGGCTCTGATGGTCCCAGAAAGGCAGAGGAGATAGTTCCCAACTCCTTAATTTTCTAGGAAAAGGGGAGAAATGAGTGGACATGGGAAGAATAGAGTCCTCAAAGCTGCTCCCGAGTTGGTGGGGACAGTCTGACGGATGGAGAGTGGGTGACAAGGCAGATTGACTGCGTTGGGTTTGTGGACACCAGGTTCGCAGCTGTTCTGAATTGTACAGAGACACATTTCACTCTTTCTTCACGAGGCTGCGGAGGGATTCAAAACTCAGAGAGGTTTCATTGTTTATTTGCCCCAGGCTCACACAGGTCCCCAGTGGTACAGCTCTGATTCTGCCCAAGGTCTTTGGAACTTGCTTTGAAAATGCAGATGCCATCTCTGGCTCAGAGAGCTCACAGCGCGCGTGGAGAGGCAGCCATGTGCACCCTAACCACCACATCACGTGGGAGGAGTGAGACCAGAATTATTCCTCCAGGCTCATCTCCAGCCTCATATCCCACCAGGCTGATAGGGCCCTACCAGATGTTTGTGGGCATCAACCAAATTCAAGGTTGTGGACTGGTCTTGTAAAATCAGAGATCTCTGGAAAACAGATAAAATCTACGCTGTGGTCCTCTGAACGGCCTTGCAAGAGAATGCTGCCCAAGTTATCCAGGTGAAATACTAAGGTAAACAGGCAATGCTGCTTGTTCAAGTGCCCAGACCCTCCACCCCAACTCCACATACCACAGCTTTCATCAGTGCAGCTCTGCTTCCCTCCGTCCTTCCCAGGAACCTGCTCGTCCAGCATCCACCATGTGCCAGGTCCTGTGCTGGGACTGGGATGGAGGAGAGCAAAGCTGGAGGTGGTCCCAAGGGGCTGGCAGCCTGGGAAGGAAGCCAGCTCTGATCAATCGCCTCTCACATGGACACCAGGAGCTATGTGAGATTGTGTCTTGTCTCAGTGCCTGCTTTCCTTCAGGCCATCAGAAAGACCTCCGAGGTCTCTCGTTGAAATCTCTGTCTATTCTAACTGCACAGAGCTCAGGAGGTCAGTGTGGCCCTGGGTCCTTGGATGCTTTGCTCACCTCCGTGGACGTGCCCTCATATGTTACTGGTTGTCTCAGTAGAATGTCGGCTCATCACCTACAGTGGCTTGTCCACCCCAAGAGAGCAGGCAAGTTTGACTTAGAACAGAAAACCCGGCACCAACACCATGGCCAGGATAAATGAGAATTCAGGAGATGGTTGTTGATTATATGAATTAAAACCAGAGTGTTTGAGGGAGTGGGTTCTTCTCCAAATGTCCTGTCCGTGAATGACCAAGAGAAAGCTGGCTCATATAAACAATGGGTTGCAGTCATTTCATGGGTTTCCCAAACCTCAAAATTGAGCACATTTCTCTTTTTCTATGGCTTCTAGGGAGCTCAAAGCCCACTTTTTAAACAAAATATAGAACCATATGGCTTGCCTTTCCAGTTACTTACCTGAGCAATAGATTTTTTTCTTATTGTGGCATGATTGTGATTTCATCCCCTGTTCTCGTTATTTGGGACATGTGTCCATTTGTCTTTTTACAGGGGAGATATGAACCTCTTTCTAAGTGATCTGGTCATCAGAGGTATCTAGGTGGCCACGTTCCTTAAACGGCTTGGTCATCGACTGTAGATTCAACGCACTTGCTCAATGATAACCATCCCTCTCTCGATCTCCCTGAGGGTCTCTTAGACAAAATACGGTATTGCGCTCAGGCACATTCGGATGAAAAATCCTATCATTGGTGATAACTCCGAAGGATAGAATCTTAATAAACTTTCTGTGTTTGATTGGCCGGGATAACGAGAGATACATATCATGTGTGATAGCTGCACGACGGAAGATAAGCTGGTCATCATTTTCAGATAAAAATGCCCATCCATCCACAGATTGCAATCAGGGGACTGCCAGGGAGTTCTTGGTCTATTCCAGTTAATTAAATGCTAAATGAAACTCAGAGTTCTGGCGGCTGGAGATTTAGCAACCCCGTTGCCAAGGGCTGCAGACACACAGGGCAGAGCCGGCACACTTTGCACAGGGGCTAGTAGTTGCTCATGAAACACTGGTCCCCTTGGTAGGGTTTTTTTTTTTTTTGAGAACTCATTAGCAAGGTTGAAGGAGGTGGTGTCTGATCTCCCCTCTTCCTCTGACAGCTGTGGGTCACAGGTTCTGGGAATTAGACCGTGAATACCTTTGGGGGAGCCATCATTCTGTCTTCCACACCCAGTACACAAGGTGTTGAGAGATAAGGAAAAAAATAGATGGGAACATAATTAGCAAAGACATAATAAGATGTTTTTTCCCCCCAGAGCTGACTGGATGCATGAGGACTTGGATCCAATGAGCTTTTCTAACAAGGAACAGAATGAGTGAAAATGGCCCGTTCCTGCTGTCAGTGTGACATTTGACACTGAGGATGAAGCACAGGCAGCAGATGTTTGGAGAGGGAGAGAAGTGGAAAAGAAAGAGGGAGAGAGAAGCCAGGGGTGGGGGAGGTATATGGGAGGGGGAGGGAGCAAAGAGGCACCTGAGATGAGGTGAGAGCAATGGGCAGAGAGGGTGGAGAGCCATGGAAGAAGGAAGGGACAGTGACTTATGAATCTGGATCCCCAGTGCCTCCACAACCCAGCAGGCGGTAGAAGCCAGGTTTCCTAGTTTGTCAAATAAACAGTAACTGGGTTCTTAACTGTTAGCTATTATTCCTCATTTAGCTCTGCTACCCCAGGATAAATCTGATCCATCATCAAGTTGCAGGAAATACGGTGACCAAACTCAGTTAATAAGACTCAGTGTCAGCTAATCAACAAGGCGCTTTGGGAGTTTTCAGTTTCTGTATTCAAAACGTCAGCCTGGATTTGTCACCTGGGAGGGAGACTTATGTCACCTCCCCTCTGAGAGTTTACTGATATCAATGCCTGCTGGGGAAGCATTAAAGTGCTAGAATATTCCAGAAAGAGCCATATTGCTTGGCTCTATTTAGACAAAGATTGTAGCAAGGGAGAGACAAAGAATGCTCCAGCCTGAAGCTTGTGAATATCGCATTATTAAATGACACAGGCTCATTGACGCAGCAGACATGTTGGGCTTGGTTGAATTTCTGAGCTCACTAGTCCTTCGGTTTTGTTTTCCCACTGGTTTATTCCTATTATCCTTGGCTTGTTCCATTGCACAGATATTTACCAGGCACCCACGTGTGCACATCAATGCAGTGGGCTGCTGTGGTGACTGAGGATCACTCCTTCCTGCCACCAGGCAGTGCCCCTCCCTCCCCTGGGGGCTCCGCACACACTTCCCCCCTGAATGCAATGCCTGTTCCTCCTGATCTGCTTCTGGTCACCTTCCAGACCCCCTGAGCTCTCCTCTCCCCAGAAAGTCATTCCTCCCCCTGAGTCCCAACCCTGCCAGGGTCAGCTGTTCCCCAGGCTCCTGGACTTTACCTCTGAACATCTATCTTACGGGAGTTTCATATCAGGGAAATGGTTACTTCTCTTGAAGAGCTGGTGGCTTCTATTATGGTACCAGAAATGATGAGTTACTCGCAGGAACGATGGGCCAGAAATCATATCCACTCTTCTACCACAAATAATGGCACTTGCCTGTTTTCTTGTTCCTATTTTAAATTCATTTTATTTTTTAACATAGTTATCTTAAACTATCTTAAATCCTCTCTAGCAATATGTAGAATAAAGGTAAATAAGTGCACATAAATATATAAATGACAAAAATGTGGAGGGAAGAGCCTCTGTCAGATGTTCCCCATGGGATGGAACTCCTCATGATAACAATAATCACCCACCCATAATGCACTGGACTTGACGGACTACCCCACAACTGTATGGACATCGGCCCTGGAATCTCATTCGCTACCTCACAGAAGCCTTTGATGTTACTCCCAGTCAGCACCCTCGATTTGTTCCGTAAGATGAAAAAGAAAGGGGTTAGGAAAAAATTGTCATAATGCACAGCTATCTGGATCGAGTGCTGCCCAGACGGTGTCCCCATGGGAGCTCCCTGGTCCTGGACTGTCCTTCTGTGCCCGTCTAGTCATAGACTAGTTGCAGATCCTGAGTCCAGATTGAGCTGCTTCTTTTTTTTTTTTTCACATTTTAAACCATTGATCATTGAGACAATGAGTCTAAGTTCTTTGAAGACATTATGATTTTGGAAAAAAAGTCCATTCGGCCAGACATGTTTGTCTTCTCTCATTTGACAGATGTGGGATTAGAGTTGCACCCAGAGCCACCGGGCAGATAAATGACAGCTGCAGTTTGAACCTGTACATGTCGCTGCAAACTGAGATCTCTTTCTCGTGTGCGCTTCCCTGCTGGCCATCCGGCTGCCTGCAGCCCCTGATGGTTGGTCCGCACGCCTGCTCCCGGGGAGCCCCAGGGCTTCCACATTGAGGGGGCTGAGTGGCTTCTCAGAATGCAAGGTTCTGGAGCCTTTCTCTTGATTCCCAGCATTGTCTCCTGAGCAGGGAGCTGGGGAGGCCACCTGAGTGGTCAAAATTCCATCTCAGGACAGAGGGAGAGTGAGACCTGAACCCGATGTCTTTTAAGTCATGGGCCTTGTTGGCATGACAGAGCAGAGGTCATGCTGAAGGGCACGATGCCTGTATCTCTCTGCTGCCACGGGACCCACGGGCATCCTGAGTGAGCCGTCAGCCCTCAGCTTCACATTCAAGCCTTTCTACCATCCCGCCTTAGTTTACCTTTGCAGTGGCACTTGCCCCGCCTACCCATGGCTCCTCACAGTCTGCTCAGGCTGGACAGTCACGGCTTTTGCGCCCACCCACTCTGCTCCTTATTTCATAGCTGTGCGCTTGGCACGCATCTGGCACTCAGTAAGCATGTACTAATCATGCTGAATACGACAGAACTGCCCAATAGCTGAATTCCGAAATTGTGGGTTTTTCTGGCATTTGGATCGGCTCGCATTACTACTGTCCACCCACGGTGGAGGAAATCGAGTTGCCTGCGTGTGACAGAAATATACCCAAGATGTTAGAATATAAGATTAGAGTGACACAGAGAGTACCTTGAGGACGAGAGGACCTCTTCTCACAGAGGTGACTCTTTGTGACGTGCTTGGAACCTATCTGTCACAGTCTAATTACACACAACTCCAGGAGCAGCGCTTGCTTGGCTCTCCCCGGGAGGTTCTTGGATGAACAACTTTCAACTCGAATGTTCTGTCCGGAATTTGCACCAAAATGTTTGTCCTCTAGAATGACCTGGGTTTTCTCCTTTATCCCCGAGTGTGCATTTATTATGCACCCACTGAGTGCAAGCTCAGCTCGGCACTTTGAGGCACACAGGCAGGCCCTGCGCAGGACTCAGCAGAACTGGTGGAGTAGATGTGAATCACGTGTCATTTAAAATGCAAAGAAACTATGTGTGGGACAGAAGGAGCATGGCCTCTGTGGAGAGTGGGGAGAGGGCCAGGGAAGGTGGCTTTGGGGACCCTAAGAGGAACATTGAGCTGAAGTAGTAAGCAAAATGGGGCCAGTCAGGCATGGGCTTGGGGAGGAATAGAGGATTGCACCTGGCTCTGAGTGGCTTTTGGGATTCCCTGCAGTTGAAGGTGGGGCCATAGTACAGGGGTGATGGGAGCTGTCACTGAGAAAGCAGCACACGATAGTGATAGCCGGAGCTGGGACAAGAGCATCTACCCGGCTCCGTGACACATTTTATGAAGGGTGATAGGAAGGGGGCCTTGGAGGCTGCCTACGAGACGTCTGGTCCAAGGGGGTGGATGCTGGCCGTGCCTGAACAGTAGCACCGGGTGGAATAGGGCGCAGCCGCTTGCGTCACCGGGCACTGAGGCTCTGGGCCAAGAGTCGTGCTCCCTGTGCGTAATCTCATTTAATCCTGATAAACTCGCGGTAAGACGGGAACTGACGTCGTCCGCATCTGAAAAGGAGAAAACTGAGGCACGGGCTGGCGCAGTCCCTTGCCAAAGTAAGTGGAAGAGCCAGGATCTTCAGCACGGCATTCTGACACGTCTGTGCCCTCACTGACACTGCCTGTGGTAGAAGTGAGCCCACCAGTCACAGGCGCACAACAGAAAGTGTATGTTCTGCTGAATGGCTTGACCAGAAGATTCTTTTCTTCAAGAAGAAAGAAGAATGCAGGATTCGCGTCGGTGTCTCTATCACAAACCACCTTAATGAACTTACAATGAGGTTTGTTAAATAGTTCCCCTGCCTCGCACATGCACACACACACAAATGTACACACAATTGCACACCCACGCATGCTGCTGAGGGAGGGATCTGTGGCACGGAAGAGGGTACATCAGGGTGTGACGCTGTTGTCATGTGGGGTGTGACAGCCACCTCTGCCCAGCACGGTGAGTTGGCGATGGCCCAGAGGTGTTTGCAATGTGCCTTCATTTCCTACCCTGGCTGGGCATCTGGCTGGATCTGGAATTACTGGTTTATTGATCAAATTTAGACCTGCCCTTGCCCCTTAGGCCATTAATTGGACAGCCCTACATGCCAGGTATTCAACCGAGTCCTGTATAAGCATTTATGTCACTTGATTGTCAGACAACCTGTGTACAAACAGGGTAAAGCCCTAGCAGATGAAGAAACTCATCCAGTCTTTGGTCCAAAGATAGTGGTTAGTGAAGGGCCCAGGCTAAGATGACCCATTCTGGTCCTCATTCTATAGCCACTGGGTGACACTGGAGTTTGGCCCAGAGCTTCAGCTGTCTTTCAGGTCCTTGGTTGTGCTTTGCCCCGGCTCAATCCACTCAGCCATTGAAGGCAACTGACCACATCGCATCCACTCCTGGCCTAGCCCCCTTCCACAGACTCAGTTCCGGGCTTGGCTGGCCCTGAGCCTGGGTCTCTTGGAATGGCTCCTGGTTACGTGCTACAATAAAACCATACCTCTTTCTTTGTATGTGCAAATGACCATGGCGATTCTGGCCTCTTAAGCCCCTGATTTCCCATAGAGTCTTAGGGTTTCAAATGAGTTTCTTTGAACTTCCCCCAAATGAAGGTTCTTATGCAGAAAGAAGTGAGATTATCAAAAAGTGATTTGCTGCTACTATGTTGGCTTAAAAAATATAATGTAAAAAGAAAGCCCCAACTCTTTACTCATATATTTATAAAAAAAGAAATTTGGCTGATTACGCCTCGTTAGATCTGCTGCTTCTCTGGTTCCACTTACGAAAAAAAAAAATGCGGCTTTATATTCCCACCCACTGATTTCCAACTAAAACAGAACTTAGTTGCCTGCTGATCCTGCTGGCTTTTTAAATGAAAAACTTATTCTTCTTAAACTACTGGAAAATTATATTTAAAAATCAGCACAATCCCATTGCCTATTCTTTCTGGATTCCCTGAAAAAATGCAGGGTTGGTTTCTGGAACAACTCTACATAATCTGATGTACAAATTGGCTATGGGCACACGGGCCGACTGGTGACGTGCTCTGTTGCTAAGCTGCAGAATCCGTTTCCACATGTTAATTAAAATAGTGTGAATGAAGATTTTTTCCCTCCACCTAATTATAACTTCTGGAGGTAGAACTTCAGGACTTTGGTGGACTTAAAGATTTATTATAAAAATATTTTGTATATAGGTATAATATTATACATATTCAAAATTCTTGACTTATAAAATCATGGGTTGTGATAACAATAAATTGTTGTTCTAAGCTGCTAAATTTTGAAGAATTTTGTTACACAACAGTGAGTAACTGAAACACTGAGTCCCCAACCAGAGCCTGCGGCACACCCCACTCCAGCTCCCTTCCTCCGTTAACCTACCCCCACTAACCCAGGTATAAATAAACTCTGACAGGTCACTTCCAGAAGCTTCTCTGAAATTGGTCTTACTCATAGAGAATCCAACACTATGAAATTCTCCATGTCAGCACCTCCTTATTTAGCTGAACAATCTACTCCAAATTTCTCCCTTGGTGAGAGGTGGTCTCGGGGCCTGGACTAGTGTGGCTGGGACAATATTCGGTGACAGTAAAGCAGGGCGAGGAAGCAGCTGAACCAATCTTGTGACCAAGATGGGAAACAAAGTCTAAACCAGTCACCGGGTACGTCCCCAGATCTGGGAAAGGCACAGCCATCCATGGAAGGGAGTCACGGGGTGTGGACCCTAGAAGATGGGAGGGTTGGTGCAGGACGGCGGAGTGCGTGCCAGAGGGATTAGGGCAAGAGGTTCTGGAGGGAGCCTCAGACCTTTCCATGGGTTTACAAAACCCATTCTCCATGTGCTCACACCTGTGTGGCATGAAGCTAGATGTGCTAGCCTGCTGAAGAGATGAATCCCAAGTAGAGAATGCACGCATGAAAATGAAAGATGTTACCAGTAATGATACGTGGTGTTCTAACACTGCTGCAGCAGGCGCTGCGGTAAGACTTACCTGTATCCGCTCCCCTTACTCTTGCAACGTTCTTATGAAGTTGATACCTTTGTTTTGCTCCTTGTGCAGCGTAGAAACTGAGCCTCACAGAAGTGAAAGGTCTCTTCCCCAAGGTTGCACAGGATGTGGGGGAAGAGCTTGACTTTGAAAGCTGAGTGTTTGGACTCCACAGCTCAGCATCTCTCACACCGGGCTGGACTGCATTCCAGGTGAGAGGCGTGTCTCTGCTGCAGTCCTGCTTGTGAAGAATCATCCTTTATTTCTGAAAGGCAAAGCACCCAGGAGTGTTCTAGGAATAAGATGGAGGGTCTGTCACCCAGCATGCAGACGATTCCTAAGATAATAGTGTTTTGCTGCCTCTGGTGGGCTCATACTTTTTGTTATTCATTCATTGATTGGACAAACATCCAAGGAGAGTGCTCCAGAAATGCACAGACATAACCGCTGCCCCGGGGGCTCATGGCCATGGAGAGTAGAACTGGCAACAAAGAAGGGGAAAAGGCTTCCGTGAAGCATGGAATGTGCTGCATCCATAGAACAGGGCGAGGGATGACGGATGTGCTTGGTGTGATAGGGGAAAGCATCAGAGAAGAAAAGGGGTCTTTAAGGGGTGCAGGCAGACTGGGGGTGGGCAGGAGGGTGTTTCATTGAGAGGGGGCAGCATGTGTAGGGCATGGAGCTAATTTGGGAACCCCCCTGTAAGAACTTGGTTTCATTCCTAGGAGTGAACGCCATCCTGATAACACAGGAATTTCCTTGGACCCGATGGGCATGGAGGTCAAAGAGAAAGGATTTTGCGTCTCACGACTCATCCCATTGGTAGTGGCTCTGGTGTCCCGAGAGTTTCCAGTGGAAGGAAAGGCAGCCACGCATGAGAGCGGGACAGGGAGCTGCGGCTTATGCAAGGGGAACAGCATTTGCCCCGAACAATTCTATCACCATTGTTATCTCATCAAAAAACAAACAATTGCAGAGTCAGCTCTGGAAAGCCAAGTAATAATATGCAATTCTTTGACTGTTGTCTGTAAGCTTTTCTATTTTCTCACATGTCCTTAGAAAGACAGATAGAGCTGCAGATGCTTATCAGGTAAGGAGAGGCAAAGATAAGCAAACACAAAGTAATAATACAGTTCTCTGAAATCACTGGTTGTTTCAAGGCCGAGGATGTGCACTCAAATGAGCCATTACTTAACGTCGTGCTTCTCATTTCTTCTGCTTCTCAATAAAAATCCATGAAGGCGCTTGTTTTCGCATTCTCACCCTTGGCTGCCTCTGTGAACAGGCTCGGGAAGGCAGACTGTTTCTCTAGCCTCCCTGCCTGCTGTTCCATCTATTTCTCTCCGTCTGAAAGGTCTTCCAAGCTTCCTGAGCGGTGGACATGGGGGGCTGAGTGCTCAACAGCTCACCCTGATTTCCATCCCCTCCTGTCTTCTTTTCCAACCAGGCTGATTTCTTCACTGTGCCTGGTTCACAACACACATTTCTGCCTTTGAACGTTTGTGCAAGTAATTTGCCCAGATCCACAATGCTTTGTTGGTGTCATTTGGGGGTTGGGGAGGGATGGCAGTAACCAGGCTGGGTCTGAAGCTGGGCAGGCACTTGACCAAGACCTTGAATGCAGCCTTTGAGACATGGTAGACCCTCATTGAATGCTTGTGCACGGGGGACTATGATTACTAATGGATCTCTAAATCCTGTCCATTCAAGTTCTAGTTCAAGTTACCTTTAGATTGGGAGGGAAAGGTGATGGGAACCTTGGCCTCTCAGTCAAGAGCAGGGAATGCAAACCTCACACCTGGCAGGCGCTAAGGGAAATTCTTCCTGAAACTAAGCTAAAGGCTGCCTCCTGAGAACTGCAGTCCTCGATCCGACTTCTGACACCGAGAGGCTCTCTGGAAGTTGGCTGGGCGCTGCCTTGGAGTCCTACCCTCTGCAGTTCCCACGGAAATTCAGAGAAGGCTGGGTGGGAGCCCCTTCACCTGGGACTGCTTTCCTCCTGAGTCAGAAGACCAAGACCTGCCCGTTCATCAATGCCTTGCCCTGGTGTCACCCACAGACCCGCTGTCATGCCCTAGGACGGTCACACTGCAGGATACAGCATGGACAGCAGGTTGCATCTGAACTGCACATAAACAACCAGTATCTTTTTGTATGAGTGTGTCCCAAACATGGGACATCTGCATGGGACATCTGACACTAAAGAAAAAGAGGCTGTTTACCAGAAATGCACATTTGCCTGGGAACCTCTGGCCACCCCAGCCAACTGTCCGGCCTCTGTGCGTCTCTGGCGCCTGGGTGCACCCCATCCCAACATTCCCATGGCGCCATTGGATTGGCCCTTGTCCCCTCCTTTGTCTCCTCCTCACAGTGGCAAAGCAAGGTGGCTCCCCCCACCCCACCCAACTCTGCGGCCTCTCCCTTGGGTGATTGCTGCTGTCTTCCAGCCAATGTCCTCGTCTCCATCACGCTCTATTTCCTTAATGTTACTTATTGTCGCAGGCCTATGTGTATACAAGTGTACATTGTAGGTTATTTTTTATGGACTGTCGTCCCCACTACAAAGTCTGCCAAGCCAGGGGTTTGAGCTGTTTTGTGCACTCACACCCCTGTTCCTAGCACAGTGCCTGGCATACAGTGGGTGCTTAATAAACACTGATTGAATGAATGAAGGAAGGAATGAATGGATACTTATACATCCCTCTTTTTCATAAGCTGAGAAGCCCCTGGATGTCCAGGGACTGCCTCCAAACGCCGGATTCCCAGCACAAAGTCAGAGCCGTAGCGGGAGCTTTCCAAATCTCCCGTGCCTAACGCAGAGCAGGCACATAGGACCTTTACACACGTCGCTTGGACTGAACTGTTGCAAATGCCTCGAGCTCATGCCAACACAGCAGAAGGTCTTGATTAACATCCTCCTGGAAATCCATCAGAATGTTATGGGATTTGAAAACAGCCATTGAAAAAAATATTAAAGAAAATAAACATCCCAGTCCTGGAAAACTTTGCTTTGAGTGTTGGAAACATCTTTCATAGGTCCTGGCTTCAAGCTTTCTCTCCAGGGTTTTCAAAGTTCAGAACCGCTAAATAGTCAGATATATCTATTAGGAAAAATCCATATGAGCAAAGAACACGATAAACTTCTCCAGTTAGGAGTAGAACCAGCGAATAAAGGAAGCTGGCTCTCGCGTGCCGTGCAGCAAGCTGCCCTGGGAATGGAGGGCAGAAGCCTCCCCCCTCGTTGGGTGATGGAGACTTCAATTTATACTAATGTTGCTTGTTAGCAACAAGGCTGGCCACGCCTCAGAAACGGATGTCCCATGTTTATTACAGCTGTTTGCCCTGCTAATTGTTGGACTAGCCTGTTCAATCCACCAAAAAATCATAATAAATATGCAATATGATCTTTGCCCTTGAAGGGTCTCTGTTGTAAGGCAGGGAGAATTTTCTGTGACAAAGGAGAGGCTCTCTCTCTGCTGTCCCCGATAAGGCAGCTGCTGGCCACAGGTGGCTGTGATAGGGCACATGGTTAGTGTCCCCGAGGAGCTGGATGTAACATTTACGTCACTGTGATTGCTTTACATTCGAATGCCACCTCAGGCTAGTGGCAGGGACAATGTCACACTAAAGGAATCAGCCTCGGAAGGATAAGGGCGGCATTTAGGCCAATTTGGCCACATGGATAAATTCCCGGGAGCCCTGGCGATGGGTCTGGATTCAGTCTCAGCTCTAACCTGCGTCCTCAACTCATTTATTCAAGCTCTTCATGCCTCAGTGTTCTTATCCCTAAAGTGGGGGTGGTGTTAGCTCCTGCTTTATGGGGGGTTGTAAGTGAGCTGGTACAGCAGTGGGCCATAGTAACCATACAGCATGGTCCCTTAAAAAGCTGTTAAGAGGATGGATCGCATGCTAAGTGTCCTTACCTCAGTAAGTTAAAAATATATAAAATAATAGTACGTGAGCTAATATGGGTAGCGGGTGTGGGACGGTACCTCACACCTAGTCTGCTCTTCGTAAATGCCATCTATGATTAGGTGGATTATTTATGGAGGGCGGGAGGGAGGCGCTGGCTACCTAGTTATCAGCTCTACTCTGTACCAGGTAAAACCTTGAACCTCCTGTACTTCAGGGCTCGTTAGCCCGAGCACTTTATGGACACCCTGCTGTGTGCGCCTGGTGACCCGGCTGCCATCGCACGCTCGGTGCCGATGCTATTTTTCGGGGGCCCACCGACTGGCAGGATAGATAGGGAGTCAACAGAACAATCCACTTGTTCATTACTTCCGCAGGAATTTACTGAAGACCTACCATGCGCCAGCCCTGTCTGGTCTCCGGGGATTTACTGATGAGCGAGACAGCCAAGGGCCTCACTGTGGTTGTGCTTCAATTCCAATGGGGATAGCCACCAACCGTCAATCGGACAATCAATCAGCCTGTCAATCCATCAAGAAGAGTTGAGTATTCCATGGAAAACATTGAAAGGGGAAATGTCGTGGAGGCTGAGGAGTCAGGGAAGACGAGGTTGATGCTGAGTAATCAGGGATGCGGAGGCTCAGTAGAGCTGACCCTCCCTGGGGATGGCTTAGGTGGGAGCGAGGGGAGAGATGGCATGAACCCGCTGGCAGGCTCACGGGGGTGGAGAGTGAGGGAACTTATTCCAGGTATGTTTGGGGACGGAGTCAACAAAACGTGCTTCTGGATTCCACGTGAGCTGCAGAGGGAAGGGAGAAAGGTGCAACGTGGCCTCGGATTTTGGTCTGCTCACTGATGTGGGGAAGACTGGGAAGAGCTGCGTGGTGTGGGGAAAGCTAGAGACCCGCTCTGCCCCTTCGTCTGGCTGTACCCTGGCTTCCTCTCCTGCTCTACATGTGAAACGGGCCAACACAGACATGCAGACAAGGAGTTTTTGAGGAGTTACTGCAGGCAAGGCACTGTTCAGGAACCTGACCCCCCCCCCCCCTTAGCTTCTATGGCCAAGAGGCTTCCCGAGATGTTCTGTGTAGAAAATATGACCTTCTCTACAAGAGTCTCTGAATTTACCAAATAAAAGGAAGCCACACAACAGAAGAAGCAGCAGCTTCTCCCTCACATATAATACCAAATGATGGATTTGATGCCTTTCTCTCTTCATAACTGACCAGTTGGCTTGCCGCGAGTCAGAAACCACTCCTTGCCCAGAGGGACCCCTGTGACTAAACAATTCTAAAAATATGGAATATGTTCTTCTTTTTAAAGGCTTCTCTGCCCTTCCACTCGGCGCCTTGTCACAAGTTTTTCTCCCTGTAGCCACGCGGGGCGGGGATCTACCACGATCAGGCTTCCCGAGGCCGAAGCTCTGGGTTTCCTGGAGTTACAGGAAAAGGCACTTACCTGCTCACCACACCGCCACTCACGTGAAGTTGTTTCTATTCCCGGTTATTTTCCCTGCTTATAAAATCACTCTGCAGCCTCTGCAGAAAGCTGGGAGTGCAAAGCGCCGAGGGAGCGAAAAGTCGCCCACCATCTCTCAATAGTATGATGCCATTATATTTCACAGGTGGTCTGTGATGTCATTTCCCATTTGAGGTATATTTCTGAAAAAGCATCGCCAACGTGCGTTGTAAAAGTGAACGCCGTACACAGAGTATACGGTGAAAAAGAGGTCTCTCCCTCTGGACCCCAGCCTGGCCGCCTGCCTTGGGGCGACCTCGTCACACGTTGCTGTGTAAACTCCCAGGAATCTCTGCGTGCTCAGCCACACACCCTGTATCATCCATATACCTTTGTGTGTTTTTGTTTAGACACATTTGGATATATTTTATACATACTTTCTAATACCTGGCTTTCTGCCCCCTCAATATTGGAGGTCATCTCCCATAGGACATTCAGATCTATTTAACTCCTTTAACTTAACTGGGTCCATAGCTATGGCACAATGTAACCAGTTCCTTTCAGGAAATGCCTGTGATTAACAAATTACCTCAACTCCCTGACACTCCCTGTGTCCACAGAGAAGGCCCCTCTCAATCTAAATGCCATCCTTTGAAGGCCAGGTGTCTTTTCTGTCCCATTGCCCTTAAGGGTTCCTTTCTATCCATAGCATTCTGCCGTTTCCCTACAACATATTCTGATGTAGACGCCTATTCATATTGCTTTGTATTCAGCGACTCTTTCTACCTCGGAACTCACACATTTCCTCGTACAGTATTAGAAAAGTTCTCTGCCATTGTCTCTTTCAATATTCCCCTCTCCCACCGTTCTCTTCTTGTAAACGCCTGTTGGACGTAGGTGGGAGAGTCTTCTGCTTTCTTCCACGTGTTCTGATGTCCCGTCGACACCGCACATCTCTTCCTGTCTCTGAATTGCATTCCGCTTAACTTCCTCAGTCTCGTGTTCCCCTTCACAAGTTCAACCTCTGGCTGCGTCCCGTGTACGTGATGTACAGGTGTCCACATCCACGTCCATGTGTCCCACGTCCCATTTATTGTTTTTATCACAATTCTGTATTTCCCAAGTATTTGCCTTCTTGTTTAATATCTGTCTATTGGTAATTAGTTTAATAGCTATCTGACAGTAATTGACATCTGCCTATGTTCTTTAAAAAATAGTCTTGCCTTGGATGGTGTGGCTCAGTTGGTTGAAGGGTTGACCTATAAATCGAAAGGTTACGGATTGGATTCCTGGTCAGGGCACATGCCTTAGGTTGCAGGTTTGGTCCCTGGTCGGGGTGCGTACAAGAGGCAACCACACATTGATGCTTCTCTCTCACATCGATGTTTCTCTCCCTCTCTCTCTGCCTCCCTTTCCCTCTCTCTAAAATCAATAAAAATGTCCTCAGCTGAGGAAAAAAATAGTCTTCTGTCTTGCTTTATATATGCTATTCATTCTTATATCATCTTTGAGAATTTATTCTTATATTTAGAGTCTTTTCCCAATTGCATAATTATTTCTATTTCCTTAGGAGAAAAATTAACCTTCCCTTAGTCGTATTTGTACAACTTTTATGATGTCAGCTTTCCCTATGTGGCTTGAAATTTGAATCTGTAAACTCTTCTCGAGTGGGGATCTTCATCTCCTCCACTCTGACCTCTCTCTGAGTCACTGTTAGGGAGACTTTCCCCACCTCTCTGGCGCATGCCCTGCCGCATGAACAAGGTTGCTTCCGGACCCCCGGTGGCCTCCCACATCTGAACCTGCTGGCGTGGAAGACTGAGGCGAGCCATGCATCCTGGACCCTGGGCTAAATGCAGTGGTGAGACTGAGCAAAGCAGATTGGGCTGGTTTCCTGGGGGTACGGTTGAGTCTATGTTTGCCAAGAAAAGTGAAATAGGCCTTTGCTGATCAGAAAGGTGGAGTGTTCGGGGACTCAGCAGGTGCCCCCCGCACTGCCCCCTGGGAAGAGATGTTTCCAGCCTTCCTGTCATGTGTCTGGTGCTCTGGGGCTGAGCCACCGGCAGTTGAAGGTGAGCAGAGGAGACCCACCCACCTCTGTGGCTCACTCATCAAACCTCCCCCTGTCACCCCCACTGCCTTCATCCCTCTTCTGCCCACTGGACACCATGCCTGGGCGTCCTCGGGTGTCGCACGTTGCAGATGGCTGAGCCTCCCACAGCCTTGGTCCCTGAGTCTTGGTTTGGGAGCGCGGAATCTTGTACCGCCGTGGACAGCCCTTTTCGTGATCGAGAAAGAAACTCCCTTTGTGTTTAGACAGGAAATTGGAGGCTTAGCTGCCCGGCAATGAAACTAACACATGTCTCCCTAGTTCTTGTGGGCTTCTGCCCTTCACAGTGTGACTTCACTGTTGTCTGTGCCAGTGGCGCTTCAGGAAGAACCGTGTCCGAGTCACTGTGTTCAAGCTGCATCCCCCCACGTGCTTCCTCTCCGGGATTTCTCCCCGCTGTGGCATTGGGACAGCGTCCCCGAGTGCAGGTCTTTCTTTGTTTGCTTTAAAAATAGCTTTTCTCTCAAGTCTAAGGCCTGGGTGCAGGGTTCCGTCCGTGCTCGCATTGACGTCTTCAAACCGCGTTAATGTGCTGCTGGCATCTATTTGCTAATATTTTATTTAGGATCTTTCATCAATATTCATATGTGGGATTGGTCTGTAGTTTTATTTTATCCTCTCTGTCAGGTTTAAAAATCAATGTTAGACTGGCTTCACAAAAACAATCCAGAAGTTTCTCTCCTTCCCCTTTGTCCATGGAGTAAAAGAACATAGAAATAATCCATTTCTTAAAGATCTGAAGTTCACCTGGGGAACCATCTCAGCTCAGGACTTGAGAAGATGAGCTTTTAAAAAAAGTCTTCAATTTCTTCTGTGACACTGTTTCCATTCAGAGAGTCTGTCCATCTGAGATCAGTTTCGTTCATTTATGATTTTGTAGAAAACCATCCATTTCATCAAGAATTCCAAGTTCGTTTGCGTAGCATGAAACAATTATTTTCTTACTTTTCTTTATTTTTCATTGTTTTTCCGGTGATTTTTGGTTCTTGTATTTTTATTTAGGTATGTGTACGGTGAAAGCTTTTTATCCTCGATTGGTTCATCTAAGATTTTGTTTTCAATTCTTTGTTGCTGTTCAACAAGTTCTTGGGTTCACTTATCCTTTCTGCCACCTCCTGCTTTCAAAGTCTTCGCTTGCTGTCTTTGTTATTTGCGTTCCCATCACCGCGTCTGCTGCTATCACATTTCTTGCCTTGACCTTGGTCATCCCTTTTCTCATTTCTTTGTTGAATGTTTCCTGTATTTTCATTCACTTTCCTTAGTCACATAAACTTTAAAATTAATTTTAAGACACTTTGTTTTGAATGTGGCTCTAACAATAGCGTGTTGGTCAGGGGCTTCTTGTTTACATAATTATCATCTCACGTTAGGAAGATGTTCCACCTCAAGGAGAATTTCTCTCTGAAGAGGGAGTTTGCGTGGATGTGCGTCTCATCTGATTACTTTCCAGGTGGGGTAGAATCCGTCCCACCCTACCAGTTTTATTTCTATTACCCCGTGTTTACAAAACCCCTGTGCTGTATCTAGCTGTTTGACAACACTTGGTGAGGTTTTCTTTGTGGCCTGCTGATAACTCGCTTTCTTGGTAACTATTCTGTAGGACTTTGAAAAGAAGACCCGGTTCTTCCTCCCAAGGGTGGGCTTTGGAGGAGCCCAGGCAGGTGTCTGCCGGGGCTCTGGCTGCCGAGAGTCCTTAGGACACTTCTGCCAAGTGCGAGGTGTGTCAGGCCCTCTGCGTGGTCTCCCCACGTTGGGAGTTTCAGCTGATTTTCTAGCTGAAACTCAGATAGCTGAGTCAGACTCTGTGAAGCAAACTCACCCCCATAACACTCTTTTGGAAGCGGGCATCTGGTGGAACATGAAGGACAGAAGCAGAATTTAACAATTTGAGGAATTTAAGACCAGCAGGTGCATCAGGGTTGAGTGTCTGGGCCGGAAGGGGCTTTCTTTGCTGCTTGTGGAACTGGAAGTGGCTGGGAAGAAAATGTCCCCAACAGGTATCTTATAATCATCTTGGGGGGGGTTCCTGCAGGCATGTCAACGAGCATGGCTCCCAGCCTTGCTCCCAACTCCTCGAACCGCCGGTCACCTTCGGAGCAAAGCCTTCTTGTGCCTGATCAGCCAGAGTCAGCTCCGGTTGTTGCGGCTTCGAAGCCCGACAGTTACACAAGCATAAAAATCAATTCTATATGTTATGTAATTATATCTAATATATATTAAATATCCGTATATTAGTTCTAGCTTATGTTCTCTAGGTTGCCTACATCCTGACTTCATTTATTTTTGTTTAACTTCCTAAAACCTTTTTTAATTTGAGATTATTATAGATTCACATATTTATTTAATTTCACTTTATTTTGTTTAAATTATTACCCTCATGGGTTGAGAGAGGTGGGTTTAGTTTTCTTAATATTATTTTGGTTTTTTTGGTCTGTTTCTTCTTGTGTTTAACACATCTTTGTTCAAAAATTGTCCTGTTTTCCTTGTTGTACAGATATTCAAGGCAACAGCCTCCCCGCTGTGGCGTGCTTACTGACTGAAGATGGTCATCGGTGCCTTCTTTAAGGAACTCTGTGCAGTGAATTCATCCTCACGAGACACTTCAAGTCAGTGCGTGGTGTGTGCACACACGTGTGTGTGATTCTGTTTTCTTCTGATTTGGAAGATCTGTTGTGGACGCACTCTCACTTCTTTTGGTCATGGTGTTTATAGCGATCGGCTACAGACTGCACACAGCCCTTGCTCCTTCAGATGGCCTTCAGATGGAACTCACGCACTGCAGGGGTCTCGGTTTCCTCCCGCCTACCCTCTCCCCGTCCTCCGCAAACCACCTGATTCTGGTTACTCACATTGTTTTTATTTCTTCAAGTAAATACTTAGATTTTTCTTTATTTATCAGCTTTACACATTATAGGTGTTGATCTTCCAAACTTCACAGCCAAAGATGAGGAGGAGAGAGGCTTTCGTGAAATAACCTTCCATTTTTTTTCTTCCTTTTCTGGGTTTTCATAGTTTCAGTGTGATCGTTGATAGTCTATACATTCTATCTGATGGCAATATTTCCCCATAGAGGTGTTATATTTGTTTCAATTAATTCACTTAAATTAATGTAATAGCAATTACCAATTCTTTTACAGTCTCTTTTTTATTTCTGTATCAGTGACAGAGCTACTTTTAATAGTTCCTTTAAGAAGAGCTCATAGAAACTCTCTTTACTGTGTTGTTAATGTTTAAGAACAACCGTTTGTTGCCTTATTCTAAAAGGGTGTTTTGGCTGGGTATAAAATTATTACCTCCCATGTTCGCTGAGGACGCCGAGATGTCCTTCCATTGTTCTCTAGCACTGACTATTTCAAGGGCAAGTCTAAAAGCATGTCGATTTTTCCCCCTTGTGGATGAGTTGACTTACTTTTCTGGCTATAGGATTTCTTCTTTATTTTTGAGGTTTAATAACCCTGATAAAATATGTCTCTCCTCTTACGGATCTGACTGAACTTGTCTGGGAACTGTTAACCCTATCAATACATAGATTCAAGTCTTTATTTCAAAAGTAGTTTTTCTCATCTTAGATCTTCGAAGGGTTTGTAGGTTCTGTTTGTTTTGGTTATTAATTCCAGTCACCTGTTTTGCATACATTGGACCTCTCTTGCCATTTTTCTTTTCCATCTTTTTTCTTCTGTACTTAAAACTTTTTGTTATTTTTTTCTACTTTATTCTGCTTTGTTTTCTTAACCTTGTCTTCTATATGGCTGAATATCATTGTGGCTGAGTCTGTTTCCTATTTACTGCCTCAAAAATGCCTGTTTCATATTTGATGCTTTTATTATTCTCTCCTACTTTTCCTTGATCTCTGTCAATTTATTTTTTATTTTATTCTGTTGCCCTTTTAAAAATAATCATGCCATTATATTCTGCTTTAATATTTCAGTGTGCCAAGGTTATTATTTGTTTGAAATGAGGCGATGTTAGAACACACTGTTACCTGACTGAATACTGACATTTTTCTGAGGTATGTTCCTTGTCTCATTTTTCTTTCCCGTGTTTCTGCTACATCCAACCAAACATTTTGGTGGATGGCCTTTGTTGCTGCTTGGTTTTCCCTCATTTTTGAATGGGAGGGTTTCTGCTGGAAGAGTGGGGAGAGGGAGAAGGGTGAGGGTGGGGAGGCCAAGTGGAGGGCAGAGTGGGGTGAGGGGAGAGTTTGAGTGTCAGACTGCTGTCCCCAGAGACTCTTGGCCACACGGCCCTCTCCTTGTGTTCAGAAGAATGTGTGGTCCCCTGGCTCTGCCGTGCTGTGTGTCCTGATTCAACACGGTCACTTATACTCGCTCGAGACTCACTTCGAAATGTTTCTCCTGGTTTTATGGAAGATAGTTGTTTTTTAAATTTCTTTTTTATTCTCCTTCATTTGTGTTTGCTTCAGAAACAGTATGGGGTCAGAAGCACATTTACTAAATACTTTAAAAATTGATATTCTCCTTTCAGTGTTTAGTATCCTTGTAACAATCCATATTGTTTTCATTTTTGTACTTCAAGTAATTTGTGATGAATCTTAGGGTATAAAATTTTATCTGCTTATGTGGTTGTTTCTTGGAGGACAGACTTCTATAATAAAATTATTGGGCAAGGGATATAAACATTTATAAGTCTCCTGACTTATGTTTAATTTTTTCTATTTATAAATTTTTCTTTACAGTTCTTGACAATGTATCAGAATGCCTTCTATGCATAACTTCCCTCCTTTCACACTGACCAACCGTATTAAAATAAAAATCTCCGATCATCACTCATCGATTTTAATTATTTATTTATTTACTATGGGTTTGATTATTTAAAAATCTTTTTCCACTTGCGTGCTTGAATGATCTGTCAATATTCTTCACCCCATTATCTACTGGAATGATTATATTCTTGTCAGTTTGTAATGCCATTTTCATATTATAATGCCATTTTCTTTGAACTTCTTGGTATATTTTACTTCAGGGATTTAAATTTTTGGTAATTTACGTATTATTTTAAAGATTTATTCTTTCATTTTTAGAGAGGGGGAATGGAGGGAGAAAAAGAGTGAGAAACATTGATTGGGCGCTTCTTATACATGCCTGACCTGGGACTGAACCACAACCCAGGCCTGTGCCCTGACTGGGAATCAACCGGAGACCCTTTGCTTTGTGGTACAATGCCCAACCCACTGAGTCGCACCGGTCAGGGCTTTATCTTTTGTTTTTAATCTTAGGAATCCCTCCCTTATTCAGATATGAGATAAATCTTCAGTAATTTCTTACAGATTTTTGTAAGAAATTTTATTTTTGATTAAAAATATATCTTTTTGATTTCACATGGACTTGTAGTGTCTATTGGATTTTGTACTTGATATAGTCACTTAATGTTATATTATGAAGGTTAGCGTGTTATTAAAGACATCTTTGTGATGACTACTTTCCTGCACGATAATCTGGCAGCAGGGTGTACCATAGTCTGCTTGGTTTTATTCTTGGCTGTATAGACTGCCTCCAGGATTTTTTCTGGTTTAGAATACACTGAAATTAAAAAAAAAAAAACAACAAAAAACACACTTCGTCCAAATTGGTACTTTCTTCCTGGTTTGCATTATTTAATAAAAAATTATGCTCAATATGGCCAGCGTTACGAATATTGTTACATCTCTTGGTACAAGTAGCTTTCTAAGTGGGCCCCCGGATTTTCAATCTGATAAGTGGAACTGCTTGGAGAGTCTCAACGAGGAAAAATCTCGGAGGTGATCAGGCTTCTAGCCCAGCTTGTTAACTAGTAATCGCAATCCGTTACATTTTTCTGGAATGTAAAAGCTGGTCTCACGTGGCAATCATTTATCTTCTCATTGTCTATGGGGGGAAACATTGAGGTCAAGGGGTGTCCAACACCTCCTCCAAGTTGACAGAGCCCGGAATTAGTCCAGCCGGCCGGGAGCAGATTTTCTGCCACGCAGCCCGACACCCCTCTCTTTTCTCTCTGTGCCTTCGTGAGCACGTGGAGCACGGTTCAAGTGGAAGCGGAGCTGAAAGCTAAGAGAGAGCCCAATGCCCATCATTATCCAGGAGAAATGGCAGCCGCCAGCCGGTGCAGTCACAGAAGCCGCCTCCTTACTGTCCCCCCAAAGTGCTTGTGATATCTGAGAAATCTTTGAGCTGTTGCTTCTGAAAATTTTGTGAGGCAAAAACCTGAGAATTTGGCCTGGCTTTAATCAAATATTTATGATGCCCTCATTAGTCTCCAGTCCAAGGGCGGCCGGGGCCCTCATTTGAATTTCCGAGTGTAAGGGGGTTTTGAAAGGAAATGTCATATGATATGCACTGTTTATACAGATCAAATATGCATGTGTTGGTTTTGCAGGCTGGTGGCAGTGCTGCTGTTATTTACGGGGACAGTGATAATGAGGTGCAGCAGGAGCTCCCGCTGGGGGACGTCTGGGCTGTGGTGGGTGCATGGAGGCCGCTTCCTGGCACCCAAGGCTTCTGTGGGGCCACAGGGACATGAGGAGGTGTCCCTGTCACTGCACTGCCTGGCAAGTTTGACTGGTGTGTGATAATGAGGTGACATTCACACTGAGGCAAGCAAGGAGGAAGGGAAAGAATATTCCAGGCAGAGAAAGCTACGGAGAGCAGGGTGGCGGGGGTGGGGGGGAGGGGGGTGCATTGATTGAAGGTTCGTCCTAGCTGGGGACTGTGTGATGCAGGAGTGACTGGAGGTGATCAAGAAAGGAGGGACCTGGGATCTGAGTGGCCTTCAGGCTCGGTTATGGAACGTGGGCATCATCCCGGGGGGTGGAGGTGGGAGTGGAACAGGGGTAACAGGTTTTAAGCTGGTGAGCGACCTCATCTGGTTTGTGTCTTAAGATTTCTCTGGCTGCAGTGTTGAAAATGGACAGGCAGGGGCCAAGGATGGGACAAGAAGACATGTGAGGAGGCCGTTTCAAGTCCCGGAGACAGGTGAAGCAGATGTGGAGGAGAGGGGTGGCCGCAGAGAGGGGGAGCCACAGATGGTGCTGGAATCCACGTTACTGAGTGGCTGCTCGGCTGTGCGCACGCGTGGAGTGGGGAAGAAGGAAGCCCCCAGGCTGACCTCTGGGCTTTGGCTCAGGTGACTGCGACCTGGGGGAACTGCAGGGCACCGCGGAAGCTGGTGTGGAAGGGGAGATGTTGAGTGTGCCTTAGAGAAGTGGACAGTTGAGTGTGCTGATGTGGGATTCAGAACAGCATGGGAGGTATCTCCAGGTGAGTGGAGGTTGGGAGCTGGATGTTGAGGGTGTGGTTATCTCAGGATCTCTATTTCCTCTGAGAGGAATAAGTGGTCGGTGGTGCTGAGCCTGGGGACCTGGAAAGCATTGAGGTGTGTGGGGAGAAGAAGCTCTGGGTATGTCTGCAAAGATGCTGAGTGCCCCTCTTCTCAGGAACTTGCAGTTTTGTTGAGGACACAGATAGGTAAGCAGACAATTTTGCCGAGGATGAGGAAAGTGGTGGAAAAGAGCGCTGTGGAGGGGTGCCTGACCCCAGCCTCGGGACAGACGGTAAGAAAGAGGGAGTTCTTTTTTAAAACACCCTGATATTCCGTTTGAGATAGGATGAGAAGATTCCGTCCAGGTAGAGCAGGTGAGCGGGGAAGGGGAACGCACAGGGCATGGAGTCTATTTGCCTCAGAAACTGTGTCTGCAAAGCAGCATCCAGGAGTGAAGAGGGGGTCAATACCTGCTGGGAAGGGAGGAGGAAAGAAAGGAGAGAGGAGAGGAAGGAAAGAGGGGGCGGGGAAGAGAAGAAAAAGGCAGAGGAAGGAAGGAAGGGAGAGAACCAAAGGCTCGTGGGGATGAGTGGCAGTGAGGATAGAGAGCTGTGAGGGCAAGTTCACGCAGAACCTGGGAAGTCAAGGTCAGGCTTTCGTGACCTGATCAGAGGTCGAGGGGGGCTGGTTGGCCGGTTGTATCCAGAACTAGCCGAGCCGCGCTTCCCTCAGCATTAGGTATTTGCTAATGCTGTTTTCACAGAAGGGTGGGAGCTCCCTAGACAACTTCAAGTTTGGCACATGTTTGGATTGTGTTGACCTGTGTTTCCAGGTCTTTGTTTAATGCAAGCTCAGGGAAAATAGGCTTCAGTGAGAGCTGAAGGTCTGAAGCAGCTGTCACCAGGAGCAGGCCGAAGGGCACACAGGTGTGTGCTGGGAAGGACTCCCTCAGGCAGTGCGGGTGCCCCATCCCCTGCCTGCCTCAGCACCCACGCCCACCCCCCTCTCAGGGAGGGCCCCGGCAGGGGAAGTAAAACAGAAATGAGAGATTAAGAGAGTACAGAGCAGGGCACCCCCCTGGGGCAGAGAGGGGTCAGAGCGCCCATGCTGGCTGGCTGGTGGTTGGCGGGCTGGCGGTGGTACGTTGGTGGGAGGAGGGATGTGTTACACAGGTTCTTTCTCTTGTCCCGGTTTCTCTTCTCCTTTTCTACTAACATGCAGAGAGAGGGATGCGGTGGGAAGTCCTCTTGCAGTAGGAAGAACAGAAGCTTTGGAAACAGGTAGCCCTGGTTTTTCATCCCAGTTTTGCTTCCCTTTACTCAAGTGTGGCATAGGATGGATTACTTCAAACTCTCAGCTTTTTTTTTTTGTTCTTAAATTAAAAAAAAAAAATTCTTTTTAAACCACAGCATGGCTGTAAGGCTGCAATGCCTAGCATTGAGTAGGCATTTTGTGACTGTTCATTCTTGTCCTTTCCCATCTTGGGCAGTATTTTTGGATCTAGGGAATCCAAGCAGATTCTGGGAGGAGGGTCAAGGGCACAGAACTTTCAGAGAGGGAGCAAGCTAAGGAGACCGGCCAGTGCTTTGAGCCCAGCTAACCTCTGTGAAGTAGCATCACGAGCGAGGGAGGGAGCAAGCCACTTGCAGGAATGCAAGGTATGCATGCAGACAGAGGAGCCCCTGGGCCAGCCTTTGAGGGCTCTGTGCGGGACAGTGGGTGGGCAGGAGGGGGAGCGGGCCTCTCTTCTTCCAAAAGAAGGCAGGAAAGCCCTGCTGGACCACCCCTGCCACCCCACCCCACCGTGTGTTGAGTTGGGTCTTGTCCTGTGGCCCCAGGTGAAGTGTCTCAATTGTACAAAAGGAATAAAAGTTGCTGACAGATGAGCGCTGAGCTGTAGGACAGATTTATGACTGAGGTAGGGAGGCAGGGCCTGAATCCATTCCCCCCCGCCACCCTGTAGAGAAGGTTGGGGGGCAGGGGCTGCGTCTGCCTGCACAGCAGTTTGAGATCTGCTATCTCTCTGGGCAGCTGCCTTGGAAGGGGAGATTCATATGGGAGCCTTTCTGTTGGTTTCAGGATTCAGACACACCAAATATATTCTGCGTGTTCCGGGGTGTAGTCATGAGTAACTCAGGTGTGAACTGCACAGTGATACACGTGTTATTCTCCACTCTGACTCCAGTGAATCTAACCGAAGTTGGACCTATTTATCAGGGTCCTCACTACTGTCTGGGAGCCTGGCAACGGGAATCGACAGAAGACAAACAGATGGGAAAAGATCCATAAAGAGCCTGACCGAGGGATCTCCCCCTGCAGCCGGGAGGTGTCATAGGAGTTTCCTCCCAAGATATTTGTTGATGGAAAGATAATATAGTTCAAGGTCATGGATGATTTCTCCCCACACTCATCTCCTGTTCCTCCCCAGGCAGCTGTCTCTGACCGTTGGCCACTCTGGCTGGGCCCCTGGAGATGTCCAAGGATGCAGACAATTTTCTTTTTTTGTAAACATTCAGCGCTACATTTCCTCTACTTCTGTTGTTTCCTGGACTACCCACGCTGATGTTGTGGGTCCCCTCCTCTTGTTCTGCAATGTTGTTGGTCTTTCCTGCAAGCTCCTTCCCTGCCCACTCACCCTCAGGTGAGGGGAGACGTCCGCGGGCCCTGTGTGGACCAAAGACGAGACACGCACACATCGCCCCACTCTGTGTTCTCTCCCCCGTTTGCCAATTTATAGACGACACATAATTGGAGCTCCTTGATGCCAAATGTCCGTTGTGCTGATGATGTGAACAGGCACAGCAGAAATGCTGACAGATCCTGGCGTTGATGAAGGATTAGCCCAGGACAGCCAAGACTCTGGGTAATTTACGCACACGAGCTCTTTTTATTCTCTGACCGCCCCTACCAGGCGAGCACTGCCTTGGGTAGTACGTGTCGCAGATACAGACACCGGCGGAAAGGACTGAGGGTTTGACTGAGGGTGGCCAAGATCGCAGAGTCTGGCCTTTGACCCCCTGTGTCACGTGGAGTGGGTCTGCCGGGGTCACGGAGGGAGGCCCTGTCCACCCAAGACACCCCTTTTCACTGTCCCAAGAGCCAGCTCAGACGCAGTGGCACACGGGGCGTGTGCAAACCTCCTTCCAGATGAGCCTCCAGGACCTTCCAAGTTCTGTTTCTGCTAGATACGTCTCTAACACAGAGACCGCACCTTCCGGGACCTGTCACGTGGTCTTTACGTGCCCCGACTTCTGACCCACTTATTTTCTGAGTGTTACAGTCTCTTAAAAATTAGAAACCAGGAGATGAGCAGTAACAATAGCAGTGGCTGTCTTCCTCTGAGTCTGTGTTGTGCCCTGCGCTGGGTGAAGCTCTTCACCTGTGTTAATCCTGTGATGACTCACAAAGCTTTGGTGCTATTAGTTAGTGTCCCCGTTTTACAGATGAGACCACTGAGTCAGCACTGCTGTCCCGATGCCTCTGCCTCTTAGAGAAACGTCAGCTGTGCTAGGTCAAGGGCAGGCCAGGAACCTCAGGCTTCAGCCCTGTCCCCTGAGTATGGCATCCAGGCTTGCTCTGGTCAGATGTTGGCACAGGGGGCCCTTTCGGAGCCTCTCATTGCCCTCCTGTAAACTGGTAGCGTTGATAGTACTACCCTGGTGCTGTGCCTGCGAGCACCTCACAGAAGCTGGGCCACGCCCTTATCACACGGTCTGGTTCAAAAATGCCAGGGCTTGCACATATTTCTGGACCTTACCATTGTTTTTCTGTGTTCAGGATCATTGTAATAAGAAGTTGCAAGAAATTCTATCAAAGACTGCTAGGTTGATGCCCTTTGACGGGCTGGACCAACTGAGGCTGATTTAAAAAGGGAGGTAGGTGTGTGTGTTCATGCTGACTCTCGAGTAGGGCTTTGCTGTGGGACTGCAAACTAGCAGACCAGGCCGTGGTGAAGCCTTTGGGAGTCGTGGCTCCCAGGCCCTGCTTCCTAGTGTTTTTGCTTAGATGGTCTCTGGACCCACGGATTGTCTTTGCTCACCTCATTTATCTTAGGTGTGCCTCAGCCAAGGTCAACCCTTGCTTAGACCTGAGTACTTTGACCATTCTGGGCATATTTTCTAAGGGAGCTCATTCCTTCATTCGACATTTATTGAGAAAGTGCTATGTGCCAGGCCTGTGCTAGTGCTGTGGATGCGGAAATCAACACGGTACAGGCCCCACCACCTCGGTCCACGTGACCCCGGAGACTCAACACAGCCTGCAGGATGGAACGGGCCTCGGGAACTGTAGTGCATTGAGCTGCTTGCTTCCTTGAAAAAGGGAGTGGTGGATTTCAGGTGCCTTCCAAAACAGTGACACTGCCTGTTCCACCTAGAAGCGTCCCCTTGCACGTGACTTCAAAGCAGATAAAAATGAAAAGCCCGAAGCACTCCTGTCTCTAAGTCATAGGTGTTACCGTGTCAGCCTCATCAGCCTCTCGGCACGAAGGTCTGCCTGGGCCGTGGTAGGGGCCTCTCCAGCATACCGCTGCCTCTGAACGGCTCTGGGCCTTTCCCCTCTGCAGCTCTTTCCAGAGCTGTCTGTGTGAGAGAGAACTCTGGTGTGACCAGCTCCTTCAGAGGGCAGATATTTGTAAAGACTGTCAGGACCCCGCCAGCAGCTCTATTACGGAGTACCTCTAGGCTTTTCAGGGGAACAAAGTTGGGTGCAAATACCTTTCTGGCACATGGCCTGCCCTGACAGAGAGTGTGCTGCTTTGCCTCCAGGAGGTTGACGTCCCACCGGGTTTTCAAGTCCATCCATTACTTTCTCCACGACTTGGATTTATGTTTCAGCACCTGTGAAAAAACACATTGATATTTCAATACCCGCTATCATCAACTGCCTGTTGTGTGTAAGCACGTGAAGGCCATCTTTTATCAAAAATAAAAAAAAAGTTATTTATAAGTTTTAAATCAAAAGTGAGTTTAGATTGGTCCTTTTAGCATTGGACTTAAACAGGGTTTTTATTTTTTAAAACCTTCATCCCAATCAAGAGTCTGGATTTAAATAGTTCAAAGATGTTATTTTGAATTTAAATACAAAAAAATAGAGGTTGGATTCCATAGACTTGAAAGAAACTCGCCTGCAAATAGATCCCACCGAGCTGTGGGCCAGCTTTGTGTTCTGAGCATCCGCTGGGACTCTCTACGCGGAGGCTCTAGACCAGGCAGACCCAGCACGGCAACAGAAATGTAATTTTCTTTCCCGCCCAATCCTGTCATTCCTCCGTGTCCCCTCAGTCCTCGAGTTTGCATTAACAGCCTCTCCTCCTTACTTGCCAGGGGCAGACATCTGGGACTCATTTGCAAGCTCTTCCCTCCTTCGCATGGAGTTTCTTCACCACGACACCCTGTCATTCTTCCCTCCTCTGTCTCAGGAGCCCAGGGTTTTCAACATGTGGCTGGTCTGTCCCATTTGGAGATCTAGGGTGGGGCCTGGTGACAGGCATTCCCAGTACACGTCCAAGGTTTTCCTGATGTGCCCCAGAGCGTGAGATCTCTCTCGTCTCCCCATAGGGATCCGGTCTAAGCACTCCTCATTTTTAATTTTTACTTTTCAAGTGATCTGCCTGGTTTCTTTGCTCCCCACCCTGCCTTCTCCAGTTCATCTTTGCACTCTGTCCAAGATTTGACTGTGTTATTACTCTGCTGTTACCAAAGTCCCTGGAACCCCCTGCCACGTCCCTAGGGAAATCTCCAGACAACTCAGTGTGACATTGTAGGAGCTCTGACAGCGTGTCTAGCGCTCTCACCCATCATTTTCTTTCGTGTACCCTCTATTTCTTGATATAACACTCCTGTGCTTCCAAGGATATACAACCGAGGTCAGGTTGCACGGTGTGAACCGAGTTTCCAAAAAGGAAGATTGTTGTCTTGCCGTGGTGAGGGAGCAGCAAGATCCCTGCCCTGAGGGTGGGTCTTTTCAAAGCAACGTGGCCACCAGCAGTTCCCTGGAGAGTTGTGGAGACAGTGATAGGACCTGCAGGAAGTTTATGCTGTCACTGGGGACTGTCGATGTGGAGAGAGGTCTTGGAGGAGACCTGGGGACTGCTTTCACATACTTGGAGAAAGGTCATAGAAAAAGACTTCCATTCTTAGGGACAGAATTCAGGTTGGTGGGTGGAAACCAGGGGACACTGTTTTCAGGTTGATGTACAGCTGTCCAGCCAGAGCTCTCCTGTGATGAATGGACTTCCTCTGGGGGTGATGGGTTCCTTGCCATTGATCATAGGCAAGTGGACTCTGTGGCCTCTTGGCCAGGACATTGAAAGAATGGGAAGCACTTAGTACCTGGTACATTGCAGTTTGTGTTATTGTCATCATCATCATCAGCAGCAACATCATCATCATCATCCATCATCATCGACTTATTTCAAATGTTAGAGGAGTATTAGGGATCCTGTGACATTGAGGATGTCCTCTGACACTGGGATTTTGTGACCCTGGACCCCGCTGCTCGCACTCACAGTTTTGGAGCCTATTGCAATGTCTCAAAACCAGCCGCAGGGCCCTGCGTGCCGTGCTCCCCCCACCCCCCCCACATGCTCTCTCTATTCAGACTGATTTTTTTTAAGACTGGAAATAGCTTTTACATAATCTCCCCACGTCGTTTCATTCCAGAGATTTACCTCTTCCCTGCATTATCTTTGTGGTCCTGGAAACATTTGTGACCAACCTTTGCAACAGCAGGCACTCAATTCTGCTTTGAAGCCAAGTAATGAGAACAATTGAAAGAGAGGCACTGCCTGGCACGGTGGCTGTGATAGACAGGGAACCCACACATGCCTCCCAGGGCTGATGCCCCTCACAGAATTACACAGGGATTCTAGATAGGAGCTGGACCTGCCCTTTCCGATGCATGGCGATGCCGACGGTTTTTTATTTTCCTCCGAACTTACATCTTCACATCCCACCTTTTAGCAACAGTTTTTATTAAAGGCACAACTAGCTTATTAAAGAGTTATACACCTGAGCCTTACTAAATAGTGTTGTTAATAATTATGGCTTCTAATATTTTCCCTAAATTATGTCAGGATTATTGAGAAACAGGATGGCAAACCAATAAACTTTGCCCATTCGTTTTCATTTTGTTTTCTTTATGATTCTGGAACTTAAAAAAGCTCTAGGTTGTAGTTGAAGTAGAGTCTTAAAGTTAAGAAACTATTGCCACAGGCATGATCTTCTTGAAACACTTGATAAATAAAAATGCATGCATACATCTACATATATATACACACATACATATGAACACACACATATTTCACATTTTGAAAATGGTAATAACCACACATACAGAATTCTATGTGTCCCATCTCTCTCTCTCTCTCTCTCTCTCTCTCTCTCTCCCCATCTGAAAAACATGCAAACATATGAATTGGGGTCCCTTTTTCATCCTGCAGAACTCCATTCCCTCCCTCCTTCCCCAAAGTTAACAACTATCAGGCATTTGGGGGGAGTTATTTTAGTCCCCACTTTAACGTGTTATTGCACGTAAATCTACGGGAACATTTTTTTTTTTACAATAAATACTCAGCAGCATCGTTTTGTGTCACATATTTTTAGTTTACCTTCATGGGAGAATACTGTGACTTTGTTCGTTTTTGACCTTGCCTTTTATGCTCAGCAGTGTGTTTGAAAGCCCTACCTACACCTCACCTTTTATCTGCTTCGTAACACCCCAGTCTGCGAGCAGACTGCGTGCTGTTCATCCAGTCTGTTCGGCTCAATTTTTAGCTGTTACGAACAGCACTGGAACGTACGCCCTCGAGCTCGTCTTTTTGTAAACACGAGGGGGGACTTTCAGTAGGGCAGGCTATTGACTCCAGGGGTCTGGGACTCGAAAGAGAAAAGCGCTAATTTTCATTGTTACTGACCTTTGCCTGAAACTCAGCATTTTCTTTGCCTTGAATGTAGACCACACTCTAGTAACATAAGCAGCTCCGCGGCGCTGACACCCTGGGGGTCAGTTTCAGGTCACACGGTGGCTGTAGAAGGGACCTCAACATACTGTTGACCAGCATCAGCACTTCAAAATCATAGTGAGTACGAGAATATTACTGGATATTTATTTGAATGAGTTAAGAAAAAAACAAACAAACACAGGATACAATCTCAAAATTTTGTTTTCTAAACATTTACAGATTTTTCAATAGAATTGCTTTTCTTTGCAGTCCTTGCATATATTTATATTATGTAATGTAATACGGTGTGATATAATATAATTCATATAATCCATCATGAGATTGTCAACAAAGCCCACAACAAAAAAATTGGCTAAGACCTTCTCTTAGGCATGTAACAGTGTAATTGCGAGGGCATGTGGCGTTCACAATTTCAGCTTCGGTAGAAACTGACAGGTGTTTTAATAAAAGACGTTTCCACGCCTTTGACACACCCACTAACAACATATGGGAATTCCCGTCTCCTGCACCCATGTGGGCACTTGGTGTTTGAGGACTTTTTTTTCCCGTATTTTTCAATCTGATGATTAAGAAAGAAAATCTCATTGTTTTAATTAGAAGATCCCTGATTCCTAATGTGACTGAACTTTTTTCAAATGTTTATTGGTCATTTCAACTTTTCCTCTGTGATTTGGGCAATCCTTTCATTTACAAAATACTCCTAAGAGAATTATGGAAAGCATGGGATTTTGGAAAGTATTTTTTCCTGGGAAATTACACTTACAAATTACCTTGAAACCCACAATTTTGACCAATGATCTTCAGAGTGAGGTGTTTGCTCATAGGCGTTCCCCAAATTACTTCTTGAGCTGTGGGAAAACATATTAGAACTTCTATTTATATTTATTTTTTATCTAAAAGTGTAACAGAACATGAAACTTTATTAAAACTCTATACATTTTTTGCTAGTATTCATACCTGTGTAGTTTATAACATGACTTATGAATGAATAGGCATATGTTGGGAAGACAGCTTATTATTTCCCCAAAAATGGTTTAGTGCCTCTATTTAAGAAAATATCCACAGCGATAAGAATAATTTCACTTAATGATCTCCTACTATGTGCCAAATGCTTTGCAAGCTTTGTTCACCTTAATCTTCATGAAAACCCTGCAAAGTAGACACAACTATTTTTAGTTTATGCAGAACTTTAAAATTATGGATTTTATGTCATTAGTTCAAAGTTCCTTTTTGTGAATGTGGAATTAGGAATTGCCTCTATAGTTCTTTTTTTCTGAGTCCTTAGTACAATTTCTTTTTGTCACACTCTCTGCTAATCTTTGCTTCATGAGGGCAGAGCACGTCCGCCCCTTTCGTCACTCTAGTTCAATGCCCCCATGGTGCCTAGCAGGCTGTACGGGAGCAGTCCATGTTCATCTACTGAGTGACTGAAGGAAAGAGAGGGAGACCATGAGGAGTTAACTCTCAGGCCAGGGTGGGCACTCGGCACGCCAGTTGGTAAGGAGGGCACTCTAGGGAGTGTCCGTGGCGTGCTAGAAGTGTGGAGGGGGGGCGTGGATGTGGGCCAGTTATCTTGGCATGGGTGAGAGTAGGTGAGGACTTGCAAGTGGGCAGGATGGGCGGCCTGTTCCCATCACAAAAGCTAACCTTGACTCAGTGCTCTTGTGCAACCAGGGAGGGAGCACATTGCAAGAGCAGGTGCTGGGCAGGCCGCAGTCTGAGTCTCCGGCCCAGCGGCTTTCGCACGGGGGCTGGGCGCATTTAAGGGGCAATGGTGGGTGTGGCCTCGTGGTCACTGTGGCTCCAGCATACCTTTGGTCTTCTTTCTTTAAAATTGAATTAACTGAGGTGGTGGTGTTCCATAAAATTGAATAAGTTTCAAGCATACAAATCTATAATACATCATCTGTATATTGTTTTGTGTGTTTATTTACCTTTCTGGACAGGGGTCCCCTGTGACACTTCTGGGGAAATGCATAAGAAAACGTTCTACTCCACTTTTGTTTCTGTTTAGGATATGAATTGGCATGACACTGGGCACTGAAGTCACTCTCTAAGCAGACAGGCAGTGGGCAGATAGTAAGGGTCTTAGCCAGCAAGTGTCAGGCTATGCATGTCATCTTCTGTGTGGTTTGGGATGAGGGGATGATCTCCCATCATCTCAGGCTCGAACCCCTTTCTGTACAGCAAGCAGCCAAGGCATCCCTCCCCTTGTAGTGGCAAGCCAAGGTGAAGGACAGGGGCAAAGGGTGTTGACAAGACCGGCAGGAGCCATCCCTTGGCTGATGATCAGCCTGCAGGGGAACTTGCATAGACTGTGAGGGAGAGAGCACCCCCCAGAGAGAACGTCCATTGCAAACAGGACACTTCCAACATGGTAGACACAAATGATTCTGGATGTTTTGCAGAACCAGTTGAGGATGCTGACCCACGGTAAGAGCACGTCTGTGCAGAAGGCTTGGGATGCGGCCGTTGATGGCTCCAGGAGAGATACAACAGGACTTGCCCCCCACACAGAAATCCTGATTATGACCCAGCTGAGTCCCCTGATGATGCAGCTCAAGAACGAAGGGTGGGAGGAAGTCCTTTGGAGCCCATGGTCCACCTCTTGTTTGGGTCAGTGTCGGGTGACCAGCAGGGAGAAGACACTCTGGACGATGAGTTCATTTATTTGTAAGCAGCCCTGTTGCTGTGCTCCTGAAGTCTCTAGTCAAATTCCTCTGCAGGGTGTTTTGATAGCTATACTTAGGCCCAACCTAAAAATGGCATCAGACTTTCATGCCTAGATTCAGCAGAAGAGGGGTGGGTCTGCTGGAGCAACCGTGGACTGAGAGGTGTGGAAGCTCATGACGACTCCCTTCGCCCCTCTGCACTATTTTGATCTCCAGGTTGAACTGCATGTTGCATTTTGGGTAGGAAACACCTGGGTGGACTTTGAGTCCCACAGTCTTCATGGTATCAAATTGGCACTCAAGAGTTAAGAAGTAGGAGCTTCATTTAAAAAACAACAACAACAACAGAAATAATTCCCCTCCCCAAATCTCCGATGATTGTAAGTGCTGCCGCAGTGGTAAAGCCCTGAATCAGATGACCTTGACTTTGTGTGATCTTGAAAAACCTGCTTGAGCCTGATTTCCTGTCAAAATGAAGTCCGGGTGCTTTTTCTGTTCCCTTTAAGAACGGGGAGCTTGTTTTGGTTTTTGGTGGTGGAAGGCTAAAGAAGACAGGATTCTTTTGTGATGAAATTTGCCAAAAGAAATGAGCTTCTTGCTCATTAGAAAGGCTTTGAAAACTGGAACTGCTCTCAGTGGAAGTATTTGGTTCAATAAATAATGCTAACCTCTTAGCATGTCAAGAATGATGTTTGTTTTCCCATCATTCCATACTTGCGACTCACTTTTACCCCATTTGTGCTAATTGGGCCTTAATTGAAAAAATTGTGATGACCCATTATCATGTACGCTTGATCTTAGAGACACGGAAGGGACTTCAGAGAAAAAGGAAGTGAGAGTTGGTCTTATTTTTTAACTTTTTACTTTTATTGTTGATACTATCACAGATGTCCCTATCCACCCCCCACCCTTTGCTCACCTACACTCAGCCACCACACTCACCTTCTTGATTTTTTTTTTTAATGTTCATAAAACTGAGAGTGAAATAATCTGGTTCCATCCCAGAGAGGGACTTAAAATAAAGCTCTTTTTTTTTTTTAGGACTTCTAGTGCAAGCAACTAGCTTTCGCTATTCTTTCTGGCTTTTGTTATTCTTTTCTTTCTTTCCTTCTTCTTTGTCTTTAAAAATGTACCTGCAGACTACCAAGCAGCTGCTGTTGACTATTTTGAGAAAGATGCTAATATTCTCCATCCAGTAGCATCATTTAGCATTTTAACAAATGTTCACTTAGCTTTAAAAATGTGGTTTGCTTGAAAAGGGTTATATTTGTTTCATGATTTTATAGCAGGCAGTGCAAGCAAGACAGCAGTTGGGAGAAGGAGTGATTTGTTTCTCTGTGTGGTGTGTTTATTATCACATCTCATTATGTTATATTTGGAGATAAGGCATCGCCTGCCGAGGCCACGGCAGGGACTTGGCTCACCTCATCCCTCACAGGTGCCCTTAGAGCTACCATGTTATCAGCAGCTTTGCCGGCTCGGTCCTTTCTTGCTGGGTCAGGGCTGATGGGGACTGTCTCTGGAATGAGGACACTGGGAGGACCCCCTGCTCCAGAACGTGTAACGGGCTGGAAAAAGCCTCCTCGTCACTGAGAACACACGTGAAGGCATTAAAAGATGAAGGATTTTATGATCTTATAGAGACAAAGGGTATTGTTGGGGCCTTGTACACATCCATGCTCATTGTTCAATGGACACTCTGAGCTTCTGCTTTTGCCAGTTGCTGGGTGGGATGCTGAGGACAGAGAAACCAGCAAGGTTTGGTCTCTGTGCTCAAGACACTCACAGCCTGGATGGGAGAGAGGGGAGATGGAGAGACAGCCTGGTAAATTTGGTAGCCCGTATGGTAGAAACAGAAGAGGATGCTGTGGGGGCTCAGAGGAGGTGTCTTATCCAGGGTGGGAACAGGGGCAAGTCATCCATTCACTCAGTAGCAATCTACTGCCGAAAAGGTGCTGGGGAACCTCAGATGTTAAAAACAGACATGGTGTGTGTGTGTGTGTGTGTGTGTGTGTAGCTGCAACAGAAGGCTTCTCTGGGGCAGTGGTGTCTCCGCTGATGGCTGATCAAGAGGTATTTCGCTTGCAGGAGACAGGGACTAAGAA
Source organism: Desmodus rotundus (assembly GCF_022682495.2). NCBI lineage: Eukaryota > Metazoa > Chordata > Mammalia > Chiroptera > Phyllostomidae > Desmodus > Desmodus rotundus. Next base: position 133,244,849 of record NC_071393.1, on the reverse strand, counting down.
CTCTCCTGATCCAGGATGGGCAGCAGCTGTAGAGGCCTCAATGCCATTGGGAGAGTGTAAAACCCAGTGGCTGCCAACAGTGAATAGGCAAATGGAGGTGGAGAGGCCAGCATGGCCCACTCATGAGCACATCTGCAGACAGAGAAACCAAGAAGATATGGTCCCGCCTCAAGGTGCTCCTGGTCTAGACGGGAGAGAGATGAGGTGGAAAGACAGCCAGGGAAATCTGTGCTGGGGAAGCACTGGGTGGAGACTTTGAGGGCAGAGGTGTGGTTACATCAGATTCCTGAGTTGGAATTGTTACTGTAGACAGCTAATTATTAATAAGAAAGGGAGCAAAGGGAATTAGAAATTGAGTTTAATAAACTGGGGAGCATAAGCCTGTTTGCTTAGCCAGGGAGCTACAGCACTTACAGACTCATGCACACACTCCTGGGGCCTGCTGCAGAGGAGACGGGATGCTGGGAGCACAGGAAGTCTCCTCTGGAGCTCGGTCTGCCCTCTGGTACCAGACTGTTGGGAGACGCAGAGGGAGGTGCTTGACCACAGAGGCCTGTCAGGCTAACCTGGGAAAGGAATCATTAGTCAGGGTGTGGGTCCATCAGACCAGGCTTGTAAAGCCTATTTTAAGTGGAAAAAACTGAGGCTCAGGTGCTCAGTGATGAGCCAGGCTCCTTCTGCTGGAAATGGCAGAGTGGGCCTGGGATAGCCAGAGGACACAGCACCGTTTGACTAAATAATGAAGAGTTATATGTGCCGATGAGAATGAGATTCCCGAGGAACTGAGTCATTCAGATTTGAAGGATGGGAATCTTCCAGAAGGAAAAGGACCTGAAAATGGCTGCTACAACTTTGGCACCCAAGTACCTTGGGCAAGATGCTCCTATCTTCTATTTCCTGACTTGTGAAATAAGTCACCAAGTGACCCCTAAGATAAATGGAACTCACACTGGAGGTCTTTTGCTGTGTGGGTTTTCCCCTTCTTTTTTAGGTTTGTACATTCCCCAAGGTGCAGGGAGATGGAAGGCTTCCTGAAAGAGGAGGCAAATAGCCATGGAAATAGGGTCTCTTCCTCCTGCTCATGCACACAGCTAAGCCTGCTTCAACAATATTTTTAAATTCCTCTTTCACTACTCTGCCAACAATTTTCTGCTCCCAAGTGTGACTCTGGTTAAAAGCTATAGACGTTTGGGTTCAATGGTAGACAGGTGAAAGTCAAGTTCATACATATTTGCCTATTAAAACAGGACCCTTAAATCTCCAAGCTGGGGGGAAAAGTGAAGTCTGTAAAGGCACATGCACAAACTTTCCCATAGAGCTGGGGTTTTCTGTCGCTCTGTTTCTTATTTATGGATTTCTGCAGTTTACTTTGGACAGGGGGATTATTTTTCTCTGCGGACTCCGGCTGATTGATTCAAGGTGCCTGCTTACTTTCAGATATGGCCGGGGAAGCTGCAGCATAAGTTTGCGTCTGTGTTTAAAATTGAGAAGACAAAATGGGTTTTGTATTTGAATATTAAACTCGAATATTTGAAATTTTGAACTTGACTATTTTGTTGAGACACTGTGTTTTACAAGTAATTTATTTTGGAAATACAGGCTTCTGCCTGTGTAATGTAGGTTTTGAGTAACTCGATGTTCAGACGTACTTCTAAATATTAATATCATTTGGGCTGTGAGCACTTGGAGATTTCATATAAACGTTATCAGTGGAAAATATTTAAATAGCCATGAAGGGGGCAGAGTGAAAGCTTTTCTCAACATCTATATCAGGGTATTGGCTTTCCACACGATGACTTTAATATAATCTCAGATAATAAGAACAGCAACAGTCAGAACAGAAAACAACTCGGTTAATCAGAGAAGACATCCGATGCAGGACAATCACCTTTAAGACCACAGAAGGTTACATATGCCAAGTGAACATAAGATTCTTCTTTTCTTATCAGTTTACAAAATAAATATCTCCTTGATTTTTTTTTTTGTATGAAGCTTCAGAAATAAAGTTTAGCAAAGACTTGGTCATGCTCAATTCCATTTCTCATCAATACATCCCAATCTGGAAGATGAGACTCATTAAGTTCTGAAAAAAAAAAAGTCATTAGGTTTGGTGGATTAGAGGAAGGGGAGCTGGTTCAGATTGGAGCCCTGACACTCTGGGGCCCTTTCCCTAGGGATTAATTTACCCTTCTATCATCTTCAAACACTTTCAAAGTCTCAGCAGAAAGGTGACTTTTACATAGAATGAGACAGAAGGAACTGGCACGTGGGTGAGGAGGAAGACCATGGGTGGTGTGTAGGTTGAACTGGGACCCCTGAGAGGGGATCAAAATTCTAGCCTGTGGACCCCGTGAAAGTGACCTCATTTGGAGTCAGGGTCTTTGCAAGGGAAGACGAAGTCCTACTGACCCAGGCTGGCCTCTAACGCAACACCACGGGTGTCTTTACAGGGAGAGGAGATTAGGACACAGATAAGCACAGAGGGAAGATGGCCGTGTGAAGATGGGACAGAGATTGAAGTCCTTGGGGCCATAAACCAAGGAGCCACTAAAGCTGAAGAAGGCAGGAAGCACCCTTCCCTTGATCTGGGACTTCTGAACTTCAGCACTGTGAGACTGAATTTCTGTTGTTCAGTCATTCAGTCGAGGTACTTTGTTATGGAGACCAGCGGACACGACACAGATGTAAACAGACCTTGTGCTTCCAGGTCTGAAGATAGCAGCCAAGGCTCAAGTTCTTGGACCCTGACAAGGGTGTGACTAGACAGGGTACTTCTTTTCTTTAAGCCTCTGTAAAGTGCAGGTGAGGAGAGTACTCATCACAGACGTGTGTGCAGGTCAGAGAGACGACCTGTGCTGAGGGTCTAGCACACAGAGTAAGTGTGTGTGTGATGCTGTCACCGTACACTGATGATTTTGCTGGCCAATTTTTTTAAAAAAATTACTTATTTATTTTTTAGAGGAAGGGGAGGGAAGGGAGAAAGAGAGGGAGTGAAACATCAGTGTGAGAGAGGAATATGAATTGGTGCCTCTTGTACCTGCCCTGACTGGGGACTGAACTTGCAACGCAGGCACCTGCTCTGACAGAATCGAACCAGTGACCCATTGCATGGCAGGACGATGCTCAACCAACTGAGCCACACTGGCCAGGGCTGGTTTGCCAATTTTAAGAGCTACCACCCTGGTGGAAATAAGCTGGATGAGATCAATGCGGACTGATGTGAGCCAATAAAAATATTTCTGTAATTTTTTTGGTGATTTTTAAAATTGTTGTTTTCTTACAGTTGTCCTAATTTCCCCCTATGTCTGTAATATTTAAACAAAATATTGATCTTTCAATTCTCCAATGTCTCCATATCCACCCTGGAAGTCTGGTGTAGAGGAAGGGATCCATGACTGAAAATCTGAAACCTTGACTTCAAGCCCTATTTCTGCTATTTCAATAGCAGTGTGACCCTGAGAAAGTTACTCGCTGTCTCTGAGCCTGGCTGTCCTCTGTCAAATGACATTAATAATTAGAATCTCACAGGTTTGTGGCATAAATCAATGAGACAATGGTTGGGAAAGGCTTATTGAATTGTAGCGTCTCAGATGCTATTGGTTGTTATTGTTGCTAGAACTTGGTATACACTGTCCTGCATGAGTTTCTAAAGAGAGGGTCCTCAATCAATGTTTATCAGACTGAACTATATTTGTTGGAGCACCCCCTCCATCTAGTCATTATGGATTCTTTGGCATATGATTTTCTTGAATGCAGTTCCCACTAGTTCTGGTGAGAATAGGCTCACGGCGATGATGCTGGTCTTACCGGGCTGTGAGGTGAGTGTTTGCAGGTAAATGCACCTATTTCTGGTGGGAGGTCTGAAGAGAAGTGAGTTCCTTGCAGCAGCTAGACTGGGGGGTGAGATTTCTAAGCCTTTTCATTGGGTCACGTTCTGGATTAGCCTGGGAGGGAATATGGCGGCACCATGGCTGGGGTGGAGGGCGGTACAACAAACCTCCCAAAGCTCCAGTTAGCTGCGGAAGGCTGCCTGCCAGAACTTTCTCAGAGCAGAAAGCATCTTCTGTCCTTCCCTGGTCTTCCTCCCCCTCCTCCGCTCCCCAGAGCTGCCCCTCAAAGGCCCAGGGATTGAGGCCATTTAGTCTTTGTAAATAGTAGTGTCGTCATTTTAACCTCCGAGAGATTATGTTTTTTCAGCAAAATAACTGAAGCAGAAATCTTGGAAACTTTAATTATGATGGACTCGCACTGCTTGTATTGTTCAAGACCAGATCCCCAAGGCAGGGAATCTCTGGCAATTTCAAGGGTGTGGGTGGTGGGTGCTGCAGCTCTTGTTGACTCCTGGGCTCCCCATGTCTACACCGGCCACAGCAAGCCCAAGGGCTCCACGGCGACGGAGCTGCCGCCCTGTCTGGCTGTGCTCTGGGAGTTGTTCAGGGCGCAACTGAAGGCTGGCAAGCAGGCAGGACTCTGACACAGGTGGGGCTCACACCCTGGCCAGCACCCTACTCACACCCTGGCATTTTCCAGGATGGTAGTTGGCAAATATGCACAAGACATTTCATATCTTCCCATTAGAAGGGGGTCTAGGGGTCACCTGTAAAAATCCTGTTGAGAAAGCCGTCTCTGATGTGAGGGCCCCAAAATAAATTTGGAGCTGGACGGTTATCCTCCGGGAACCGCCCGCATTTCCTCTTGTCCGGGATTCCACAGTAGGACCCCGGCCGGGGATGCCAGGGGGTTGGCCTGACCCAGACGGCTGTGGTAACCACCTCATCTAGAGCCTCCCAGGGCTTGTCTCCCCCCAACCCCCCCAGATGATCTCTGATCATTTTTTCCAGTGTTATTTTCACAAATTAATTCCATGTGTATCTAAATGTCATCCACCGTGGCACACAGATGTAGAAGGGGCAAGATCAAGCCTCAGGAAGCCAGGCTCCTAGAAGGAGAAAAGCTCACACTCTGGCCTGCTGCTTTAACCCACTCTTGACCCCAGAACCTGCATCGTCCACACAAGGACTCCGTGTCACTGACCAATTCCTGGCAAGTGGCCTGCCCGTGTGGGTCTGTTCTGGTAACTGTGCTCATGACCGTGGCCTGACCCTTGGCTGACCACAGACTCTGGCACTCTGGCCTTGGTTCCGTTGGATTCCACTCCTGTCAGCTCTGTCCCTGGGTTCTGCCTGGAAATGCCGTCCCTGGTCACATGCACACCTGCCTCCTCTGCTGGGCTCTGCAGAAACTTCTTGGCTCCCAGGTTCTTGATTTTTAAAATGGACTTCATCATACCTCCACAGCCACCACATTGTTTTTCTGGGGGGCCACACACATCAGTGATAGTGTTTCGAGGTATTTGTCTGTATGCCTGGCTCCTTTGATGGGAAGCCTCTCTGTGGAAGTCTCTCTGTGCTTGGATCTGGGTACAGCTCCCCTCTTCACGCCACTTGGAAGCTGCTTGATTGCTGCCTCCTCAGAGAGGTGCTCACTGACCTTGGTCCCCAATATCCCAAATGACAACTCCTGCCCTGCCTTCGTATGCTTGATTTCTGGAACTGTGGTCACTCCCTCAAGCCGTGCTATCTACTGATTTGTGTTCCCTCATCGTCTGATTCCCTCAGCCCAGACTGTTTTTGCCCATCCCCATCCCCCAAATTCCCAGATTCCTGCCCAGAACGGAGAGAGTGCTCAATAACCCTATGGTAAGTGTGTGGTCACAGGGTGACTGGGCATGGTGACCATAAGGCCCAAGAGCCAGCATGGTAAGTGATGACTGCACAAGGCCAATTTCTCCTGATGTCCCATTGGAGGCTGCCATGCTGGCAGGTGACGGGCCATCCCTGCATCACCCCTCATTCCAGGTCTTCCTTCACGGTGGCACACACTGCTGTTTCTTCTGCAGAACACCAGGGGCAGGGATAGACCCATGTTCCAGACTGCATTAGAAATACCCATTTTCAAACCCTGGGTTTGCATTCTCCATGGTGAGATGTTCACTCGTGTTGGAATGGGGACCAATTTAGTAAAAACACCCAAAAGTCACAGTTCCCAAGTCACGCTCACATTGGCCTACAGTCTCTGTGAGCGGAGTAGCAAATAGGATTCTCCACGCTATTTAAATGAGTCTACCTGATAGAATAGGTAGTCTGGAATGAGAATCATTTTTTAGCAAGTGACCTGTCCATTTTAATGTTTCTAAAGATTTTAAATATGAACCTGGCACTGGAAAAGGGAGGGAAAGAAAAGGGACATTCACTAAAGAGCAGTGTCTACTCCTCCCCATCATGCGTGCGCGTTCCTGGTTCAACGCAAAGAAGAGATTCTTCAGTTTTCTGTTGTTGTGTTAAGTGTGGAGAGGGTTGCTTGACGGCTTGCTAATTGAAGCCAGAGCAAGTGTGTCTCCTTCCAGCTCTCGGGAAGCTTCAGTTCAAAGCCGAGCACCTAACTGATCAGTGGTGGAGCGCATTGGAACCGACTACAAGACGGAGGTGCTGGCTGGGTGCAGCTCTCCACGAAAGGGATGCAGCAGCTTAGCTTAGTGTTCACCTAGGTTTCTGGATTTGAAACGACCCTTTCCCCACCTCACCCCCCACACCTGCAATTGTCTGTTTTCTGATCAGATGGAAGAACAAAGACAAAGAAGTGAAATAAAAGTAAAACACTTTCTCCTGCCCCCACCTGCCTCCAAGCCTGGGGGCTTCCAGTAACCTTGTATGTGACGTCACATGTCACCTCTACCTTGTCTCTTAGTTTTGGTAGATGGTACGACCCGGGGATGATGCTTTGGGAAGACGGCCTTTGGCTGACCGCAGATTTTGGAACAGAGGTCAATAAACAGCATGGCTTCAGGTAGTGACTGCAAATCCAGAAAACAATGACTCATCTCTACGCCTCTGCAAACCGTCCTCTGGGAGACAGGGGACATCCTTCATTAGCGCAGGAGTCTCAGTCTCGTGCCCGAGCTTCCCTACACATCCAAAATGAATCATCCATCATCACTGACTTATTTAGAGCTATTTTTCTGGTTTTTTTCCTCCTTCAAATTGTGACCTCTGCTGAAAAGACCCCCGGGCACAGAGACAATAACATCATTCATTAAAATATTTAAATGAGCCTCAGCAGCAGTAATGACCAAGATGAAATCTTGAAGCCCAAATTGCTGGTAACATAGGCACCTATTTTGCCAAAGGGGCTTAAAACAATCTGGATTTGGGTTTCTGGTAACAGCTAAACTCCTGTCAATAGAAAGTATCTGAGATTAGCATGAGATCCCACATTTGCAATCTGGTGTCCCCATTCTTAAAAGCTTCCCAAGGACCATCGATCCTGGGACTGCATGAGACCTTTCTGGCTTTTGGTGCTGGGAATGTCACTCTCATGATAAGATACAAAACTATTCTTTAAGATCAAGACTATTTCCATTCAATTATCTCACAAAGATATCACAAATAATGATTGTTTTTCTTTTTTTTTTTTTTTACAAAAGGAATAACATTTTGCCATCCTTTCTGAAAGTGAGGAGCTGCAGGGATCAGAACAAAGGCCCTGGAAGCTTGACTGAGAAATAGGTCCACTGTGAAAAGTAGGAACTGGGAAAGTGCTCAGGTGGTGGGGCAACTAGCAAAATACTGAGTGAAGGCTCAGCAGCCTGAGGCAGTTTCGTTAAGAAGGGCTGAGAGCAAAGTCTTTGGGGACAGAGACCCCGCTCCTGCCTGCCCAGCCCCATTACCTTGGGACAATGGCGAAAGACCCTGAGTCTGAGACTCTTGGCTTCATAGTGGGAACAGAACCACAAGCTGCTGCCCGTGTGAGGGGTTGACCCACTTGGGCTCTGAGATCCTTGGCCCAGTTTCCCCCCAGCTTCTCGTTGTGGTAACACCGCCTCTGTTCTCTCTGCCAGCGGCTGTGGATTCCAGCTGTACCTAATCCCTGGGTCCTCTCCCTCATTTCTTAATTGGCTCCCCAACTCTTCTGGGAGCCGGGCTATCAATTCCAGACATTGGACTCTGTCTGGTGGAGCCCCAGGAGCAGCTCCTGCTTTCCTGACTGGGTCCGTCCCCTCCCTTTCTTCCTCCCACCTCCCCAGCCTTCCTCCTCTTCCTTTTATTATTTAAATTCATAATAATGAGAGGGTTCAGTTGGAACCTAATCAATCAGGTGGTCTTTTCATTGTATTTCAAGGCCCAGGTCAAATCTTCTAGCCTGAAGGAAGCTCTTTGGCCTCTCTTACAGAAATCACAGTTCCTTCCTTTTTCCCACGATGCCCTCTATTTAACATGTCTGTTTTCTACAAACCACATAAATTACGGTGGTTGAGCATCTTTTTTTCTTTTTCTTCTGACTTCTTCTCCAGACTGTGTTTCCTTTACCTTTGTGTCCTGCGCTCCCGGTGCAGAGTAGAGACTGGCTTATTTTTGTTGAGTTAATCAACTCACTTTACACGAACGACTTCGGCAGGTGTTGTGTGAAGCTCTGAGCATGCTAAGGCATCTCCCATCTCATAGCAACCGTGGGAGCACCATGCATGGTCAGAGGCTTGGTCGCAGAGCCAGGGGTGGAGCTGCCTCAGACACATGTCCACTTTGCCAGCTACGCCCCTGCCAGCCGACAGGGCTTCTCTTGTCCTGTGTGGAGCAGGACCAATACGCACAGCGGCTGGCCCCAGGGCTGGTGGCCTGGTCACACACCAGCAATCTGACCTGCCCCTGCCTGGCACAGCCTGATTCTCACGTCTGTAATACGGTGGTAGCTACCGCAGGCTCTTGAGCGGCGCCCAAGGACCTCCAGGGCGCTCTGGGAGGGCTTCGAGGAGCTGGGCACACTGAAAACTCTGGGAAACATGGGTGCGTATGCTCACGCTCTGGGTCCTGGGAGAAGACCCACATTCTTAAAACGGCCGTCTAGTTCCGCTGTGTGGTGAGCCCGGGAGTCTGTGACTGCCATGGCGCAGGCCGAGGGTGGCTCAGGGTGGCAGGTGAGGTGGGGGTGCTTGCCTCCCTGACAGGACTTGGCCCTTCGGTTCCTATGGAACCTGGGGAAGCACGCCGGGATGCTGTGTGTCCTCCCCCCACCCCCTTTAACAAGCACTGTATAATTCATCAACTATCTGCCTAAATAAATGTTTGTCCAAACGCTGGGCAAGGAGCCTGTGTGTCTCCATGGAAAACAAATCGTGTTCTAACCTTTGATGAATTATTATTTATGGGACTCAAACAAGCCGATGCATCTACCCTTCTCTCCTTCCCCCATGCCTCTCCCTTTCCCCTTGAGAAAAAAATAAAACATATCTCCCACTGTCCATCGAGGCTGGATCCTAGAAACAAGGGTTCAGGTGTGGCAGCTTCAGTGTCAATTGACAACCCCCTGTAGTGGAACGGGCTCAGGCCAAACCTGGGAAGAATCGGTGAGGTCCAAGTCTCTCCTCCTCACATTCCGTGTGGTGAGGCTTCCTTCCAGGTGTCAGGGGCTGTGGGTAGCCCATAGTGGCAAGTCCCTGCTTGCCATATGGCTTATCCCTAGAACAAGTTAGATGTCAAATGCCTCGATTGTCTTTTTCTACTCCCGTCTCCCCTCATTTGGAACAAATAACCAACATCAAAAAGTGTTTCTGACCCCCAAGCACAAATAATCAGGGATTTGAGAAAAGAGGAAACTACGGTTTTGCCTTCCACAGTTTCAGTTACCCACGGTTCACCATGTTCTGAAAATATTACATGAAAAATTCTAGAGATAAACAAGTCATTGGTTTGAAAACGCGGGTTGTGGAGCAGCGTGGTGAAGTCGTGTGTTACCCCGCCCCATCCCGCTGGGGCGTGTATCCTCCCTGTGTGCAGTGTCTCCATGTGGTAGACATACCCTGTGGTCACTCAGGAGCCTGGCTGCAGGCTGGAGACTTTGGGGGTGCAGGCCTGCTTTTAGGAGACTTGTTGGCTCCAGGTATTAGCTCCCGGTGGACATCACCAGGCTCTCAGCGTTCTGTGTAATTCTGACCCTTCTGGGATCCAAGTCCCTCAACTTCTGAAATGATGTGAATGAATCCCACTTAACTCTCCAGGTGAGAGAGAAAAGCCATGGATGCCTGAAGGAGAGCAACTGGATCCCGAGTCATATTCTTTGTGACCCCCACAGGCAGAGGGGCAGGCCAGGGGGCGGTGGGGTGAATGCAGGCTCCCCGTGCACTTCAATGCCGCACTAGACGGCTGCACCTGCTGAGCCCAGGGCCTTCCGAAGGAAAGCCCCTTCCTCTGGGTATGCAGACCTCTGCTGCTCCTCCTCTTCCGAGTCGCTTTGCCTCCTCACCCATGCACAAAAACGGTATTTGCTTGGTTTTTAACTGGACAGTACCCATTGCCATTTAATGGCTTAAAAACTTCGCTGTTTACAAAATAATTCTTGTGCGGTGAAGTTAGGGGGTGGAAGACGCCAAGTGCTCAAGCCTTCCCCCCATTCGCATACACGCTGGGGCCTGTGTTCAAGGCTCCGTGTCAGCGCTGGCTGTGGAGAGCCCCGGTTCCTTCACCACGGTGAGGAAAGGCAGTCCCATTCTGTCAATGCCCCATTTCCTCTCTGCCTGCAGACTGTATCTCGGTTAACTCTGGATGCTTAAAAGCACCTTAATTTGAAGTATTCTGTGAATGAAAGGGTTATATTAGGGCCCTCTCTTTTGCGGTTCATGCTGATACGGATCTGAGCCTGCCCCCCACCCCACCCAGATGCAGGCAGGTGTGCTGCGCTAGATGGGACCAAGCTGAAGGCACACCCAGCACCAGAGCCTCCTTCTGGGTCAATGACCATGGCTGTCAGCAGGCCACTCCTATTCTCTGCCTTCCAGAAACGTCTCTCAAAATACTATGGGTGGTTGGGGGCTCAGGGAAGGATTCCTGGAGTCAGCAGTGACTGACTTTAGTCCTTGAGGGATGGGCAGGGTTTGGACAGGCAACAGGTAGGGAGAACGGCCTTCGGGTGGAAGTCCTTGGTATAAACACGACTGACTGGTAACCCAGGCTCCATTCGATTGGGAAACCAGCGGTTCAGCTGGATTGGCCTCGTGCTGCTCCTTCTCTCCTTCCCTCTAGAGAAGTCGCTTGGGGCAATCCAGGCTGGTTCCAGCCTGCATTTGCCAGTGACTGTCAGGACAACACCCAATGGCAATGGGAGTGGCCATGGATGACCCATGGCCATAGCTTTTCTGCCCAGGACCCCGGAAGGGCAGTGGGGGAAGGAGCATGACCAGGGAGAAGCAGCTTAGATCCAGAAGTGAGCTGTGCAGGCTGAGGCCTTGGCCTGCATTCCACTCCTTGCTGGAAGGGATCTCCTTGGTAGGACTGGTTTTCCAGCTCAAGGGTCCCACGCTTCATCCCGGACCTGCAGCCATGTTGTCCCACTGACTTCTAGCTCGGGCCTCGTCTGCTCAAACACATTCATTAAGTGACAGTGAGTTGACTGGGATAGAGCGCCACCCTGCCTGCCTGTCACTGAAAGGGGGCACTCTGGCCCGACGCAGTCTGCAGGTAGGCACCCTGGGAAGCTGGCCTATCCACCAGGTGGGTGGGCGTGGGGTAACTCTGACATCTCAGAGCTGACGTCCCACCCTGCTTCTGGGCTCTCTCTGACAACCCCTCCAGAGTCACCAGGCACCCCGCGGGATACAGTGACACAGACTGCGGGGCAAATGACACACACTCCTCATCTTGACCTGATTTCTTCCTCTAGAACACTATGCAAATGTAAGCTCACCAGCGCCCTTGCCCATATGTGAGGCAAACAATGTGTTCTTCTTTTTTTTCCCATCTGGAAATTATTCCTTTCTGACTGAGAGGCTCGAGTCCCTTCAGCTTGTAATAATATTATTATTTAGAATTTATGTTCTTAATTTTTATAAATAGTGCTCCGTCACTATGGCAACAGAATCTCCACAAATCATTAAATTAAATAATGACTAATCATGATGCTTTGCACTTATGTTCATTTTCTTATTTAAAAATGTAACGCTCCAAATTCTTTAAAAATGCTAATTAACTGGGCTCCTGGCTCTACCGGGTTTTCCAAAGGTGGAGGATGAGGTGAAAGTGTTGCGCGTTTCTGCCAGCTCTCTCTTGGAGTCAGGAGACTATGGGGTACGGGGACCTCCAAGGGCATCTGGTGTCATGTTTCTTAGAGTTGGGCCCTGAATTCCTACCTAGGGTACCAGGGGTGCTTGTTAACGGGAACCCTGTTTCTGAGCCCACCCCAAGCCCACATCTTTAGGAGCAGAGACCCGAGAGCTCACTCTTTTAACCAGCTTACCTGGTGATTCTTGGGCTCTTCTCTCGACCTGTTGCCTGTCCAGTCCCTGTCTATTCTGCGGGAACTAACGTGAGTCACCGCGGACTCCTGAGACATCATCTGGCCTGGGCTTCCGTCCCCCATGTCAGCGCCACTGAGACCCTTCCTGCGAGACTGTCCTGTGTGCCGCAGGTGTTTTGCTGTGTCACATCGTGTCCCCACTGGATGCCAGGGGCAGCTGCTCCCACCCCAAGGTGACAACCCAGTGTCTCTAGACATTGTCGGACGTCTCTTGGGAGGCAAAGTCACCCTGCTTGCGAAGCACTGCCGTAGGCTTGGAGAACACCTTCTAAACAGGACACAGGACCTTCTTGCTCTATTTTATCTTTTTACGTGTGCTACTTTATGTCATCCCTCTCACTGACATTTGACAGTTCTGTGAGGAATCCGCCCCCCCCCCCCACCACTGTGGCACTAAACCTCATTCCCTACTGATTCTGTGTGTGCTGTTGTCACCCCCAGAACTCGGGGTCACATCCCTGCCTCCGTCCCAGCCCAGCATTTCTGACTGGAAACCAGTGAGCCCGAGCCTTCTGAGTCACCTCTTCCTGAGGCTGAGCACTGGGGGTTCTCTCCGCGGTCCTCCCTCTGGCTGGGTGTGAGTTCTCTCCCTTGTGACTTTGGTCAGCTCCTCTGTATTTCCCAGGTCACCTTCTGAGGGCCGGCGCTCAGGTGTGCCCACGGTTCTCGGGCAATCTTTACTCAGAGCCTGTTTGCAAGGCCCACCTATGCCTGGCACTGGGGACGTGGAGACAGACCTGCTAGAAGGGCTGAAAACTAACTCCAGGTCGACGTGGTTCTGTGAGCAGGGCAGTCTGAAGGTGGAAGTAAGAAGAAGAGGAGGCTGGATGATTCTGATGCCATCTGTGCAGAGACCGAACAAAGTCACATGTAGCCAACAACAAAAGCTACGGAAGCATTCGTTCTGCCTGTGAGTACAGGGTGGGGACCTCTAAGGAGAGAGGTGGCATTTGGTGGTTCTGGAAGGCAGAGGGGTAGCCTGAGCAGTGGCCCAGGGATGTGCTGATGGGAGCATATTGATGACATGGATTCCGGGGTCGTGGCTTGTCCTTGAACTTCGGATCCTGATAAAAACTAGAGTCCCTGAAGTGGTACTAGCCTCTTGGTCATTCAGAGGACATGGCTGATGCTTTCCCAAAACACAGACTCAGACTTTCCCAGGGGCCACCTGGAGCAGGGAGAGCGATGTTGGACATGTGACAGTCTGGTGAAGTCCCTTCATCTCCAGCCCTCGGCCTGCCTGGACGTCTTTGTTTCTAGAGACCACCTGTCAACCAAGAGAGACTCTGACCACTGCAGTGACCAGGGAGGCGTGGTTTAGAATGGCTCGGTCAGAAACTCCCTCTGAGACCTGCCACACGCTGCCTTTCTGAGGTCACGTCATTACCTAAGAAATGGAAAGGTGACACCTGCTGTCAAGGCCTGAATGCTGTCCCTCCAAGTTCGTAGGGTGAAGCCCTAACTCCAGGGCCTCAGAAGGCGACCTTGTTTGGGGATAGCATCCTTGCAGATGTAATTAAGTGAAAATGAGCTTCATGCTGAAGCTCATGTAGGGTGGGCCCCTCATCCCATAGGACTGGTGTTCTCATGAAAAGGAGGATTTGGACACAGAGAAGCACCAAGGGGAGCCCCATGTGATGACGGAGGCAGAAATCGGGCTGATTGTTGGACCAGCCGAGGCACAGCAAAGATTCCAGCCAACCACCAGAAGTGGGGAGAGAGGATAGGAAGAGTCTTCCTTCCAGTTCTCGGGAAGAACCAGCCCTGCGGACACCTTGATCTTGGACTTCCTGCCCCCCAAACTGTGAGACAATATATCTCTGTTGTTCAAGCCACTCGGTGTGTGGTGTTTTGTTACAGCAGCCCCAGGGTACTGGTTCACCCGCTTAATGGAGTCGTGTGCAAATAAGACATGACTCCATGAAGGCCGGGGGTGAATCACTGAGCATGGAGCCTGCGTGGGAGGCCAGGGTACCAGCTGAGGATGGAAGGTGGTTCTGGAGGGACAGTGTGAGGGAGAGTCTCTACGTCCCTGCAGGAAGGGACTGTGGAGAGCAAGTCATCTGGAGCCAGAGCAAGAAGCTGACCAGAGGCTGCAAAGGGGCCCTTGTGAAGGGCAGTCCTGCGTGAGTGGGGCTTGTCCCTGTGTCTAAGGGGGGTGAGCCACGGACCTGGGCTCTAACTAGGAGTAGCTGCCACCCTTAGCCCCTACTAACCGAGGCTGTCTCTCAGTCTGATTGCAGTCCTTCCAGGTCATTAGCCTTGTCCCCACTGGACCGAGAGCTTCGCTAGAGACGTCAGCCCTGCGTGTCCATCTGGGCAGTGGGAGGCCTGCGCCAGTCACGGCTGGCTCTCTCGAACCTCCTCAGTGCCTGGGACCAGCCAGATGCTTGGCTCATGTTTGCTGAACGTTGGATGAGATTAAAAAAATGGAGACACTTGGATTCACACTGAGGATCTGCCCTGCCACCGTTTCATTCCTCTTTGCCACCCTGCAGGACAGACGCCTTGTGTAGCGGCACAGCGAGGGACAGCAGCTGCCCCATTTGTGAATGGGGCAGAACACAGCACGCCCCAGGGACCCTGTCTAAGTAAGTGCATAGGGCAGACTGCAAACTGCCCGAGAAAGACGAGGCTATGAAACAGGAAGCACACCTGTCCACCTGTGCTCTTATTTTGAACACAACTTCTGCTGCTAAGAAATCCGTTTGCTCCCAGAAAGTCCCCACTGTGTCCCCGAGCAGCTTCATCCACAGCCAGCCACTCAATTAACAAGCCCCCATCACCCTGCAAAAACCGCCAAACAAACAGAGCTCCATTTTCTAGTACCCAAACAACAGGATTTTTGACTTAAAACACAATGCCAACCTAATTAACTAATTAGACAACAAAATACATAATTATCCTGAGAATCAGATGCATTAAAAGGTTGCTCAGATGCCTCATTTCTTCTGGAAAGGGATCGAGCTGGCTTCCCTGGGAACTGGAGAGTTTTACTTGTGGATTTCAGCCAGAGACCGCTCCGGAGCTGCTGAGGGGAATGACCCAGAGTAGCGGAGCCCGTGCGTGCCGACATTCAGGGAGATGAGCAGCTTCCTCTCTCTCCCTGTGCTCCCACCCTTTGCCTTATGCAAGCGTCTCTCCCAGTTCTCCTGGCAAAAATGACCAGAGCTGTAATATCTACAGAGGGAAAGAGGCTGGTGCTGCTTGTCAAACGAGCCCCACGCACATGTGGGTGGGTGGCACACCTGTGGGTGGCGCATTTGAGAAGGAGGAGGGGTTTGGTCCCCTCTTTTGAAATTATTAAGCAAATTGCTTTTTCATCATTGCAACCGAGCTCCCAGGAATGCGATCGGAGCTGAAGGCTGAGAAGCCCGCGGCCCCGTATTTCTGCAAGACCAGAATCCGTGCCAGCTACCCAGAGCCATTTTGAAGAGTTCTGGCAGAGAAGCACGCACCCAGCCCTGTGGGGATAACACCACCTCACGCCTGGCAGTTCTTTCTGACACCCCTGATGTCTGTCCTCTGGGTGGGATTGACGTGATGCCCCACAGACACTGACCCCACCGCCAGGGCCAGGGGGTTTGATGGTGTTGGCAAATAATAAAAATTTAAAAAAAAAATTACAAATGGAGGAATGGATCTCATTCTCCAAAGACTATAATTTGAAATCTCAAAGGCACTCCAGCATGGCCGCAGGGAAGATGACCCTGGACGTGGGCCTTAGGGACGGGATGAGACTGCTGTCCTCTCGAAGGGAACAGCGAGATGGGTCTTGGGCGAGTTAATGAATTTCCAGCCACAGCAATGCATTTGGCTACACAAGGACCTTACCTCTCGCTCCTACCCCGAAGGAGGAGTCTCTCCTGCCCCAGCCTCCCCTCTTCTCTCTCTCTCTGTCGGGAATCTCGGAGGGTTGTCTCTTTGCAGACACCATGTAGGCACCAAGCAAGAATGCAAGAGTAACAACTCCAGCTCTGTTCTCGTGAAACTTACCTTCTTGCCGGGGAGACACACATGACCCCAGGTCCCAATGACTTGCTTGATTAAAATGGGGGTAGATGTGACAAAGGACAAGTCTAGGAACTTTAGTAGCATGTGACAATGAAGACCTGGTTAGTGGAGGGAGGAGGAAATGGACTTGAAACTGACATTTAAATGGCGCAGGGAAGGGAAGCAGGAATCACCCACGCTTAGAGTAGCATTCTAGCCCGCAGAACGGCCGGATGCTGGTGAAACACGTAGAGCAGGGCAGGGCAGGGCATCACCACCCTCCAGAGACCACGCCAGCTGCAGTGTGGACAGTGTGGGAAGTGGTTGAGATCTGATGAGTAGAGACTCGATTGAAAGTTCTGAGGTTCCAGGGGGAGAGGATGTGAGCTTGGGCTGCTGAGGTGGCCGTGGCAATGGAGAGAGGCAGGCCTGTATCAGAGGTCTGCAGACATAAATCCGTAGGGTTGACTGATTGGTTAGATTGGGGTAGGGGTGAGGGACAGAGCGTTATCTCAACTTGGCTCCTATCCTTTAGCTTCTGCTGCTGGCTAAATGGCGGTGCTTTCACCAAGATGGTTGGTGCAAAACTTCCTACAGCTACCTGGACAGACAGCCTCAGTTTGCTCAGCTCTGGGAAGCAATTCAGGAAGTGTGTCTTCCATCCAAGCAGGGACATATCACTTAAGGACAAGGGGCCCACATGGCCATCCAAAGCAGGGATGAGACACATCATCCATGCTGGAACAGGAAACTCAAGGCTAAGGACAATCATGGGCCGTGAGATTGGAGACAGAAGTACACCGAGCCCAGGTGGGCTGCGGGGGAGCCGTGGGGGCCAGGTAGGCACAGCGGCAGCTGGTTACATGCAGCATGGCTGTGTGTGGAGATAGGCAGCGTGGCCCGATATCTGCAGAGGTCCGCAGAGAGACCACGCTAGGCTTGGATCCTGAGCTCGCCAGGTAAGCACCCCCCACCCCCTTAGCTTCTAATGTATGGGATGAAAGTAATGACAGCATCTCCCTCCGCTTGAAGACTGGACGGGCCCATGGGGTAATGAACCGAACAGGACAACTCGGACATGACAGGAAGTCCATAACAGGCTACTATCATTACTTCCAGCAGTAGAGTAAAAATTAAACTCCATACCCAACTGGGGCAAAGGGCAGGCACCGTGCTGGCGGAATGGCCCCAGACCAAATGGCCTCAGGAGAAGGGACAGGCAGAGGCCTCACTCAGCCAGGGGCTGGGACTGCATCCACCCAGTCACTGTTGCTTTCTTAAACTCTCCGATTTCTGAGTCAACAACCAACACCCAATTTGCATAATTACAGAAACAGAAGGGCCAGTAAGTACCCCACGGAGCAGCGATGGTTCCACTATCCCAGGATTCTGAATCTGCAGCAATAGCCCAACCTTGGCCACAGCTGCAGCCGGCAGCCCTTGTCAGGTCTGGCTTACAGATGTGTTTTGTTTGGCTCACACGCTGTTTCAGGAAAGGAAAAAAAAGCAATCATTCAACACTTACAACTCGCATTTGCCATGCTAAAAATCAGAATCTCCAGGCTCTGCTGAGAGATCAGAAGACCTGACGAACCTTGGGTTCACATCTGACATGGCCACGGCCACCAGACCCCAAGGAGAGGACATGAACTTGAAGGAGACACCTGCTTTCCCAAATCCTGGGGGTGGTGTTTGACGGCCCCTGTGTTTTCTTATACCAGTCTCACCTCCCTGGCTTGCCAAGCCTTATGGATGTTAGAATCTGCAGACTCCTTCTCTAAAACAATGCTTTCCTGTGTCCCAATGGGGAACACTGCTTTCTTTAAGCCGGAGAAGGTGGTCCGCTATTAGGACCGATCGCTGACAGTCTTTCCAAATTCACACAGCCGTGTACAAGGGGCTTATGTGCTTCCACACAGCACAGCTCATTGTTAGGAGTCTTGTGACTTTTCCTCCAGAAGTGTTCTTTAAAGTCTTGAGCTTGTCTGCACTGGAATCTAGCCTCCTTATCAGATGTAGGTCACACTTCCACCTTTGTTGTCTTTACATGGAAAGCATCTCTATTTCACAGTTTTTCTCCAGGTGTTTTGCCACCTGAGTGCTTCTGAGACACACTTGGCCAAGCGTTCTGGTTCAGAAGAATCCAAACTCTCTTCGGCCCCGAGGGAGAAGTCTTTGATAATTCCTCTCCTCTGTCTTTCCTTGATGAACTCCTGAGATGGTGAAGAGACATGTGTGAAGAGCCTGCCTGTCCCAGGAAAACAAACAGAAAAGGCAATAAAAGAGTAGACAGGGGGGGTATTTGCCCCAGTAGTAAAATCAGCTACTTGCAGAATTTCACTTACCCGAGGACAGCCTGTTTTCTCAAATATTCCATAGTGATTATCTGGCAAAATCTCAAAACATTTTTTAATGCAAGTTGTCTTTGGTCAATAAATACCAGAACCGAAATGTCCCGGGGGCGGAGATTTATGATCTAAGCTCAACAAACACACCCATAAATCAGGCCGAGAGCACTCTCTCTGCTGCGCTTCACAGAGAACGCCAGTGAGCCCAGCGTGTGGGGCCCTAGCAGGGCCCGGCTGTCCTCAAAGCCCGGGGGGCAGGGGGTGAGCAGGGGTGGCGGTGCTGGCTTTCAAAGGCCCCATTTATTCAGCCACAAAGGAATGGATACTTTCGACTTTGCATAGGTGAATTTTTCTAATCTCCAGTCTACACTCACTGGGAATTCGCCTCTTTCCATGGCTTACTAACCTCCTCAGAGACAGGCGTGTGGTAAAGAACCTGGAAACTGGGCTAGAATCCCAGCTTTGACTAGTTGGCCATGTGACGACATCTCTTAAATGCTCTGGCATTTTACATCCTTATCTGAAGCTTGAGGATGAGAATACCTACTATATAGGGCTGCTGTTTGGATTAAATGCAATGAGTTACGCAAAATGCTTAGCACAGTGCCTTGCAAATGTAAAGCAGTTGATTAGCAGTGGCTAATGTGTATAAAGTAATTGGGGAGGAAAATTTCTCCTCTACCCGTGTAGGTTCCTCTGGCTGCTCTGAGAGTTACACCCACACGAGACAGATTCACAGGAGACACACCAATTTCATTGCCTACCTACAGGGGCTTTCATAAGAACAGGGGGCCCACAGACAGTCAGGCAGCCAGGCTTGTATGTCATCCTGACCCAAAGAGAAGGGGAAGGAGTCTGGACCTCAGAGGGGAAGAGGCAGTTCACATGGGCATGGGAAAGCAAATGCTTGGTGAGCAAGTGTTCGCCGTGTCACCAGAGACTATGGGGCACAGAGAGGACTCTGGTCTGCAGGCCCTGCTGAGTTCCCCTGGCCACATCTGGCCATATTCTTTGCAGTTATCTCTTCCAATAGTGCTCTTCCTGGGCCAGGTTCTTTATTTAAATTTTTTTTAGGCAGTTAAGGGAGAGGTTAATAAGCCCTTCCTGAGTCTTTCGTTTCTTAAAAATGACCAGCCTGCAATAATCCTTAGGCCAAGGAGACATATTTTTGGGTGGCGAACTCTTGTTCTCCTACTAGGTGCATGGCACAAGGTAGGTCTTCTAGAAAGTGCCCTCTGTCCTTTCAGAGGTGCTCATATGGGATGCTCCGGAATAAGTAATAGCTCCCTCCAGATGCCACGCCCAGCTAAAGCTTCGGTGCTGTTTATCTTGCCGTGGAGTCCAGCTCTGATGTCTGGGTTTCTCTTGGCCTTGGGATCCAGGTCACCTGGACCTTCAGTGTGTTTTCTGTCTGTTACCAGCCGCCACCAGCACAAGACTCTCCAGCTTCCTGCTTCACCCCGACCACATTACAGTGCCAGGGCCTCTTTACCCTGAGTCCATGCTCTCCTCCCATCCCCACTCCCCACCCTCTCTTTTATGCCTTTCCTGCCTTCCTGCCTTTCTATCAGTGGACACTCCCCAGTGGTCTTAAATGCCTTCGCGGGTTCAGGTGCTGTTCACCTGGGCCTTTGCTTCCACATGGTGTGCGTCTCTCCCAGCCCTCTCTTCTGGATTCCAGGTATTCACATCTGTGCAGGCTCTCCCCTGAAATTTCCACAGAGGGGTCTCAGACTCAACATTTCCCAGACGCACCCCTAAATCCTTCTCCATGGATTTGGCAGTTCCTTCCAGCCTCGAGTGTGTCCAGGCCGGGTGTAGGGTGCTGAGGAGGCATCAGTGAGAGTCAGACGAAGTCTGAGCTGGCAGAATTCGCACCCGCTCAGTGCCTTACCCCAGTGAACACCACCAACCATGCACCAGTCACCCAGGTCAAATACCTGGGAGCAGCTTGGACACCTATGTCTCCCCGCATGCAAGCCAGCCTCCGCCGCATCTTGTAGATTTGCTTCCTAGATGCTTTTCATATCTGCCTCTTCCCTCTATTTCTACAGCCCCCATCCTATTGAAACCACTCTCATCTGTCAGCTGATGGGAGGCAGGCAGCTCCTCAGTGGAACCCAGCATTTCCCCAGCTGTCTCCCACAGAACAGCAAGAGTAACTTTAAATGTACAAGTCAGGCCATGTGTCTCTCCAGTGTACAATCTTCTGTGGCTCCTCACAGGTCTCAGCATAACATCCAAAGCCCTTAAGCAGCTCATCAGGTCCTGCCTGCTCAGACTCCGCCCCCCTGACGTGTTTTCGGCTTCTCTTTTCCTTGTCTGTACTGACCTTATTGAACTTTGTCCAGGTCCTCTGCCTCACTGGGATCTCCCTGGCCTCTAGGTCTTGGTTCCAGCCCTTTCTTCTGACCTATTCCCGAGTGCCCTGCTAAGTCTCAGCTGACACCTGGCCTTCTCCGAAATGCACCCTGGGTGCCTGCCCATGGTCCACATTCCTGTACCGCCCCTGCTCTTCTTCACAGGCTTCTGGACACTGCCAATGATCTAATTGGTTCCAGGATGAACCAACGGAGCCCTCCGCTGATGGTTTTCTTTCTTTTATTGTTATTATTTTAATTTTTATATTACAGTTGATATTCACTATTATTTTATATTCATTTCAGGTGTACAACATAGTGGTTAGACAATCGTGTGCTTTACAAAGTGGTCCCCTGGATAATTCCAGTACCCACCTGGCACAGTACATAGTGATTACAGAATTATTGACCACATTCCCTGTGCTGGACTTTACATCCATGACTATTCTGTAACCCCCAGTCTGTACCTCTCAGTCCCTTCACCTTTTCCACCCAGTCCCCACCCCCTGCCCCCTGTCAACCATCAGTTTTTCTTTGCATCTATAAGTCTATTTCTGTTGTTTGTTTGATTAATTTGTTCTTTAGATTCCACCTATAAGTGAAATAATATGGTTCTCTCTGAATTATTTAATTTAGGATAATATCCTCTAGTTCCATCCATACTGTCACAAATGGTGACATTTCATTCTTTTTTATGACTGAATAATATTCCATTGTATACATGTACCACAAGTTTTTTATCTACTCGTCTATGGATGGGCACTTGGGCTGCTTCCACACCTTGGCTATTGTAAATAGTGCTGCAATGAACAGAGGGGTGCAGATATCCTTTCGAATTAGTGTTTGATGTTTTTTATGCATGCCACAAATCACCAAGGAGCAAGTGTGTGCAAAATGCAAATCCCTAGGTGTCCTCAGACTTAGAATGCCTGGGAAGAGAGGTCTGGAAATTTCTATTTTAAATAAGCTCTACCAAAGACTACAAGCTTGAGAAGGAGGAGGGCTCTCCCGGGAGTGCTCAGCCCAGGGAACAGGAGACAACTCCCAGCCCTTGACCCTGTGGGCAGAGTCCCAGCTGCTGGATGCCAGGGGCCTATGGGAAAGGCCCGAGCTCTGGGCAGCTCCTCCCTCTGTAGCTTCTCCTGCCTCCTGGCTCAGCTTTCCAGCTGTCTCACGATCACTGGACAAACACATAATTCACAAAAATGGGAGAATTTCTAGAACTGTCAGCATGAGCAGGCTTCCTATTTCCCGTCCTAGGGGCCTGCCACATAGATGACTGTGCTCGGCATGCTTCTGATCCACACGTAAGCCTTGCTGACAGCAGGAGCTCCATTTTTCGCAGAGCTGGGGATGGAAGAGGCCGGTGGAGGTGGCCAGTGTTTATCTATGAAATCTGACTTCCTTTCAAGCAAATTTTCATCTGCGACAGCTCCTCTACTGTTCTTTTGAACGGCCCTTTAAATGTTGGTGCAGCGCAAAGAGGGGGGATTCCCAGATCAGATGTCACGTGGTGATTACGGGGCCGGGATGCAGCCGTTTCTTCACTCCCCTGGAGTTCGAAGTGGAGAACTGGGCAGAGCGGTGTGTGTGGGTGTCAGGGTGTACTCATTGGAACCTGGTGGTGCTTGCAGCTTCACTGGACGTCTCCCTTCACCTCAGGAGTCAAAGGTGGCATCGGTGTGGCCCTGCCTGTGTGGCCTGAGTGACTCCTCTCTTGGGATCCAGCCTGACCACAGGCTCTTCTTCAGATGAGATGCCTCAGTCCTACGAGCAGTGCTTCTGCTGCAGCCCACGTGGATGGCCGTGGGCCTTCGGGCTGGCTTCGACCCCTCGGCCAAGAAAGGTGTGGAGGGAGGAAGCTCCGAGAGACTGGCCGGGGACGTGTGCCTGCGGCAGGTATGGTGGAGGCAGCCAGTACAAGAACCTGCCCCTCTCCTGCTGCCGCCCCTCCCAGACCTGGCCTCACACCTGGGTTCTTGGTAGAACTGGGTCTCTAACTTTCTTCTCCAGCCCAGCCCAAGCCCTTATCCTTCCTCCTGGGATAACACAGCAGCCTTCCAAATGGCTACCCTACATCAAATCTGAGACTAGGAGTCACCAAACTGCAGCCAGGGCCCTAATCCAGCCCCGGGCCCACTTTTAGAGGCCTCGAGCTAAGAAAATGCTTACATTTTAAAATGGTCAGTAAAACCAATTAGACAAACAAATACTAAACACAAAGAAGAATATGCCATGAAGACTACAAAGCCTACACTGTTTACGATCTGGCCCACCTGCTGACGCTGGTTCTGGACCACTCTGTATTTGTGACATCTTCCCACTCACCTCTCAGGCCCCCTCCTCCACCCAACTCAAGGTCCCACATCCTGACACCACTTTGCTCAAAGCACCCCATGTGTAAGGAGCCTGGGGGTGGTCTGAGAAAATCTGGGTTCCAATCCTGACTTCGTTGGTCACGGGCTGGGTGGCCCTCTGAGCCTCCGTCGCCCCCTCTGTGCAGTGGGAGGGGCCATTGTGCCCACCATAGTGGGTCATTTGGGGCCCAGTGACTGGGGTGCGCAAATGTTCTCTGAGCTCCAAGAAGCTGCTGCGAGTGTGAGATTATCTCACGCTCCTCCGTCCGCGGGCAGCGTCCACACCCCAGCGCCTGCTCTGGAGCCTGCCTCCAGGGGGGTCCCGCTTCCTTTCCAACCACATTCCTAGGACTCATGTCTCCTGCCTGTCCACACGGCTGTGCTGTCACCCCGCTTGCACTGAGGCTGCCTCATCTTCCAGGTTCACAGCCAGGTGACGTGACCCGGGAGGCACATGGTGGACTGTGCCCATACCGTGTGCTTCATCGCGTTGGGGGGCATCGGGAGGAATGGAGACCAGGGGGGTGCTCCCCCAGCTCAGAGTACTTGCTCTCAGCCCCGGAAGGCATTGACCCCTTCGATCTGTGCTCCAGCCTTAAATCTTGTTCTCCCTTCCTTTTCCTCTTCTTTTCCTCCCCAGCGTTGCCACATGAAACAGTGCCTGCCGTTTCTAAATACACACAGAGGCACCTCGCGGGCACAAGTGGCTGGCTTTGACGACTGGTCATCCTCCAGGTGACAGAAACACATGCCAAGCCCACTTCCCTCCTCCGACTGGCATGGCTGACCCCGGCTCACCCTGCGGGACATGGAGCGAGAAAGTAGACGGAACACTGGAGGACCTGGAGCAGAAGTTTGCCCTGTCTGCCGGCCAGGACGATGGAAAGGCTGCCGAACTCTGACTTGTTTGTAGAAGTGGCAGGGAGGAGTGTGACTTGACTGAAAGCAGAATGTGATTCATCGTCTTTTGTGTGTGAAGATCTGCTGAAGGAAATAAGTTTTGAAACTGTTGCCTCTTTAGAGCCCAAGGTTTCTTGTCTGAACTTGGATAAGCATTTGTTCCCCCCACAGTCCTGGTGGATCACTGGGAGGGGAGCCAAGGAGGTGAGGTTCTGACTGCCACCTGCCATTAACCTGGCCCAAGTCGGGGGCTGCCTCCAAACCTCAGTCTCTTCATCTGGAAAGTCAGAGGCTTTAATTAAATGACGCACCAGACCCCTTCCAGCTTGGAAATTCCGTGATCTTTCAGCTGTCTTGTGTTTATAACATAATATGAGGCTGGGGAACAGGAGAATTTCTCTCACCATGAAGAGTGACAGATTTGCAGGGTAGCTGCACATGGGTCCCATTCGGGAGCTGAGGCTGCAGCGGAAGAAAACGTGTCTTTTCTGCATGTGTAGGGGGGGCAGGGTTTATAAGAGGCCACTGAGGTTGACGTCAGCCCATTTCACAGAAGATACTACTGAGGCTGAAATTAGTATTCAAGCTCATGTGCACGATATGAGTCTGTTCTACTCACAAGGGGTCAGTCTGGGTGAGCCTTCCCACAGCAGGCTGGCCCTTCAGGTCTCTCCAACGTGGGAAGCAAGCACCCATGTGTAATGAGTTATTAGTCGGGTGAGCCTAGGGTGGACTGCAATTATTTTAATTCATCCCGTC
Organism: Desmodus rotundus; assembly: GCF_022682495.2. Lineage (NCBI taxonomy): Eukaryota > Metazoa > Chordata > Mammalia > Chiroptera > Phyllostomidae > Desmodus > Desmodus rotundus. The sequence continues at coordinate 133,219,790 of NC_071393.1, read as the reverse complement.
TTTCGAGGCTTTGGTATTGTCGAGCAGCGGGGGCCCTTGCGTGTTCTGTGCTTAGTACTAGTGAAACCTCATTTAGGAGGCTTCCATAATTAGGGTTCGTACAGAAGCAACACTCCTCTGTGAGCGCCCTGAGATCCACTCATTCTTGCCCATCTTCGTCACAATTATATGAAAAAAGGCTTTTGTGATCAAGGCACTTTGGGGATGTGGGATTAGCGGGGGTTCGGGCGGAGTCCTCACGGGGGACTTCTTGCAGCCTGTAACACAGGACGGTGTATTTGGGGTCTCCCAGAGAACGCGGCAGTTGGCTGCTTTTGCTGCAGCTGTTTCACCCTGGACCCCTCTGTTACTGCCCTGACAGCCCCACAAGTCAGTGCTTCCCCCAAGTAAACCTAGTTTCGCTCATGGATGCTGAATCCTTAGGGCTTTGCTACAAAGTAAAAGAAAAAAGAATAACGACTATTAGCTAGATCGTAGACACTTTATGTTTTCCAAAGCGTTTATCTCGCGGGTTTTACGAATGATCTCTGGAGGTGGGTGTGACGACCCCGTTGCACTCACGTAGTCACGGGAATTTCAGTTCAAGGTGGTGCAGAGAAGAAACACTCGCCCTCCCCCCACTTCCAGAACACGAGAGGAAGGCTTCCAAATACCAGGCAGGTGCGTGAAACACGCCACAGTGCGACGAACGGAAACGGGAAGGCACCAACTCCAGAAATGGGATTTTTCCTGAGAAGACGACCCTGTGGTGCTTTGCAGGATCTGCATCCCCGAGGCCCTGAACTGTGAGGCTGGGGCAAGGACGTAGGGCCCTAGGAAGAGCCGAGGCCATGGCTGGGAGTCTGGGGGTGGCTGTGAATTTGCTACCTGACCTCTGCTTCCAGAGTCTGTACTTCTCTGTGTGTGTCTACCCAGGGGTGTGGCTTATGCCCTAATCCAAGGATTTGAGCAGTGCCCTGCCCCCAACAGCGTCTGGAGCCACCAGAAGGAAGGGTGGTCCTGGCGTAAGTCCAACATGTGGGGTGGGGCCCAACCTGAGACATGAGCAGACCCCATGGTTCTAGGACTTCCCAGAGTGCCAGGAGGAGAAATCCCCAGGACGATGGTGACCCCACAACCAAGACTCACAAAACCCCAAAGGAAGGGGCAGCTCACGGGAGACCAACAAAGCCTCAGAGGACGGAAGATCGTTTGCCTGAGGAAAAAAATCACACAGGCAGCTAAGTGCTTTTAATATCCTGAGAGAAATAAAGGAGGGAACGTAGCCACGAGAGGAGGCAGGAAGACTGTGCAGGAAATAAGAACAGGGTGTTAGGAAAAGCAGTGATCATTCCATATGCAAAAGGTATTTTTTAAAAATAAAGAAATCCCTTAATAGGTGTGCTTAACAGAAGAAACCTCCAAGGCCATAGCAGTACAAAGAGAGAAGGAGCTAGAAAAGTTAAGAGACACAGACGATGGTCTGTCCAGAAGCCACCCACACGTCCAGTAGGTGTCCTCGGGTAAGAGCGTGGCAGAATCCAGCCCTGGGGATGTCCAAGGGGTATTGAGGGCGAGCCGTCTGGGATATTCCAGCAACTCACTGACGTCATCCAGAACAGCCTCCAGGCATATCGGATTAAAAAAAAAAGATTTTACAAGCTATCAGAGGAAATTACAAAAAAGGATTTCCTACAAAGAAGTGAAAATCACATTGACAACAGATTTCTCAGCAGTAGTGGATGCCAGAAGAAGAATTACGTAACTGTAATCGAAGAGAAAACAGCTTTCTCTCTTGACTTCTTTACTCTTCCCAAGCAGTTTTCAAGGGCGAGGACGATATCAGATATAGAAATTGAAGGACGTGCTCCACCCAGGACGCCGACCACAGACCCTCTCTGAAAGAACAAGACATCCCGGAGTGACGGTCAGTGGACCGTGGCCTGTGGGCCCCGTCCAGCCCTCCACCAGGTTTTGTATAGTCTGTGGGTCAACAATGGGTTTCTTATTTTTTAAATGATTTTAAAAAATCAGAAGAAGATACACTCGCTTGTATATTTACACAATGGAATTCTATGCAGCAGAGAGAAAGAAGGAGCTTATACCCTTTGCAACAGCATGGATGGAACTGGAGAGCATTATGCTAAGTGAAATAAGCCAGACGGTGAGGGACAAATACCATATGATCTCACCTTTAACTGGAACATAATAAATAGAAAAAAAAAGGAAACAAAATATAACCAGAGACATTGAAGTTAAGAACAATCTAACAATGGACAGGGGGGAGTGGGGAGGGGACAGTGAGAGGGGATTACAGGAACTACTATAAAGGACACATGGACAAAATCAAGGGGGAGGGTTGAGGTGGGGGAGGGAGGGGGGTTTGGCTGGGGTGGGGTGGAGGGATGGGGAGAAAAGGCACACAACTGTAATTGAATAACAATAAAAAATTAAAATTAAAAAAAATCAGAAGAAGAATAAAATTTTGTGAGACACGAAAGTGATATGAAATTCAAATTAGTGTCCATAAATCAGGTTTTATTGGAATGCAGCCACGCCCGTCTATTTACACGGTGACTATGGCCGCAGTCAGGGGACAAGGGCAAGGCTGAGTAGTTGTGACGGAGACCACGTGGCCCGCAAAGCCTGAACTACTTACTGTCTATGCTTTTACAGAAAAGGTTTGCCAACCCAATGAGGTGTTCTTCAGCAAGAGGAAATGTGAACCCAGGAAAAAGCAATTAGAAGAAAGAAATTAAATGAAGCCATCAATAAATATTTTGAGGAATCTAAGTGGATACTAACTATTAACTAACAATCATGATATAATGAAACATTTTTTAAAAAATTAAAATCTGTAAATACAAGCTCGAATGGAGTTTCAGACAAGAATGCAATGTGACAGAGAGTTTTTGGTCTTGCTTAGGACAGTGGGGGTACAGATAGTATTTCTGTCTTTTAGGAAATAATTTACTATGTATATTAATTCTTGAGAGATATTAAAAGATAATGTGTAATTCCTAAACCAGATGAAGAAAAACAAAAAATAATCAAAGACACCTCATTCATTTAAGGAAAGGGGAAAAAATAAGACAACAGAGAAACGAATAGGAGAAAGTATAGAGAATGCAGAAATAAGTCCAAAATTTGTGTAATTTCAATACAGAAGAAGTTAAATTCACCTAAAACAGACCTCTGACACATGACAAAATGGTGTTCACAGGTGATACAGCTAAAGTAATGGCTACAAGGATGGAAAATGAATGAAAGAGATATTTAGGCAAAACTCCCACATAAAGAAAGATGGATGTTAATGCTAGTGCCAGGAAAAAGGAAATTAAAAGGGAAAAGGGACAAAGAAGATGCTACCCGGTGATACCAGAACTAATCGATAGATTATGGACTTGTGTTCTTAAAACAGTATAAAGACCGTGTGGCTTTGCAGAACTTTCAGAAACAGCTGGAGTCTGGATGTAGCGCCCTGTTCGAAGTTCTGGGGTTGCAAGGTGGTGGCTGCTTCCGTCAGCCAGGCTTCGTTCTCTGGAAAGGAAGAGAAAAAGACCAGAGAGAACCAGGGTGCCTGGCAGGAAGTCAGGCATGGCCAGAGCTCAGCCGCCACCCACATGTCCACTTGGGAGACCACGAGGGTAACTCAGCTTCTGGGAGTGTGGGTCCTTCTCCATCACCCGTGGGAACGAGCAATTCTGGTTTCTAACCCCCAGGATACAGAATCACCCCGCTGGGATTTTTAGATGCACGTCATCCTTGGTCATGTATGAACGCAAGAACTGACACAAATATACATGCAGAGGGTGGAGCTTCAATGGAGAAGGGGACTGTGTGTGGTGGATGCAGGCTGTCTTTGGAGTCCCAGCCCCGCGTGTCAGCCCTTTCTTCTTGCTTCTGTTTTTGATGTGGATTTCAGGAGCTGATCGATTTCTGTAATCTTCTATAGGTACCTGAAAAGATATAGGCCCCTTGCGTGTTGGGCGCACACGCTTTACGATTTATCAGCTACGCTGCACTCGTGTGCCGACGTGAGCTGTACGCCAGCATTTCAATAGCCAGAGTCCGCCCTGCTAGACCTCTCACTGCGTGACATCGGTTTTGTCATCCTTTGCCCAGGTGTATGGGAGACACTCATTTGGGTTGGGCCTTCATTCTTTTTTATTTATTTATTTTTCTGGCAGTGCAATCAAATTTTTGTTTTCCGTGTATTGGGAGTTACATTATTAGGTAGGTGTTAAGAAGAAAAAAATTGTTTTTTTCAGAGATGCACCCCCACTTCTTCCTCATTGTGGGAGGAGGCAGTGTGGCTAACTTAGAAATATTTTCCCCCCAAAACAGAAAACCAGGTTCAGCGAGGTTGCAGGAAAGCTGGAAGCCCTGTGGTGGGGAGGTAAAAGGGTGCAGCGCTGTGGAAAGCAGCATGGCAGTTCCTGAAAACACGTAGCGGAGAATTACCATGTGACCCCGCAATTCTACTCTGGGGTACGCGCCCGGGAGGACTGGGAGCAGGGAGGCGGCAGACGGGTCTACACCAGCGCGCGGAGCCACATCCCCAGAGCCGAACGGTGAGGACAACACAAATGCCCGTTGGCGATTGGGTAAACCAACTGTGGCGCCTGCAGAACAGAGTATTATTCGCCCTTACAGAGAGGAAATCCTGGTTCATGATAAAACACGCGTGATTCCTAAGGACACCGAGCTGGGTGAAAGAAGCAGATGCAAAAGGACACGTAGGCCCGGCCGCACCTACCCGGGCACTGAGAACACTCAGGTTTGTGGAGCCAGACGTACAAAGGAGCGCTGGTCGCTGGCGCTGGGAGTGGGGGGTGTGGGGAGTTGGTGCTCAGTGGGGACAGCGGTTTTGGGGGAGAGGTGACACATTTCTGCAGACGGAGAGCGGTGACGGCTGCATGGCAATGCGAATGTGCTGAACGCCACAGAGCTGTATGTGACAAATGATTGAGATGGTCCCATTTCATGTGAGGTATATTTTACCACAATAAAAATAACTCTGAAAGGTCTGTTTCCCAACATGTCTCCTGATACGACGTGGGCAAATGAGGTTAGGGTGGGGCCCCTCTGCTCTTTCCCGAGTCTCTTTCTCTCGCCCTGTGATGTTCTCTGGGGATGAGGGGCTGATACTCAGGACGCCACGTGTGTCCCTGTGGGGAGCCGGTGGTGGAGGCCACCACAGGGCCCCACTTGGCTCTGGGGCCCTGGCTCAGACCCTGACAAGGGCATATGGAGGGTTGACTCAAGTTGGCCTGCCCGTTGTCAGGGATCCTTCCTCATGCCCTACTTCCCAAATGTGATGTCACCGGAAGGAAGCAGGAGCAGTGGCTCCTTATAGAATTAATTGCATTCAGCTTGAAGGCCTGTGACTCATTCATATGCAGCTCGAAGGGCAAGGCCTGTGGAGTCGGTGGCATGTGTGGGGCCCGGTGTGGGAAGGACGCCTCCCAGGACACGTCCACATCTTCCCCCACTTTCCTGACATCTGCTCCCCCTCACCCACTCACCCCTGCTGTCCTCCCCCCTTTACAGGGGTGGGGGCCTTCAGCCCAAGGGCGGTGGGGAAGGGCCCCGGACCGCACATCTCACACCCAGGGGAGCTCTTGGGCTTTGAATTTCTTTTTCCTTTTTTTTCCGGATCTGCTCCCCTCATTAGAAGAAAACCTCCCTATACCCTTTCTCACTACTCTGCTCTTTTCTCCCCAAAGACAGCTTGTCCTTATGAGGTGAAGAAGGACGAAAAGGCTGCTTTTTTCCTTGGGAACTTATTCCTGCTCTGAAGTTCCCCACCGGTGTGAGCTGCTGGCTGCAGGCCCCCCACGTGCTTCCTGACACCCGCCAGAGAACCCCGGAGCTCCCAGGCTGCCGCAGAGTAGGGGGCTTTTGTTTGCAATTTCGGTGCCTCTTACATAACATTGCTCTCATCTCTTCCCTTCTTTCCTTTCCCATTGCCCGGTATCTTAATGGTCACCTGCAATTTTCTAACTGTCTTCAGAAATCATGAAATATGCATTTATTGAGGCAAAAATTCAAAGTACTGTGTTCTTCACTGGGAGTCATGAGATAAAAATAAGCCAAATTCTTGGTTCACCTCCAATTCACGCTGTGATTTAAAATATGATAAACAGGTAGTGATGGTTAATATTTATTAAGGGCTTCCTGTTACACATGTTGTCATTTTATTCACTACATACTCTAATGCCATTTAATACTCAAAACAGCTATATACAAACAGTATGGTTATCAGCCCATTTTAGAATTTGGGGGAAAGTGGGTGAGAGAGGAGGAGGCAGAGATGGTTCCCTTTCCAGATCTGGGATGGCAAAGGCCACACTCAGGGCGACAGGACCACTTGCACTAGGGCATGCCGAAAGGATGGAGGTGACATTTCAGACCTGAACCTGAATTGTGAGTGAGGAATCCCAGTTCACCACGGCAAGGACAGGGGAAGCCAAGACCCATGGTCACAGTGCAGCTCACATGTGGGTGCAACTGCAAACATCTGCAGCAAAGTTGGGGGGCAAGGGGGTACAGGCAGCAAGAGTGAGGTTGAGGATGGGAAATGAGTGGGGCCAGGTCACAGGGCCCTGCAAGCTTTGAAGGGGGCATGGGCATGGGCCTATGGGAGACGGAAGACCAGACATGTTTGAAGCAGGGGCTCATGTGAAGGCTAACACACGCGGAGCTGTTTCACAGGCCAAGTGCATAGTAGGTGCTCAGTTCCTGCCTGGGAAACAAAGCAATTTGCTCTGGAGGCATCTCTGAGGTTTCAGTGTAGATTGTTCATTAGCACAAAGAACTAAACTGCTGTAAAAGCCAACAACATGTCTATTACGTGCCCGTGTCTGTTTTAGGCCATTCACGGAATAATGATCAGGACGGCTAACAATGGATGGTTTATTATAAATATCAGCTTTGCTGCTTGTTAATTCCGAACCAAAATATTTGCCCATTTCCATCCCAAAGGGAGAGAGCTAGTTAGTTTGTTCCCTATGTTATAAGTATGAAATTAAATTAAATGAACTGAATGAATTGCATGGGGGTAAATAAACTATTTAATTTAATTCACACGATGGAGAATAATACTGAATACATCTATAGTTGGCTAAATAAACCAATTAACTATTTTCTCTTTAGACAGCACAAGCCAATAGTGCAGCCATGATAAAAGGGGTGGGGGGGGGGAAGAATAAAAGAAAAAGAGCTTGTGTTAATTAAGTGTAACCCAAACAGGTCTTGGGCTACCACCCGCTGGCTTCTGGCTTCTCACCACGTGGATGGTTCTGACGTGGCCATCAGGTACGTCTCTTCCTTGCTGTCCAGGCTTTTTATCACAAATTGAGAGGAAGTCATGTGGTCTCCACTCGGAAAGTGACAAATCATGAGATGTGACCGACGCCCCATTCAGGCTTTGGGGTCCAGTGGATGTAGGCCCCATCCGTGGCTGGATGATCTGAGGCAGGCTATACTGCCTCAGTTTCCTCGTCTCTAAAATGGGAGCAATGACAGCGGCTGCTTCCTGTAAGGGTGCTGGGGACCGAATGAGGCAGTGCCATTCCAGCCCAGCCCAGGGGCGGGGCACAAGCTCTGCGTGGCTGTCTGCACTTCCTGCCGGGGAGTGTTCTATCTGCCTTGATGATGGGGGGTGCCCTGTGCTGAGAGTCCGGGAAGCTGAAGTCTTTTTCATCCCATCTTTCCTGAGCACCTACTCTCGGCCCCGGCGTCTAACACTGAGGGTGGATCCTGCAGTGCAGCCTGTGAGTCAAGGATGGACATGCACATGGTGCTGAGTTGGATTTTGACAGAACGTGCTGGGTCAAGAGTTCGGAGGTCAGGCAGCCCCTCATTGGCGGCTTGGCCTTCAGAAGTCGCTGACAGCAGGCTCTCGGAACCATGGGCAGTTCTCCGGCTGCAGTTTTAGGCCTGGGAAACCTGGGTCCCACCTCTGTCTGACTGACCAGCAGGTGCCAGAGTAGAGAGCGCTGGGCCGGGGAGCTGAGGCCACTGGGGAAACAGTACCCAGGAGAGGGTGGACGGGAATGGGCCAGACTTTCGGGAGGAGCGGACACCTGGTGTGAGTCACCGAGCACAGGAACACGTCAAGGAGGTGAGGCATGAAATCACCAGGCAAACAATTGAAGCCGGGATTGCAGGCTTTTTGGTGTCGCTGGAATCGAAGTAGACAAGGACACAGAGCTCAGGGAGGATGTTCTAAGTTTTGCAAACCAGCTGGGACTGGGTCCTCTGGGTGCAGGGTGGCCTAGGGGGTGAATAGTAATTGTAGTGATGTAGGAAAGGGGCAGAATCAAGAAAACTTCAGGAATTAAATTCTTCAGGATACCAGGAATGCAGAAGAGGGACGGGTGGCCTGACTGTTTTGAGCCACGGGGTGGAGGGTGCCCTATGCAGAGACACCACTCACGAGAGACAGAAATCACAGGAGGTGAGAACTTCCGGTTTGGAGCTCCTGGGTGTGAGAAGCCAGGCAGTTTCCAGAAGAGAGGAGGCAAGCCGCAGGTCCAGAGCTCAGAGAGAGGATTCAAGGTGGGAGACGCAGTATGGGGCACAACAATGACCCAAGGAGAGCCAGGAGGGACAGGCACAGAACCGATGGCATTTGGTGGTCAGTGAAAAGCCAGTAAACCCTATCCCACCCTCTGCTGTCATCTGGCTACACACGAGTGGCCCCAGCCCTTCCTGGGCTGGAGAGGAAAGGGCAGGTCAGATTCTGTTCCCCTCACATGGCATAAATCTCCATCTTCAGACAGAGAGGAAAACCGACGAACAGGTAAGGACACGGTGTATGATCAAAACCTGATCACCCCCAAATAAAATACATCAATGTCGTTCCTTCCCCAAGCTTCCTAATCCCACGTGGATGTTACTGACAGCTTGTCAAACGAGCTTCTTCGGGAGAGCTGATCCTTAGAACACAAGACTCACCTCTGCTCAGCAGGGTCCTCGGGGGCACCGAGGTCCCCAGAGGGAAGGTGAGCTGTTGTCACATGGGGCACCACCCCAGGAAGGCGGCAAATGACATTTCAGGTACGCACACCTGGGACCCCTTTTCCATGGCACATTTGTTTGGAAGTTATTTTATGGTTTTTCTTTTTAAAATTTGTGGTTTATTGCCCTTGTTTTAAATCTGAGAACAGAGCGGTTGCGATGGCTCCTTCCTCAGAAGCTCCGAAAAGGGCACCCTGGCATTCAGCATCGCTTCACCTCCACTCTGATCTGTCTTTCTAAGCTCATGTCCTGGTCTGTCTTGTGATAGGAGCCTCTCAGTTTGGTCCCATGACCTGGGAGATTGGGGTGGGCTGTCCACGCTGCCTCTTTACCCCTCCCTGTCTCCCTGAGTCCCACACAACTTCCTGCACACGGCAGATGCTCAAGCAAGGTTTGCTGAGACACTTGGTTTCCCAGAGCAAGTCCACTGGCCTTTGCTCTCCTGGGGGCCCCTCCCCCATATCTGCGTGTCAAACATCTGTTCCTTCATCTGCCAGTCCCTGTGGTGCAGGGACTTCTCTTGCAGGGGAGAGGTGCCTGTCCATGGAGCTCTGGGTGCCGCTGGGCACGAGCAGTGACCACCAGCTCTGGGTCTCGGTGCCTAGGGCTACATGGGCATGGGGTCTGCGGACCTGCTGCTGTGTCCTTGGGCTCAGGGCAGGCAGGAACTTCCCCTGGACTGCCCCTCTCCAGCCTAGTCTCATGTGCTACCTGTAGCTGGGGTCCCCCGTTCCTGTCCCCCACCAGGCCCATTCAGCCTCGCCTCAAATATCAGAGAGCAGGAACTCATAAGCATTCACTGAACCAGAAACGCTGAAAAGGTCTTCTTTATGTTGTACCCACACCTTTACACTTGTAACTTCCACAAGCCATCCTATGTTGAGGGGAGATGACTGAGATTTGGACTCTGGACACTGACACCTGTTTATTTGTTTCGTGTGGTTGACTGCCTGATCTTTCATGGCATCGCAGGCCGGCAGAAGAGTGGCCCACGTGTGGTCAGCACTGTCATCAAAGCTCTTCAAGAGATGATTGAATGAACGGATGGATTGCTGGTTGACTGTCCCTGCCAGTTTCTTGCTCTGGGATCTCACGAAAGTCACAGGACCTTGCTGAGCTTCAGTTTCCTCGTCTGAAAAGCAGGAACACTGCCATTCTCATAACCACATGATCCCATCCATCCTTCCAGCCATCCAGCCAGCCATCCAATTGATGATTCATCACTCATTTCTATGTGGATGCAGGAAATTCAATGGTGGGAAAAACAAAATGCCAAGTGGGACCTTGTGAAGTGTCCCATGTCACAGGGGCACCACGAGTGCACCCCCATGGGGCTAGGAGAGCAAAGGAAGGTTAAAGGACATGGCCACAGCACCCACTGCACAAGCATGCCCAGGCCTTTCAGTTCCCCTCCCTCCCTCATCCTCACATGCCACCTCACTGGCTATCTGGAGGCAATGATCAGCATGATCGTTTCTATACCCCTAAATCTCGGTGTCCAGGACAGGTACTACCCACAGACGGGGCTTTGTGGGGGTCATGGACCAGTTCCTCCAGGATGAGCTCGGGCACAGTGGCCTCTCTGATGATCCCCAGTGATGCCACTTGCACTCTGGCCTCTGCCCATCAGGGCACCCTGTGCTATTGTCTTCATTCCCTCATTTTACATGACTAATGAAAACTTTCTTTTCTTACTTCTTCTCATATATATATATATATATATATATATATATATATCCATCCATCCATCTGCTTACCCACTATCTGCATTTTAACTTTAGGCTTCCTCCACTAGAAATAATGGAGAGAAGATACTGCACCTATCTTGCCCTCACTGTGTCCCCAGTGCTTACCACAGGTAAGCTTCCCGTAGAAGACCTTCAATAAGTATTTATGGAATATACAAAGAACCCCCAGATCTTACAGCACTTATTCTTACGCTCCAGTAAGTACAGCTCTCACCCAGTTCTCCTAAGTCTACATGTCATCTCTTCCAGGAAGCATTCCTACCCCCTCTTACTGCCCCAGACAGAATCGGGCAAGCTGTGGACCACACCATCCTTGCATTCTGTGTGCAGCTGCATTTCTGCTCTTAGTGCGCCACGCTGTGCTGGCTTGCACGCATGCCTGTCTCCTCCATCCTGTGCCCAGGGCAAGGTCAGGACTTGGTCGTATCCACGTATGCATCCTCTAAGCTTAACACAGCTCAGCCATGATAAGCGATTAATAAGGGTTTGTTAAGCAAATGAATGCGTAAGCAGCCTGGTTGGATTTCAACTTTGGACAAAATTGGACAAGGTCTGAAAAGGCTCGATAGCAAGTTCAATTCTAAGCTGATTGTGGGTGGTGGGAGGAATTTCCAGACCCAAGTTCACCTGGCATCTTACTAGGACAACATAGAGACTTTCCCTATTATTTGATTTCCAAAGGCACCAGACATGGCCAATGCATGTAGTTTTCAAAAAGTCCTCGATCAACATTAGTCCAGACACTTTGGCTCTTTAACCACTGGCACTGTATGTAGGTCAACACCTCCTCCCCCATTTTCTTACATTTTTCACCAGAGATTGTTTAATATTCATTAGATGACTCTCATATTTCTGGAATTGTGACAAGGCACTTTACAGAATTAAAAAAAATTAATTTTGTTCACCACTCTGCACAATAGATATTTTATCACTATATTCTAGGGTTTAAAACAGGCTCAAAGAACATAAATAATTTGACCAAGATTATGTAATTCATAATTCATTGAATCTGACCTGTTATTGATGGGACTCTAAAGCTCTGTTTTTTTCAATTCCATTTTTTAAGAGTCAGAATCCTAGGGGGAGCAGGCAATTTTAGAAGTCATCTGGCTCCCGCCTCCCACCCACTGAAAGGCTCTCTTACTCAATAGTTTTAACAGAAGCAGGCTTTGTTTATGTTGTTATCATCTCCTTGTCTTCCTCATTTCTATTTTTCTCATTATTGTCATTATCATCATCCATCACCATCGTCATCCACATCATCATTGCCATCATCAAGGCCATTATCACCATCATCATCATCACCTTTGGCAAGTTCACTATTTTGTGTAGCTACAAAGTCTCCTAGTTTGTAAGTTAGAGCTATGATATAAATGCAGACCTGCCCTGACCACTGTGATGGGCTGCCTTATACTTCTTTGGTTGGGCAAGACTTTCCTTCACAAGATAAGACATCATTTTTTGGACATAGAAGTCTTCAATTAGTGTAGAAAGGGACCAACCACTTGAAAGGCCCTACTTTCACTCTGGGCATATAGTTTTAATTCCTCATGCATACCCTAATCTTCTCTGTAGATATTTGAAGACAATGCTTGCTAAGACCTAGTTTACAATTTGTAAATATTCGAACCCCTCTTATCTGAGTCACACCCAGGTTCATCTCATCCCTGGCAAAATGTGCTGACACAATTGTAGACTCTTACTTAAGACAAAGCCTGATTCGGCAGCCCGTGCGGACATGGCCACAGTGGGACCGGATGGCAATGAGACGTCCAGGCAGTCTGCAATGGCAAGCTAGCAGAGCTCATGATGAGTAAAGTTTGGGGTGGTGGTGAAAGGGTGGACAGTCACACTGGGCAACGTGGACCCATAGCCCAAGACTGGTACCTGGTACAAGTGGGTGGTACCTGGGACACTATTCTGAGTTGACACTTCTGAGTTAGGGTGAATAGTGTGGTGGAGTGGATGGTCGTCCTAGTAGTCTCAGATCACTTGGACCAATTCCCAGCTCAGCCATGGACTTGCTCTGTGAGCCTGGTTAATTGCCTTTCCTACTCTGATCTTCAGCTTGACCATCTAAAAACCAGGAGCTTTCTGCAATGATATTCTCGTTTCCTTCACTGTGAAACCTCTCTGAATTGACAGAGTCAGAGGGGATGGTTGAAGCTACTGGCTTTTAGAGCAGCCAAATGCTGATATGGACTGTGGCTGTGAGAGAGAGATGGGGGCCGGCCTTAGAAATCAGCCATTCCTCCCACACAGGTGGGAGATGAGGCAACGGCCTCTCTGTGGCTCTTCTTTGGGGTTTCAAACTCACGTCCTGCTTGGTGCAACATCCTTTTGCCATCAGTTTGAGTTTCAAAGGGAATTTAATTGCCTTAGTGAGGATGGTAGGCAATGAACTTGCTGTTGAGGAAAGAACAGTGACCTTGAAGCTGGGCAGCCTGTTCTCAGTCTCTTCTCTGGTGAGAAGCAAAGCTGAGCTCATGACCACTCTGCCAGGTCTAAACTTTCATCAGACCCTGGCTTATATTTTAACATGTGCAGTTCATAATAAGGTAAGTGCCAATTCTATTAACTCAATCAATACCAAAGTGATAACAGATGATTTATCAGGTATTCTTTAAAGAAATTACACATCACAATTTGTTATTTACATAATGACCTGACGGTGTTTAGTTTCAAAGTGAATGAAATATGAAGGGCCCTGGAATGCAGATGATGGATTAGCTGCCCAGATCTACATCTCACTCAACCGCCTTTGATGCTCTGCAGAATAAATCGATGTGTACATAAAACCATAAAATAGACTTAACAGTTTTTCTCTCTGCTACCACATCTAATGAAAACGACCAGAGACAGATTTCTGCACAGCAGGTTCGGTGGCTGGATGTCAAACTTGTGCTCCAAGGTGTATGGAACATTGGCTTTGGGGAGCTTCATAGCCTTTCCAAGACAGGGGCAGGCAGCCCCAGCCGACCTTGTGCCTTGACGAGAGGTATGTGTGATGGCTTGTTAGGAAAGATAGAACAATGTTTGTAAGGATGAGCTCTAAGTTGAAAGTCACAAGGGCAAAACTTTGAACTTCATTTAGGTTTTTTCTTGCTTTGTGACAAGATGCTTACTTGTGGGCAACTCTAAGTTCATGAGCAATATCATCGGAGACCAACTTATTCAACCGTGGTTAATAATTCTGGGCAATACAAAAAGGTGTGTGTTTGTGAGAGTGTTGTTTCCGCGTAGGCGATGTATTTGTACATATGAAGCATGTCTGTAGTAATACTCATGTGTAAGCTTACACACATGCAGATCTGTTCGTTCCTGCGATGCAGTGACAACAATATACCAACTTCTCTCAGGGCGACTTTGTTTGGCAGCCCTATTTTTTTCCAGAATAAAAGACAAAACAAACACAACTTTCAGTATATTTTAACTATTCTTTATTAGCATACAACCTAAGAAGCTAATTCTAACAAAAGCTATTCAAATGCCGGAATCAGGAGTTAAAATGTACCAGTGAAGAGAATTAAACAGCAAGGGTCCTCCACACTCCCATCAGCTGTGATGTAGCTTCTGGTTCCAGGTCCAGCTGTGTGACATACTGGCTGTGTGACCTTAAACTAGTCATAGTCCCTGCCGGCTTCTTGGTCACCTAACTCTGATATGAGCCCCACACTCCCCCTCTAGCTGCACCGGGCAGAAGGTTGCAGGCGACTGGGAGTGAGGGGCAGTGTGACACAGTGGGTAGTAGCTCAGGCTGCCCCTGTGTCTTCCCCATCTTGGTTGAGTGCCTGTGGGTTAGCCACCCTGAGCTTCCCCGTCTGTAAAAGAGGTGAGTTAATTAGGTGAGGCGCTGTGCACAGTGACAGGCACAGGTAAGAATTGCTGGCTGGGGTGAGCGGTCAGCCACACAGAACCCCGAGTGCGCCTCCTCATCAGCCTCCTGGAATGGCTGTGGCCTTCAACTCCTTCCCCAGCTTGGAGAAAGAGGGCGGCAGGCACAGGCCACAAGGCAGGGGAATGGCTCTTCTCCCCCCAGCCCTGCAGGGAGCTTCTGGGGCCACAGGCTCTGTGAAGGTCCCCGCTGTCTTTCTCTGCAGCTCTCCTGCCTTCCTGCCCCGACAGGTGGGCATATAACTACCTCTATCAGGACAGTTCAATCATGGAAGGAAAAAAATTCACCCTGAAGCCATCAATTTTACTTTTAAGCCTTCTCCTCAAGTTGAAGCTTCCTTTCAAAGTCACTTAAAAAAAAATTAAAAACCCTTTAAATGGAGGTTTTATGCAAGAGACAATGTTCCCTATTTGAATTATTTCTTCTGAGCCTGGAGAGCATTTCTGTTGCCCACCATCCAATAAACCATGAATCACAGAAATAGTGAGCTTTAGAGGCACCTGCCCATCTCCAGCACATCCACGCCAGGCACTTGGGGGGACAGATACACGAGTGTTCCCACTCTGGAAAGGAACGCAGCTGCACAGTTCACTCTGTTCAGCATCCACGCTTCTAAGGCAGGGGGGTGGGGGCTCGTTCTTACCTTGGGCTCTGTGGGGGCAGGGGCGGGGGTGCCCAGACACACAAAGGAAAACAGCTCATGCTCCCATTTTCATCATGACACGGGTCCTCGGGGGCGCCCCAGCACCACTCTGTGAGCTGTTGTCTCACAGACTTAGGTCACGTTCCAGTTCTGTTCTCAGATGCCTGGAGGCCACAGGGCACCTTGTGGGGACCCTCACGAGACTCAGTTTCATCACAGAGCAGTGGGTGGGCTTAATGAGCTAAGGATGCTACAGCTCGCACACAGGTGACCCGGTGCGGGGAACTCACCCGGTCCTGGATCCACGCCGGCTGCTTTACATACAGTCTCTCTGTCCGCTTTCATCCTGTGTGCTGGGCACTATACCTGTTCCCATCTGGCCACACACTGGAGGAAGACTGAGTAATTCGTTCAAGATCGTGCGGCTGATCGGCGCAGACTCCAGATATTATCCTAACTGTGCAGTGCCTCTCCCTCGGCGCGAGGTTGGTCGTGCATGGGTGCTGAGCCTGGGGCACAGGGTGCTCAGAGAATGGCCGCTCCTGTCTTCTTTGGCCATGGGCCATTCATGTCTGTTGAGGGCTGCCCTGCCTGGCAGGAGGAGCACGCTCAGCCCACACGGGTGCCACGTCAGAAGTGCTTGCTAATTAATGCTGTGGGAAACAACCTTCTACTGGTGAGGAACGGCAAGAGGGAGGATGATACCCCAGCTCCTTGTCCCTGGTGGGGGGTTGTCGTGGGCAGTGTCTGGATGTGTTGTGTCTTATCTCACAAGCTCCCCAGGTCGGGTGAAGCCCAGTGGCCTCCTAGGTTGCGTGGCTTGGGTAGCACACCGCTTTGTGGCTGCCTTTGCTTTCCTGTCTCATGTCCCAGCTCTCTTGCCAGGAACAATGGAGATGTTACTCTAGAACATCTCCGAGCCCAGAGACTACCTTCTTCTTCCTCACGGACTGGCTTTGCTGCACCGAGGTCTGGCAGATTGCTCCCCCCTCGGATTCTCTGTGGGGGCTGGAGCTCTTCTCAAGCTACCTACCTAAGGGCCCCAACACCTAGAACACTGACGGCACGTAGGGCCCCCCAGAAACGTGGGCTGAACATGTGAATGACTAGCCAGAGAACTTCTTGGTACAACCATGTGGGAATGAGGCCTCACTTCTGCGTGAAGGGGGTCATTGAATTTATTCCTATCAACACATCTCTCCATGACCTTCTTTGCTCCTATGAGATACGTGAGCTCCAAAAGCAGTGCCTGTGCAGGCGCTCGATCGTGCTTTGGGTGTGTGCGTCTCCATCCGGCTTCATCCAGCAGGAGCTAAACATGCCCTTTGCCCAAGGCTCTCAACCTTGCCGAGCTTCCCCGGGATGCTGAGTGTACAGGTACCCTGGGGGCCTTGCCATCTGGGGCAGCCCCCCATGTGGACGGGGGCAAACTAGAATGCAGGTCACAAGTGGGGCTGAGAGGAGCGCGAAGGGGGAGTGCATACCCTCTGTGAAGACGTGGATGGAGCCATGGACCCTTGTGTGAGGCAGGGGTGTGGTGGGACGGGGGTACTGGCCACAGTCACCGTGGTGATGAGGGCGCAGGCTGCTGCTCCCAGAGGACACTGGGGAAGGCTGCTGTGTGCAGTCACGTCCTGAGTCACAGCTGCAAGGGAGACAGGGGGTTGGCCAGCAGACAGGAAAGGCGCTCTAAGACAGGCTTATCCTGAGACATCAATGTGGGGCTCCCCTTCCCAGCTCCCACTGTCCTCCTTCCTCAGCCCAGTGCCCGGGCATGGTGCTGGGAGCAGTGAATGTCAGAGAGGCACCAAGAGGGACGCTCATGTTTCCCGGGGAGCTTGGAGGCCACACAATGTCAGGGTAGGAGCAGGACTTCCTTACTGATCAGCCTCATGATGGCCGTGGACCATGGCCGGAATTCAGACCATAGATGTGTGTGTGGGGGAGGGGGTGTTGCAGTGTTTTAAAACAACACAAAAGGAGTTTAAATAACTCCAAGTGGGAGGGGCACTCTCCCATTCCCCAGCTGTCCCTTCCACTCTTTGTTACTTTCATCAGCTGGGTTCACCCCTTCACATGCCTCTCGGGCGGGGCAGATGAGTCTGTGACCCCAGTGTGAGACTGGGGAAGCCATGGGACAGTGTAAGCAGGGACCTGGGAAGGGACAATTATGGCACAGCAGGATTTGTCACCCAGGTTTTTACACAAAGAAACCTCTGACCTCACATGTGGTCATTCTCATTGGCCTCCAAGTGAATCTGCAATGTCCAGAAAGTTCCTTTTGGTTTGCAACATATTCAGAATGTGCGAACACATTGCACTTCATACTAGAAATATCTGGAAGGCAACAAACAGGAAGCTGATGAACTTACCTATTGCATTTCCGGGGTGTGGAGGTCTGAGATTTTTCACACAAGGGAGACGGGTTGAATTCCAGAGTTTATTGCTCCATCTTTAAGAAAGGCTACAGACTGATGGAGATCGAGGTTTTATTATCTTCCACATGAGCCTTCAAGGAGGAAATACCGTTTAATGAGAGCCAAGAGCCCAGGCAGGTGGGAGCTAACGCCGGCCGCGTGCCCAGGGCAGAGCTGTGAGGACATGAGTCTGAGAAGCAGCTCCTGGCCCCTCACGGCCTCCCCTGGTCCAGCCGGAGAGAGGCAGCCGATATGGACTGAGTCTGAGAAGACCCCAGACAGGACATCCGCACTGTCCCACCATGATGTGCCCCTTGTCCCCTGCAGAGGAGATGCTGTCAACGTGTTTCCTAGCTGATGTGTAAAAATGCCCCTAAAAGATACCCATACACGGCTGTGAACTTCTGTGTCTGTGGATCTAAGCAAATGCAATGAGCATCTCACCCAAGGGATAACCTGACCTTTGGTCCAGCCTGGCCCGGGTTCCCCTGGCCATGTGAGCATCCTCTTGTGGTGGGGACACAAGCAGCAAACCTCTGTGGATGGGGAAGCAGGCCTGGGATCGTACACATCAGCCTCCTTCTCAGGCCTGGCCTGGTGTGGGCGGGGACACGCCCTGGGCTTTCTGAGCACTCCGAGGTGCGTGTCCATCGGACAGGGCGTGCGGTCCCCCGTGCCAGCCACCTGGCTCCGGAGCCATCCTAGTCATTCTGAAGTCTGCCTAAGCCTGTCAGGAGTGCCCTGCATCCCTCTCCCAGTTCTGATGTCAGGAGCCAAGCCCCACTGGGCAATTTACTTACAACCAAACTGGCATCCCTGTCCTTAGAGAGTTGAAATGGTATTAAAAAAGAAAAGACTGGTTTATTTATTTGTTCATTCACCAATTCTTTCATTCCTAGTATTCATCTCGGGTTCTGGAAAAACAAGAAAAAACACAGCTAAGACTCTGGCGATGACTTCCAGAAGCTTGGGGTCTAAGTGGGCAGCTCAAACACAGACATGGACAACTTCAATGCAGCGCGAACAGCCACCATGGAGGTACTGAATCCAGGCAGGCTGCCTGGAGGAAGGCAACTAACTCAGCACCAAGAGAAAACAAGTCAAGAAAGCCTTCACTAAAAGGTGAGCTTGGGCTTAAACTTGATAGACGATTTGAGACTCTCCTGGAGGAGAAGGAAAGAAAGGGACAGTGCGAGCAAGTACAGTGACCCATACAAGAGGACAGTACCAATAGTGTCCATTATGTCTGGAACACAGGGCACATGACTTAAGAGACAGGCTGTCCGGGATGATCTGGGTCTTTGTCCTGTGTCTGACACTTCAGGAGCTGGGTGGACACAGCAAGGTACGGACAATGAGGGGCTGTGTTAGCTGGTCTCCGCGGGCCCCGTCAGGGCGGGATCCTGGGACTGTGAGGCCAGGAACAGCTGGGTGCCAGGTGGCTCAGAACCACAGCTTCTGCGTTCCTGGGTAAATTCAGAACAGCTGAGTATCCCCAGTCCTTTCCTCACAGCACAGTGTCCATGCAGGCCTCCCTTTGGCAGACAAATCGACTTTAATTCCTTGGTGCTCTGGGGATTTGGGGCAGTCCACAGATCCTGCTTCTTCTTCCCCTCCCATTCATTAATTACTATCGTCGGAAACTTCTATTTATTAGGCACTGAGCACAGGTTTGGGGGCGAGATAGACCCGTGTAGAATGCCAGTGATCTGATATGGTTGGGCTCTTAGAGGAGCCACCAGACCATGGATGTTAGTTAATTAGGAACTCGAGGCCTGTCATTCAAAGTTGCTTGATAAACAGCTCCAAGCACCATTATCTCCTCCACCGAGGGAGCTGCCAAGCTGTCCCTGCCAAGCTGTCCCAGCCCTGGGAGGGAGAGCCATTTCCCTGGATGGTGACCAGCACTTGGTGCTCACAGACAAAGCTCTCCATGGGAGACCCAGGCCAGCCCGGACAGTTGGGCTGAATATCCACTTTCCAGTCTGCTCTCGCCTACCCACAGCCTCACTTTGCTCATCTGTCAAATGGGGCTGATAACAGACGTGGCTCTGTGTGAATGAGGTCATGGAAGGAAAGGGAATGGCAGCCACGGTGTTGTGGGCAGATGGGGGTATCAGAAAGGCATTGCCTTAGTCCTTCCTTCCTCGGGGTCACTGTGACCCTCACTTGTCTGGAAGTCCCAGGGAGGTCAAGGAGAAATCCCCATCTTTTCACTTGACAGAGACTCATTGTGTAGGGGCTTCTCTAGCAAAATGCATGTGCTCAGAAGTTGGGATTTTTGCTGCTCAAAAGCCAGTACATGTCGGAGTAAAAAGGTCTGATTGCCCATCCAGGTCTAGGAGTGAACCAGGCTATCCAGGCTGTCTGCAGAGCCGCAGAACCCAGCCCTCCTGCTGACTTGCTGTGTTTCCTGAGTCCCCCGCTCCTCTGCACTCAGGACCCCTGAGCCTGGACTGCCTCCCAGAGCTCATTCTGCTCAAGGCCAAGTTCAGCTGCCTGCCTTGGTGAAGGTCTCCCTACCCAGCCCCACCTAGTACCTGGAAGTTGAAAGCTGAGTCCTACATCCCAAAGGTCTTCCTGGACCTTTTGATCCACTCTTATTCAACAACACATGCTACAAGGCAGGGCTGAGTTTCTGCTCCCACTAGCTTGTCAGCTCACTAGGCTCAATGGTCTGGCACCTAGTTTGCTTCCTGGTGCATAGTAGGCCCTCAGTCTGTCCCTGCTGATTAAACATATGGACACCTTTCTGGTTGGATGCTCAGGACAGATTTGCTGAATTGGAGAATACTCAATAAACTTTTCGCAATTACCCTGCTGAGACAGGGAGCCTGGGACTTACCATCTCTGTTTAACAAAGGAGAAAAGAAAGGGCCCAGAACAGCTAAGCCACTTTCCCAAGGCCACAAGGCTAGTAACTGGTGGAGATGGCCTGACACCCGGGCCTGCTGCTGTCAAAGCCGACGGAAAGGCGCTGGGCTCCATGCTGAAGGTTACTACGAACTCACTGCTTTCCCTTCTTCTTAAAGGGGCCTGAGTAAGGCCTTGAATTTCATGTGAATGTGGCCAAGACAATTGCTGGGCTCTTGGGACCTTCCTTGTCCTTGTCTGGCTGTCCCCTCCCCCAGGCCCCCATGGGAGCACATGCAGGCTGGGGCAGTGAGAGGAAAGGATTCCATTATCACCCACCACTCACCAGAGAGCCCTTGACATTCGGGCCAGATGGGACAGCCGGGCTCGACGCAGAGGCCACGTGGGGTGTTCTGGGCAGATGTTGGCCCCCGGCCACATAGGGCCACCCTGCTGGGCCCCCGCTCATCTGGCCCAGCTGTGCAGGGGCTTCAGAAACTAATCCACAAGATTGTTCCTTTCAGTGCTGATTGGCTGCTGGTGACATCATAGGAATTTGGGAGAAGTGATTTTACTGCATATCCTGTTATATATGTTTTTGATCAATAAACATTGGGCAATCCAATTAATTATGTTACTATAAATGCAGATTTGTTGGCAGATATTTTGAAAATGTGAAGTTCATTCAAGCAAGGCTTGTTAGGGTGGGCACCCTTTCACTGTGTAGCTGACACCGAAAGCCTGTAGGGAAGGGTTTTGTCTACATCAGTGTCCCCACTGGAGTTTCCTGACCCACCCACAGGGCCCTGTCTTTCACATTTCACTCCCTGGTAGATCTTCCAAGGAGAATGTGAGGTCTTTAAAAAACTACCTTTAGAAGGCAGCGCTTCTCCATGGTATGTCTGTAAGAAGGTATGTATGTAGTTTGTATGTATGCATGCATGCATTTACAGAAGACAGATGTGGCTATTTGGCAAGAAGGTTTCCAGTTATAATATGCAGTGGCTGTATTTGCTTCCTGGGGCTACAGGAACAAAGTGCCACAGTCTGAGTGGCTTATACAACAGGAGTTTATAGTCTCACAGCTCTGGAGGTTGGAAGTCCAAGGATAAGGTGCTGGCAGGGTTGATTCCTTCTGAGGGCTGTGGGCGAGAGTCTAGCTTTTGCTTCCCTCTTAGTTCTGGTTTGTCGGCAGTCTTAGCTGTCCCTTGGCTTCCTGTCATTACCTTCCAATGACATTCACCTTGTGTGCATGTCTATGTCCTGTTTCCCCTTCTTATCAGGACACCGGTCATGTTGGATTAGGGCCGCTTTAATAACTTTACCTTAACTCATTACATTTGCAATAAACTCATTTCCAAAGAGGGCCTCACGGGGGTTAGAACTTTAACCCATGAGTTTTGAGGGGTACAGTTAAACCCAAAACAGAGGCCTTTAAGAGGAGGCTGTATGACATAATAGAAAGAGCTTTGTCTAGGATATTCTCAGCTTTAACAAGTGTATTTCCTCACTGAACATGCATTTCTTAATTCTTAAAATGGGTTTAATGACAATTATATGAAAGGAACATAATACGTTTTGGTTGGTCCAGAAACAGGGAGAATTGAGGCCCAGAGAGGGGGAAACCTTGACTGAGCTCACGTCGCAGAGAATAACATCCATGTGTGGTGGGCTTGGGCTTCCTGATGTTTGACTGGCTCTCTCGACTCAAAACTGTCATTAAGAATGGAGAAGTTTGTGCCTTATAATAAAAAGAACACTCTGTCAGAGTATATAATAGTTATGAACCTTAACATAGCTAAAATCATAACTATAATCTGTAAAAAGCAAATGTTTACAGAGTTATAAAGAGAAATTGGCAAATACATAATCAGAATGAGATATTTTAATAAAAGAAAGATAAAAACTTAGTAAGGCTATGAGAAATTTGAGCAACATAGTAAAAAGCTCAAGGCACACGTAAAATCCTGAAAAATGTAGAGAATACATTTAAGAACAGTCATGTATTATTTACAAAACACTGACCAATAATATAACAAAACTATAATGAAAGTTTCAACTGGTACCAAAACATCATGTCAAATAGATTGCTTCTAATCACACGGCAAGAAAATCAGAGATCAATGGAATGATGATGCCTCTTAAGTCCATCATATGTCTAGACACTAAAAAAGAAAAAAGGCAACAATTCAAGAAAAAGATTAGAAGGCATAATGTAAATAACAAATGATTTAGAAATAAGTGACAATTAGGATTTATGCAAACCTGTCAAGTGTGAGATGGAAGTTTGTAACTTTAAAGGTGTGTATTAAGAAAAAGTAATGCTTAAAAGTTAATGAAGTAAACAGTTTAATAAATTAGATAAAGAGCAATAGAGTAAATCCAAGGGAAATAGAAGCCAACATATAATAAAGACAAGACTAGATAGCAGAAAAAAATAGATTCAATAAAACCAAAGCTGGTTCTTTAGAAGACTTTTGAAACAGAAATATCTCTGGAAAGATTGAGAGGGAAAAAAGACAAAATTCACAAATAAAAACATTAGGAATGGAAAAGATTAGTAACAGACACAGAGATTTTGTGATTAACTTCACTACAGTAAATGGGATAATTTATATAATAGGGATAATTATTGAAATAATATGAATGATTGCAAATGAAATAAAAGAATAAAATATATGAATTAACCAATTGTTATTACAAAAAATCTTGGTGGTGGATAGATTATATCAATGTATCTCTTCTAGAAAGCCACTGGGTTTAGGATGTTTTATGAATGAGTTTTACCAAATTACTATATAATGTTAGTATTAGCTTGATTCTAATACTAGAGGCCAGAGCAAGAGAAAAATTATAGGTCATTGTTACTGAGATAGAGACATAAAAATTATAAATAAAATATGAACACATCAAATTTCAGTTGTGTTTCAAAACACTGAATATTGGATTTACCTCAGAAATGTAAGATGTGTTTAATATTGTAAAGTAAATCACCTTATCAACAAATTAAAAGAGAAAAAATATATAATCATTGCAATTGATACAAAAAATATTTGATTAAATTCAGTACGTCTTATCATAAACAGTTTTGATAAACTAATAAGGAAAACAAAGAAAAGAATATGGTCTAGCAAAGGTCCCAATAAATTTGAGATTTAAATAACATAATAAAACAATGTGTTTATCTAACAAACCAAAATTAAACCAGAAGTCAATAATGTAAAATATCTAGAAAATCCTAAAATACTGAGAAATTAAACAACCTTCCTCTAAGTAACTAGTTAAAGAAGAAATTGCAATAACAACTAGAAAGCAATGCCAGAAAAACAACAGAAAAAAAAAACCCAATGAAACCAAAATTTGGTTCTTTGAAAAAATTAATTAAATTGATTAATATCTAGTCAAGCTGATCCAGATAAAACAGAGAAGACACAAATTACCCTTAACAGGAATTAAAGAGGTGACATCCTAAACAATGGTAAATATATTAAAAAGACAAGGATAAAATACTGTGAACAACTTCAGGGCCAGAACAAAAAATCAGCAACTTAAGTGAAAAAGACAAAGTCATTGAAAGACACAAAGTATCGAACTAATTCAGGAACATGACCTGAAAATTCCTGCATCTGTTATATAAATCAAATGCGTAGTTAAAAAGGCCAAACAAAACAAACGGAATAATAACAGTTCTTGGCCCACATACTTTACTGGTGAATTCTGCCAAGTATTTAAAGAAGACCTCTAAACAATTCTACTCCCACTCTTGTAGAATATATGAGATGAGAGAATATTTCTCAACTCATTTTATGAGTCTTGCAGTATCATAATTAAACTTGACATCTTTATCTTTATTACACTTAAGGAAAAATATAGAGCAATATCCCTCCAGAACACAGAGGTGAAAATTCACAAGAAATTTCTTCTTGCAAATCAAATCCAACAACGTGCACAAAAGCCGTAATGCATCATCACCAGAAGGGGCCCATCCTAGCAGTGCAAGTTTGGCTTAACATTCTAAAATCAACTGATGTAAAATAAATACATAAATAAAATCAATGTAATTCATGATAATAGCAGACTAAAAAGGAAAATCATCTCAGTAGATATGGAAACGTATTTTTTAAATTTAATACTTATTCATGATAAAACAAACAAAAATTCTTTGTAAACTAGGCATGGAAGAGGCTTCCTCAACCTGATAAAGGGAGTCTAGCAAAAAGCCAGGGCTGACATCACACTTAAGGGCAGGATGCAGAATGTTTTCCCTAAAAATTAAAAACAAGCCACAGATGCCCTTGCTCACCATGTGCATTTTATATTGTCCTGGAGGCCCTAATTGGGGCAATCAGGCAACAAAAAGACATCGAAGGCATCTAAGTTGTAAAGAAAGAAGTAAAGCAAGATTTTCTGTGCAGAAAATTCCAAGAAAAAGTGTAAGAGAAATTTTATAACTTATAAGTGAGTTTAACAAAGCCCTAAGATACAAATCAATATACAAAAATCAAAGGTATTTCTCATACAATGAACAATTAAAAATTGAAATTTGGGATGGAGGCATAGGTTGCTACACTTTGCCTCCTCACACAACCAAAAGAAGGACAACAGCAAAATATAAGTAGAACTGCCAGAAAATTGAACAGTATGGAAGTCTGACAACCAAGGAGTTAAAGAAGAAACATTTATCCAGACCAGTAGGAGGGGCGGAGATGGGCAGTCAGAGGGGAGAGGACACACGGCAAGGTGGTAGCTGGCAGAGTGAGAGGTCCACATTTGCGAGCGGATAAACCTGGATGAACAACTGGAGAGCAAGACAGACCTTGCAACCCAGGGCCCCAGTGCAGGGAAATAAACCCTCAAACCTCTGACTGAGAAAACCTGTGGGGGTTCTGGCAGTAGGAGAAACTCCCAGCTGCACAGGAGAGTTCATTGGAGAGATCCACAGGGTCCTAGAATGTACACAAATCCACCCACCTGGGAATCAGCAGCAGAAGGGCCCAATTTGCTTGTGGGTAGTGAGGGAAGTGACTGAATGCTGGCTGGGAGCTGGGCAAGTGGCACTGTTCCCTCTCAGACCCCTCCCCCACATACAGTGTCACAACGCCCTGCCCTGCCCTGCCCTGGTGAACACCTAAGGCTCTGCCCCGTACTATGGAATAGGTGTGCCCAGACAAAAAAATATGGCCCAAATGAAAGAACAGATCAAAGCTCCAGAAAAAATACAATGAAGCAATGAAGAAATAGTCAACCTATCAGATGCAGAGTTCAAAACGCTGGTAATCAGGATGCTCACAGAAATGGTTGAGTATAGTCATAAAATAGAGGAAAAAGTGAAGGCTATGAAAAGTGAAATAAAGGAAAATGTACAGGGAACCAACAGTGAAGGGAAGGAAACTGGGACTCAAATCAATGATTTGGACCAGAAGGAAGAAATAAACATTCAACCAGAACAGAATGAAGAAATAAGAATTCAAAAATATGAGGTGAGGCTGAGGAACCTCCAGGAAAATTTTTAAAGTTCCAACATCCAAATCATAGGGGTGCCAGAAGGAGAAGAAGAAGAGCAAGAAATTGATAACTTATTTGAAAACATAATGAAGGAGAACTTCTCTAATCTGGCAAAGGAAATAGACTTCCAGGATGCCCAGGAACCTCAGAGAGTCCCAAAAAACTTGGACCCAAGGCAGCACACACCAAAGCACATCATAATTACATTAGCCAAGATTAAAGATGAGGAGAGATTCTTAAAAGCAGCAAGAGAAAAGGAGATAGTTACCTACAAAGGAGTTCCCATTAGACTATTGACTGATTTCTCAAAAGAATCTTGCAGGCAAGAAGGGGCTGGAAAAAAGTATTCGAAGCCATGAAAGTCAAGGACCTACATCCAAGGTTACTCTATCCAGCAAAACCATCACTTAGAATGGAAGGGCAGATAAAGTGCTTCCCAGATAAGATCAAGTTAAAGGAGTTCATCATCACCAAGGCCTTATTATATGAAATGTTATCTAAGAAAAAGAAGATAAAAATATTAGCAGTAAAATGACAACAAATACAATTATCAACAACTGAACCTAAAAAAGCAGAAACAAAAATGAACTAAGCAAACAACTAGAACAGGAACAGATTCACAGAAATAGAGATCACATGGAGGGTTATCAGTGGGGAGGAGGAGGGGGGAGAATGGGGGAAAAGGTACAGGGAATAAGTAGCATAAATGGTAGGTACAAAATAAACAGGGGGAGGGGAGGTCAGAATAGTATGGGAAATGGAAAAGCCAAAGAATTTATATGTTCGGCTCATGGACATGAACTAAGGTGGGGGGAATGATGGTGGGAGGGCGGGTACAGGGCAGAGAAGAATAAAGGGGAGAAAAAAATGGGACAACTGTAATAGCATAATCAATAAAATATATTAAAGAATTGAACTTTAAATAAACAATACCATTTCACCAAACATTAAAAATATGACACATGCAGGAACAAATATAACAGAATATCTATAAAACACTGCTGAATTGAGTTAAATAAGTAAATGAAGAGATAAAGCATGTTAGAGATTGGAAGATTCAATATTATTCAATTAAATATACTCAAATGTAACTATAGATCTTCCAAAATCCCCATCAAAATCACAGAATCACAAAATGACAGTAAGATTTTTTTTTAATTGGTAAACTGGTTCTAAAATTTATATGGGAATTTTAAGAGTACTTGCGATGCAGTCTTAGAGGAATTACTGTACCTAAACTGAAGCTCTCTGAAGCCGCCGTAATCAAGCCCTTGTGTTATCAGTGTAAAGAAAGACACAATAGATCGATGGAAAAGAATGAAAAATGGAAAACCCATCCTCAATCTATGGTCAATTGAATTGCAACAAAGATTCCAAAGCAATTCAAAAGGGAAAGAATAGTCTTTTCAGTAAATGCTGCTTGAATAATTGGCCATCCAGATGGAAAAGAATGAAGCTGGCCCTCCCCTCACACTATATAAACAATGAATTAGAAATGAGTCACGCACCTAAATGTAACAGCAGCTGAAACTATAAAACTTCTAGATAAAAATGTAGAAAAAAAACTGTTGCGACCTTGAGTGAGGTGAAGATTTCTTAGGTAAAACACAAACAACATGAATCATAAAAAGAAAAAGTCATAAATGAAACTTCATAAAAATTAAAAACTTTTGCTCTTCATAAGATAGTAAAGAAAATAGCCCAAGCCACAGACCAGCAGAAAATACTTTCAAAACATTCATCCAAAAGCGGACTTGTATTAAGAATATATAAAGAACTTCTACACTAAACAATAAAAAGAAAAATAACCTGACTTTAAATATTGTGGGTATAATTGTTGAGCAGACCTTTCACCTAAGAAGAAACAGGGATAGCATAGAAAAGCACTAAAGAGAACTTAAAATTATTTGGGGAAATATCTTTAGGAAAAGAAAACAAATTAAAACTACAAAGCAAAGGGGTGCGCACCCACTAGAACAGCGGAATTGAAAATGACTCGTAACATCAGTTATTGGTGCAGATGTTGAGCAAATAAATGCCACTTTCATACACACTTGCCGGGGATGCCACATGTTGCAGTCACTTGAAAATAATTTGGTCTTTTCTTACAAAAACTATATGCACACACACACACACCCCTTATGACCTTCTTTTCTTCATTTGTTATCCAAGAGAAATAAAAACCTACCCCCATACAAAGGGCTCTATTTATAATCACGAGAAACTGAAAACAAGCCAGATACCCATTAGCTGGTGCGTGGCTAAACAAATCGTGGAATACCCGTACAGCGGAACGGTGCTCAGCCACACAAGGAATCATGCCGCTGACGTGTGTAGCGGCATCGATGAGCCTCAAAACCGTTATGCTAAAGGAAGAAATCCAGACACCAAATGCTACGTACTGTACGAGTCCATTTGTTATGAAAATTAAAAAAAAACTTACATGGGTAAGATCAGTGCCTGGCGTTGGGGATGGGACAGAGGACAGACTACAGATGGGTATGAGGGAACTTTCGGGGGTGACGCGTGTAGTTTATCTCATAGTTGTGACTATGTACCTTTGTCAAAACTTACCAGATTTTACAGTAAAACTGGTGAGTTTCATTTCATGTAAAATATAACTTAATAAAGCTGATTTTTTAAATCAAAAACCAGCATAAACACAGAGAATATAACTGCAACATACTTCTCTTTCTCTCTACAGATCAGGGAAATGCCAGTGAAGACAGTTTTGGACATAATTTTACTACCAACTGCCCGAAATTAAAAATTTGGCCCTGCCGACACCAAGCGTGCTATTTTCGTAGCATCGTGTTTCTCCCAGTTGCAAACAGGGAGGGGATATTCTGTCCGGCCTCCTGGCAGGTAGAGCACTGGCAAGCTTGAGTTTGAACAACCACTTGTGCCGCCGAAGTTCTGCCGGGGACATTGAGTCCCGAGTGAGTGTCTGCAGGTGTGGCGGTATAATGCAGACGCAGGTGGGAATACAGTGTACGATGTCTTCCCGCCTGGGGAGTAAGGCCTATGAGGACAAATGCTTAGTCTTATGTAGTGCTCTGTTCTCAGGGTGTAGGAGAGCGCCTGCAAAAGGATCGTTTGGAGCTATTGGTGGTGTTGCTAGAGATGGCCGTGTGGCACTCACCACGGGCCCAGAGGCACCAGCGGGGTCCCTGACCGCACTTCCTTCGGTAACACTGTGACCGTGATGTCAGTTGCCTGGCCTCTCCCCCTAGCTGTCCTTTTCCTGAAGTTTCTTCAGAATTCCTGTCTGTTTCTTCTGTCAATCCCCACCATCCTTCTCATGAAATCCTTTTCTGCTTAATTTAATTAGAGTCAGTTTCTGTTGTTTGCAGCCGAGACCCCTGACGATCGCAGATACACAGCTGTTAAAACGAGTGGACCGGATCCGTGAGAATCAACGGCTCAGTCTTAAGGACAGGTGTGAGCGAACAGCAGAGTGTTGCCGGAGGATAATACAGTATGATACCTCTTACTGACTATTGAGCATGCACCAGAAATAAGTACTGTTCATTATTTATAAATGAAAAATACGTAGTATCAGTGCTAAACATATGGGCGGGACAGGTAGGCAACGACTTCCAAAACCTGATGACCTTTTGGGGAAAAAGAGAGGGAAGGACAGTTAGAAAGGAGAATTCTACTCGATCTCAGCTGTGTTAGTTGAAAAAGGCGGAGCAGATATGGTGATGTATTGGTTTGTTTGTATTATTAGGGCGCAGTAGTTTGGACATTTATGAACTTATATTGACGTCCACGTACACGCAAATACTGTACAATCATGTAAAAGAGTGCAGACATGTCTTGTCTCTGCCTGCCCAGCCTCCCTCTCTCCCCACAGTGAGCCCCAGGCCCCGCTTCAGGGCCCAGGGTTCTCCCCGAGCTGGGCTTCGCATCTCCTGGCCCAGGTTAAAGCTTCTCTCCCTGTTTGGAAAATGCGATCATTATAATCATAGCCACGGCTGCCTCCTTTGTCAAAATAATCAATCTTTCATAAAAATGTTAATGGTGCTTAGTGATAGGAAATTTGCCCCCCAAATTGGATTAAGGACATTATAAAATAGAATTGAATCTTTAAAGTGTAGCTTAAACCTTGTTGCATTGAAGTCATATAAAGAGATCCTTATAAATGCTATTAAAAATAGAATACAATGAATCTTTAATTTACTGTTTAAATAGTTGTTATATTTTTCATATAAAAAAGGATAGTCTTGGTCTCATCATTTTTTAAGTAATTTCTTAGCAAAGACGACTTGACAAGTAAAAATAACATAATTAATATATGAGTAACATATATATCACACATTAATATTTAAATGTATATAATCAACCTATAATATACTGTATATATAATATATTTATACACACATGTGTGTGTATATATCTATATATAGATATCTATCTATCTCTATATATCTGTAGATGTCTATATATATATATATATATATATATATAGAGAGAGAGAGAGAGAGAGAGAGAGAGAGAGAGATTCACTGTGCTGTGTGTATAAAAATCTCTTCATCCCCTCCCAAGAGCGTCAATGCTACACGTTGGACCCTGGCACTTCCCTGGAAGGCTGAGGCTTGCAGTGGAATTAGTAAAAGCAGAGCCCCCTGTGGTGCTCATCCTTGTGTCTTCAGAACACTTGTCACTTTCCCCATTTGTTCTCCTTTTTTTAAAATTCAAAGCTCCCAACTAGACACGGAGGCCAGGGATAATGGCCACACAGTAAACGGAAAGACCGACGCTCAGAAAGAAGTAGCCATCAGCACTCTCGCATTGTTCTTAGCTGTGAGGAAGGGCAAGACTCAGGTTCCTTGGCTGTTTTTTTTTCAGAATAATTTCACTTAATCATGTCGACTTAAATCAGATCCCAGGCCTATGACCTCTAGGTTACTAAGCAACTTTGCAGTTTAACTGAAGAAACATTTAAGGAACATTCTGTATATGAAAAACTCTATGTTAGGCATTGAAAAACCCAAGACAAATAAAACACTGTCCCGATGCCCATAGTGAAATGGGTAAGACAAACTCATTGGTCAGGCTGATGGAAATTGATAGAAATTTGAAAGGCGTGTAATCATGGGAAACTCACCCAGACAGGAAGGTCAGAAAAGCTCCTGGGGTAAAGGTCTTGTCTGAGCTAAGTGCTAGTTAACGAACGGTGTTAACCAGGATGAGAAGAGAGCCCAGGACATCGAAACAGAGGGGACAACATAAACTAAGGTGTGAAATTGCGTGTGAGCGCTGACATCGGCAAGCATCACTTTAGAGGCAACAGGGCAGAGCCGCAGAGAGAAGGACCGCTGCCTTTGGTTGTGGCCTGGATTCTGCAGGAACGCCCTGCTATGCCCCTTTCCCAAAAACGCCCTGGAGAAACTACAGGATAAAAGGAGAGAAAACTATAAGAAAGACCCTAGAAAAATGTTAATAAGAGGCAGTAAAGAGTATTTAAATAAATATACCATGTTCATAGACAGGATAGCTTAATATCATAGAGATATTAATTTTACCTAAATTGATCTATTTCATGTATTTCCAATTATGGAACTTGAAAAATGATATATAAAATATATGTCAGAGAATAAAGATTAAACCTCTAAGCTTAGCCAGGACCTTTCTGAAGGAGAAAAGTAGGAAGTGGTGATACCAGATATTAGCATCGATTAGGAAACTATAGACATCACAGGAGAATGAAATAGAACACAGGAAGACACAGTGACCAATGGGGTGGAAGGAGGAAATCTGTCTACATGTGTGAGGGATTTTGGAACACTTCAGAGTAGCATGTGAGATGAAAAAGTAGAGAAAAGACTTTAAAAATCCATTGGAAAAGTAGTTATCCATATGTAAAGATGGAGTACTGGACCCCTACCTCATGCCACATACAAAAATTAATTCTAGATGGATTAAAGTCTCAAATAAAAAACAAAACGCTAAAAATCTTGTCAAAAATAAGTGGGAATATGCTTTAGATCTTGAGAACTGAATAGGCCTTCAAACAAGACACCAAAGGATAAAAAACTTCAACTTACTAAAATTAACCACACCATCCTTAAAAAATGAAAAGACAATTTATAAACCAGGAGAAGATATTTTGAATACACACACCTAATGAAGGATTAATATAAAAATCAACTAATCATTTCAAAAAATGGACAAAATACATACAAATAAAAAAGTCGGTAAACATATAAGGAAATGTTCAATATGCTTGGTGATGGAAACTTTAAATTAAGACCACAGAGACATACTTCATATAGTTTTAGTCGGCAATATTTTAAAATTTTGAAAACTCCAAATGGTATATTGTAGAATCACAGGATCTTCAGTATGTCACTGGTGAGAGAGAAAACTGATGCATATACTTTGAAAATCAATTTGGCATTGCCTCTTAAAGTTGAGTTCTCACAAAACCCGTAGCTGTAGTAATTCTTTTTCTACGAATATTCTTAAAAAACGTTCTCCCACATATACAACGGCAGACATTGTAACTGTGAGGCAATGGCTCACAGTTGCACAACTTTAGGAGTAACAACATTGCCTACCAGTGGGAGAATCAAAGAGCAAACTATGGCATAGTCACAAAATGAAATACGAGACAGCAATCAAAATTAACTACAATGATTCATAATTAAAGGCTGAGTATCTGCAATACGATATTTCATGGAAAAAGTCCAAAATATGTTTAGCAGCATGACACTTTTTAAGTAATGTTTAAAATCAGCAAATTAAAAGTACTTTTTAGGAATACACATAGATGCTCTAAATCTGTGAAATGAAGAACAAGTTTTTGATAAACAGAGGATGGAGGATGCTGATCTGTAGGGAGGAGGAAGCAGAGAATTGAATGGTATATGGAGACGTATGATTGGAGGAAGTTATTGTTGAGAACCAGCTTTCATTTGGAAAGGTGGGTTTGTGGTTGTATGATTTTAAAAGAAAGGAAGGAAAGAAAGACAGAACAAAGGGAGGAAAAAAGGGAGGGAGGAAGGAATGAAAAAAGACAAGGAAGGAAGGAAGGAGAAAGAGAGCAGGAGGGAGGAAGGAAGAAGGAAGGAAGGAAAGAAGGAAAGAAGGAAGGGTTCAGAGCATTAGAAACACTGTCTGACCATAGAAGAGGTTGTGACCTGCCCAAGAGCACTCTCAGATATAGAGAATAATTTCGATAATAAACATGATTTCACTTCCTTTGCTTGGCTTCTGGGTTGTCACACTCCTTGGTTTACAGGCTTTTACAGTGGCTGCTCCTTTTCAGTCTTCTGTTCTGGTCACTTTTCTTCTTGCTCTCTACATGCTGACATGTCCTTCAGGACATCTCACGCTTTTATCTACACTGACAACCTAGGTCATCTCGTCTAATCTCATGACTTTAAACATCACCCATACCCATACATACATACAGGGACCCATGGGTCTAACTGCCTACCCCACACCCCTATTCACCTGCCTAAGGAGGCTCTCAAAATTAACAAAGTCAAAACTGGACTCTTAATTTCCCTTTGCAACACAGCCCAATCCACCATCCATGCTCAGTAATGCTCAGCCCCAAACCTGGATGTCATCCTCTGACCTGCCTTTTCCTGCTGACCTTGTGTCCAATCCACCCACAAATCCTGCCACTACTCTCTCCAACTGCATCCAAGTCAATGACTTTGTGGCTCCCTTCTGTACATGTGTGGAGAGAACCGTCATCGGTGCTCACCGGAATTATTGCAATAGATTCCTCCCTGTTCCCCTACGTGCACTCTTGTATTTTAATGACTGATTTTCTGCACAGGGGCCAGCAGGATATTAAAAAAAAACCCCAAAACACAAAATAATTCAATGTATCATGCTTCAGCTATTTCTAGGAACTTAATTTGGAGCTAGAACCAATCCCAAACTCTCAGGATATATACTTTCCACCTTCCTCTTTCTCATCGGCTGCTAAGCTCTCCCTTACTTTCTCTGTGCCTGAACCGTGGCTTCCTTGCTGTTTCATAAACTCACTCAACTCTCCCTTTGGATTCTTTGTGTTGGCTCTCAGGAACATTCTCCTCTCAGTTCATGCTCGTACATGCTTTCATAAACCCCCTTATCTAAAACACACACACAACCCCCACCCTGCTACAGTCTTCTCTCTTGCTTTATTTTTCCTGATTTTTTTTTTTATGGCATTCGGACCACAGTGTTTATTGCTTCTTGGTTAAATTAACTGTGTTTCTCTCCAAATGGAACAGAAGTCCCATGGGAGCAGGAAATACATCCGTCATGTGCACTGTGCTGCCTCCGGTGACTGAGACCATCCCCAAAAGTTCCATCCAGAACTTTTTTGTTCCAGATTACAAATAAATGAATGAATGGCCTCACAGAAACTTGTCCAGAGGGCTTTTCTTATCACCTGCATTTTACAAATGAAATACCGAGACATCCGTTTAGCAATTTGGTGACATCCTAGTAGGCACTAAGACATAGAACCAAGACTCAGTCAAAAGCAGGTTGACCGATTCTCCACACAGGAGCCAGGGGGATAGTTAAAAAACACAATAATAACGCAACATAGCGTGCTTCAACATTGCCAAGAGCTCACGGACTTAATTATTCTGTTAGATTTCTTCTTGATCCGTGGAGGCCTACATGAGGGACCCGCTGACATGGATAGAGAAGAACCATGTAGAGTTAAAATATTACTTCATGTTTCAGAATTGCCTGTCAGACTTGAAGAAATAATTTAAGCATGTCTCCTCATTAATTCTTACTTACACAATTAATTTGCTTAGTAAACCTTTATTAGAGAAGCATTAATATGAATAACTATCTGAGTTCTTTCCGATTTTGGACAGGTGGCTTTAAATTGATCATGTTTCAGCTGATGTTTAGTTTCCTCAGTGACTGAAAAACTCAACACAAATCCTATTTAATGAAGTGGTGAGACTCCCGTGATGGCAGGGTGGGGGCAGCGCTGGAGACATAATTTGCGGGTGATGGGCCTCAACTCCAACAGGCAGCTAAGGTAGCTTCTGATCATTATATTCTTTGATAAAAATGAATATAAGTGAATCTTTTCTGTTTATCAAAGTAATACATGTTAATGTTTAAAAAGTTGGGAAAAGGAAAAAGGTGCATAGATGACAATTTAGTTTAGGGGGAACATTGTCAAGTGCGTGTATAAACATATAAGCCTCGTCATACTGACATTGATAATAGGTACTTTCGTGCCCCGCTTGTCTCACTTTATGTCAATCATAACCATTTTTCTAGGTATTTACTCACCAAGGTGATTTTTGGTGGCTGCATAACTTCCCATAATAAAGTGTCCTGATATTTATTCACCCATTTCCCCAATGTTCGCAATGTCGAGAGCTGCTTTGCGTCTGTGAAGAACATGGCAAGGAACGACCTTCTCTATAAATCTTTTCTCGCACCTCTGATGATTTCCTGTTACTGAAGGGTGATTGCAAGTGACTAAAAGGAGGCTCACAGAGATGAAATCAGAGCTATTTAAACACACGGATCACTGGTGTGAAGGCCGTGTCTTCTTTTCAACTCACAGGAAAAAAGGTGTTGGATGTTCTATAAATGTTTATATTGGGTTATGTATTTTCAAACTTGTTAATGAATTGCCCAGCATCAGGGGAAAATCGAGTGGCTGTTTCAGAGCAAAACGACAGAGTAAAATCTGTGGATTGACACACACTTATCCCTTTTTGGACATGTGTTTAAGCGGTCCACAGACACACGAAGGCCTTTTGTGGAATAGGTTTTATTGGCCCCTGTCAAATGGTCCAGGGTACCGTATGTCCAGAAAGCCGGATGATGATAATAGGAGGTGGTAGCTTGTGTATCTGTGAACGCCTAATTTTGCAAAATGTAAAAATTGTCAATCTTAAGGTAGCCTCAAAAACTTTTCATGAAACTTTACAGGCCTATGAAATGCCCAGACCTGGGACCAATGGGCCCACACACAATGAGCAGGAAGGGATTCAGTTGCATTCTGTGTTCTTGCTGCTGCCTGGGGGTTATTTGATGATGTCACAGAGGAAGTATCATCACAAGGTCTAGTGGTGAATGTGTTCTCAGCATGGACTCCACATAGAAAGGGACTCTTACTCTGAAAGGGACTCTCGGTGCCCCCTTTATCACCACAGCAACCAGAGTGTGTTGATGACAACAGAGTCTACAGGCAGAGCAGCACATGCAGGTTACAGGGAAATCTGCCAGATCAGGCATCAGATAAAAGCCACTTCTAAGTTAGCGTTAAGCAGGCAGCCGGCATTTTTGTCCAGTGTATTGGAAGGAAGCAGAGCAAGCTGAATTTAAATTTAGCTTTGAGCATTTGCAGGTGTAAAGACTAAAAATTCAGAAGTGCAGGTAATGAAATGGGAAAGCAGTGCCAGAGCTGTAACGCTGTAGAGTGAGAATGACATAGGGACACAGAGAGCACTGTTGAACTTGAACTTGAACTGGAACCTGAACCCAGCCAACACACACACACACACACACACACAGAATCAGAGTCATGTCAATGAGGGTTCCTTGAGTCTCCTGAGGGAGGGAACAGGGAAGAAGTTTACAAAGCTCAGCTCGGCTCAGTGTATAATAATTGTTTATTTTATGCCTAAGCTGATTGTGGGGGAAACTGAATTCAATTCCGAGGGTCAAGTCATTCAACTCATTATAATTATTTTTAATATGTTAGACCTACAACAAATTACTGGAGATTTACAGTCCCTTATTAGCAATACCAAAATCCAAAAAGTTCTGTAAACCACATCGCTCAAAAAAATTTGTGGCCAACCCATTTGGTGCCAGACCCCGACCTGAACTGAAGTGAGGCTATTTATAGCCGGGATCACAGCCCTCTGTGCGTGAATACTCATGTCTTTTGCAGCAGAGGTGGCTGGTGTTTAATTATAGGTCGCCACCTCAGATCCTGCTGGGGCTGCAGAGTCACATCCAGTATGGGGATCATATCGCTTTTCTAAAATCGCAAAAACTTTTGAATTACGAAGTCATCCACCCCGAAGATTTCAGCCAAGAGATTACGGATTTGTATATTAATGCCCTATACTTTACCAAATTCTAACAGATTTAAAGAAATTAAATATTACAGAAATAGTTTAAATCTCATAGTTTAATCTAATAGTTTAAGTCTATTATCACAATGTTGTCCCTCTTTCCCCCTTAAATTTCCCATTTTAAATATCAGTATCTATCCAAGTTCTTATGATAATGTGATATATGTTAATGTAGAGATCCACAGATATTCTATTGTTATTAATATATTCATATATATGTATGTATTTGTATATGTAAGTGTATTTGTATAATTTATGTTGCTATAACTTCATATACATAATTTTATCTTTGACATTCTTTATATGTTCCTAAATGTTGTGAATAGAACCATTCTGCAATTATTTTTACTTTTGATGATAACTATTAATGTTAAAAGCTTCTTTTTATGTGCTTATTGGCCATTTATATATCTTCTTTGGTAACATGTCTGTTCAAATGTTTCCCCAATTTTTAAAATATGTTTTCTTGTTTTTGAGTGATAAGACTCTTTTTATAATCTGCCTGAAGCTCCTTGCCAGATACATGGTTTGCAAATATTTTCTCCCAGTTTGTGGCATAGCTTTTCATTTTCTTAACTGTGTGTCTCAAAGATCAAAGGTTTTTAATTTAGATGAAGACATCTTTAATTTTTTCTTTCTTGGCTTGTGCTTTTGCTGTCCTCTTTAAGACATCATTGCTTGGCTTATTGTTGCAAAAATTTTCTCCCAGGTTTTCTTCTAGATACTTAATATTTTCAGCTCTTATATTTCAGTCTATAATCTATATGAAGTTAATTTTTTCTCTACTGTGAAATGTGTCAATGTAATTTTGTTCATACAGATAACCTAGTGGTTCCTGTTGTTGAAAGACTATATTATTTCTTCATTGCGTAACCTTTACATCTTTGGAAAAAATGAAGTAACCATATAGTTGTAGGTTTATTTTTAGATTCTTCATTCTGTTTAATTTTTACACACCCATTCTCTCATACCAGTATCACACTGTCTCTATTACTGTGCTTTTATGGTATGTGTTGAAATTGGGAAAAGTAAATACCTATGTTCTTCTTTTCAAAATTATTTTGGCTATTCTAGGTCCTCTGAATTTTTATTTACATTTTACAAGTGGCTTGAACATTTCTTTTTCTTAATAAAACAATCTGAAAAGACTTGTACTGAGCTAGCATTGAATGTCTCATATTTACTTAGGTTCCCTTTTATTTCTCTTTGCAACGTTTTGTAGTTTTCAGTGTTTTATTCCCAGCGTGCTGTCATTGTTTCTTCCTAGTGCCTCAGTCTGTTTGGGCTGCAATCACAGAACGCCGCGGCCCGGCTGGCTCATGGACAACGGGAATGCATTTCTCACAGTGCTGGCAGCTGGAAGTCCAAGATCAAGATGCTGGCAGATTTGGTGTCTGGGGGGGGCCCGGCGTCCTGGTTCATAGATGTCCATCTTCTCGCTATGTCCTCCCATGGCTGAAGGGGGTGAGTGGGCTCTCCAGAGGCTTTGGTATAGGAACACCAGCCCCATTAATTCAGGTTCTACTCTAAGTACTTCTCAAAGGCTCGACCTCCTGATACCATCTTATTGGGGATGAGGATTTCAACATACAAAGTTTTGGAAGACATAAACATACAGTCCACAACACATAGTATGTTGAAAAACATGATATGTACTTTTATATTGACCGTATACTACTAAATTTAACTGATTGGTTGTGGTATTTTTTTAATAGATTCCTTAAGATTTCCAAGGCATATACTTTCATCGTTTGCAATTGCGGTTCTGATCTCACCCTCTGGGAGGTTTTTGTAGATGCCTCCAGTTCAGTGGAGGATGTTTCCTTTAATTCCTAGTTCACTGATGGTTTCGCCCCTGTGTGTGTTTTAAATTTTGTTAGACAATTCCACGTTTCTTATTCACTCGAATACGTTTCTCGTGGGTATATCCTTAGAAGCGAAATTTCTGGACTGAAAGATACTAACATGTTACACTTTCCCAGAGTAGGCCTATGTTGTTCTCCAAGTGCATTCCTCCACGTCATACCTCCCTGCAGAGCACAGGTTCGCTTCCAGATTTCCCCTGTAACGAGCTCTCTCAGATACTGGTCTGTTCCACAATTTGTGGGTGCGGAATGGCGTCTTGCGGCTGTTTCTTTTGTGTATTTGAGGTCATTAATGAGGCTGAACACATTTTCTATGTTGAGTCCTGCAATATTTTCATTTTGTAATTTTCCTTTTCAAATCTTTTGTCCATTTCTTTACCAGATTATTTTCTTTCTTTCTTGCTAATCAGTTTATAGATGTTTGTTGTATACTCTGGATACTTTTCTTATGTTAGCTATATGCTTGATAAACATCTTTTCTCCATCAGGCCTCACTTAAAAAAATTAATTATATTACTTGGAATAAACTTGGTTAATAACACTACATAACTTTCAAGTGTACATCCCTAAAGTACATCATCTGTATATACTGCGTTGAGTGCTCACCACCCAAAGTCTAGTCTCTTCTGTCACCAGGTATTTGCCCCCTTTACCCTCTTCATCTTCCCCCCACAGTACCTTCCCCCACACCCCTCCCCCCACACCCCCTTGGGTGGCCTCCATACTTTTGTTTGTGTCTATGAGTTTGCTTATTTGTTCCTTTCTCTTTCATATCCCACATACGAGTGAAGGCCTTACTTTTTCTCGTAGTTCACACTTTCTTTTGTTATGCAGAACTGTTTACTTATAATGGAATTAAATTTCCCCCCCAGTTCCATTGGATTTGGTTTCTTATCATCTTAGGTTTCTCGTTTTAACAAATTTTCACCACCCTTATAGCATGAAGATATTTCCTTATGTGGTCTCTTAAAACTGAGTTTTTCTTTTTATATTAAAATACTAGGTTGGAATTTCTTCTTTGAGGACATTATGAAGTAGGTTTCTGATATTTTATTTTCTATGACGTGAAGAAGCAATTCGCTCTGAAATGTGATTGTGTGATTCATTTTTTCCAGGCTATTTTTTAAAGCCATCCATCCCTGTACCATGTCAGGTTGCTATGTTAGCATAAGTCAATTTTGGTGTTTTTTAAGATAATTTTTTAGTCTTTTTTTTTATATCCCACATTGACCACATAGTTTTAATTATCAGAAGTTTATAATACATCTTGATGCCTGTAGGACAATATCCAATCTTATATTTTTCAAAATTGTCTCAATTTTATTGACTCCTTGTTCTTTTGTGTTAACTTTATGGCACCCAGGCAAACTCCCTGACAAACCTAACCATTTGGGTTGTAATTGGACTGAATTTATAGAGCAACTTGGAGGAAATTGGCATATTTTAACTGGCATCTTTAATTGGCATCATTTTAATTCTTCTAAAATAAAACCTGATCATATTTTATTTGGGTTTTCTTCTAAGTACTTAAATAAAATTTTTGTATTTGCCCTTAGAGACATATAAGAAGATTATTACTGTACTTCATGGAATGGTTTTCAGTATGAATACATTGTTTTTCTATTAGATTTTTAAGTAATTGATTATTACTGGTAAATAAGAATGCAAATTTCTTAAATGTCAATCCTATGTCCAATAACTTTGCTTAATTCTCTTATTAATTTTAATAAGTTGTTA
Source organism: Desmodus rotundus (assembly GCF_022682495.2). Lineage (NCBI taxonomy): Eukaryota > Metazoa > Chordata > Mammalia > Chiroptera > Phyllostomidae > Desmodus > Desmodus rotundus. The sequence goes on along the minus strand of NC_071393.1, from coordinate 133,179,043 downwards.
ACAGATTTTTAATTATATTAATTTTAAAAATCATGTTGTTTTAAGTAAATGCAATTAAAGCTATATGTTTGTTTCCATATATTGATTCAGTGTCATCACATAAGTTTTGATACATTGACATTTATTTCTAATTCATTTTAAATAGACATAAATTTTTTTAAAAGAGGACTAAATGGTGATGGGAAAATTACAAAAAAAAAGTAAAAAAAGAGAAACTCTTAAAAAATAAAAAATAAAAAAATTCATTGTGATTTTGCTTTTAGCCCATTATATTTCCAATAACATCAGGCGGAGGGACATTAACTTCCCTTTATTGTTATTAGCAAAATTTACTTGCATTGTAGTCCTAGAGCATGGGCTGCATTATACTGACTCTTTGAAATGAATTACACACTAATGTATTATATATTAACATATTATTATATATTATACATGTACACATACAGTCAGTTCTCACTTAACTCATTTATAATTTTTCTGACTTTAAGCAAAAGAAGATGTAATGGAACCAATTTTACTATGGGCTAATTGACACAAACAAGAGTTAAGTTTGTATAGCGTCTCATCCAAGTTATAACAGAACAAGGTTATTGAGGGTCCTCTGTATTCCTACATATGTAACCTCATCTACACGAGCATATATATGTGTATGTGTGTGTATACATGTATGTGTATATATATGTATATATATATTATACATATATACTTTGTAACCTTACCTTAGGTTACTAATACATCTATTGATGTTTCATATAACTTGGAAAAGAATGAATGTTCTCTTATTCTACATATAGGCATAGGGTTATTAATTTTTTGTGTGTACATATGTAGCACATGTGTGATGTATGTATATCCACATAAGAATATTCCTTTAAGCACATTACATTTTGTCGTAGTCATCTTATTCTTTGTCATTTTTGTCTTCTTGGTTTATTATTTTCTGATAGAGGCACATAAAATATTCTTCTCTAGTTTGGATTTTATAATTTCTCTTTATAATTCTCTCATTGGAATTCATCTATGTAGATATTTATGATAAGGTGTGGTCTTTATGGTTTTCTAGTTTCTCCTCTTCCCTACTGATGAGGTTGGCATAGATTCCATTTTCTCCACAGGAATATCTTCCGCCCAGGTCCGGGGGCGGTGCAGCGGCTGGAGGGCAGGAAGCGACCCAAGCGATTCATTGTGGCGGATCCGAGTCCCTGGGCAGGCTACTCTGTCTCTGCACAGCTGGGAGGAAGGGAACGGCAGCCATGAGATGGGAAAGCAGCGCCCTCCGCGTGCCCTGCACTGTTCCTTTGCCTCTGTCATCATTCCTTCCTATCATGAGTTGGCAAACTTTCCCTAAAGGGTCGGAGAGCAAATGTTTCAGGCTCTCTGGGCTATTTGGTCTGCGTCACAAATCCTCAGCTCTGCCATGGCAGGGGAAAGTGGTCATAAATGAGGGGCATGGCTGTATTCCAATAAAACTTTATGGAGAAAACGCATGGTGGGCCGAATTTGCTGACTCTGTTCTACACTGGTAGATTTTTTCCAAAATGTCTGTACAATATTCCAGTCTGTGGGTCATTCCCAGTATGTTACAACATTGCTTTTTGTTGTACATTTAGACAATTTTTTCTATTATTATAAATAACATTGTAATATGAGTTTCTAGATGCGAATGTGTCTGCTTATTTGATTGTCTCATGAATTGTGTTTACCAGGCTCAGTGCAAATGCTCAGCAATAGGAGCGAATTAACGAACTTCCATTGTAGTGAAGTCACGTCACTGAGTACTGTGGGTGGAGGCTGAAATGAAGAACGGGCTTGCTCCCTGCCTAGAGAAATTCGCCCTGGAGAGATGAAGCAAATTTGTTGCTTTCCAGCTAGGTGACATCGCGTCTCAATGAGCTCCAACTGTGTCTCTGGTCATGCTCTGTGTGGAGGAGACAAGGGTGTAAGGTGTGCCTTCTACCTTTAAAGGTCTCCCAGGGCAGGGGTGGGGATAGGCACATAAATAAACACTGTATTCAGATCCCATCGTAAGCATTTCTCAAGTGTTAAAATATCAACTCATTCAATCTCCATGATAACCCGGCAAGGCCGCCACCTGTGGCCCCAGTTCCAGGTGCTGAAATGCAAAGGGCATTTTGGTAACTGACAGACATCTCCTGGCTCGTGTGTGGTGAGCCAGGGTGTGAACCTGTGCCATCCAGCTCCCAAGTCCAGGCTCCACGGACCATGGTACAAATACCCATCACAATGATAACCTTGAAACCTGATGGTATTGCACAGATATGGTAATCAAATATTGTCTGATCACACAAATATATAGGTTAGGCCGACTAATTCTCCCGTGAAGTGGAGAGTTCTCAGATCACACACACTGGAGCTGAGCATGCAGATTGGATGGGATTTTTCAGGCATACTTTTGAGCAGATATAATTTTCCAGTTGGAGGTTAAAGTGTTTGCAAAAACATAGGGATGAGAAAATAACAGCGGATTTTGCATGGCTGCGTAGGCAAGTTACCCTTGGCCAGATGAAGACAGACAGAGGATTTAAGGGTAGAAAGGGTAGGCATGGCTTAATACTCTTTCTTGGGTGCTGTGACTTCCAAACTCTCCTCCTGCATTTGACAGTGGGAGTGAAACCCTTTAAACTGACACTAAAGCATGCATGCGATCACGCCATTCCAGAAATTCCCGTGTGCTTTAAAGAGCCAGCACATCTGGGTATGTCATTCCTGATGCAAGACACAAATACCACGAAATGTGTGAGTGGGAGGTTGGGAGGAGGTGAAGCCCTTGATGTTGATTTTTTTTTCTACTTAATGGTACCCTAAGTAAGACAAATTTGATCAGAAAATGGGTCGACCCATCAGTGATTGGGATACATATGTTTCGCAGTTGGAGAGATGAACATAAAAGAATAACAGATAATTGATTCAAGTGCACCAGTGTGGGGAGTGATAGCAGGAGCATGGCACCTGAACATAATTTTACATATTTTAAGGACTATTGTATTATTTCTACATTTGCAAGCGGCCCCAAGAAAATTGTGCATGAAAAATCAATGAGGACCTAATGCACCAAGTGGGAGAGCTTATGATAATATGGGGCGATCCTCTCGCATGGGGTAGAATTAGCATTCTGAAAGGGCTTTTGTCGTTTTGTATCTCTAGCTATCTTTCTGTTTATCTGTGTTTCTATCTATCTATCTATCTATCCATCTATCTTCTATTCTATCAACCATCTTATTTAGCTGTAACTTTTATTGTGAAATAATTCAAGCATTCAGAAGGATGTAAAAGATATTCTACCCTAACAACTAGTATTTTAAAAAATAACAAGGAAACATTAATAATACGTGAACACTAAGCAGATTCTGAGATACAACGTGAAAGGTTTTGAACACTGGTGGTCAATTCTCTGGTTGGCATCTGTTCTCCAAGCCCGAACGCACAGCAGTTGCAGGAAGAACACGTGCTTACCCACTCGGCTCCATCAGAACCTTCCAGGTCCCCCAGGCACCGTTCCTTCCTGACTCAGATAACGATTATCCAGGAACATCATCTTCCTATGTCAATGCCCTGCTGATTCTGCTCCCCTGAAGAAGACCCTGCGGTTGCTCCCCATTGTTACCAGATAGTTTCACATCCTGTGGTCTTGAAAGCCAATGTCTTCGCATGGCCTATCCTCCAAGGACACGGATCTTCCTGCCACTTCCCCCACGCCCCAATAACCCCGTGACCACAGGGTTTCCTGATCACGGAAGAGACAGAAGATGAACTAATGCCTCTTTGGATCATGGATTCTGCAGGGTAGGTAAGCGTTTCCTAGGAGAAGCCTGGGGGACACATTCCAAACCTCCATCCCAGGACAGCACTGTCCTGCAGAAATGTAGAGTGACCCACGCAGGTCATTTATCGTCTTGTAGGAGTCTCATTTAGAAAAGCAAATATAAAGAACTGACATTAATTTTAATAGTATTGTATTTAACCTAATATATCCACACTGTTATAATTTCAACATGTGACCAATTTGAAATTATGGAGACATTTTCTTTGTTTCTACTGTCACCCTCTTATTATTGTCTTCACAGCATTCATGTTGACCTGAAATTACTGTGTTTATTTGCTTCCGTGTGTATTTCTGCCTCCCTCCACTAGAACATGAGATTCATAAGACTAGGAGCCTTTACTAATTTCCATTTCAGACGGAGAGATCACTTGGTTCATGAACAGCTCTTGTTACACGTTTGCTGAACAGTGAATGAGCAGCAGGTAGGCAGGCCTGGAAGCGGGAAAAGCCTGGGCCTTTTTGGGTGCCTGCAGCATAGGGAGCAAGGGGCCTGCAGCAAGCAGCCGTAAGGCGGAGACCAGGAATCCTTAAAGGTGTGGGCCATGCCTCCAGGCTGCTCTCTGTAGGGAAGCACCTCAGTTTTTTCTTCACTGATAAACTTCCTCATTCTTCAACATCCTACTTAACACCAGGTTAAATCAATAGCTCTCTTGTGAATGTTGTCTGAACAAGGCATCTTTCAGCTTCAGCAATCACCATTTGGGACTAGTTTTCGTCCTTCTTACAAGCTGATCTTTCCCATGAGAACGTGTGGTCCTTGAGAGCATCACCGGGTCATGGTCACTTCTGGGTTTATTCTTCTGTGCTCGGCAAAATGAGTGTAAGATTCACTCACATTGTTGCAGGTCTTAGTCATTTATTTCTTTTGAGTGCTGAGCAATATTCCATTGTGTAGCTATCACACATTTATTTGGATAAATGTTTGAGTAGACTCAGATTTGGAGCTATGGTGAATAAATCTTCTATGACCATTTCTGCACACAATTTTGTGTGGACACATGTGTTCCTTTGTTTTGGGTAAATACGTAGAAGTAAAATTGCCAGGTCATATAGTAACAGTAGTTTAAAGTTCACATAAAAGGCAAAATTTTTCCAAAGCATTCATACCACTTTATATTTCCATCAGCAATATATCAGAATTCCCGGTGTTCCCTTATCCTTTGTCAAATAGAATTGCCTCCCATTGAATTGTTTTGGTACATTTTTCAAACATTCTATTCATGACAATATCACACTATGTTGATGATGGTAGTTTCATAACAAGTCTTAAAATCAGGGATATCACTCATCTGACTGTGTTCTTCCTCCAAATTTGTTGGCTATTCTAGGTTTATTGCATTTCCATGTAAATATTAGAAGTAGTTTGTCAATTTTTACAAACAGCTTGCTGGGATTTTGTTTGAATTGTGTTGAATCCATAAATCAATTTAAAAGGAACTGATATTGTCATAAACATAGCATCATTTTCCATTTATTTGCCGCTTCATTATTCTTCTCAGCAGTATTTTATAGCTTTTAGTGGATAGGTCTTGCATGTGTTTTGTTAATGGTATCTTTATTTATTTTGTGGTTTGGCATACTGTTAAGGATAGTATTTTTATGTCAATTTCTAATTATTTGTTGTTATTATATAGAAGTAAGTGAATTTTTGTAAATTAACCTGTCTGTACTCTCTTATCTACAACAGTTTTTTGTAGATACCATGGGATTTTCTATGGTGCTGTTGGCAAATAAGGACAGCTTAATATCTCGTTTACAACTTCTACACATTTTATTTTTTTCCCTTCCATTATTGCACTGGAAACAATACCTAGTACAATGCTACGTGAAATGGTGAGAGCGAGCATCATTGCTTTGCTCCCAATCATAGAGAAAAAAATTCAGTCTTTTAGGATTAATTATAATCTTAGCTATAGGTACCCTTTATCAAACTGAGAATATTCCCTTCAGTTGCTGGTTTGAGAAAAAAATTTTTATCCTAAATGAGTATTGAAATGTCACAAATGTTTTTCTACATCGAATGATTGTATTTTTTTATGCTTAGTCAATTGATATAGTCAATTTTATTCTTCAATTTTACTGTTAAACCAACATTGCATTTTTTGAGTTTACTGTATTTTGTGATGTTTTCCATAGATAATTTATGCATATACAATATAATGTGATAATATAAATGTACTATTATATATGTACTTTATTATATGTGTGTGAATATATTTTCTAATATTTTGTGAATGCTTATTTTATCTATAATCAAGAGATGTTAATCTATAGTAATGTCTGTTTTTTTCTGGTTGTGGTAGTGAGTTTAACATAGCTCTATTTAATGAATTTAGATAAATGTTTCTTTATTTTTCTGGAGGAATTTAAGTATATTTCTACCATTTCTTCATTATATGTGACACAGGATTAATCAGTGAAGCCATCTGGGCCACAATGTTTTGTGTGTGGAATAGTTTGTAATTACAAGTTTGTACTTCTAAATAGACAAAGGACTATTTGTATTTTCTACTTTATCTTGAGTCAATTTTGGTCATTTGTTTCACTCAAGAAATTTATAAGCATCATATTGTTTGTAATATTCCCTTATTGTCTTTTTAATGTCTATTGAATCTGTAGTAAATTTTGCTTTTTCATTTCTGAAACTTGTCAGTTCATTTGTGCCTTTGCTTTTTATGTTGACCAAACTAGCTAGAGTTTTCTCAATTTTATTAATTTTTTGTTTCACTGATTTATTTTATTGTTTGTCTATATTCTGTTTTGTTGATTTCTGCAGCCTTTTATTATTTCTCACTTCAACTCATTTGTTTTTCACTTTCTTATACTTAATTCTTCTACCTTCTTACTGTGGGAATTTAGAACACTAGATTTAGATCTTTTTTGCAAGATTAAGTATTTAATGCTGTGCATTTTTTTCTCTAAGATCTCTTTAAACTGAATCCCAAAAGTTTTGATATGCTGTGATTTTATTTTAGTATTTTAAAATATTTTCTAATTATTTATGATTTGTTTTTTGACCAGTTTTTCTCTTTTTTCTTATTTTATTGTTATTCTATTACAGTTGTCCCAATTTTCCCTTTTGCCCTCTTTTGCCATCCTACCCACCACTCCCACAGGCATTTCCCATCCTGTTATCCATGCCCATGGGTTATTCATACATGCTCCTTAACCAGTCCCTTCCCCTTTTTTCTATCATTATCTCTCTCCTCCCTCCCCTCTGGTTCTGTCAATCTGTTCCTTGTTTCCATGCCTCTGGTTCTATTTTGCTTGTTAGTTTATATTGTGTCTTAGGTTCCTTTTATAGGTGAAATCAAATGGTACTTGTCTTTCACTGACTGGGTTATTTCACTTAGCAAAATATTCTCTAGTTCTATCCATGCTGTCGTGAAAGGTAGGCGTTCCTTTTTTCTACTGCGTAGTATTTGGTTGTGTAAATGTACCACAGTATTTTGATCCACTCATTTGCCGATGGACACTTAGGCTGTTTCTAGCACAAGGCTATTGTAAATAGCCCTATTGTGAATATAGGAGTGTATAAGTTCTTTTGAATTGGTGTTTCAGGATTCTTAGGGTATATTCTCAGCAGTGGAATCACTGGGTCAAAAGGCAGTTCCATTTTTAGTTTTTTGAGGTAACTCCATACTGTTTTCCACAGTGGCTGCACAAATCTGCTTTCCTACCAACAGTGCACTAGGATTCCTTTTTCTCCACATTCTCACCAGCACTTGTTGTTTGTGGATTAATGATGGTCATTCTGACTGGTGGGAGGTGATATGTCATTGTGCTTTTAATTTGCATCTTTCTGATGGCTAGTGATGCTGAGCCTCCTTTCATTTTGTCTATGGGTGATCTGTATATCCTCCTTGAAGTGTCTATTCAGGTCCTTTGCTCATTTTTTAATTGGATTGTTTGTCTTACTGGTGTTGAGTTGTATGAGTTCTTTAATATTTTTGAGATCAAACTCTTGTCCAAGGTATCATTGGCAAATATGTTCTCCCATACAAATGGTTTCCTTTTCATTTTGATGATGATCTCTTTAGCCATGTGGGAGCTTTTTAGTTTGATGTAGTCCCATTTGTTTATTTTTTCCTTTATTTTCCCTTGCTCTAGGAGATATAATAGCAAAAATATTGTTGTGTGGGGTATCTGAAATTTTACTGCCTATGTTTTCCTCTAGGACTTTTATGGTGTTATGACTTATAATGAAGTCTTTGATCTATTTTGAGTTTTGAGCTTATTCTGACATATGGCGTAAGTTGGTGTTCTAGTTTCATTTTGCATGTATCAGTCCAATTTTCCCAACACCATTTATTGAAGAGACTTTTTTACTCCATTGTATGCTTGTGCTCCCTTTGTCAAATATTGATTGACCATAGAGACATGGATTTATTTCTGGGCTCCCTATTCTGTTCCATTGATCTATGTGTCTGTTGTTATGCAAATACCAGACTGTTTTGATTACAGTGGCCTTGTAGTATAGTTTGATATCAAGTATTGTGATCCCTCCTACTTTGTTCTTTCTCAAAATTGCTGTGGCTATTTGTGGTCTTTCCTGGTTCCCTATAAATATTTGAAATATTTGTTCTAGATCTGTGAAATATGCCATTGGTATTTTAATAAGAATTGCGTTGAATCTATAGAGTGCTTTGAGCAGTATGGACATTTTAATGATGTTAATTCTTCCAATCCATGAACATGGTATATACTTCCATTTATTTGTATCTTCCTTAATTTCTTTCTTCAGTGTTCTGTAGTTTTCTGAGTACAGAGCTTTTACTTCTTTGGTTAAGTTTATTCCTAGGTACTTTATTTTTCATGTTACTGTAGTAAGTGGGATTTTTTTCCTCTAGTTTCTGTTTCTGATATTTCATTGTTGGTGTACAGAAATGCCCTTAATTTCTGAATCTTGACTTTGTATCCTGTTATTTTGCCAAATTCACTTATTAGGTCAAGTAATTTTTTGGTGTAGAGTATTCGGTTTTCTACGTACACTATTAGGTCTTCTGCAAATAATGACAGTTTTATTTCCTCCTTTCCAATTTGGATGCCTTCTATTCATTTTTCTTGTCTGATCACTGTGGCTAGAACTTCCAGTACTACGTTGAATAAGAATGGTGAAAGTAGACACCCTTGTCTTGTTCCTGATCTTAAGGGGAAGGCTTTTATTTTTCACCTGTTGAGTATGATGTTGGCTTTAGGTTTCTTGTATATGGCCGTTATTCCCTTGTATGCTCCCTCTGTTCGCACATTGCTGAGTGTTTTTATCATAAATGGGTGCTGGATTTTATCAAATGCTTTTTCAGGATTTATTGATACAATCATGTGATTTTTGACTTTCATTTTGTTTATGTGGTGTATTACATTTATTGATTTGCAAATATTATACCATCCTTGCATCCCTGGGATGAATCCCACTTGATCATGGTGTATGATCTTTTTAATGTATTGCTGAATCTTGATTGCCAATATTTTGTTGAGGATTTTAATGTCTATGTTCATTAGATATATTAGCCTGTAGTTTTCTTTCTTTCTTGTGTCTTTACCTGGTTTTGGGATTCAGATAATACTGGCCTTGTAAAGAGAGTTTAGGACTTTTCCTCCTTCTTGAATTTTTTGGATAGTTTGAGAAAGACTACAGTAAAAGGCTAGTTTGATCCATGTTTTATTTCAAAATGTTTTGTTTAATTTTGACTTATTTGAATTGTTTTAAGATATCTTGCCAGCAATGTTTCTAATTTAATTTAATTTATTTATTTTTAAAACATTTTATTTATTTATTTAGAAAGAGGAGAAGGGAGGGAGAGAAACATCAATGTGTAGTTGCCTCTCACATGGGCCCCACTGGGGACCTGGCCCACAATCCAGGCATGTGCCCTGACTGGGAATCAAACCGGTGACCCTTTGGTTCGCAGCCCACACTCAATCCACTGAGCTACACCAGCCAGGGCTCTAACTGAATTTTATTGTGATTAGATAGAAAACTCCAAATTATAGAGGCTTGTTTTATGGCCCCAGCATTCAGTCTATCTTGGTGAATATTTCTTGTTTACTTGAAAATAAGTAAGTGTATTCTGTTGTTGTTGACTGGAATGTTCTATAATTATTAATGATGTAAAATTAGTTACTAGTGTTATTTACATTTTCTACATGCTTGCGAATTTTTTAACTTGTTTTATCTAGTAGTGAGAGTTCTGTGTTAAAGATTTCAACTATGATTATGGGTTTATCCATTTCTACTTACAATTCTGTGAGATTTTGGTTCATGTGATTGAGGCTCTGTTATTAGCTTCATACACAGTTTTGAGGAATGAGTAGCTCATATATTTTAGGGAAATTAAACCTAATTAAAATCTATACTATCATCAATATCCAAAGTCCTCAAAAGTGCCCAGAAACAAATGTATTTGTAGTAAACTTGGCAGAACTATGATAAATGTCAGTATTACATAAAGAGTTTATGAAAGTTAATAAATCAATAAAAAATTGAAATCTCAATATATGAAAGTGTTACAACATGAAGTACCATTCACCAAAGAGAAAAATTCAACTGCTAAAGAAGCATAAGGATAAATGTTAACTAAGCCTTCCTAGTAACCGAAAAATAATGTAAAATAAGTATGCATTTTTCTTGTCTATTAATTGACTATTTGTTAAAGTTTTAATACTCAGTCCTGGGAAAGGTACAGTATAATTACAATATCACACAATGACAGTAGCATTGATAAGTGATTTTAATAATGTATAAATAAATGCAGTCTGAAAACTACATCAATTAAGAGCAAGAAAAAATTATTCATTCACCATAGATTTTTGTTTAGAGTATACCATACGTTAGGCACTGTGCTGGAGCTGCAACTTTGATTACAGAAACAATTTCTGTTCTCATGGAACTTAATCATACTTTTGTTACATATATATGTGCTAAGAAAATAATACGCAAGTGGCTCATGTTATGTGAGTGAGTACATTTATCATGCCACATATAACGAACAAATGAATTAGAAACAAATCAACTGTTTATCAGGTAAGTTAAATATGGTATATCCACATATTGAAATATTGTTCATGCTCTAAAATAACTGTATTTTTTCACTTGAAAAGTACCAGACATGGTGGTAGGCATTCTGGACATAATAGTACATGAGATAGACAAGGTCGTCACCCCCATGAGATTTATGTTCTAAAGCAAAAATACGATGTCATAAGCTCTAACATTCCACACACACACACACACACACACACACACACAAATAGTATCAATATAGAAAATATTTCCTGGCATCATGATTCTAATTTTCAGATAAAAAAACACAATTGGATCCAAAAATCCCCTAAGTATAATAGTGCTTTTATTGCTGTGCTACAAGTTACTAAAGAGTTAGCAGCTTAAAACATCACATACGCTTATCTCTGCAGGTCTGTGGGTCAAGAGTCCAGGCACAGCTAGTTTGCTTGGTCCTCTGGAATCAGGTGTTGGGTACGGATGAATTCTCATCTGGAGGCTCAGCTGGAGACGGGTTAGTTCAAAGCTCTGTCAGCTGTGGCAGAATGCATTTTCCTTGCTGCAGAAGGGCTCATAACAGGTTGCATTTTTATAGCCCTCAAGGAGAGAGAGACAGTAGAGGGAGTGTTCTAGTAAAGCAGGGTCTTAAATAACGTGATGCGATCGTGAGAGTGACTTTCCACCACCTTCGCCATCGAATGTAACATAATCCTATAAATGGCATCTCTTCACCTTTGCCATGTAATGTAGCATAATCATGGGCGTGATACCCTGTTACTTTTGCCACATTCCATTGATTAGAAGCAAGTCACAGGTCCGGGCCACCTTCGACAACAAGAGAGAAAGAACTCTGCAAGGTGTGAACCAGAAGGCAGGCATAATGGGGACCACCTCAACGTCTTTTCACCATGCCAACCAAATAACTGCCATTTTGTTAGGTTGGGGAATATTATGGATAACTTTCCTGTCTCTGCTTTTTAAATATTTATTGTAAAGTTGCTATACCTTTATAATTTAACATATTTTAATTTTCAAGCAGCAGAGCTAGTCATCTACTCCCTAACCTGTTCAGTAATTCCTTTTACAACGATCATTTATCCTTGAACTTGGTTATTTTTTAAATTCTCTCTCTCAGACAATATGACAATAGTGCTATTTTCTGTTTCTTTCATTGCAATAACACATTATTTCTGTTATAGTTCATTAGTAGCATTTTTCTGAGACAGCCTTGGAAAATGACTACTGTTTATAATTTCTTATCTAGGTCGATGATTCTTCTTCAGTCACTTACAGCCCATTGCATGCCTGGTACCTGAACACACAGAGGGACAGGGACGGCAAAGGCAGTAGGCTCACCTGGGCATGCCTTTCCCAGGTGAGGAGCCAAGGAGCTTTGTACCGGGAAGCTGTGTCGGTACCAAGACAGAGCCGTGCACCAGAAGCAGAGGGATCTGTGTATCACGAAGTGGGTGGGATGCAAGAATGGCTGAAAGAAAAGTCACATAACCCTTCACCTTTCCTCCTTGACAAAGACTTCAAGAGCGAACGTGAAGTGGGCCTATCTAAATCCCGATTATTAAATTACACTTGCTAGACATCGAGGGTGTGGTAATTGTTGTCATTTTTACAATATTGTGATATTAATCTTACGGAATATTGAATCTCCAAATAGCCCATGACATAAAGAGACCTTTATGGCTCCGAAGGAGCTATTATATTTTATTATCTCACGAATCTTCAGATTTAAAGAGTCCTCAATGAGACCTTGACATAATTAAGCCTAACGAGTCCAAAGGAGTTACAGCGGTCTATTGTGTCAGTAATTTAGGCATGACGGGGCTTTGGTGTAAGGAGGCCGGGGCAGCCCGGTGAAGCCTGTGGCCGTGTGGGTAAGACTGACAGCTAAGTTAGTGAACTGAAGCTGTTCAAAAGGCACTTTATCTTTCCGACGCATAGTCTAAATTTTCAAATAAAGATTTTACTGCGTTGAAGACGTATTTTAGCACTTCCTGGAGCATCGGTTTATCATTCATTTATGTGCAACGTTTGTGCTGCCTGCTCATTTGCGTGTCGTGCTAGGTATAGGGACTTAAAGGCAAATAAGACAGTCCTGCTCTCAGGAGTTCAGCATCCAAAGGCTTTAGGAAGTGCATAGTAGGACAGCAGGGAGCAAATGGCCCACATTATGTTTTTGTAAATAAAAATTTACAAAATTTTTATTTACCTTTTTTGTACATAAAGTTTTACTAGAACACAGCCATACTCTCTCATTTATGTTTTGTCTGTGGCTGCTTTTTGTGTCAGAGTGGCAGAGTTGAGTAGCTGTGACACAGAGTGTATGGACCACAAAGCAGGAAATATTCACTCTCTGGCCCTTTAAGATTAAGTTTGCCAACCCTTGGTGTAGAATTTCAAAAGTCTTGCTGCTACTTCAGTAAACCCCCAATAGGCATGAATTAGCGTTTTCAGTTCACATAGCTTTGGTGTAATTCAGAGGGGAGGTCCTCTTTTCTCATCATTGCTTATTTATTCTACTTTATCATAAATGGATGTTATAGTTAATTCTTCAGACCTTTACTTGGTGCTACCTCTATGCCGGGCCCACTGATAATCTCCTATAATTCCTAGAGTATAGAAGATGCTTAATTAATATTTATGCAAATGAATACAGTTTGTCTACACCATGGAGAACAGTATGGTGGCTTTAAAGATATGCCCTCAAACTCTTTGATACTTTTCCCCTTAAGAGTTGAGTATTTCCCCTCTCCTTATACATAGGCTAGACTCTGACTGCATTTATGAAATAGAACACACCAGATGTGATGGGATGTCATCAAGGTATATATGCCCATGTATAAAAAGCCTGCTGCTGACATGTTGAGTTTCATCTCCTCTCTCTTTCTTTCCTTCCTTCCTTATTCTAGAATAAGCCATCTGTCACAGAGAAGGAAGTCCAGGTATGAGGGAAGCGACCCCCTCTGTTAGAAGAATACCCAGGTAGCCAATGGAGGGGCCCATGTGGCCAGGAACCGAGGCTTTCCATCCATGACAGGATGTAATTGGAAGCAGACCTTCTGAGCCAATGAGTTGGTTTGAATATGAATTCTTCCCCATTCAAACTTTGAAGGGGCCATGGGCCCAGCTGATTATTCCCTAAAACCTCATGACAGATCCTGGATTCTTAACCCACAGAAACTGTGATGTAATAAATATTTATCATTTTAAGTGACAAGACTGGGGTGATTTGTTACACAGCAAGACATAACTTATACAGTGAGACATAACTTACACAGGAGCTGGTCAACCGTAAGTTGCAGGAGGCAGTAGTAATTGTCTCCTGCTCTAAATTCCTATCAATGTCGCTGCAAAAGCATTGGCCCCTTGGTCAAGGTTCTGAGGTGGTTCAAAAGCTCTCCTCCTGGACACACAGATGAGAATACCTTCCCCCTTGCGATGTTGTCATTCTTGAAGGCAGTATGCTCTGGTCTTGAAGCCATTTAGGCATATACGGCCATCAGCCTCATGCAATTTTGGTCTTAATGATGCTGTCTTGGAGATTCCCATGGTTCAATGTTCCCTTCCTTCCTGGAAGAAAGGAAGTTTTCTCTACCAGAGTTGTCATTGCTTTACAAGAATGACAGCCAGGATAGCAGCTCACATACTTTTAAGGCTTTTGTGGGGCTTGCTTTCAGCTTTTTTATATCCATCTTGCTTTTCACCCTGATATCAAAGATGTGTATTACATCATTGTTTGGATGACGCCACTCAGAATAATAGACATGCCTACATTTGGTACCTAACAACCAATGATGCATTTTGCTTTTATCACCATGTTTAACCTCAGAATGATGTCTGTGTCCAAGTGGAGAGGCTCATGGAGTGGCCGGCAGGTCGTCATGCTCTTTTTCACAAGACCAACGAGCAACTCCACAGCATGTCTTCCAGAGGATCGATTAGAACTGGGTGTTCACAGAGATGCCCTGCTCCTCAGATACCAGAAGGCGATGCTCCCAAATTCCACAGTTCTCCATTGACAGTTCTGGGGCTCTCATCACCTAAACCCTAACCTGAAGCAGGTTGCGGCCAGCGTTGAATAGGAGATGCAAGAAAAATTCAGGAGAAGCACAAGTGCCGCTGAATGTGCTGTTAGATCCTGCATTGGCTCCTGGAACCAGAAAAGGACATTGGCAAAAAACGAGTGAAACCTACATTGAGCAAGGGGTTTCACGAATAATGGTGGGCCAGCATTGGTTTCTTAGTTATGACAAGTGTATCATGATAATGTAAGATGCTAACCATAGGGGGACTCTCCGTACCATCTTGGCAACTTTTCTGCAAAGGTACACACACACACACACACACACCATATCAGCAGGGGACTTATTCCACAGCCAGGGCTTGAAGAAGGTTTTAAGAGGAGGATGACCTCATGTGAGTTTGGAGGCTGTTGACAGTCAGAGGGGGTGGGTGTATAGGAGATTCCAGACTGAGGTGACAAGATATGAAGTGTCAGCCTGCTACTGGAAGGTCTGGTGACAGTTTGGGCAGACCAGAGCATGCTGGGAAATTCCTGGGTAGGTACTGGGGGCATATGAGCAAAGGGAGAGAGCATGGCTGGGCTTTGAATGGCACAATAAAGAGTCTGACTTACAATATTATTGGCCTAACGGGCCTACTGAGGGGGCTGTGACATCATCAGAGCTGTGTTTACAAAGAATTGGTGTTTTATAGGGTGTGATTCTGTGCCCACCTCCTGCACACACACAGGCACCCTCATCTACACATGCTCTGTACCTGTTCTAGGGTGACTTGAAGTTATCTTTTGAGCTTGCCTCTGGGAGACCTCTTCTGTCCCCTATAGAGTGGCACGGGCACCCTCCCACTGTCCTTTCTGAATGCTTACCACGTGTTCAAATTACAGCTCCCCTTCTTCTTTGCGCAATATTTCCACGAGGTAGATGCCTGCCCTGTTGGTCTGGGCATCCTCAGGGCCAAGTGCATGTTGGGTTCCCAATATTTTTGTTGAAGGCAGGAATTAGTGGATACATAAATGTAGGGGTTCTTCAGGAAAAACCAAGCTGCTGTGACCTGCTTTTGCATGGAGTTAAGAGATCTGCCTGGCTTTCGGTGGCTAAGAATTATTAACTAAAATAAACACACATGGGGTCCAAGCTGACCTCACAGGGGCCTTTGGGAAAGCCTTTGGGATTATAGTGAGGTGAAGGAGAGGCAGAAGTGGGTCTTGCTGTTTTCAGGGAACTGGGGAGAGGAGGCCACTGGTGAGTCTGGCCAGCTCTCCAGGGGTGCTCACCTGCGCAGTGCCTGCAGCCCAGCTGTCTGTCAGTCACTGAACTGTGCCCTGTGCAGAGTCACATCCACAGTTGTCATGAAGAAGTCTTCAAAGTCCCCCCTTGCTCTAAGATATCAGACAACGCAGCAGGTGGTAACTCACAAGGATCAGTGCTGGCTGCATCCAAATGTACCTCTTCGAAAAGTTGGCCTTAAGAATTGAGACATCACTTTTCTCCAAAGCATGTGTATCTTTTCAGGATTTAAAGATCCCCCCAGGATGTCCTCATTTTCCTTGACAGATGATCTGCTGTGTTTTTTGGGTTGCTGATTGGCAAATCGGAAACCATAGTGCTTCCTTTTTATCCCTTCCTGTCACCCCAATGTGGCTTTTTGGTCTCTCTTCAAATGCAAAGCACAGTGACACCTCGCAGGATG
This sequence comes from Desmodus rotundus, assembly GCF_022682495.2. Taxonomy (NCBI): domain Eukaryota; kingdom Metazoa; phylum Chordata; class Mammalia; order Chiroptera; family Phyllostomidae; genus Desmodus; species Desmodus rotundus. The sequence goes on along the minus strand of NC_071393.1, from coordinate 133,162,469 downwards.
GAAGAGTTGGTGGTTGAACTGGCCGTCACTGAGCTCGTCAAGGATTTATCGCTGTGACTGATAACCTGCTGTGTCAGGAACATGCGTATTTAAGAACCCTCTGAATTTTGGAGGGGACATATCTGAAAGACACGTTGGACTTCTCCTGCAGGGAGAGGAAGAGCAAGGTGGGGCACTGCTGTGTAACATTCTCCGACCTAAATCCTGGGTTCATTTTTCTGACATTTCAGTGTGCAAATGGCAGGTTTGTGGCTGGAGAAAGAGGGTCTCGAGGCTCCTTTGTTTTTCTTTCTGTTTCATGTAACAGGACCCTTCCTCCCATTCTTTCTTTACCCAAAGCACATGTTAAGGCTTCCCTTTTGGGGAAGTGGTAGACAAAGCGAGATGATTGAAAATGACTGGCCATGGAAGCCCTGTTGGTGGAAGACACTAGACCTGAGTATTTCCAAGGACAAATGCAGGCAGAGAAGTGGCCTCTGGGGAGGAGCAGAGCCCACAGAGGCTGGGGTGAACCTCCTGTCTGGGAGCAGCCATCCTGTGTGGCGCTGCCTGGATTCTGCACTCCTTCTTCCTGAGGGATGGTCCTGTCCCCAGACCACCACCAGTTGGGGGTGACTGTTCCAGGGCCCAACCAGTTCAGGACATGAAAACATGCCGTTGGACACCCAGTGTAGCCTGCAAGGCTGGGAGCCTGCGGGAACCTGAGAAAGTACTTTACAGCATTTTCAAAGGCATGGGCTCTCCAGCCAGGTGAACTCTCCAAATCCTCGTATTCACCTCTCCATCCAGGTGAGGCTGCAGTGAGACATCCGAACTCTGTAAATCCCAGTCACTCCTCATCTGCACGACATCCGCAGCCCCTACAGGGTGGCAGGGAAAGTTAGAGGAGAAATGTACTTACCCCAGTGCCCGGCAAATAGTACGGACACATCAGCTACTACCTCTTATCATCATCATCATTGTCATGGCCACGGCCATCTATTCCATGAGAGATGGGGTCACCGCCCCCCCATATCCTATGGCTGTCTGTGCAAATGGCCAGAGCTGTCCAATTCTTTGATTTTCCCCTTGCTCTTTATTAACTCTTCTTTGGCCTCCTGAATATACCCTGCAAGAAACCTCAGAACTGTGCAGATTTAAATTTTCTCTTCTTCTTAAAGGGGCACCCAAACACAGTGTCCCGTCTATCAATAGATCGCTGTTTGGGCAACCTCCACCCCAGGCAAGTTGGGTTTCTGTTTTGAGCATAACTTTATTTTCCTCTATTGAAAGGTGCAGCAAAACCCCTCTTTGTGCTGGGCCCATTAAGACTGCCCATTCTTAAATTAGCTTAGCAAAAAAAAAAAAAAAAAAAAAGTGCATTTTATAGTCAAGCCAGCAGTAATTGGACACTGTGACTATGAGTGGCCCTTGCGGTGTTTGGATGCGGGCCAAATGTACCTTCTGTCTGTCTCTGACACCGGCAGACAATAGCCGTATTATTTACTGCACTGGCTCTGAGCAATTCCAAAGGCCAGCTGCGAGAACAAAAGGATCCCCTACGCTGGGCCCAGCCCCGGACCCAACTGGAGCTCTGTCTATGTTTCGTAAATAGCTCACCCTCCACCCCAAATGGTGGTGGGTCAGCTATTCTTTGCCTCTGTCCCTTTGCATTGACCACGGCTGCACGGAAAACACACACCACTCCTGAATCCCTGGAGAGAGGGATGGTCAGCAACAATTGTTTGTTTCCATTGCTGGAGGGTCCAGAGTCACCATGGCAGACCAGCAGTGAGGACGGCAGCAGAGCCAGTGTCTGGAGAAACGTTGGCAAGGGTTAGCCCCCTCTGGAGAGTCACACTTCTGATGAATGTCATTCTGAGTCCTGTCCATGGAGTTTCTTAAAGGAGCTGGATTTTTCTCTGCAGCACTCGCAGATTGCCATACTCTTGAGGGGGCGTTATGACCTTGTGTTCCAGGCAGCCTGGGCTTTGGGTGGGCTGAGCAGAGGATAGCACAACTGACTTGGCTCCATTTCTCACCCAGAATCTGGGAATATGGACTGGACTGGATGGAATTATCCAATCTCAATCCCCACGAACCTGGCATTTACCAAGAAACAGCCTCGTCAGTCACTGGACAAGCAGCCTGTGCCCGGGGATGGAGAGCGCACTGTTCCTGACCCAGCCCTGGGCTTCCCAAGTTCAATGTGAGCCATGCCACTAACTTGCAAGCAGTGTAACTTTCAGTCTTCTAAGTCCATCTGCAACAGTCCGTGGGCCCTCATCACCTCTTCCCACGTTGAGCCGTGGTTTCTGACCTGTTCCTGTGATCTTTGGCTTCTGGCTGTGTGCCCAGACTTTGGAGCTGGGCTTCCCACAGGTCCGGGGATCTACCAGCCACTGTGGCTTTCCCAGATGGAAGGAGGGAGCTTCCCTGTGCAGGCGCGTTTTCCTGTGTGTCTACTGTCTCCAGCTGCTTGACCAACACCTGGCCTGATGATTTCCAGTCCTGGGGTGCTGCCTGGACAAAGGGAAACAGGCACTCTGGAGCCCACAGGTTCTGGAAGTTCCACCGAGGGTAGCCGCAGGCAAGTCATGATCACAGACTTAACAGTCACCCAGGGGGTTCATCATGGCTCATAAACTAATGGTGTATAAATGGTTGCCTCCTTTAAAAAAAATTTGCTCTCACTCTCTTTGAGACAGGCTAGGAGGGCCTGATCATTCACATGTTAGAGGTTAGTTTAAGTGAGCTTCAAGACATTCAGTTAAAAACAGGCAAAACCAAGTACAAGGTTTCAACTCTCCAAGTTCATTGGGCTTTTAATACACTATAGTGTTGGAGGGAGGACGTGAGGATGGGGGGGCAGGGTTAGAATCATGTTCCCCTTGGTGCTTAAAGGGGCTGACTCTATCTTCAACTGACAACACGCTGAGCCCTTGAATTTTCCTTTTGTGGACAATGTTCCCTAAGGACAAGACTCTGCCCTGTCACACTGCACCTTCTACGATGGCGGGGCTGTGTTTATTCCCACTCACCATTGTATTTCCTGGGCCTGGCCTGATCTCCACATAGACCACAGGTTGAATGAATGGATGAGTGAGTGGATGAATGGACGAATGGATGAATGAATGAACGGATGAAGGAATGACGAATGGGCACGTGAATAGAAAGAAGGAATAAAGGTGCTGCTTATGCTGGAGTCTGCATGTTCACTCTTTGACTGTTCTTGACACTGGAATCCTATCTGTCCCTTTCCCAGTGTCATCTTTGCATCTCTGAGGTCCCCCCCACCCTTACCTCACTCCACGGATACCCCTGGCCTCAGCACCAGAAGATCTCGTCTTCTCATTGCAGAGGGGACTTCATTTCCTGGGTCTCACCGCCAGCTTTGTGTGACCTTAGACTCACAGCCCCGGGTACCGGGATGCATCACGCAGGATGACTCTGCCCCCTTTCTCCTTTGGGATCTCTCCTCTGGTGGGTGCACATGGGCCAGGGGCCCAGACTCAGGGGGCTCTCTTCCTGACCCCAGGCTTCACCTGTCGTCTCCCACTTGGACTCATGCTGTGGATGATGGGTCAGACTCCTGGGCTCAGAGGGTGTCCAAACCAGAGAGGACTTCAGGGGCCTCATTTGGTTCCTTATTTTTCTTACCGCAAGAACCAGAACTCAGAAATAACTGGTCTTGCCCAGGGTCAGAGGGCCCTTCATGACAGGCAGGGACCTGAAACCCCCGCGTCTGCCCACATTTTCTGAGCCCCTCAGGCCATTCTGCCCATGATACCACGTGCCATCTACCTTTCAAGCTTTGGTCTAGAAGACTTTTGACATTTCAAACATGGGACTGAGGGCTATTGGAATGTCACCGTAACTATTCCAAGAGAAAGGCAATGTTCCCTTAGTTCAGGACTTGCAAATGGCAAAGTTGATTCAGCCCTTGTAAACAAACATTTGAAAACTGCAGCTCTTAGAGCATCAACCAGGAAAGCTTCCAGACATGCCCGAGATTCAATGATCAAGGGACCCCAGCTGCTGTTAGGACTGTGAACCTCCACGTCTTGCTCGATAAGTCACTGATGTGATAGAAAAGGCATTGGTTTGTGGGTTCGTATAGATACAGCTCTGCCGTTGACTCCTTGAGACCATTGGTAAGTCCCGAATGCTTAGCCTCTGTTCCCCTGTGTGAAAAGCTCTGAGCTCACTGCTGGGGACATTATCCTAGATCCTGAAAGTAGAAATGCCCCGCAAGAGGCCTCCTCCTGACGAGCACTCCATAAAGGGTAGATGGATCCCTCGGCCCCCCTCCTTCCGTGCACGGTCTCTGTGGTCCCCAGTGCCTTTTGATGCACCAACTCCCAGGGACTGCTGGGCTGTCAGAAACCTCTTTGGTTAACGAGGGTGTTGGGCAGGAAGGAGGTTGTAGTCAGACCTTTTCCAGCGCCTTCTGATTTGTGATGGACTTACACAGGCCACTGATTTGCATCCTCTGCCTCCCCCTTTAATGAGCTCGTGTGCTCACAGCTAATGAACTAATTACTTCTGAGCAAAACTGGCATTAAGTTGCAAACCTGGTTTCCACAGCCTCTGCCAGACCAGTGCTCTTTTGTCAAGGCAAAGAACGCGTGGCCGAGCGGAGGCTCCGCCGGATCCCACGACAGGTCTGCAGCACCAGGAGACATCACCCCAGCCCGCCCGGTTTGAATGAAAATATCTCGCTGAATGAGCGACATCAAACATGACAGGTACTTTCTCGAGATCCAGGACGAGGCTGAAGCGCAGGATGTGACCTGCAAGCCTCATTGCTTTCCCAGCCAGACACACAGCTCTTCTCGAGGATTGTGGGTTCCGCCATCCCTGCCCCCCCCAAATGACTTGATTGATGGCAATAAAACAGAGGTGTGCCAAATGGTCTGCTTTAAATTCAGGTGATGGTCAACGGACCATCTCTGAGCATCCAGAAGGGAGCTTTATACACAAGGCACATCTTCAGTGGAAGGGAAACTTCCTGTGCTTGGGAACGGTTAAGCCATTTGCTGGGGAACACCTTTCAGCGATGTCGTACGAGGGCACCTGCCAGGACGGACTCTTCTCTCACTGGTCCAGGACTCGTCTACGGAGAGGCCTGGCCCTGACTGCAGGGCTGGTGGTTGTGGGTTTGAATCCTGGCCTTGCTCCCGTTCAGCAAGTGTATGCTGTGTGACAGTGGAGAAATCACATAATGTCTCTGTGCTCGAGGTTCCTCATTGAGGGCCTGTGGATGTTGACAAAGCCCCATCACACTGGGTTCATTGTGAGGTCTAACTGGAAAGGGGTTAGAGGTGGGGGAACCAAAAAAACCCCCAGAATTATCTTCTGGAGGGTGGGCTCCTTGTAGACAGGCTTCCCCTGCTACGTGAGTGTTCAGGAGCCCATCTGTGTCAGTGTACCAGCTGGTATTGTTGTGAGAGGCTGTATTTGGCTTCAGTGAATTTTTTGGAGACTGTTTCAACCTATTTGCCCATTTCATGATGGGTGATTTACGAGCACACCTGCCCACACTGTGCTGAGTGTTCAGCAGTTTTTGACCAAAAGCGACATGAACTCCATGCCCCTCCCTCCCTAGTCACATGATCTCTCCCTGAGAGACTCTTTTTTTTGGGTCCCCTGGATGAAAAAGCCCTCAAAGGGAAGTGTTTTGCTGATGTGGAAGAGGTGAAACAAAAAACGGCAGAAGCACTAAGAGTCATCAAAATCAGCATGTTCAAAAACAGTTTGGAGCAGTGGAAAAAAGTCTCGATAGGTGTATTGCATCAAATGAAGAGTACTTTGAAGGTGCCTGAAGTTTAAACATGTAAGAATAAATACAGTTTTTTATAAATAAATTCCAGTTTTGGGGGGGTTCCCCCTGTATGTGATTATTGAGCAGGTGCTTACTTCACACTACAGCGGAGACCATCAATGCTCAAGTGTCCACGCGCCTCCTTGTACCCCCAGCCGCTCCTGTCTTTTAGCGAGGGACCTGGGTTCTGGCCAATGGGAGGGAATGTAAGAGAGAGGATGTCTTCTCCCTCTCTCAGTTCCTGTGAGCATCCTAGAGGTCACCTCTTCCAGATGCTGCATCTGCAATGAGGCAGTGCCTTCATCAGCTTGGGTCCCTGAGTCACTGTGTGCTGGTTGGCTAGGGCTGCCGGGACAAGGCACCACAGTCCGGGTGGCTTCAAACAGCAGGTGCTGCTTGCTGCTCTGGAGGCCAGAAGTCCAAAATCAAGGCGCCCTCAGGCTCCTCTGGGGCTCTTGGTAGAACCCTTCCTTGCGTCCTCCCAGCTTCTGGTGGTGGCTGTCCGTCCTTGGCACTCCTTGGCCTACAGCTGCACCCCTCTAGTCCCTGCCTCTGTCACGCTCTTTTCATAAGGACACAGGCAGGCTGGGTCAGGGCCACCCTAATGACCTCGTCGTAACTTGATTACATCTGCAGAGGCCTTATTTCCAAACAAAGTCACATTCTCAGGTACCAGATGTTAGAACTTCAATACACCTTTTGGAGGGTTACCCTTCCACTCATATGACGTTAGAACTTCAATACACCTTTTGGAGGGTTACCCTTCCACTCATATGACGTTAGAACTTCAATACACCTTTTGGAGGGTTACCCTTCCACTCATATGACCTGCCTCATTGCGTGAGACACACCCCATGAGGGAGAGTAATCTTTGCCACCTTAAGCCAATGAGCTTTGGACTTTCATTTGTGATGAGAGTATAGTCTCGCCTGCCCCACCTAACACAAGAAGGGGGTTGACGTCAGCACTGCGCCAGGGGCTGGGATAAAATATTTAACAAGGTAGAAACACCCCGCCCTCTTGGAGCTGGTGGTCCAGTTCAGTTCCTGACAAATAGAAAGTGTTCAATAAATGATAGCTATTAAAATTAAGTTTCTGATCATCTCATCAAAACTGCGATGGGGTTTCCCTTCAAGCCCTTCAGAATGGTTACTGCTAAAAAAGACAAGAGATACCAAACACTGGTGAGGATGCGGAGCAAAGGGAACCCTCGTGCGCTGTTGATGGAAAAGGGAGTTGGTGCAGCCACTGTGGAAACAGTACGGATGATCCTCAAACAATTAAAAATAGAACCGTCCTGTGAGACAGCACTCCCACTTTCGGGAATTTATCTAAAGAAAATAAAATCACCATCTCAAAGATGTTCACTGCAGCATTTTGCTCAATAGCCAAGACCCAGAGACAACCCCGGTGTCCACTGATGGACGACCTGATGAGGAAAATGTGGTACATGCAGGCTCATCTACACTGTTGCCATGGCAGGATTTCCTTTTTTAATGACTAATATTTCATAGACCTTGAGAGCATTATGCTACATCAATGAAGTAAGTCAGGCAGAGAAAGACAAATACTGCGTGATCTCACTTATACGTGGGATCTAAAAAAATCTTAACTCACAGTTATAGAGACCGGGCTGGTTGTTGCCAGAACTAGTGGGTGGAGACAGGAGAAATGGGTGACGCTGGTACAGCCTTTCATTATGAGATAAATACGTCCTGGGGATGTAATGTCCTGTATTGTATTGTACTAACTGTATTATAACTACAGTTGACAATAATGCACATTTGAAAGTTGCCGAGAGGGTAGATCTTAAAAGTCCTCATCACAGGAAAATAATTATCACTATGTGGTAAGATGAATATTAACTAAACTTACAATGGTAATCATTCCACAATATATACATATATCGAATCATTATGTTCTCCACCCAAACTAATGCATTGTCATATGTCAATTACAAAAACAATCTGGTTTTCAAGATGAATAAAACACAATTCCTTCCTGGGAGAAACCATAGTATAGTTGGGTGGGCAGAAAAGGACACGGGTTTGTAATGTAACAAGATATTTGAAACATAGCAAGATATCTGATTGACTTGTAGTTGTTTTTGGCTCCGGGAAGCAAGTCTTCGAGTTTCCCAGACAGGGACTGTTGGGGGTGAGGGTGTGGAGGGCGGGAGGTAGAGAGGGGCTATCCCAGAGGCCACTGTGTACCCAGGTGCACCGTCAAATGCAGGAGCCGTTGAATGTACAGCAGTGTGAATAGGTCTGCCTTTGGTGGGAAAAAGACACCTGGACCCTTCCCACCTAGGCTACTGAAACAGCCACTTCACTGCTCACCTGCTCTGGGAATGACCTCTTTCTGTTCTCCATTGACCGCTCCACGACCCAACCTTTAAGAGGGTCACACCCCTTCTAAAACCTTTCAAAGCTTCTCATTGCCTGTGGGCTGAAGGGCCAGCTCCCTGAATCCCTCTCAATTCTCCACGGTGCAGTTCCAGTACTGATCCTTCACGGGCCCTTTTCCAGCCCCTTCATTTGGACTTAGCATTGCTCTGTATTGTTACACTGTTGTATGTAACCGACTTACGTGTGTATATGCACATTTCAACTAATTCAGTAAATACTGAGTGTTGCCATGGGCTGCATCCCAGGCATAATGAATCAGGTTTTTAAAAATAATTCTCCCTCGCCCCAGACTTTCTTCCATACCAATTCCTGCATGGAGTGCCCTTCTCCATCTCTTCCCCCGGCCCACTCTCATGTCCTTCAGTTCTCTCAGCATCGCCAGAGGGAGGTGCAGAAGCATCCAGCATGCGTGGCTCTGATGAGTGACTGGCTCTGCACAGAGTCAGTCCCACTGTATCAGTTAGCTTTTGCCACCACGACACCACCTAACGAGTTGCCTGCTCTCCGGGGTGCAAAGCAACAGTTATGCCCGCTGGTCTGCAGGTGAACTCGTTAGCCCCTCAGGCTGCAGCTCTCTCGGTCTGGGTCTGCTCCACGTGATTTCCATCTTTCTGACACCGGCAGGTCAGTTGGGGCTTGTCCTTGTCACAGTGATGGCTGAGGCCCAAGAGAGCCTGTGGAAACAACAAGATGAGATGCCTTGTTGACTTGACTTAGCAAAAGCAGTCACGTGACCAAACTCGAAGTCAGGAGTTGTGAATACAGGGAAAGCTGGAGTCGAGCATGTACTCGATTGCACTCTAAAAACGGAGTTGACTCATTGTATGGAGGAGGAGACTGAGGTTGGAAGAGTGAAACGGCTTCCCCACCATCAAAATGCTTCTAAATGACAGGACCTCGAATAAGGTCTCGGTCTAGGGAACTCAGCGGTCCTCAGCCAGGGAAATTCCCACCCCCGGGGGACGTTCGGATTCGGCCGTGTCCAGAGACGTTTTTGTGACTCCCATGTCACAACTCAGGGGTGGGGAGTTCTACCAGCATCTAGTGGGAAGAGGCCAAGGATGCTGCTAAACCTCCTACAGGACGCAGGTCTGTCCCCCGCAACAAAGACTCATTCAGCCCAGAATCTCAACGGTGCCAAGTCTGGGAAACCTTTACCCAAAGCCAGTCTCCCTTTGGTTATTTGTAACCACCTTCTCCAACTGTGGAGATCTGGTTGGGTCCGTCCCAAGTTCAGAAGATGATCATTACAGCACCAGAGGGTCGAGGTTCTCATTTCGGTGTTTTGCCTGCTTATTACAGCACTTGCCTGTGTCCAGTCACTTCTTCGCTCAGTAAGCACGTCTGAGCACTTGTGATGCACAAGGTTCCGTGTTGCCCACATTCCCACTGAGACCACCGTGCGTCCCGGTACTTGGCACTGACTTTTTACGAGTCTCTTGGTGCACACTAGGGCGCCTGCCACCGAATCCGGTCCCCGATGGTTTAATTAGCACAGTGCTGGGCACGTGGGAAGCTGTCGCTCTGTGACACCCATCATTACTGAAAGCACAGCGGCTCACCAGCTTTCCCCTCACCCTGTCATGCACACTCACTGTCCCCCCCTGCATAACGTCGCGTAACCCGCTTCTTCTATACAACATTTAATTATCTTCCATATCTAAAACACTCCTTACTGAATAAAATATTCAGACACTTCGTGTGACAGGGGAAGCAAACAGTAATATGTAGTGTTTCATTTGTTTTTTCATTAAGTCGGGCGTGACCATTGTTGGCGCCGGGGGAGCTTACGACCGTGGGCCTGACACTCTGACATTACTCATCTATTCGCAGTCGGTCTGAACGACCTGGAAGTGCCTCATTTTCTCTCTATTTATGTTAGTCAAGTAAATTCATCTTTTATTTCATTGAGCCGAATGCCTCCATCTGTGGGGCTGCTCATGAGCCCCATGATTTGATTTTATTTTTTAGATTTATTACTGATTTCTTTCTTTTTTTTTCTGCAGTGCCTTCTCATTAAATTGTCTTTTAGCTTTTAGACGTGAAGGCAGAAAAGGATTAATTAAAGTCTCCCGGCTTCTCAGATTGTGCCAAATGCAGAAGCATCAGACGCGCCCTTTCAGCCAGTTACAAACCAGAACGGGGGCTGCTGGAGCTACGGGGCGGCTGGAAGGCAAAGTCCTTTCCGAGACAAAGTTAGCAGCTGGGACACTTGAATGAGGCCAACCGCACAGGCTGCTCCCCTGGTCCTCCCCTGGGCTGCTGGGACCGATGGGGAGAGTTTATGGAGCCCAGCCTGGTAGGCTTCCAGAGGTGGCTGCGTTCTGGGGGGCACGCTGTCTCGGGAAGAGCCCACGGTCTCCACAGAGGGACTTCAGGGCGTGGTTTCCAGTTCTCGCATCAGTGCTCCTAGTGCCTCAGAGGCCACGGGCGGAATCTCTTTATCCTCTCAGAATACTAGGAGGTAGGGCTTCAAAGACGTGGGGCTTTGGGGGGCTGCAATTACATACGATAAAATGCATACATTTTAGGTGTAAAGTTCTGTGAGTTTTGACAAATTGACATCGCCGTTGTCAAGTTATTGAATATTCTTATCACCCCAGAAGGCTCACTTAGGCACCTTCCTAAGTAAATGTTGTTAACCCCTCCACCCCAGTGCCAACCATTTTAATTTTTTCAGCTTTATGGAGGCATAATTAGCAAATACAGTTGTATAGATTTAAGGTGTCCAATGTGATGTTTTGCATACCATTATATCTTGTCAAATAATTACCATAGGAAGCTAATTACAACATCTATTATCTATCAGTTACCTTGTATTCTTTTTCTTTCTTTTTTGTGATGAGAACACTTGAGGTTTACTCTCTCAAGAAATTTTAATACACGAGACACTATTGCCAATTAGTAACATGCCATACATCACATTTTCAGAATTTGCTCATCTGGCATAACTTAAAATTGCACCCTCCGACCAGCATCTCCTCACCCCTCTCCCCTTCACCCTGGGGCCACCACCGTTCTGCTCCCTGCCTCTAAGAGTCTGACTATTTTAGATTGCATATACAATATAGCGAGATTACGAAGTATTGGTCTTTCTGTGTCTCATTTCATTTAGCATGATATTCTCTGGGCTCATCCATGTTGTGGTAAATTATGGGATTTTCCTTTTTTTTAAAAAAAGGCTTAATTATATTTCCAATATATCATACACACATGCTGCTAACATGTAACACACAAATATAAAGAAAATGTGTATATGTCACACTTTCCTTCTATGCTCACCTGCTGGTGGACGTTCGGGTGGTCTCCATAGCTCAGCTGCTGTGAAGAATGCTGCGGTGAGCCTGGGAGTGCCGACACCTCCTTCAGATAGGATTGAATCTCCTTGGAATACATAATCTGATTGTTAGAAATGGGCAAGCGCCCTGAATAGATGTTTCTCAAAATTGGACATGCAAATGGCCAACAGGTACATGAAAGCGTGCTCAGCATCAGTGATTATTGGGGAAATGCAAATCAAGGCCCAATGAGACATCACATCACACCTGTTAGAATGGCCACCATCAAAAAGACAGGAGCAGATGGGGTCTGGCGAGGATGTGGAGAAAGAGGGGACGCCGAACACTGTTCGTGGGATGGCAGGTTGTTGGTACAGCCGTGGGGAAAGCAGTATGAAGGTTCCTCAAAAAATGGAAAGTAAAAGTACCCCGTGACCCAGCAATCCCAGCAACCCCTGCATTTCTCCCTCTGCTGGTTCTGTCTGATGGAGAATTTCAAACCCACGGAAGCCCACAGTGCGTGCTCTTTGTGTCTGGGTTATTTCGCTCAACACAAGGAGTTTGCTCTGGGATTCAACGTCTTGCTTTGTGTCAGTGGTTCATTTACGTTTTTATTGCCGAGTCATAATCCGTGGTACGAGAATAGATAATTTATTTGTTTTTCTCTATATGAACATTTCCGAAACTCGTTGTTTACAGTTTCTGGTTATTCTGAATAAAGACGAACACAGTCATGTTGTAAATTAGTGTTGGGTAAACACTTAGGGCTGTTCTTACTCAGCTGGTAGGTAGTGGCATGGACGGAATGTTTGCGTAGCCTCAGAACGCATCTGCTGAAGCCCAGGTCCCCAGTGTGATGGTATTTGGAGGTGATAAGGTCACAGGGTGGAGCCCTGTTCATCGGATTAGTGCCCTTAGATTAGACACGCAACAGATGATCTGTGCCGGCCCTGTGAGAATACAGCAAGAAAGCAACCATCGGAAAACCAGGAAGACAGCTGTCCCCAACCATTAGACATGCCGGGACCTTGATTTTGGACTTCTCAGCTTCCAGAGCTGTGAGAAAGAAATGTTTATACTTTTAACCCACCCAGTCTATGGGAATGTGTTACAGCAGCCTGAGCTAAGATAGGCAGTATCTGATTAATTTATAAGAAACTGCCAGGTAGTTTTCCAAATCTGTGTACCATTTTATACTTCCACCAACCACGAATGAGCCTCTGTTTGCCCCACATTCTTTCCCAAAGTCTTGTGGTTTTTATTTGTAATTCTGCGGCGATTAGTAATGTGGAACAGGTTTTCACGTGTCTTCCGACCATGTGTGCGTCTCCTACTGTCAAAGGCAAGTTCAAGTGTTTTGCTCGCTCATCTTTTATTGCTGAGCTGCATGTGTGTGTCCTGGATACAGGTCCTTTGTCAGGTGTACATATTGCTTGTACATACTGTCAGGCATGTTTTCCAGTCCATCGCTTGGCTATTTGTTTGCTGAATTGTATTTTCCATTGAATAGAAGTTTTTGATTTTGTTGAAGTTCAGATTTTAATTGTTTTCTGGTCAGTACTTTTTATATATTAAGAAACCATGGCCGACCCCAAAGTCAGAGATACTTTCTTGTTTTCTTTGATGTGCGCTGTAGTTCTAGTTTCATGTATGTTTCATCGTGCGATTGACCTCGACTTTTGTGCATGAAAGAGGGAGAAGTTAAGGCTTACTTGGGGCCATTGTTTAAAAGACTTTTTTAAAAAAATAAACAAGAGACTTTTAAGACCTTCCTTTCTGAGGTATAGGCGATATTTATTGTCAACCACGTCTTTTCAAACAGATGAGAATACTGAGGGGCAAACAGTTAAGTGATTTTTCTAAGCTTTCACCGGTAATACGTGACGGAGCCTGGATTCGAAGGAAGAACTTACTGTTGCTCCACACTCCAACAGAATGTCATTGTTCCTCGCTGCTTCTGCCAAGGGACTTGGAGATGGGCACACCATTTCCATGCGTCTGGTGCCTTAGAAATTTTGACTAAATACACTGGTCAAATTAACTGGCTGGGCTGAAGTTCGTTTTCAGTTTCATTTATCTGGATTGAATTTCCAGTTTGAGCTGATGGAATCAGGTTATGTATCTGAGGGTGTGTATGGACTCATTATAAATTAGGCCTTGATTTATAAACAAGTGTTCACTCTGTCTGGTTCACTATGGGGAACTGTTCCAAGCGTGGGAAATGTGGCCCGGCCCCCACGTGGAAAAGCCAGTGGGTAGCGAGGTTGGCAGGCAGGACCCACGCCCACAGATAGGTTCTCCCGTGGGGAATCAGGCCCTCATCGTACCCAGGCCGCTTTGAGACTTGCTTTTTGCTAAAACTCCCCCACCCTGAATTGAGGCAGCAAATGTTTACTGTATATCTTTAAAGTAACTTCCTAAAATCTATGCTAAACCTTCCAAGGATAAGTGTAACCAGTTTAACCACTTTTCCCTTTACATTTGCAAATATCCTTCCTCTTTTATGTAATTAGCAACACCCTCTCCTTTCTTTTCTGTAATCACCTAAAGCGAACCTGTGCATAGTAAATGAGGACCATCCTCAACGCAATGTGCCCAGAAACGCAATAAAAGCCTGTCAAGGCAGGGGTTGGGGCGCTGTCCTCTTGAGAGAGTGGCCGCGCTGTCCCTTTTTCTCCACAGGACTCGGTGGTCTGTGTGTACTTGTCTATTCCCACCACAACACCGGATCCTGTGGGCCGGGATCCGCGTCAGTTCGCTCTGACCCATAATTTATTGTTGGTTCTGTTCATGCCCCCCTATTACTTGGATTAAAAATAAAAGTTTTGTTGCAAACTTATGAAGCACCTACTATGTGCAAAGAGCTGGGTGAATGCAGAGTGGGATACGATTTTCCCTCAAGGACTTCTGTGGCCAGGAAGTAGGATACCCTTGGCTCTACCCAGGGGCATCTAGGAAGAATTGAGAAGGGGAAATCCGTGAATGAGTGGGAGGAAGCAGGACAGAGTCACAGAGAAAAATCTGATGGGGATGGACAAGACTTGATTAGAATACGGATTCCAGGTAATTCATTTGTGAACCTTTGTGGCAAAAACTTGATCGGGCCTCAGCCGCACTCTGCGTTTCTGCCAGCACGTTCCCAGCAAAAGTGTTTTCACCCCACGTGTGATGTCGGGAGGAGCATCCACCAAAACCAATTAGGTCTTTGTACCTCCAGTGACATTTCTGACTCCACCTCCCAGGTGTTTATTTGTTCGACTTCCCACATTTGGGAGGCAGGCAGAGGCGTTCGGTCTTATTCGGCTGAACGGTCGTCGGTGCTTTCTGGTTAGACTCTGAGAGACTGGTTATAATTGAGTCACGGCGATGACTCATGGATTAGTGGTAGATGGTGTCACGTTAGAATGTCTATTTTTTTTCTTCAGTGTACCGGGGCTTCAGACGGATCTGGGCCACCTGCCCCGACCAGTAAGCCCTGATCGGCTGCTCGCACCTCGAAGGCTGGGATGTTCGGAGGGTCCTGATGAGGTCAGCAGCCAGCGCAGCGGGAACACGAGGGGCCGTGAGGACAGCCTGCGGGAGGCTGGGCCTCCTGTAGCCTGAGCAGGTGCCTGAGAAGGTGCCGCAGCTGACAGACATGCGCTGAGACAGCTTCATTAACTACTCGTTCGAGGGCCCACCCCATCCTGATGCTTTCTCCTGTGCCGAATTCTACTGAGGAGAGGTTTTTGGATTTTGTGTCCGAAACCACGACCCCTGAATGTGAATAAAGCGGTATTTGGAGGGAACATCCTGCGTGGGGCTGTAGCATGCTAGGCCTGGGAGGGATCTCAGAAGTCACTCCTCCGGAAGCTGGAAGCCAGCATTTGATACCTCAGACCCCTCTGGCAGCTCCTAGCCACGTGGCCTGCTTTCCTGTTCAGCCTGGAGGGAGCTCCAGTCACCTGCAGGACACTCGCTGCCATTTTTGGCAGATCCAAGCCAAGCCTGGCTGGCCCGATGTCACGCTGACATCTGCTCCCTGGACTTTTCACCCAGTGGCCCCGAGCCGGCCGGCCATCTGGGGTTACCGAGAGCCACTCCTAACTCAGCTCCCTGTGCGTTTTAAGATGCCTTTGACATCCCTTGGAGTCTCTGTTTTCCCAGCCAAAAACCCCAGCCTGCTCACCTGTTTCTGCTCCTCTCCAGCATTCTGTGACACCTGTCCTCAGGCTCCCAGGTGCTCGGGCCTCTCCAGTCCACTAGGTGCCCCCTTTATTATTTTGATGTATCCTTTCAAAAGTGGCCATTTCACAAATACAGTCCCATTCTGAAAATTCCAGTGACTTAGATGAACGAACCCTTCTGCTGTCCCAGGGGCCAGTGTATGAACAGATGGGAGAAGGTACCGTCTGGCACAGACTGCCCACTGCCAGAAGGCCTGGGCCAGGGTACCTGCTCTGTGACCCAGCTTAACCCTTAACCTCAGCTTCCTGAGCTGAAAGATGGGGCCATACATGAGGTACATTACAGAGCATTCTGAAGCTATTACACTTGGCATATAATATACCACAATAAATGCATGTTTTTCTAACTATTTTGTTGCATACTTTCCTGTGCTTTTGCACATATGCTTAAATAAAAATGCCTCTTGATGTAAGCTGGGTCACCCTTTAATTATTGTGCTGTATCTTTTTATCTTACTTACCTTACAAATCTTTCCATGTGAGCATCTAATGTTTTCCACCTGTAGTTGGGAATCCACAGACACGAATGGCCAGCTGCCGTTATATTTGGATTTTCAGCTGTGTGGGGGTCAGTATCCCTAACGGCCGTGTTGTTCAAGGGTGAACAGCACCCCATCATTTTCACCAGCTACATAGTAGTTTATGTGGGTACTCCATACTTCAGTTGATGGACACTGTTTTTTAATGTTTTTGTTTGTTACTTTAACAGAAAGAAGTCAACTCTACCAATAGAAAAACGGACATGGGATACACACATAAAAGGTAATTCACGATGGAAGACCTGCAAGTGTCCATAACCAGGAAAAATATAATCAATTTAATAGTGACTAGGGAAATCAAGACCAAACTTTTATAAGGAGCTGTGGGTTTTGTCGGTTTTGTGCGGCCCCCATGGTTAGTGATGTTAGAAAGGACTGACGGCATGGTGCCGGGTGGGCGCCAGAACTCTCGGGGGTCGCTTTGTACAGTACGCGATTGTCTAACAACTGTGCTGAACACCCGAAGCTGATACAGAGTAATACTGAATATAAACTGTAATTGGAAGCATTTAAAAACAAACACGTGAATGATTGAATTAAAGACTGCAGTGTCCATTGCTGAAGAGCGTGTGGTCAGGCGGGTGTTGCTCTACACGCCGGGTGGGAATGTTAATTGTGACAGCCTTTCTACATGCAAATGAATACTTTTCTTATTGATTTGCAGGAGCTCTTTACATAATGTGGATATTGTAAGTTTATGATTTGTGTTGAAAATATTTCTTTTACTCTTAAATTTGCCTTGTAATTATTTGAATGCTGAGTTTTATTTTAAATACATTTTTATCTCAATTGTAGTTATATGTACCAGTGTTTACATTATAACTTCTAGTTTTGAGGTCTTATTTAAGAAGCTTCTCCACATCCCAATCTTGCAAACATATGATTCTCTATATAGGTTATTCCCACATATTTGGCTTTCTGATCCATTAATTATTTGATTGATGGATGAGGTAGACAGCAATCTAACACTGCTCATTCAGTGGGTAGCGAGCATCCCCACATCCCTACACCATTTGTTGACTGTTGCATTGTTTTACTACTGATTTGAAATATCACTTTTATTGCATCAGTAAATCTTGCACAGACGTGTATTCTATTAAGTATTCACATATAGATTCACGAGTGATATCAGTCAACAGTTTTATGATCCTCTGTGTAGTTGCTTTCCATATCTGATTTTGAGTCAGCGTTCTATGTCGGCCTAAGAGAAGGAGCGGGGATCATGCCCCCAGCTGCTCCTCTGTTCGGCAGGGTTAATAAACCACAGGAATTGCCTCTGCTTTGAAGACAGGAACTAGTCACCCACAGACCATTGGGCAAGGTGATGCCTTTATAATCAACTTTATCCAGGCGTAATTTACATACGTGTGTTTTGTTTACTGAGTCTTGAAATACATAAATACTCATATAAACACCAATGCAATCAAGATAAAAGTTAAAATGCAACTTTCCTTTACCCCAGGAAATCTTTTTCAGACTGCTCTGTAGCTAATCCACCAAACCCCGGCCATTCTCATTCAGAGCTCTGCTTCTACTTAGTATAGCTCAGTTTTACATTTTAAAGAGTTTTAAATAATGAAATAATAAAAAAGAATACTATTTTGTGTCTGGTTTCTTTCACTCAGCATATTAGCGTTTCAATTCATTGATGCCGTTGCTTACATCAGTAGTTTCTTTGCATTGCTGAATATTATTCTACTGCACGAATATATTGCAATTTGTTTATTCGTCGATGGACGTTTGGGTTGTTGCCAGTCTCAGGTTATTACGAGTAGAGCTGCTATCAATATTGGTATGGAAGTCTTTGTGCACACACGTGTTTTCATTTCTTTCGGGAAAGCACCCAGAAGTTGGACTGCTGGGTTGTAAGGTAAGTCGCACACTTTACTTTATATGAAAATGCCAAACTGTTTTCCAAAGTGTTCCTTCTACACACTGTATTTCCATCTGCAATGCATGTGAATTCCAGTTGCTCCCTATTCTTGCCCATCATTGATATTGTGGGTGTGTGTAACTGTAGCCATCTGATTTGGTATGTAGGACTATACCATTGTGGCATTTCCTTGGTGAATAATGACATTTATTGAACATTCTGCTTATGTTTATTATAGGCCATTGGTACTGCATTTTAAAAATATTTGTTTAAGTATTTTGCTGTTGTTTTCCTGTGGTTTTTTGTTTGTTTTCTTAATAGGGTAAAAGTTCTTTGTATATTCTGGACAGTAGACATTTATCAGATTTGTGTATTTAGAATATTTTCACCTAGTCTGTCAATTGCCTTTTTATTTCCTTAATTGTTGTCCAAAGAGCAAAAGGTTTTAATTTCAATAAAGACAAACTCTGTTTGAGGGACGCTGTCTTACTATTTTTTTAGCTCTTCTAATAATTTCTTTCACTGCCTAAATTCATTTTGCAATTTATATTTTTCTTGGTAATTATCTATTGCATTAAACTTTGCAAATTTATTGTATTACCATATAATCTAATTTTTAAATTGCCCTCTAATTCTATACTTCTGTACAATTTTGTATTTCTGATGTCACTTGTTTTTGTATTCTTTTTTCTTCATTTTACATGTCTCTGTGAGCCATTAGCTATTTTATTGGTATTTTCAAATAATCCAATTTGGATATCTGATTATACACTCATTTTTATTTGTTCCTTATGTAAGACATTTCTGCTTTAATATTGATTCATTCTTTTAATTTATGTAGATAATTTTATTATCTTTTTTGATTTTAAATAAAAATCTCAATTCACCTCTTTTCAGTTTTATTTTATAATAAATGCAATTATGGCCAGAAGTTTTTATTCCGAATATATCTTTTTTGAGTGTATACATATCTCTTGAAATGTATTATGCAGTTTTTTCATTTTTGTTCATTTCTAAAATAATTTTTTCAGGTTCAATGTCTCCTTTAAGTGATATGTAGTGAGATCTTTATATGTGAGAACACTTTAGTTGTCTTCTTTTTATTGTTCTTATTTCTAAAAAAATACTATGGGCATGTTATTTTTCTTCCTTTGAAGATATTAATATCTTATTTGACAAATCCTCCACCTTTAATTTTGTTTTCTGTGTCAGAGGGTTTTACAGAGACTTGTACTTTCCATTTGGCACTGCATACTAATGGTGTGTTCAATTTTTCTATATTTATACTTATTTTTTGTTTACTTGATGTGACATTTGATCTGAGAGGAATGTGTTAAAATCTTATATTATTATTGTGGATTTATTAGTTTTCTTTGCATCTCCAACAGGTTTTGTTTTATGTAGTTGGAATTTTGTTGCTCAATGTGTGAATATTCTTCTTGATGGAGTCTAATATTTAATAATATTGAAATCCCATTTTGTCCTAGTTAATATTTTTGACTTGGATTATTATGTTGTCTGATATATATTTTTCTTCACCTCTTTTATTTAAGCATTTGCGAGCTTCTCTTTCTCCATCTGTCTGTTTTCAGGCTTTCCCTGTCATTTTTGTTTTAGGGCCATGCCTCATAAACACAACATCACTGGATTTTCCTTGATTTTTTCTTTTTAAAAACCTGGTCAGGAAAATCTGTATCTTTTCATAGAGGGATTTGACCCATTCACATTTATTGCAACTAGTGCTGTTGTTATACATGGCTATGGTCTTAATTTCCATTTACCTCGCTTTCGGTTTCCTTTTCCTTTCCAAAATATATGGTGCTGGTTTTCTATTCCTCACTCTATGGTTTCCCTCTAGGATACTAGAAGACACGGGTATTGCATTTTAAACAGTGTTTGATCCCTAACATAGAGCAGTTAAGAACGTGGCTGGTGAGGCACAGAATTTTAAGGATCAGGAAACATCGTGGCAATTAGAATCCCAATCAGACGCTTGTTAATATGAACATCTAAGTCAGTTCTCATTGATTTATTCCCGTGAAAGTGTGAATGGAGTGTCTGGTCTGTACCACATGCTTCCTGAGTTCTGGGGGATGAAAGGCATTGGGTACGACCCAGTGCAAAGTTTTAAGGCAAACACTGACACGAGAGAGGCAGAACCAAACGCAGCCTGTTTTTCTCAGTGAATTGCAGTTAGGTGTGGGCTAGACCAGCCCCTCCCAGCCAGGGTGGAGAATGGAAAGAGTGGGAGGTGAGCCGTGTGGGGAACAGTGGGATGGTGCGTGGGCAGCCCCTTCTTCTGAGTGGTGCCAGGGTGTGAGGTGAGCGGCCTCATGGGGCTGGATCACACTTTCAGTGAAACATTTCAGACAGTAAGGCTGGAAAAGTCATGGGCAAGTCCCAGTGCCTACAAATCTTCAGCAATAGGAAAATGGTGTGGCTAAACCACAGGGTCAAGTGCACGGATGGGGTAAATGTGGTCGAAGCAAGAATCTTTTCAGGCTGCGATAGCACTGGAATCAATATTTGGCTTCCTCTTTGGTGAGAGAAAATAATAATTTAGAGCTTCGGTGTGAAAGTTGAGCTAGTTGTCACTAACATGGAAAGTGACAAAAGAGAACTCATGTTTTCCAGAAGCTTCTATGTTACAGTCACTCTCCACGCAGTATCCCAACTGAATTTCCACAGCAGTCCTGCCTCCTGGGTGGTCCTATCATCACCTGGCAGATTAGGAAACTGAGAACCAGGGAGGTGAGTGCAACCGCTATTTCAGGGGTGACTATCACAGTTCAAACTCAGACCTCCCTGACCAATGGGATGCGTGTTTTTTGAAAGGGAAACTTACTTTCAAAACAAGCGCCGCTCACTGCTCACCATGCCTGAGTACCCAAGACAGTAATTGCCCTGCAGGTTTTTAAAGGGAGCATCAGTGTCCCAGGGCAGGTCTCCTGGAGGGAGGCAGGGAGCAGGGTGGGGGGGAGTGCTGGGTACAGCCCAGCCACTGATGAGACCCCAAAACCCTAATGGTAAGGTTTGGAACAGACCTCCTGTGTCACCTTGCTGACACCCCCAGGGAACAAGGGCAGTCTGCTGGCCAGAGAACGACGGGCCTCAACCCCACAGGCCCGCATTCTGGGAGCGCCCAACTCCGGCAGTGGAAGCCAGAATCAGAGGTTTCCAATTTTGCGTATCTAATGGGCTCATTTAAAGCTGTCCCCCCCCCACCAAATCAGACACCCCCTTGGCACTGGAGGAGGGCTCTGCCTCCCTTCTTTACTCTGGGTCCTCCTTTATCACCTTGAAGATCCCCTGGGCTGAGCAAGCACCCCATGCCCATGATCCAATGAATGAATGAAAACTAAAGAAAGCTAGATCCTAAGACATGACAATGTAGTTTTCACTGCCCAAGGTCACGCACCTTTGTGGGGAGCGTGGTTCCAAGTTCCCTTCCCCCTGCACCCACTGTCCCTCTCCCAGCTCACTCTACAGGCCTGTAGGGCAGTTTATGGACCGCTGTTTGTTCTGAGAGGAGCTGCAGCTTGCTATTCAAGGCCTTCTCGGTGGTCTGAGCTGGAAGCCTGCCTTTGGCCTGGCTTGGTCAAGGAGACACAGTGCGTTGCTGTTGATTGAAGAATGTTTCTCTTTATCAAGAACTTCACCTATCAGATGGAGATTTTCAATGCACATTCTGGAAGAGAGTTGCTGCTTCTGATGGCTGTAAGTCTTAATGCTTTAGAATTAGGCACGAGAAGGTTAAGCAACACCCAAAGACCCATGATGAAATTTAATGTGGTTTAATATTCTCAGCCATGTTAATCTGTTTGAGTTCCAATTACTAAAGGGATGGATTTGCCAAAGGATCTCAAAGCACCTCATAATTGCTGGGATGTTATTTTGTTCTCTGTTATGAGAACCATCAGAAACATCTTTCAAAGGAAAATTGCAGCTGGAGAGAGATTATGAATTAATAATAATAGTATTAATAATAGCAATAATAACTGAAGTGGTTCGGTGATAAGTCCATCCACACGAACAATAGGCATCATTTTCCCGCTCACTATTCCACTTGGTCCACACGGCATGCCTATAAGTTAAAGAATATTGTTCCCATTTTACAAATGAAATGAGGATGCTTAGAGAAGTTATAAATAGAGTCCGAGTCTCAGAAAAGGCCGGCCTCCAACACAGCCTGCCCAGGCAGACAGAGGGCCTGCTACTCATGAAAACGTTCTCCAAGTGTCAGACATCCATGCCCAGTGCCAGCCCCCTCAAAAACACCTGCCGTCAAGCACTGGTACCCATGCTGATGTGTGCTGAAGACTTCGCTGACCTGTGAGCCCAGCGCAGGGATCTGAGGATGGTTGTGCCAACTCTTGACGGTGCTCTGGGACCTCCGTCTCTTCGACAGCAGGAAACTCAGGGATTTTGTCTAGCTGTGGTTCTAAGCTTCCTCGGAGATGTTCACAGTCTTTAGCACTGTTCATCTGCTGCCATGGCCTCCAAGGACAATGGGCTACCTGGACTTCTACTGGGTCCTACAGCCCTGTCCACCTGAGCCCAGCCACCTTCAATGCACTTGGGGTACAACCCGGGTTCTGTAGGCCTGATGCTGTGGGATCTGGTGTTGGTGTCCCTAGCCCTTAAGGTGCTACAAGGGCATCGTTCTGACCACAGTGCACCATGCTGCTGGCTTTGGTGCTTTACGCACTTGGCCTTGAGTAGCCCACTTGTACTGACTCTGGCTGTGCCCTTTTCCAAGCCATCCAGGCCATGATGATTCCACACTCCTTCCATCCCCTTTCATAAAGCATCCCGAGGGGTCCCACCATAAAGCCACCTGATGGGGGAAGATGGTCAGTGGTGGTGGCCCTGACGTATGAAGCCTCCTTGCACCTGGCCCAGAGCTGCACCCTTGGCACAAATTATTTCTGGCCACAGCATCCCAGTCAACAGGATATCATTGTCACGGGTGCCCATGTTTTTAGCTTTTCCAGTTCACCAACACACAGAGACATTTCCCCCAAAGCACGTCATGCGTTTTGTGTTCTAGGGTACAACATCCCCTGAGCTAGCACTCACTCACTGTGTTCACAAGACTTGGTTAATGGTCTCTTGAGTCCTGCTCCGGGTTCTAAAACACCTGGGATGGGTTGTTAGCAAGAATGGACCCAACTCTTCCCTTCCCTGCATCCATGCCCCTGAGCAAGGTGGCCTTGAAGCTCCTTCCATTAAAAGGAGAAGCCTATTTCTCCACCCGCCCCCTCTGCACCCCCCAGATCCAGCTGGCCTGTGACTTATGTTGATCAACAGGCTATGACAGAAGTGTTCCTGTGCCAGTTCTGAGCTCTGTCCTCAGGGGGTTTGCACGTTTCCTCTTGTTCTCTTAGAGTCAGCCTGAGCTAGCCAGCTGGATGATGAGAGGCAGGTGGCCTGTGCACTCCCATGGCCCAAGCCCGCAGCCAGATCTGGATCAACCGAACCCCACCCAGACTGTCAGATGACCGCTACAGCATGAACCAATCCAGCCTGACCAGCCCAGCCTGGTCCAGATTAGCAAAACTTCCTGAAATATCATCAGTAATAATAAATTGTTTTCGTTTTATGCCACATAGAGTTTGGGTGTGCTTGTTACACAGCTATAGCCAACTGATTCAGCATCTCTTCCATGTATGTTTTCGGGGACTCCATTGCTCTTTCCTGCAGTCTCCTCTTGGTTGGGCCTCACCTAGTGCCAGAGCTGTGCTCCAAACCCTGTCCCCGTGCCTTTCCGCTGGCTTCAGACCACCTCATCCTGGATACTCATGCAGCTCTTCTCTTCTAGCCTTCTGCTCCCCCACTGCCTCCTCTGCTTGTCCTGTCCCCTGGGAGGGCTCTCCCTCTGTGCATCTGCCCTATCAGCCTGAGCCCTTATCATGGAAGAGCTTGAGTTTTAGCCCTCTCTGCCCCACAGCTGTGGGGCACAGAGTGGGCTGTAAGCAGGGGCAGCTACTGAGGGCCTGCCCTGAGCTTTACCTATATTATCTCACTGAACGCTCACAGTAGCTGTGAGTCGAGAACGAGGGCCATCCCATTTTACAGACGAGGATCCCAAGCACAGCTACGTTGCTGTCCCAGTTGTGTGCACAGAGTAGGCAAGCTGGAGTTTGAAGCCTGGTGGCTAGGCTCCCGAGCCCTGTGTGTACCCCTGTGAGTTCATGGGTAAGGGAGTGCGGCACTGAGGGATGCCGGGGCAGCTGGAGGAGGGAATGAGCAGCTGACAAGTGAACTGCGATGACTGAGTGCAGGAACACGGCATCGCAGGATGCACAAGCAACCGGACCAGCGTGCAGAAGCACGGCTGAGGCCATGCATGGATGCCCGCGTGGCCAGGACTGAGTGCCCACAGGAAGATTTCCTCTTGGGCTGAGCACACTTGGCTGTGCAGCCCGTGGGGCCTTGAGTCCCATATTGCTGTTGTCACTGCTCACACTGCAACTCACTCACCAGCTCATAGAGCTACAAATCCTGTTTCCCGGAATAGACCCAGACGTCACACTGCACAGAGACACCAGGGTGGTGCAGGCCTCTCCAGATGTGGTGAGGGCCACTTCAGAGGCTCATTATAATCAGCAGAGAGATCACGCCGTCTCTTCCTACTGCTCCTGACTTTCAACAAGGCCCTTGGCTTCCTCCTCCCCTGGGTCTCCACCCGACAGGAGGCTCAGCTCAAGAAGACCTCAGGCACCACCCCGTGGCTGGTCTTTGCTGACCCAGCAAGCCCTACCCATGCCCACTTGACTCCCGGGTTTGCAGGGGACCCTGTCACCTTTAACATGGGGTCCAAGCCCCTTCGCAGGCCTTTGAAAAGCCCATGTCCTTTACTCCACAGTCCGCACCACTCCTTCAGCATCCTCCACTCCCTGTCCAAGGATGAGCATCCTCCAGGTTCATAGTCCCTGCCCTATGGTGTCCCTTCACCTGGAGTTTCCTGTTTTATATCATTTGAAATGCTACCCACCCTTTTTGCCCTAGTTCCCTGTGCCAGCTCCAGTCACCCTGATCCAGGTCTCCCTGCCAACCCCAGCATGCACCCTGCGTATCTTGTACTTTCTGCCTTGTAGCTGTTTATCCCCATGCCCCCCACCCCCTTCCATGCTAGGCTGAGAGCTTCCTAAAGGCTTATTTATATTTGTATTCTAGTTCATTGATTGCTCTTGGATAATCACATTATAAGCTACAATTACCGATCATTTTATTACAATGATTGTCTTTCCTTTTTCAATGGAATAACTAGGTCTGAGCTGATGGGCATGGTCTGTGTGCTTTGGCATCAGTGAAACCATTTCCCACTTGGTTCTGTCACTAGCTGTGTGCACACAGGGAAGTGGCTTCACCCGAGTTCCATTCCCACTCCAGCCACTGTGAGCTGGGCCACCTTGAGGAGTTGCAGCCCGCTCTGTATCTTATTGTGCTCCTCTGCAGAATGGAAATAATTTTTACAGCCCTGGCCGGATAGCTCAGTTGGTTGGAGTGTTGTCCTGATGCACCAAGGTTGCGGGCTCAATGCCCAGCCAGGATCCTGCAGTGGAGACGTGTTTTTCACAGAGTCCCAAGGAAACCATTCCAGGAGACTGAGCTTTGAGGGATGAGGCTTAGTGGTAAGATTCACTGGGGTGGAAATGGAAGGCTGCCCCCAGGTTCCCAGTGTCTCGCCTCTGTCTGTCCCCGACGGAGAAAGTCCAGTTTTGTCTGCCGCAGGGCCAGAGTAGGCCCAATGTCCAGACAGTCTGTGCGGGAGTGCAGCTTAGACTTTGGGGGCCTGTGCAGTCTGCTGTGAGCCCCAGGGGGCTGCTGAAAAACACACGGGTGTACGGAATTGCACCTGTTACCAGAAGAGAGAGCGTGAGAGCTTCTTTGTTAAGCTGATTATATTATTTTAGGCTTGGGAAGGACCAGGGATTTTTCAAACTAACCAAGTAACTTCCTAAACTTTCATGGGCTTCTGATACATCCACCCATTAACCAATCGATTTCCTAGATCTTCCAGGGTGATGGGTCCCTTATCTAATCCCGTCTTTTTCTGAGGCTAGACTGACAGGCCTCTATGGTCACCATATAGCCTCCTACTGCACAGGAGCCTGCCTCCCCCTTTATCATTCCATCCCTTCCCACAGTGATCTGTGGGGAACAGATTGGCAGTTCCCTGGGGAGTGTGTGAAGCTGTAACTTCCTGGGGTAGCAAGCAGGCTTATGCTCCCTGGTTGATTATGCCTAATACTGTCTGATTCCCTTTGCTCCCTTCCTTTGTTAATATTTAGCCACCGATGCTAACAGTAGTATTGTAATACATACAAGAGTCAACCAAGGAATGCATAAATAAGTGGGAAAACAGACTGATGTTTCCTTCGCTCTTTCTCCCTTCTTCTCTCTAAAAAAATCGATCGATAAAAAATAACAATATTTCCTATGTAGTGCTGTTGCAAAAAATTTAAAGTAAAATGAGTAAAGCCTTTGGTAAATGCCTGGCCTGTGCTGATGTTGGAGACACTCTCATTATCAGGAAGACGTCAAACCAGGTTGAGTGTCCAGACGCGCTGACTGGAAGTTAAGAGCCAGGTCCCGTGCAGGCTTCAGCTTCATCGTCACATTAAACACCAAACGCCTACGAGGCAGGCTGGGCTCTTTCTACTCTCCTAATTTTATGGATGTGGAAACGGAGTATCAGAGGTTTAGGTGACCTGCCCGAGGTCACACAGCCTGATGGGCCTTGGACCATCCGTGTGTAGGTGAGGTTTTTGCCAAGTGTTATCCCCACGTCATGGACACGTTTCCTGTGGAAGCAAAGATGCATGTCAGACACCTCGACGTGCCCCCTGTGCATTGCGAGAGTTGACGTCCATTCCCACAGTGCTGGTTCACACCCTGGTTGATTGATGGTGGTGAGATTCGTAACAAAAATGTTCATTTCAGGCAGGCGCTAATTTTAGTATGTCTCATAATGCTAGGAGGTACGTGGCTCGAAATCGCTATTTTTTTCAAAGTTGTTCACAGTTTGTTGAAAGGTGACATTCTCTCACGATAATTTACTTTGAAGCCCCCTAGAACAGCAAGCTTTTCACAGGAAGGAGCCAGAGAAGTGACATTAACACGCATTGTTTCATTTATTTGTGCTTGCTGAAGCCATGGAGCCTGGGAGGATACCAAGGTAACCGGGAAAAGGCTCCTTCTTCCAGGAGCTCTAAGGGGCCAAAGAAAATGTAGCAGATTTAACTCAAGTGCATCCTGTATGCTTTCTCCTACGCTACAAAATAAGATTCTGCTCTTAGGTTAGGTAACAGTGTTGTGCTCCTAAAATATCTTGCAGGAAAAGAATGCACTTGCTCCTTCATTCATTTGAGAGTTTACTTACCTGGCACATCCTCTGGGCCAGGCCTGGTGCTGGGTGTGTGAATGGAAGGCCCACCCTGAAAGAGCTGTGACTTACAAGGGGGGGGGCAGAGGACCAGAGCTGATGTGCCAGTGCTCTGTGACAAGGGCTCTGCCTAGGGACAGCACAGGGAGACATGGGCACCTGCAGAAGGCCAGGAGCCTGGCGAGTCCAGAAGCCTTTCTGCAGGGAGGGGCCCTCAAGGTGAATGCGTGCAGAAGAATAAGCAGGGCTGGGCTGGAGGACGGAGATGATGTGAGAAGGAGCAGGGCTGGGGAGGGCCCCCTGGTAAGACCTGGGGACTCTGGGGACAGTGCCCTGGGATGGGTTCCTGCTCATCTCTGTTGTCCAAGAAGGTGCTAGGAGGTGGCTGCTGTCATGTGAGACAGACCCTGCTTAAAATCCAGGGAGCACATTTGTACAAGCAAAGTATTTCATATAAGTAAGTTTTAGTCAACGAGCTGTAATAATCAGGATCTTATTGGTCAGCACTTTGCAGAAAGCATGCAGTGGTCTCTCCGTGCACCCAGAGAGCATTGCTGGTGATGTGGGAAGACCTGCTGCCCTGGGTGCTGGGGCCTCGGATGGAATGTTCTAGAAGCAGCCCCTTCTTCACTGGCCCCCTAGCCTGGGAGGCAGGACTTGGGATGCAGGCCTGTCCCAGCCCCTGCTCTGGCTCAGTCCCCTTCCCTCCACAGGATGGCCAGAAACATGGCATCTGATGACACGTTGTCCCATCTCCAGGGACAGAGTCTCATAAATGCTTTTTCCCTGTTCCCCCCTGAGTTTCATGGCCATTACACTCTAGGTTTATTTTTTTCTGACTACAAAGTTAACCAACTTGCATAGAATTTGGAAAATACAAATTTCAGGAAAAAAGCATTTTTGAGACATTTAGAACCTCAAAAATAAAACCCCACCAATGTCACATCCCAGCTGTTAGTTTCATCACGTTGAAACCATAATTTCCTTAACACCTGAGAGCACAAAGGTTATTTCTAATTATTGTTTTACAACAAATGGGCAGCAAACAGCTTTGCGCCTGTGATTTTTTTCACACTTACGTGTTACAGTAAGACCCCTTTCTATAACATCACGGCACAGAAAGAATGGCAACACAGCTCCTGCGGCCTCAACAGAGCCCATGATTTCCCGCACACGGCAGGCTCCTTTTAAAGTGAAAGGGAGAGAGAAGGAAAAAGGGAGGGAGGAAGGCAGGAGGAAGGGAAGGAAGGAAGGAGGGAGGAAGGGAGGTAAGGAAGGAAGGAAGGGGAGAAGCAAGCAGAGAGGGGAGGGGAGGGGAGAGGGTGAGATGGGGAAGGGAGGGGAGGAAAGCAAGACAGATGGGGAAACAGCTGGTGGGTGACTAAGACCCTCTGCTCTGGGCCATAGGAACTGGACTAGTAGGGGTTGTGCTCTGCCCCGAACCCGCTGAGGAAGGTGGTCTGTGACTGAACCCCTCTGGGTTCCAGACCCCTCTCAGTAAAGTGGGAGAATAATAACATCTACGTTAAAGGGTTTTTGCGGGGGTGGAATGAGATTCTACAGATGAAGCGCTCAGGGAAGTTCCTGGGTGCAGTCAAGGGCTCAGTGAGTCTTAGCTGCCCCTGTGGAGGAAGGTAGCCTGCTGGCTGCTGCCGTGGGGAGGGGCTTGCCTCTCTGCCCCTCAGCCCTTCACCTACTCAGTCCTTGTGCTGCGAAGGCCAAGGCCGGGTCCCCAGGGCTGGCAGAGTCTAAAGAGGGTCAGGGTGCTGCCCACAGAGCACACACAGCAAGGGCCACTGAGGCAGGGTGGGGCAGAGCCATGCCAGGAGGTCTCCAGAGCTGTGGGGGGCTCCCTTTTCTGCTCCCCACAATGGGCATGCTGCAGGGGTGCTGCACTCAAGGTAATTTGGACATTGGCTGAATAAAGTCCTTTGGAGGCTGCAGAGCCCTGTGCAAAAAGAAGTGGGTTATGGCAGAATGGGTGGCCTCGTGGGGGTCTTTGTCACCTGCCTTGTGGAGCTGAGACAGTCAAGTGGGATACTTGTGTCTGGCACCCTGGAGCATACCAGGACCCACTGGCCGCAGGGCTCAGAGACCTGCTGCCTCTTTCTGCCAGAGCCTATTTTCTTGCAGGGGGATGGGGGTCCCTAGGACTGCTCAGAGAGAAGGAGAAAGAAGAAGGAAGGGTGTTTTTCAGGTCTGCATTGGCTGCTGAGAAAGCTGGGTCTCCCCAGTATCCTTATTTGGCCTGGAGAAATGGGGATGGGGGTCTAGGAAAAGGAATGGTGCTCCCTCGTTTTATTCACTGTTTCCCTTCTAAACTGTCCCGCTACTGAGGACAGGCATCTCAGAGCCCCTCTGTGGGAGAGACAACCTGTGCACCCAGGCATGTTTCCGGGGCTGATATACTCGGGGTGGGGGTCATCCCTGCCCATCGCCCAAAGAGTTTAGAGCTGGCTCTGAACCCAGCTTTAGTCCTGGGCAGAGGAGGCTGGACGGACGACGGGACACTGGCTTCCCCTACACCTGCCCTCTCCTCCCTGCTGCACTGTGGGGAAGAACGGAACTCACCTTTCTTTCAAGGTGCATTAACTTTCAGCATATAAAAGGAAAAAAGCATTTTTGAGACATTTATAACCTCAAAAATAAAACCCCACCAATGTCACATCCCAGCTGTTAGTTTCATCACGTTTCATCACGTTCCCACAGCGCTCCCAGGAGCTGGGACAATGAGAACTTCTGTGAACGGACTTGATGCTTGGTGCATATAAGATTTGACAGGTCCACAGTGTGGCCTGTCACCAGGCCCAGGAGAGAAGGAGGTGGAGGGGACATCCCTGGCAACTTCGGAGAAAAGGCCTTTTGTCTTTGGGTAGGAAGTGCCAGCAGCTGGGGCAGGGGCTGGGGCTGGTGGGAGCCAGGTGGGTCTGACTGGGAATCCTCCGTCCTCCCTCTGGGAG
Source organism: Desmodus rotundus (assembly GCF_022682495.2). NCBI lineage: Eukaryota > Metazoa > Chordata > Mammalia > Chiroptera > Phyllostomidae > Desmodus > Desmodus rotundus. The sequence continues at coordinate 133,131,991 of NC_071393.1, read as the reverse complement.
CAGGTGGGGTCAGAAGGAAAGGAGACACGGATGGCAGGTGGCGGAGCTCCCGGGGATAGCCCGGCCTTGCCCAGATGCAGAGGACAGACCTGGGACCCGCTGGCTCGGCCCTGCCCAGCCCAGCATCCCCAGCGTGGGGGTTGGAGGGCTGGGAATGGGGGAGATGTGGGAGCTGCTGATTGGTCATCACTTTGGATGGACCTATCATCGTGCTGCATATCGTGATACATTTTTACAGTGCAGTCCTTGGGAAACGTTGTGACGTGGGTCTAAACCCCGTTTTACCAGCAGAGAAACCAAGGCCCAGAAAGGTTCAGGAACCCGCCCGAGGTTGCCCAGCGAGTGAGGAGCAGAATCGGAATTCAGGTCCAGAGTTGGGAGGCAGCAGCCCTGTGTCTCACAGATGTCTGACTTCTCTGGAACACTGGCAACACCTGCACCCACCGGGCCCCCAGCTTGTGTTGGCCAGCTGTCCCCAGGTCACATGTGTGGGCCTCCAGAAGTCCCTTTGGAGCCACCTGCTCCCATTCTGCACCTTGCCAGGTGTCTGACCAGGGGCAGGTCCCTGCTGGCCCCCGAGCTGGCTCCCTCCTTAGAAACAGGATGCAAAGGGGCTGCCCATTCATAGGGTTGCTGGGGAAAGCGCCCTGGGCCAGGGCCAAGAAGGGCTTTGCAGGGTATCCTGGTTGCTCAGGGAACCGTGCATTTCCTTCTCCACACCTGTCGCAGGTTGGGCTACCTGGGATGCCAACTCCAAATTCAGCCGTAGTAGGGAGGGCAGGAGGCAGGAGTGGGCAGAGGAAGAAGTCCAGCTGCCATTCGGACCCCAGGGCAGGCCCTCAGGGGTGTCCCATGGACCCGTCAGGGTTAGGGTTAGGGTTAGGGTTAGGTCTGTGGCCGTGAGTCAGACCAGTGCAGCTGCGACCTTGCCTAGCTGGCTCTTTGCAGCTGAGGCAATTCCTGAAGGGCCCACAGCGCTCCCAGGAGCTGGGACAATGAGAACTTCTGTGAACGGACTTGATGCCTGGTGCCGAGGGTCCAGTGTCTGCCCCGCCCTGACACCAGGCCCCGCCCAGGCCTCTTCTGGCTGGCTTTGGCTCCCCCACTTTGATCAGTGTCTGCCTCCCCATTCACACTGCTCATCTCTCCTGCCCTCCCCTCCCCCCAGTCTCATTGTGGCTTCTGCCTTCTGGGTCCCCCAGTGGAAGTAGGTGCTTCCTGTGACTTCCCCACCACCATCCTGGCTCTTCCTCCTCCACTCGGAGCATGTCTGCTGAGGTCCCTGAGGCCCTGGTTTTTACCAGCATCTGCCTGGCATCCTCCCGGCCTGGCCTGCCGGCTCTGCACTCCCCATCGACCTGTGAGCCCAGGCCCTTGCGGCCTTGAGCGTCAGTGTCCCTGTCGAGACAGAGAGCATGCCCACACCTGATCCACACTTCCCTTTAAATCTGGCAGACATGTCCCAGGAGCAGCGTCTTCTCTGTCCCTTAGGGCTGCTTCTGCTCCAGCGGAGGTTCCCTCCTCCCAGCAGACACCTCCCTGAAAATGCCTGCAACTGGGAAGAATGGGCAGGAGCTAAACAGAGGCACAGAAACTAATGTCACTTGAAATGAAGAGCATTTAAGGGACCATTTCCACAACGATGCCCCAGAGCAAGATGCTGCTGATGGTGGTAATAGGACCCAGCAGGGGGAGAGGGGTGGGGCTGTCTCTGGAGCGGTGAGGTTCTCTCAGGTAGAACAGCAGAGCCTGGGCCTCTGTCTCTAAAGGAGTTTTGGGCAACCCAGAGCTACCTCAGAGAGAACATTCCGGCTGCACAAGCTCTGTGTTGAGCATTCCTCTTGGGTCACTCATTTTGCTTGGTTTGCTCGGTCCTGCTGTGTCCTACCCTCCGACCCCATGAGAGCAGCCCCTGGGCAGTCCTGACTCTGCCTGCACTGGGCCCCACTCCACCCAGCCCAGCCTCCAGGACGGTCCTATGGTGGCTGCTTTGTCCTGCCCTTGACCCGGGAATGGGACACCCACAGCCCTGTGTCCCCTGTTCTGAATGGCTCCTGAGACTCGGCTGCTGACCCTGATTTCCCCTCAGACCGTCAGCCCCTCCCTCTCCAGGCTCATCAGAGAGGGAGGGAGCACAGTGGAAGGTCAAGTCCCCGTGACCGGGGCTTACTCAGCAGAGGCCCAAGGAAGTGGCTGAAACCCTCAGGTGGCTGTTTGCACCTGTGGGTCTTCTCTACACGACGATCTCAGTTCTCTTCCAGTCCTCACGCTTTGCGACTCTGTTCTCAGGCCTAATAATGAAACACCGACTCATTAACACGGAGCACCTGTTCTCGACTCCACTCTGGAGTGGGGTTGTGGGGGAGGGTGCCACCGAAGCCTGCCAGAGTCCACAAAATCGAGTCTGATGTGCCAGCAGCTCCTAACTCACACGGAGGGCATCGATTACGCTAATAAACTACTAGGAGGAGTGAGATGAATCGTGTCAGCTTAAGTTTAACCTACTTCCTGGGATTGCAAGGCATTAACCGTGGCCACGCATTTGTATTTGCGCGCATTCCTTCTATGCAAAAATCTATAAAACTAATCCAACTGGCAAAGGAAAGTTTTGTGCTAATAAGATTGCTAATAGAGCTTAGGAGTAGGGTTTAAATAACTAACATTGAATGCAGAAAAGAAACATTTTAATTATTTAATAGGGCATGAAAAGGAATTCCAAAGTATTTCTACAGAAGCAATCCCAATGGGTATAATTTTGGTCCCCAAATTTTATTCTTATGCTTTGAAGATGATGGCTTGAACTTCTTATTTCACTGGATTAAAGGAATTGGAAGTCTCTGGGGGCGTGGTAAGAAGATGTGCTAATTTGGAGACCAGCAGGGGAGGCTGTATCCCAGCAAAGGGAGCCATTTAGGGGGAGATAAGTTGTCCCCGAGAAGACATGGAGGAATTGAGATGCAGAAGGTACGTCTTGGGACCCTTGGGTCCTCATTAATAGTCATGACGATTTGCATCTCAGGCATGTTTTATAATTGATGGTGTGCTTTCCCACATTGCTTCTCCTCAGTGACTCGCCAGAACTCTCCGGAAGTTAGTATTCCTGTTTCACAGACAAGGAAACCGAGGCTCAGGAAAATTATGAGTTACCTAGAGAGTAAGCCCAAATGCCACCTCACTGTGCTCCAGGGTGCAGAGGACTTCGGGGTCACCTTTAGGAGTCTGGCCCTGGGAGTCGTGCCTTCCGGAAGGGCAGCCGGGACAGAGGGAAGCCTCTCCAGCAATGCTCTTGTTGCTTGTGCTTTTGATCTCAGCACATCGGGAGGTTGCTAGGTGGCTGCATGTGTCTGCTCATGAATGTTGGGGATGGAGGTGCCTCCTCTGCCGGGCAGGACCCAGATATAAGTCCAGAAGCAAGAATCGCTGCTCAGAATGTGCCCCCAGCAGGGCACACATGGCTGAATTCCTGGGCACTTCTGCACCTGCGTTTGGCTCTTCGGGGTCCGGGTCTGGTGGGGCTCTCGCCAGTGCTGTTGTGCTGCAGACCCTCGTGCAGCCGGCTGCCCCCACAGGATCACAGCTTCACATACTCTGAAGCCGCGTCAATAGATGTACTTCCTGGACCCCAAGGAAGGCCCACGACCTCCCCCGTGGAAAGGTGAGGTGGAGGGGCGAGTGGACGCAAGGCTCGACTGAACTCTCTTGTGGTTTACAATTTTGGAAGCCAAGCCTCCCTTTCTGGCTGCACTCGATCTGTGGCTGGCCAGACAGGTCCTCAGGACGGTTTCTTTGTCAGTGACAGAGTCCTTGAGACGCCAATTCATTATTCAAATGGTTCCAACAGGTTTAAGTAAAGCCTGTGTCGGACTGAACGTCCTAGAACGTGTGCTCCCACACACCAAGTTCAAAGTGCTCTACAACACACATGCTCGTTTGTATTGAGCGTGAATGCTGGGGTAAGTCAGGTGAGGCCTGTTTTTAGGGCACACCTGCCGCCCTGATCCCCCCTCTGGGCAGTGAAGGGGATGGAGCAGCGGGGTATGCAGGAGAAAGAAAAACAAATGCATTGGTGAATACAAAGGAGTGTTGTTAGAGATTCACACACACACACATACACACACGAAAGTTTGGAATTGGAAAATCAGACACGCCCAAGGTCACAGACTGAACGATGTGGACACGAGCCCTGGCTGGGTGGCTCTGTTGGCTGGAGCATTGCCCGTACACCAAGAGGTTATGGGTTCGATTTCTGGTCAGGGCACATACCTAGGTTGTGGGCTCGATCCCTGGTTGGGGCATGTGTGGGAGGTAACCGACTGATGTTTCTCTCTCTCTCTCTCTCTCTCTCTCTCTCTTCCTCTCTCTCTAAAATCAATAAAAACAAAATACTCATGTGAAGATTTAAAAAAGCTGTGAAGACTATATTATTTTACCTGAAATGTTCTTTGAAAAATTCATCTCAGTGTGAAAATTATGTGGTGGCCTGTTGAGATTTGTGTGTGGGATCACGGCGGGCGCACGGCATTCAGTGACGTTTTGACCCTGGAGTTGCCCTCCCTCTCCCTCTGCAGCGCAGACGCTCGGGAGAAGGACCCTCATGCTGGAGTGTGTCAGCAGGCTTGTGCCAAGACAGACAGGCCAGCTGGCGCCGTTCTCCCACGTGTCTCGGTGTCTCTGTGCCACCAAATTCCTCCTCATCATCCCGGTAACTGCCCAGGACAGTATCCCAGTGTGGCTCACCATTGAATGCCTTCTGGGTTGTTTTAAAAAGGGGTACTGCCTGTGTTCTGTGAATGACCACCCAAGGCCCGTCTCCCCGCGGCCCCTTCCCAGACTCAGGAGTAGACGCGTAACAGGAGAAAACACGTGGGCACCTCTTCCCAGGTGAACTGAGTAGGCTTTTCTGAACTTTCTTAAAGTGGAAGAGTAATAACGACTGCAAAAACGAAATATTAGAGAGACATAGAATAAAAACCTTGCATTATTTTTTCTACTCTTCCCACTGCACCGCTGCTCCTCCGCATTCTACAACCTTCCATAGACATTATTCGGGGAAGCAGCTTTATATCCAAGTTGGTATATATTTCGTATGAACAGGTAAGCACACATTTACATGGGTTTTAGGTGCATGAGTATATACATATATATCTACATTTTTATATAACATGTGATGTTATATAAATAAATGTTATATAACATATAACAAAATTATTACGTCTTGACGTATACATATCAATGCTAAACTTGTTTCTCACTTACATATTTCCATTGACATTGCCTTTATTCATTAATAATCTAACATAGACTCCTTCTTTGTCAGTGGCCATCGTTAATAATGGCAGCAACAACATTTCTTGTTTTTGGTTAAATGAACTATTCTCCAACGTTCTAATTTTTGCTACTTTGCAAACATTGCTAACACTGTTATCCAGCATAGAGTCTCTGTCGTATAATTGTGTGCCAAGTGGCATGTTATTTTTACATACGCTTGTTCAAACATACGAGCGTTTATAGAGCCCTGAACATACACATTCCGGGGCAAAAGTATGCACTCTGTCATTGCTGCAGAGAAGCCCAGCGGCTCTCCCCAAATGGTATCAGTTCCCACTGCAGGCAACTGTGGTCGAAAGCGCCTGCTTTTCCACACTCTCACCATTTACATTCGTAAAAATGGCTCGCCGATCAGAGCAATTGTATCTTAATTTAAAATTTCTCACCCCCTCGACTAAATAGTAAACCTATAACATCTTTTGATGACTTATTGGCTATTTGAATTTATTTTCTCGGGTTGGCTGCTAGAATTTCTCAACATTTTTGTCACTTGCTGGCCTCTTATTAATTCTGTACGTGTATGAAATACAGGAGCTCCCACAGTTACGAAGAGCAATGTGCATGTAAAGAGCTCCCACATGTTACTCCAACAGGACTGTGGCAAAACAATCTATGGCAAAAGTAGCTTTTATTTTTCTCACCTATAGGTGCTCCATAATGAAATGACAGGTGTTTCCCCAGATTGTGCCCCCAGCCCCAGCCCCTCCTTCCAGCAGGCAGAGTTCCAGGCCCTGCCCCTGGGCCCAGGTTCTCCTTACCCCTAGGGCGGGTTCCAGGCCCAGGGCGGCGCCCTCCCTAAATGGGTCTTTGATTTCTGTGCCTGGGCCCACTGAGGGGATTAACCAGGGTTTGTCTGATGGGGCAGGGGATCAAAGGTTTGATGTTTTGAGAACTGAAGAGGAGAAAAGCCGAACCTGAGAAGGGGAAGAAAAATCCCCCCAGGAAGGGGGTCCTAGGCACCTCCCCGGTGGAACTTGAGCTGGAGAGAGCACGGCCCTCGTGACCTGGAAGGATCAGCATTTTCCCACTTGGGACTTCATCTTTAATCGCTGGTAACGCTCCTGATGGTGCATTTGGGGGCATCTTCCATCTGAGACGCTGTGGGTGCCAGGCCCAGGGGTGTTATTTGGGGCCGTGTGGTCCTGGGCAGCACGTCCCACCTCTCTGGGGCTCTTTCCTTGTCTGTTGAAATGGGGGTTGTCTGCACTGCCTGCCCTGACGTCTGTTCTGAAGTTTAATTCTGGACGAGAATGTGCACTGAGCAAGAGCAAACGGGAGGCAGCCGGCTCTGGAGCGCTGGCCCATCGCGGCCCCGGGTGTGTGCTGAGGGGTGGCCGGGGCTTCTGGGCCCACGGCCGTGCCCACTGGGGTTTCTTGGACAAGAAGGCCCATTTCCTCTGCCTCTCCCTTCCTCTTCCTCCCTCCCATCTCTCTCTCTGTCTCTGGGCCTGGGAAGACTGACCAAGGTTAACAAAAGCAGCTCTTGGAAGCCCCCCCCCCCCCCCCCCCCGGCCCTCCCCCGGAGCCTGGGTGTTGCTGACGGCTGACTGCAGAGGCGGCAGAAGGAGAGGACCTGGCAAGTCCTCTGCTGGGCTTCAGACTCACAGCCAGTAACCTGCTCATCTCCAGCGCCTGAAGATTCTGGAATGAGGACCATTGTAGCTTTGAAAGCAGGCCCATAAAATCAGGCTCTGCTCTCACGGCTCCCCCACTTAGGCAACCACACCAGCTCTTGGGCAGCACAAACGCTGGAAAGGCCTCCGGATGCCTCCTGGAATGTGGTCCACATTAACCCACAGCTGGTAGCAGTTACAGCAGAATCAGAAAACATTGTTGCAAAATGGTCATTTAGTTAAAGCTCTTCATATTCATGGTTGTGAGTGCTTGGGATGAGAGGGGTGGAAAGAGGGGGGGAACTGTGACCCCCAACCTTTCAGTCCTGCTGTGCTCATGGCTGGGGTGATTGGCAAAGACAGATGTGCATTCTGGAATTCCGACTCCCCTCTCGGACTCGCCCCGAATGGAGATTTAACAGAGAGGATGCCTGGGGACCCCTGAAGTTCACAGAGATATAACAAATGACCTGAATCAGTTTCACTGAGTGTGAGAATATGTCATATTCCCTCCTGCTTCTGCTTTATTTATTTTCAATTAAAGTTTTTAGGGAGAGAATTTCAGATTTATAAACAATTATGAGAAATACTTACAGAGGGATTTTGGGTAGCTGCCACCCACATTCCGCCCCCACCCCCCCATGGCGACCTTATGAGAAATTCTCTTGTGACATCACAGACCAGCACGGTGGCACTGATGCAACCCTCCAGTCTTCCTCAGTTGCCCGGGGTTGCCTCGCCCTCACCCTTACGTGTATTTCATCCTGCACAGTTTTGGAGATTCCTGTGTCCACCCCCAGAGTCGGGACACTGAGGAGTGACGTGCTCCTCACACAGGGATCCCTCAGGCTGACATTTCAGAGCGACGTCCACCTGTCTTCTGCTCCTGCTTGCCCAGCACTTAACGCCTGGGTCACCACCTGGTTTTCTGTGCCATGAATGTTGTCAAGAATGATATGTGTACATAAAGTCACACGGCGTGTAACCGTTGGGCTTTCAGCTGTCTTCACTCAGCACAGTTCCACGGAGGGTCTTCAAAGTGGGTGCACGGAGCGACCCTCGGTTTCTCTTCTCTGCTGAGTGGTGTGCCCCAGGAAGAGTGGGTCACAGGCGTTCAGCCATCCACCTGTTGAGGGACACCTGGGTTCCTGCCAGTTTTCAGCTATTATGGATACAACTACTACAAATATTCATGTCCAGGTTTGTGTGTGAACATACGTTTTCGTTCCTAATTTACTTTTTCATCAGGGTTTAGGGTCGCGCCTAATGGGGAGGAATTAAAATTTGAGGTGTGGGTTTAAGCCCAAGGTCTACTGTTGAACACTTAAATGGTCAAAAGCAAGTTTGGAAAATAGGGCTAACCATCGTCCCTTTGAAACTATTTGGTGGCTGATATGAAAGATTGTGTTTAAAATCATTCTCACTTAGCACAGAAGGAAAGTACATCAGCGTCATAATTACCTTTTTAAACGTATCAAGTGGTTTGCTCTTGACCAGAGAGAAAAATACGGCCAATGAAATATATTATCACAGAAACGTCCCACATGCAATCTGAGGGAGCCGCTGAAGGTGTCTAAATAAGAAAAACTATCTGTAGCCACAGCAGAAGATGGTGTACGTGGTTATGAGCGTTTCTGAAAGCAGTTTGAGGGGGCGTGCGTGTCTTCTCTGACCTAAAGTGACACTCACTGCAGGTAAAGCGGGCATGGTAGCACTCATGTCCTCCAAGGTTGTTGTGTGGATTAAATGAGGTCATGTGGTTAGACCCTCAGCCTGGCGGTGGTGGACACACAGTGAGGTCTTAGTAAATAACTTTAAAGTCTGTTTCAAGCACCTTCAAAATACACTGGGTGGTCTCTAACAATTACATAGCCAAAAATCTGTCCTCAGTAAATTATCCAAAATTAAGAGAAAGCCTCATTTTTAACAATTGAAATGCCCATTCCTATGTTGGATTAAGCCATGAACATAAATGAATAAAAGTAAAATATAGAGAAATTTATAGAGCAAATATTGGGGTCTTCTCAGCACGGTGGTGAACAAACCAGGACCCACACATATCTGCAGCATGATATTATCTACATTCAAAACCAGTATTCAGAGGAGAGAAAAACATCAAAAAGTTAGCAGTGGTAATATCTGGGTGTCAGAATATTTATTCTTATATCGACAATTCTCTGGCTTTCCATATTTCCTACAATAGCAGGTGTTAATTTTGCAATCAGAAAAGAAATTTACTTAAAATATCCTACAGTGAACTCTATTTTTGGAGGCATGAATTTGTACCAGAAGAGAGGGTGGGGAGGGAGGGTCTACTTTTCAGAAGCCTGGCAAACAGGTTTAGAAGCCCCTCCAGATGAAGGTCAACCTCGGCTGGAAAGTCCGAAGGGACCCCTGGGATGTGCACAAGGGGTCCGGGACACATGCTTGTTACTCTCTGGACTTAGGGATGGGTAACATAATCTCCCCCCTCCTGTCTCCTCCCGCTCTGGACGATGACAGTAATCTCTGCTTTGCAAGTTGCATTAAGGAAAAACATAAAGTGGTGAATACAGTGCCCGGCACATAAGTGTGCACCGGATAAGTGGTGGTACAGGCAAACCAAAAGGAAGTTGAGAGGGGATCATTCGATAATCACACCCATGTTACAGAATTAAGATCTGAGAGTGAGGGCGGAAAAGGGGCCAGGTGTTGCCAGGACCCCGGTGACAGGCCGCGAGAAGAATTCTAATGAAAGAGGACCGAAGCCCATGAGTTTTTGGCTGCTGGACAGAGCTGCTCCTTCTCCAAGAAGCCTTCCCTGTTCCCTCCCCATTTGCTGGATTAGGCTCTGTGTCCTTATTTGCGGCTTGTGAGGACAGTGGCCATGTTCTGTCATGGTCACTATATTTGTGGGGGCCTCCTCATGTCCGCACTTGGCCCTGAGTCAGGCAGCCCGGGCTGAGGGCCTGCCTCCCTGCTGAGTAAGCCCCGTAGCCTTGGGCAAGCATCCTCATTTGGAAACAACTTAAAGGGTTTGTTGTGGGAATGAAATAAATGTAATCCACAGAAAGTGCTTAGAATAACAGCACCTGGCATGTAGTAATGGCTCCTTAGACACGATCCGTTGTTGTTATTATTAACCAAATGTAAGCAGCCGATTGTGCCTTATTGATCTTTGGACACATATTTATGGAACACCTACAGTGTGCTAATGGCTGTTCCAGGAGCAAGAGACACAGTGATGGCCAAAGAAGCCAGGTTCCTGGCCACAGGGCCTCACCTTCCCTATGGATGCCTCAGCGTGCGAATGGCCCCTGGCAGTCGGTGGCAAGTGCTGGGAGGAGGAGCGAAGCTTGGCAGGGCGACGGGGAGGGGAGGGCTCTCTGGATCTCGGATGGAGGATGCCACCTGGCGCAGGAGATCCGCACCCTGTCATCTTTCTAACTCTGAGAAGTGCTGTGTTTCAAACACCCAGGGGTCTCAGGAAGGAGTTTTCTGAGCAGTGAGGAGCTCCAATTCTAAGTGCAGGAAGTTTTTACTTTTTTAGATTTTATTTATTTATTTTAGAGAGAAGGGAAGGGAGGGAGAAAGCGAGAGAGAGAGAAACAACATTCATTGGTTCCCTCTCGTATGCGCTCTGGCTGGAGCAAACCGGCAGCCCAGGCATGTGCCCTGACCTGGAATCCAGCCCGCGAACTTTCGCTTTGCAGAATGATATGCAACCCATTGAGCCACACCTGCCAGGGCTAAGTACAGGACATTGTTTCAGGCTGTGTTCACTTGCAGCTTTTCCCCTCAAGCTCGTGAGCACCCATGAAATATGTGTTGTGTTAGAGCACCAGCGAGAAAACAGAGGTCCAGGGTCGTTCCGCATGTTGCCAAGGTCACTCTGATCTTGCACAACGGACGCAGGGGCTGGGTTGGAGTGCCGGACTCTGCTCTGCCCACCCACCCTGTTTCCACTCTGGTTTCCGCCGTCGCAGAACCGTCTCCTGCCAGACTGGAGCGCTCGCGCCCGTGGCTCTGCGTTGTCCTACTTAGACTGCCGGCCTGAGCAGAAGTGGGAGTTGCTAATGGGTCACTTACAGGCCCTCAGACTCAAACAGAGCAGCTTTCATTATTTCCTGGGGACAAAAGGAAGCAGGGTCAGTATTAAATATAATTACCGTGCACGGGGCTAATAAGTGGCATTTCTGTCCCGTGTGCTGGGGCCCCGCAGGCCACCTAATCCCCCTTTGCCTTTATCCTTGAAGTCTGAGCAGATGGAGCCTGCGGTTCTCAAATTACCTTTCTTCCCTTTTCACTTTGGAAGCATTCTCCCACGGACGGCTTTCTCTTCTTGTATTCCCATGTCCTGCCTCACCCCCTTCCTTGTCTCCTCCTTCCCCCACCCAGCTGCGACCTTTCTGCACTTGCCCATCCTGAATGGTCTTGAATACACATCTGGGGTCCTGGTGATTTCTCCCTATTTAAAAGCAAGAACTTAACGTCTGACTTAGTTGTCCCAGCCCACAGAGCCGGGGGCTGGGGGGGAGCAGGAGAGACCTTTTCAAAATCCTGTTATTCTACTCACAGCCACAGGGGCCTGGAAGTCTGACCCGGTCCTTCACACAGCCTTCTCTCCGTCCTCCAGCAGTGCCTTGTTTGGGGCCCCAAAGTGGCTGCCACACACCAGAAAGCATGGGTCAGCTTCTGCATCCCTCTGCATCTGTGGTCCTTCTTCGTCTGTTACATCGAAGGTCATAATCGTCTCCCTGCGTGACCCCACACATCAAGCAGCCCACACTCTCCCGGAAGCTCGATGAGGTCGGGGACCAGGTGGGTCCCTCTGATCAGGGCATCCCAGCACGCGGGACTGAGCAGTTCCTTGCAGACACTCAGTGTGTAGAGAGTGTCTCCAGAGTGTGTCCCTTGGCCGGTGCAGAGTCGAGAACGCTGTGGGTGCATCAACGCCAGCGTCCAGCCTCTTGGCTGACCTGAGAGAGGACCAGCAGAGAGGAGCCCTGACATCCCATCCTGACCTGGGCTGTCCCCCACCCTGCCACAAGGGAAGGTCTCCCCAGCATGTGCACTTACGCATCTAAGGTGTACATGAAGCTACTGCACGTGGGGTCTCCAAAGTCCTTTCCACACCAGGACTCGGAGATGTGACCAGATAATGAAGTTCTTGGTGCCCTCACATGAGCTCCTGGGGGACCAGGGGCCTCGGCCTCACTTTTCACCCTACAGAAGACACAGAGCCTGTGACCTTCGGTTTTCCAGAGAGCATTAATGAGGGTTCCACCTGGTTGTGCCAAAGGGCCCTCCAGCTGGGCCTGCTGTCCACCCACATCTGGGTGCCACCGCTTTCCCTGATGTCCTTATGAAATCCCTACTCCCGGAGCATCTTTTCTCACTCGGAAGCCGTGCTGGCATCTGAGCAGCCTTCTGCCTCTACTCTTGACGCGCTCTAGTCCCTTCTCATCTTTTCCCCTGAAGATACCCCCAACATCCAAACTATGACAGGACACCACCTGCTTTCAACCTCCCACTGTGGTCCTGATGCAAGCTGAACAGACCCCAAGGCGCTTCCCTGGCCTAAGGAGTGCACCTGCCCGGACCCCAGCCTTCCCTGGCATTCTCTCCTAACTCTCTCCCTTGTCTTAGTGTCCAAGCAAGCACATTGGCTTTTTTCCTCTGTAATATACCAGACGTGTTGTGTTTGTCGGCCTTGTTTGGCTACAATAATTTTCCTATGAAGAGCCTTGTGGGGGTACAGTGGCTTCAGAAGGACAGATGTTTGGGCTCTGGTCTTTCTCCAGTTCAAAAAGAACTTGGACCAGAAGAGTAAGGGGAACAATAGTTGCATAGAATTTGATGGTTCAGTGCTTCCATATGCATTGTCTGACTCCCAGCAAATACTTCATCAGGTCTAATTTTTAACTCTGTTATAAGAGGAGAAAATGGAAGTTGGAGGGTTGGAGAACTTTGAATGAGGTTGAGCAAAACAGTCTCTAGGTCTTCTCCCACAAAGAACTTTCTGAACTAAGAAGTTCTGCAATTCTATCATCCCACAGGAGGGTTTGCAGGCCAGCATGGTATATCCTTACCTGTATCTTCACCTTGGATTTGCTCAGCTAGCCCAGGCACAGCAGCAGTCTCAGCCTCCATCTTGGGTGGGTGCAGGTGAACAACCTCTCCTTTTGAGTGGGGGACATTCAGGCTGAGGCACGGGGATGGCCTGGGAAGTCCTCAACAGGATTTCTGGAGGCTGCCTTTAAGGTCCAGCTCTCATTTGCTTATGAAATCTCCTGAATATTCAATTAGAATTATCCATGCATTGGGCAAACAGAAACTGCAACTCAGTTGGGTTGATGAAGGCTAAAAAGCTCAGTTCTCGAATCTGGAAGACCAGGGCCTGGGTCTGGCCTTTGCCCTTGTAGCATGTGACAAGGGACAAATCAATGAGCATTCTTTAAGCCCTGGTTTTCTCATCTTTACAGTGACTGAAATAGCAGCACCTCTCTTACTGAGCTCTTGTGAGGACTACAAGGCACTTGGTAGATTGTGAATGTTGAGAATGTTGAGAAGAGCTCGGTTCATTCATTTCCCTGGCTCCTCGGCACACTGCGGTGGGCGGTGAGCGCATCCCGGCCCTGTGCTGGTGAAGACCGTGAGGACAGGTGGTGCACCGCGGTGCTAACGAGCATGGGCTGTGGGCCCAGCCAGGCCTGGGCCAGCCCGTGTGTGCACGTGATGAGACCGCACTAGCACTCTCGCTGTGGCGTCTGTGATACCATGCATGTGAGTTCCTAGCACACAGGAAGAGCTTACTCAATGCTAACAACCACCACCATGAAAAATCACCAAGTCTCTGCCCTAGAGAAACCCGTTGTCAGTATGGGTGACAGATGTGTAGCATGCGAACCACCCAAACACCCACAAAACAAGGCAGCGCAAATGCCAAGCTGGTCTTCAAGTCCTGAGATGAACACCTGGTCAAAGAGCACAGATGAAGAAGGGAGGACTAGCCATGGAGATGCCAGGGAAGACTTCATGGGGGTATGGTAAAGAGGACCTTGAAGAATGAGCATGAGTCTCCATGGAAAGAGGAAGAGAAGAAGTGCAGGGAATGTGATTTCAGGCAGAGTTTGGCAGGCGCTAACTTGAGCATGTGGAGTGCTATGGCCCGCTCACATGGGGTCTGGGAGAGCCAGAAGAGGGTGCCTGCATAGGAGGTGGGCACGCTTGAGGAGGAGAGAGGCGGGCTACTCCCTCAGGGCTGCAAGTGTCAGCCTCATCCTTGGAGGCCGGAGCGCCTGGGGGGTGCACATTGCATTGGATGCGTTGGCTCATTTGCACACTCATTCATACAAAAGAGGCTTTGTAAATAAACGTAGAAGGCCATTTTTACAGAGGGTGATGTGTTCACAGTCCAACAGGGGAGAAAAGACATGGATCTTGCTATTTGGAGGCAGAAAAGTGCCAAGTAAGTGACACGATAGACAAACAGGCTTCCAGAGGGGGAGGTGACTTCAATAGGGTGATGGTGGAAAACTCTGGGTTTCAGCCGGAGGAAGCGTAGGGTGTGGGGAAGAGCTGATAGCAGACATGTGAATTTTGGGGGAAGACACCTGTGGGGGCAAAGACGCAAAGGGAATAAATGAGGCCATCTGCAGAGAGACGAGGGCACAGAAAGGGAGGTTGTGGCAAGTAAGATCAGAAAGCGCGGCTGCACCTAGGTCTCCAGAGGCCCCCGGGAGCGGGCAGAGGCTTTTCTCCCTTTCCCTGGAGAACAGACACAGACACAATAGCATGCAAGGGAACTCGGCTACAAAAGGACGGGCCCCAGTCTCATGTAGACCTCGTCTTTCACATTTTGTAATTTTTTGATTCACTTTCTCAACTTCTAATCCAAAGCTCGGCTGGAGAAGCTGCTGTTTTCAATTTATATTATCTTTTTTTTCACATTTTAATCCTCTTAGATCCCATTTCTGCTGGGTTAGTGAACCCACTAATCAGGTAAGCAGCGAGCGGCAGCCGGTCCAATTATGAAGAAGGATGAGACAGGCAAAGATGGGTCAGGGCGTCGGGGGGTTCACGCTGCCACAGAAACCGCCCTGGGGCCCATGGGTCCCCATCACAGATATAGTGAGACATCCCCCGAGGGTGGCAGCTGGGGATGCCCGTCACCTGGTGAGAGTCCCTCTGCCCCTTCACCTGGCTTGGTTTCCTCATCATCCCTGCCACTTTGCAGGTGGCAGCATGACAAAGTCCCACTGGTTCTTCAGACTGTATTCAAAAGCAGCCCCTCTGGAGCCCTTTTGGAAGGGGGCCAGGCTGAATTGAAAAAGACAGACTCTTAAGGCAGAGTTGGGGCTGACTCCCAGCTCTGCCACTCGTAGCCTCTGTGACTTAAAGCAAAAGTGAACCATTGTGAGCTCCAGTTTCCTCTCTTATCTGTTCCACGTGGTTGCTGTAAGGACGAAAGAGCGAAAAGGCCTGGAGTCCTTTCGACCACATGTGAAGTGCTGAATAGGTGTTCGAGGCTGAAGCACATTCCAGAATTCTCAATGGTGGCAATCTCTCTTCCCTCTCTGTTCCCGTAGCATCATGCCCTCCCTGTCAGGTGACTTCTGACACTGTGGTATGTTGGCTTTTCCAAACCTGTCCCACTCCCTTGACTGCCAGCTTTTTGATGACAGAGCTTGTATCTTCCTCATCTTTGTGACCTGGGGCCTGGGATAGTGCCTAACACACATGCTCGTTAGCTAATTGAGTAAATATATGGACAAATAAACAAGGAACATGATGATCTGGTGGCTTGAGAGGTTTTAAAGGACTAGTGATTCTGGCGTATATCCGGTACTAAGTAAACATTTGTTGAATGAATACACGAACACATTGTTTAATCAGAAGGGAGGAGAGATGATCAGGTTGAAGGGGGTAAATCAAGCCCATGTTCTGGGAGAGGAATCCCAGGAGGTGAGAATGAGTATGGGGTCACATTGAAGGACTTAGGCCAAACTGAGGGGAAAGAAAATGCATTGCAGGAAGACAAAGTCATCTGCCTTAGTCGTAATCACCACTCCTTCCATCTCTTGGTGTGATGCCTCATGCCATGTGACGTGTTCTGTATGTGGGCAGACAGGGGTGCCCGCACACGCCACACTTCCAGGTACTGGCCTTGCTGCTCCGATCCTCTCACTTGTTCAGACTTCACCCTGCACGGCAGCCCAGCTCCTGTCTTCCTCCCCTGACTCTCCCTGTGTTACGTTATGCCTTATATTTCCACTGCGTCAGCTTTTCCCACGGACATGAGGCTCGATGCTTCACTCATGGTGGTGATATCACTTGACACTCACTGCTCATTTTAAAGTCTAAGCATATAGGCCTTAGAGCTAACTAATCCTGTTATGAAAAGCTGGTGGTGCAGCCAAGCATAGGGTTTTCTTGTCGTTGAGGTACAACAGCACCTGTAACCGGGTATCTGCTGTAGACTCGGGTTCCTCAGTTCAGAGGTGTACAGTCTTTGACGTGGAAGCCAAGGAGCCCTGGAGTGAAGGCCCCCTCTCTGTTCTGCCATCTGCTGCAGTAACTCGCTGAGCCCAGCGTGGCAGGTGCACCCCTGTCCGTGGTGCTGAAACACCGTGGTTCCTCTCCTAGCTCTGGGACACTGAGGGATTCCCATTGTGTTTCTTCTAGAACAGCATCCTATTACTTTATTCTATAATTGCTGTCTTCCCTTCTCTAATAAATTATAAAATTCTGAATTACATACTATGTCATAATAGCATAGAATATATATAGAGAGTTAATGACATATACACATTGTGTAACATATGTATATATCTTCAAAAATAATGTTTTGCCTCTTGGAAGTTAGGGTGTATGTGGGGTACATCCACACCATGCCCTCCTGATGTTTTGTTTCTGTAGGTGCTTCTGTGGGTGAGGTTCCTGTTAGGTGGTGTTAGATTGGGATCCAGAGAAAGTGGCCTAATATTGGCTCTTCAGATTTCATTCTGTCATGGTTTTCTTCACCCAGGACATGTTTATTGATGAGAGAGAGAGAGAGAGAGAGAGAGATCAATTGGTTGCCTCCCATACACACCCTGACTGGAGATCAAAGTTACAAACTAGGCATGTGCCCTGACTAGCAAACGAACCCACAAACTTCTGGTGTGTGGGACAATGCTCCAACCAACGGAGTCACTTGGCCAGGCTCCTTCATGTTTTTGAAGAGCACAGAAAATAAGTTGGGCCGTAGGGAAGGAGGTCTTAAGTTTCTGTATCTCACAACTCAACAACAAAAAAAGTAAAGTGTTTATTTTCGCAAAGATTTATGAAGCACCTACTTTTTGTTGTGTATTTAAGGCAAATGTTTTGTAGCCCCCTTTTACCTAAGGAAATAGAATAGTGGTAGACACAATACATGCAGATCAGTAAGTTTTGTTGGTATGGTATTTGAGTCATATAAATATGCATGAGGTATAGATAGAATCCAGAGGAGAAAGGCACTAGCAAGAAGCCTCACAGAAGATGTGTTGAAGGAGGTTCAGCAGTGTTCTGAGACACAGTGGGGCAGGTCTTCACGGGTGAATTAGCAGCACTTATAAATGCAAGGAAGCAGATAAGGACCCTTGAAAGAAGCCCTGGACAAGAGGAGAGGGAAGATCCAGAGGCACTCCCCATGCATCACAACACTCTGGGCCCCGCTGGTGCAGCAGTATGTGGAAAAGGTGCAGCTTACATCAAGGTAAAACCCATCATTGGCAGATTTGCCAGTGTTTTGTGGGTTCTCGGTGTTCACGGAGTGAACTGATGCAGCAGTACTTCGTTTTCTGAGACTCATTTAGTCCCAGTGAGTCAAGTGCGGCATTGGTAGATTGTGAGAATCCCAAGTGTACCCCCAAGTTTGGAAGGAAATACAAAAAGAAAACTTTGCTTACAGTTAGCACCTAAGACAATTAAAACAAAACAACACAGATAATACCTGCACCAAATCAGAAGTTAAAATTTTAAAACTATGCTACTTTATGAGTTAAAATGTTCAAGAATCATGAGATTTCAAGATAAAGTATAATATCTGCCTTATACAACCCATCATGAAAATATTGGGTTATAAAAATTAACCATGCAGGGCATTGTGGGATTACAAAATATTTTCATCCTTTTTTTATTTAAAGAAGCCTTGCTTTACCTTTACGATTGATCTCTAGAAGCCAGAATATCATTATCTAAGTTCATTTTCAGCATTTGGAGTGACTCTTTTTGACATCCTTAGATACCCAGGTCCTCCTACAGGCTTGTGATAAACTCACTTTCTCTCATAGATGCCATATCGGTTTTCAATTGCCACAGGAATGCTCTGCAGGGAGCCACTCCAAAACCTAGCCATTTCATATACAAGGCATTTACCTAGCTCAGGATGTACAGTTTTTCTAGTTATTTGAGAAATTATGATTCTAGTCTTGGCTGGCCTCTTCAATTGCTTGGTGTCCCTGGCTCTTGGCTCATCACGGCCAGCCCAACCTGGGACAAATGGAACACTTTGTTTCAAGGGTTTTATCTTCTCTCAGATGAGGTTGGACATGTTCTCATAGCAAAGGCTGAGGAGCAAAACGAAGCCTGAATGTACAAGCCCTTTTTTGGGTCTCTGCTTGCACCACACATGCTGATACCCCAGTAGTGAAAACAGGCCAGCAGGCTAAAGGGTGCCTGAGCTGCTGGTGGGGGCAACTCTGAAGCCATGCTGCAAAGGGCAGGGATCCAGGGCAAGTAGGGAGTTTGGGCCACTAATGCAAACCATCTCCCACAAATCCCGATGAGGGAGCTCAGCAATCCTCCGGTCTGTGTATGGGACTCAGCCCTGCTGCACCAGCAGAGTTCAGGGTTCATGGCGCATTCTCCTTTGAATGACTGATTCAACAGGGCAGATATGCACAAAAAATCTAGGCAAACACACACACGTGTGTGTACATATATGTGCATGCACATTGCAATGATACTTCTTTGGAGAGGAGTGTGAAATTTCATATGTATAACAAGTCATAAAATACAAGAAATGAAGCAAAAAGAAGCAACAAAATGTAGCATTAAGGATATATTGTGTCAGGGCAATCAGTTTAAATCCATCAATGATGACAATAAATGTGAATAAATTCATCTTCAAAGAGAGACAGGGACATTTGAAATGAAAAGGGAAATACAAAAAGAAAATTTTCCTTACAGTTTTTTCTCTAGACAATTAGAACATCATAAGACACGTCCAGAGAAAAGTGTGGGAAAATGTATGACAGATAAAAATAAAGGGTATTTTATAGTCATATTTTTATAGGCTAAAAAATTCAAGATGAAAGATAGTTAAAAGGACAGAAAAGGACATTTCTGAGGAGTAAAATATATACCATATCAAGAAGATAAAACAGACACGCACATTTTTTAATGCAGCCAATTGTGTAGGTTCAAAGAATATAAAACGATACTCTCAGGGATGGAAGCACAAAATGATAAATATATAAGCCTGGTGGCAGATGCCAATGCTCTTCAGAAATAGATGTAGATATAAATAAATGTGGCTACAAAAGATTTGATTAGCACAACGCAGGTGCTACGTCGAGCACAGATAGGCAAGGCAGGCAGGTGTGTGCGCACAGACACACAGAAAGACGTATAGGTACAAATGAATACACGTATGTAACAGATAACAACAAATTCTTTTAAAGCACTGTTTTCAACACATGATATTATTTGAACATGCAATAGGTGATAAAGAGAATCTCCAAAAATTTTAACAAGCAAGTAAATTATAGATAGGATTATAGCACTCAACTAAAATAATGCACAATCGAGTTTCCTCCAAGTTGCTTTTCTTATCTCTTGCAGAGAATATCTTTAACGTTGTGTTCTCAGACCGCCTTTTGTTAATAAAAGCCGATGTTTGGGTTCTAACTAGATGAACAGTTCCTTATTTGCAAGTTCAAATGTGTGAATAATGCGGTTTGGAACTCGGTTGCATCTGTTCCGTACAGGGTGATAGAGAGGTCTGTGGTCTTCCTGGGTTTACAGAATGCTGCAGGGACTTATAATGGAGGCCAGGTGTTTGGGGTCTGCTGTTTAGGCCCTGGATGGGCATCAGGCATCAACTTGGCTGGGCTAGAGTAGTTCGTTATTCAAACACAAATCTAGGGGCTCCTGGGGAGGTATTTTGCAAAGGTGGTTAACATCCACGGTCAGCTGATGCGAAGTAAAGAAGAGTGCCCTTGGTGATGCAGATGGGCCTCGTCTAATCAGGTGAGGGCCTTAAGAGTGTAAAGAAATGTTTCCTGGAGGAGAATAGTGGCTGAGTATACAGCCGTCCAGCAGGTCCTACGGATTTCAGACCCTCCAGCCTCCTTCACCACACAAACCAATTCCCTAAAATAAATACATACGTGTGTGTGCATCCAACTGATCCTATTTTCCTGGGGAATCCTGACAAATACAGGCCTAACCCTCTTTAAAGTGTCTTTCTTCCAAGACATTCCTTAGAGTTTATTCCCTGGAGTCCAAACAATAGTCTTTAGAGAGGGTTTTTCCTGGGTTTGAATCCTGACCACTGTACCCACAAGTCACTAAAACTCCCAGGACCCCATTCCTGCGTGGATAACATGGAAATAATAATACTTTCCCATAGGGTTATTTATAAGTTAAATAAGGAAAATTAGCATAATGTATAGGAAAGGGATTAGTATTGTGTTTGGGGTTCAAGAATGTCTTTTTTCCTAACCAGTCCTTAAAATCTGCCGTGAACTTGCATTCAAAATATAAAAACATCTCTGCATTTGGGTGCCTGGAAAGTCAGAAAACAAGATGAAAGACATTGCTTGGGAGGGCGGGTGCTTTACACTCAGGCGAAGGAAAGCCTGAAATCCGGGCAGTCTCCATTCCGTACCCTGCGGACTTGTTTCCGGCATATGGAATTAAGTGAAAGCATGTGTCGCAGTTACTTATCTTCAGGGTCCTCAAAAATGGTTTTCAAACAGCGAAGTCGAGTTGCTCTTAAAAAGTCACTGCTGTCGATGGGGTAATTAATATGCATATTAAGCATTCTAAATACATATTTCATCAAATGGCAACATAAAGCGCCTGGAGCACTGTGCGCAGATGTACTCAGCAGGCAGGAGCGCGGTCGAAGTGGCCAGAGCCCTCGGTCAGGGCTGCTCTGAAACGTCTGGGAAATGTAGCCGAGCATGAGGATGCAGGTAAACACAACAGAACCTCTTCTCAGTTCCTGGGGAGGAGGTGGCCAGGCCTACGGGGAGCAGGGCTGCAGGTGTGAGCTGAGATGGCCGATAGGACAGGAGAGAAAAGACTTTCCAGTGAGAGATGACAGTTTAGCTTTTCCTGTGTTTGGTTCTGATTTTGCTTTCTGAGACTAGAGGTGGCTTCCGAGTCAGGGAGGGTGGGGCTGGCCAGGGTCAAGGAGCAGCAGAGCAGGTGAGACCTGTCCCTAGCCCTGTACCTCAGAGAAGGCATTTCTTCATCCCAGTAAAGGCCATTGTCACTCAAACTCCTAGAGGTGGCCTGGTGTCAACTTGTCACAAAAATACTTGAAGGTGTAGGGTTAAGGACCCTGACTTAGGATGTCAAGAGTTCAGGGTTCAATTTCTAGCCCTCTTCAATGTGGGGACACACCATGGGCCAGAAAGACAAGGTCTCTGAAGCTCGGTTTCCTCAAGTGTAACACGAGGGCAGTGATCACAACAGCAGGTGGTACCTGTGCCAGATACGAGTG
Organism: Desmodus rotundus; assembly: GCF_022682495.2. Taxonomy (NCBI): domain Eukaryota; kingdom Metazoa; phylum Chordata; class Mammalia; order Chiroptera; family Phyllostomidae; genus Desmodus; species Desmodus rotundus. The sequence continues at coordinate 133,110,310 of NC_071393.1, read as the reverse complement.
TGCATGTGCCGAGATGTGCCAGTGACACCGTAAGGGGAATTCTGGGAGCAGGAGGGCAACATTTTCTGAGCAGATATACCCTTTGTGGATCTGTTACTGTTTTGCAAGTAGGTATTGAGAGGTGGGTTGGGTGCGGACAGATACAAGTGGGAAGACCTTGGGTGGAGAAGACATGGCACCAAGGCCTGGCATTTGAATGATGTCTAGGAGTTAGAAGTGGTCTTTCTTGGTGCACCAGGAAGAGAAGGGGACTAAAGGAAGGTGGGGGGCCTGAGAGGTATGACAGGAATGAGCCGCCACAGCCTTGAATGTGGGGAGTCAGGGCTGTGTTGTATCACCTCCACACCTCCAGGTCTGGCGAGTGCCCTGACCACGGTGAGTCCCAGCCGAAGGGATGAGGGTCTTGACTGAGATGCCATGGAAGGAAGTGGTAACAGTGGGTGAAAGGCAGCAAGAATGGACCATTAGGAGTGAGGGAGGCAGGTCTAAGGCCCTTTGCTGCCTTAGATAGGGAACAGTGAGGGGGGTAAGTGAGCTTGGGAGGAGGGTCTGGTTGGAATGCGGAGCCATCCAGGTGGGGCAGACAACCTGGAGGCAAAATCACACTGTCATTCACTCAGAGATGGGCTTATGAAACTCCTCCCAAGCCGAGATGCCACAGGGAGAGCCGGGGTCTGTCATCTCCTGCTGAAAAGAAGGTGCCATTCTTAGGATGTATTCTTGAAACAAAATTAGTAAGCCAGTCTTTAAAATGAGTAACAGTATTTTTTCCTACCTGTGTTGCTTTAAATGACTGCGTTTCACTGCATCCCAGTTTATTTTTTTATTTTTCTGTAAAACTGAAATATTTATTGGGGGGCAGTCCTTTGAAATCAGAAGTTTGGGTTATTAGGTCCAGATCTGTCACCAGCTATGCTTGTCATTCATTGATTGCCACAAATTACCCCCAAACTCGGTGGATTGAAATGACACTTATTGTTCTCAATTCTATGGGGCAGCTGGGTGGCTCTTTGGGTCTCAGCTGGGCTCACTCAAGCATCAACCGTCAGCTGCAGGTTGGGGTCAGCCAGCTGTCAGCTGGTTCCATGTGGCCTTGGCCAGGACAACTGGGGCATCCTGGCTCTGCCTCACACGATTTTCACCCTTGCAGGCTGGCTGGCCACGCTCTCAGGGCGATTATAGAGGAGGAAGAGAGGAGCTGAATGTGGGCAAAGGCTTTTGGAAAGTCTGCTTCTAATTTTCTCACACCCCCCATTGCCCAAAACAAGTCACAAACAAGTTCTGAAGTCTGAGTCTCAGAGAGGGGCAGACAATCCCACCCACAGTGGGAGGGCATGCAAAGTCCCATAGCCAAGCACGTGGTTTGTAGAAGTGGGGAGCAAGTGGTTCTGCTGCTGCACCCAATCTGCCGTCATCAGAAGGCTAGCTCCTGCCCTACCCCACCCCGTTCCCTTCACCTCCCCCCTTCCAGCAGTGTGCCAAGCTCTAGCGTCCCGTCATTGAAAATACACAGTGCTGTACGGACCACAGACGTGCTAGGCTTTGCTATTTTTCCAATGACTGTGGTTACGATAGCTAGTTTATTTTTTATTGTCTTACTCCTTATATCTTTGGCTTAGAAGGTGGCATTCAAATGGAAAGTAGCCCAGACCTTGTCAATAGCAAGAAGAGGGGAAAAGAAAGGGGGTTCCACAAGCCGGTAGGGCCAAGGCAAGTTTCCGGGCACAAGCGTGTTTGTGTCAGGACGTGTGGCTCCAAGCTCGTTGGGGCCTCTCTGTGTGCCTCCTGCATGCGTGTACTTGTATGTGTGTGTGTCATATGCCACACATTCCCAAGGGCTTTTCTCTCTTCCTTTATGTGAGAGGATATAATTCAATGGCCAGTGCAATCAGCTGTCAGCGCTGGCACGCGTTGAACAAAGTCACATTTTGTGGCTATGGCATGACGTCACCAGAAGGCTGAATTTGTTTATGTACAAGCCCAAACCCCTGTTTTGACTGTAGCAACTAGGCACTGTTTTCAAAATTAAAAACATAAATTGCATGACCAACCACAGTGAGTTGCATTCAATAAGTCCTTGACTGGTACCAGAGATATGTTACCACTGACTGGTACCAGAGAAGGAAGCAGCACTGAACTGAAATTCTGAGTCGCTGAAGGTGTCGGGGTGTTTGTCTCCCAAGTGTCCATGTGCTTCAGCCGAGACTGGTCGCTCTGAGAAGGTCTAACCAAGACGAGCGTCAGCCTCGGGGTGAGGTCTCAGATTTGCCCATGAAGGTCTCTCACAGGAATGTGCATTTGTGCAACTGGAAATGACTTGGATTCTAATGGCATGCATGCCTGGGTCAGATTTTACCACTTCACTAGGTCCGTGACTTTGAACCTCTTTGAACTTCAGATGTGAAGGAAGTTTAAGAAATTAGACCCAATGCTGACAATGAAGTAACTCAACAGGTTGTGCTCGATGCTAGCGTTTTCAAACAAGCTCTTTGCTTACCCACCCAACCCATATTTCCTGAGTACCATGTGTCAGACACTGGGGATTGGCTACCTTACACTTATTTCCCAGACCATTTTACCTCACTTATCTCCAGCCTCCCTTGTAGCTAGGAGTGGCCAGTTATCCAATTATAGATAATAAGACACAAAAAAATCTACTGAAGACTTCTGGGAAGGAGGATTCCACCCTGATAAGGAGAAGGGCTTATGAGAACAGGCCTTTTCCACCCCGGTCACACCTTGCTTTCCCCCTTTGGTTGTGCTCATGTGACGATAATGACTATTGGAGCTGTGGCAGCCATTTTGGCACCATGAGGCATAAAGACTAGGCATGCAAAGCCATCAAGCCCTCATGCTAACCATTGTGGGGTAGAGAGATAGAACATAGTAGGCTCCTGGTTATTAACTGAGCTGACAAACCAATTTTGGCACAGCCTACCTTCAAATTTCCTGGTAAATAAAGAGTAAATTCTACTTGGCATAAACTATTATTTAGTGTCTGCCGATAAGGGATTACTAGCAAACATAGCCTACTGTGTTGCAGGCAGTGTGCTAGGCTCAGAGAAGTGAGCAAAGCGTTGTTGGTGTTTTTGGTCTCCATAGAGATCCCAGGCCTGTGGGAGACAGATGCTGTGGAGAATGGGGGTGAGTTGAGGCACGATGGGCAGGGATACCTCCTTACAGTCTGTGGTTAATTATTTTGCATTTCATCCTCAATAAAATGGGAATGCATTGAAGCCTTTTAAGCAGAGCAGCAGCCTGCCTTGATTTTCTACAGGAAGCTGGTTGTTTTTTCACAGGAATTGCTTTGGCATTTGGACTCCAAGCGGAAAGTGAGCAAAGCCTCCTCTCCGTAACCACAGCGCGGAGGGAAGGAGGGCCCCTCAACGGGCCAGGTCTGCAGGAGCCCAGAGAGGGGCAGCACCTTGCACTCGTCCCCATCATGGCACTGGAGGGACTGAGGGTGACTGCAAATCCCTCTGATGCAGACCCAACTCTTAAAGAAGTGGCAGTGAAGAAGCGTGACAAATGCTACCTCAGCCAGGTGATCCAGGCCAACACCCACAGTGGTGATCGCATCGACGGTATGCACACTCCTGGACATGATCTGCTAAGAAGGACATCGTGCCTCTGTGGTCTTTCTCCTCTAACCCTGTTACCTGCTGCTGTCACGAGGAAAACATCAGACCAATCCCTAGTCAGCACACCTTGCAGATGGCCTGACCAGCTCTCCTCACAATGTCAAGGGTGTCAAAACCGAGGCATTTGAGAAACTTAGTCTCGAGAAGCCCAAGGAGACAGGATGACCAAATGTCATGGGGTGTCCTGGGTGGAATCCTGGGATGTAAAGGGGACGTTAGGAAAAGCGAGGAAATCTGAGTAAAGTATGGGCTTTAATTTACAAAAATGTGTCGACAGCGGCTCATTAACTGTGGCGAAGCCGCCGCGCTAAGGGGGGACGGTGATCACGGGGAAAACCAGGTGCGGGCTGTGCAGGGACGCTGTCAGGTCTTGGCAGTAATTCTGTCATGGAAAAGAGTTCTAAAATGTTTAAAAGTCTATTTTAAAAATCATCATAAAAATAAAGGCACTTTACATACAAAAAGGCGAATTTAAAAATAATCATGGAATTTCTTGTCAGAAATTATGCAAGCCAGAAGACAGTTGAATGATATATTTAAACCCTAAAAGGAAAACTAAATCAACCTAGAATTCTAAACCCATAGAAAGACTGTTCAAAAATGAAGGTGAAGTAAAGATGCGAGAATAATCGCCAAGGTCGGTGGAAACAGTGCAGACAACCTGGAAATACACCCATAGCTATTTTGTCAAACAATAGGACCGAATGGAGAGAGGGCAGGCTTTTCAACAATGGTAGGCAAAGAACTCTGAAAGTTGGGGAGACTGAAACCTTATTGCTTGTCTCACACCACAAATATTAAATTGCAATGGATCATAGAAATCCATATACACTACACTATAAAAGTTTTAGAAGGAACAGAGAAAAAGTATTCATAAATGGGGTGGGCAAAGATTTTGTTGGCAAACCATAAAAGAAAAAAAGGTGATACTTTAAAACCATCTGCTCTTTGAAAGAAATTATTGAGAAAAAGAAAAAGCAAGATACACGGTGGGAGGAAATATATACCATATATGTCTCTGAGAAAGGACTGGCATCCAGGCCATATGGTTTGTTCGGTCTGTGGCATATTAGACATTTAATATATATTTGTTGAAGGCGTGGATTAGTGAATGAATAGCTGAAGAAATATCAATACAAGGTTTTTGAACTCGTTGCAAATGTAGACCCATTGCCTGACTCTGTGGAATGACATCATCAGACTGCGTTTCCCAAGTGGAGTGGGGTGGCTGTGTGCCCTGGGTGGAGTTGGAAGCTGTGTTTGGTTAGTGCGCATCAGCAAGATGGACAAGACCAGGGAGCAGTCCAGCTGGGAGCACGGGGGCTGTCCCCTGAGTACCCCCATGCTATCTTCTCTTTTAAAAACACCATGGAAATACAGGCTTTTATTCCAACAGAAAATCAAAATCACAAGGTTCTCTGATGTCCTGTGCTGTCAAGATGCTTCCTAAAACTGAACAAAAGGTAAGAGGATGTGAGTTTGGGGAGGGAAGTGATCGGAAACATGCTCCTTCAAATTCTAAATGAACTGTTAACATGATCTTCAGCGTGGCCTTGAGCGATGTGATCAGAAGGGTGATGACCCTGGTAGAGGGGGCCTGCCATCCTCCTCTGTCTCTCCCTCTCTTTTTCTGTCTCCCTCCCTCTCTCTCACACACACTATTGCTCTGTCTCTCTCTCTCTCTCTGATTGAATAAATTGAAAGATGTTATAGAACTTTCTACCAATGCAAATTCAAAACTTTGGGCATCTTGGCTTCACCTTTAAGAGAAACTGTGTCAATGCCTTCATAACTGGAAGCAGCAAATCAGAAATTAGAAGGAAGGCACATTGACAGTGATTGATGCCCAAGGCCTTCTCCTGATTCGCTGATTAAACTCATCAATCTATATGCAGAAGATGTGTCCAAGGCAAATGGAGGCAACCAGCCTGAACGGGTCTGGCTGTCAGAACTAAGGGGAAAAGGAGACTCTCAGTTTGCTGGTGAGCAGAAAAGACAGGAAAAAAGGAAGGTGTACCAGGAAACTGTTTACCTCCAAGTGGGAGAAGCTCTAGGGACAGAGCGTGCCCCTCAGGAGGAGCCATGGGTGGGCTGGTCGAAGGAGTGGAGCGGTGCGGAAGGAATGAGACCCTGGAGAGTCCCAAAGATTTACCACGTTTCTCATTGGGAACCTAGAAGGTCTCTGAGGAATGTGGGGCCAGGGACAAGCCCTTCCCTTCATTACTCGATGATTAACTCTTTCTTGGTTTATTAGACACAAACCAAGACTTACTTTCTGAACGCAGCATCTGCTGCTGTCCGTCCATTGGTGTGGCTGGCTGCTCCGTCCCTTCCTTCCGGGCCGGGTTAGGACAGTTTTCTCTCTGCCTGCACGAGGACCAGTGTGTTTCCCCGGCAGCAGTGCACTGTCCGCTCTGTGCTGGGGCTTTCTGTTCTTCCGGTTGCTAGTCTGCTGGTTTGGTGCTGGCCCCTGGAGGAGAGGGGCTTTGTTTTGTTCATTTCTCCATTGCGAGGGTCTCTCACAGTGATGGGCACTCTACGCAAACTCGGTGCCGATGTGGGAGTTTGTTGTTTTTTAGTTGGTTCTCGGCAGCTTGCATCTGCTAATTGGCCTTGTTAGTGGTTTGTTTTTGAATCCCTCTCCAGTATCCCCTGCCTATGCCTATCCCTCGAAACTTAACATTAGTTTCCTACACTTGCTGTAACAAATTACACAAATGGGATGGCTTAAATCTACAGAAGTTTATTGTCTCACAGACCTGGAGGCTAGATGTTTGAAATCAAGGTGTTGGCAGAGTTACACTCTGTCCAAAGGCCCTAGGGGAGGGTCCTTCCTTACTTATTTCAGCTTTTGGTGGCTCCAGTGTCCCTTGGCTTGTGGCAGCATCCTTCCAACTTTTGCCTCCATCTTCACGTGGCCTTTTCTTCTGTGTGTCTGTGTCTTCTATTTTTCTATCTCTTATAAGGACAACTTGTCATTGGATGCAAAGCCCACCCTAATCCAAGATGATCTCACTTGAGAACTTTACCTTAGAAATGTTTTCAAAGGTTCTATTTCAAATAGAGTCAGCTTCCGGGGGGTCTGAGTCCACCCTTCCACCTGCTGCATCCCCTTGTCCCCAGTCTAAGATTACCGCATTTTTCTCGGCCCCATGGTTTGGCCAGCATCGACTTCGCCTTCAGTTCCAAAGTGGGGCTCTTGGGCTCATGGCATCTAGCATGTCCCATCCTGTGGCCACAGGATCAGTCCCCCAGAGATGGTCACATGACCCTGCTCAGACCAAACAGTGCCAACAAGACTTGATTTCAATTGATCTTTATGGGTAGCATATTCTTTTGTTTTCCGTGGAAATGTGGAGCAAACCATGGGAGCCCGAGAACTGGGTCAACTGTACCGGGCCTATGAAGAAAGAGCCTGCAGAAGAGCAGAGCCAGGAAAAAGGGACTAGAAATGGAGGGATGTGAGAGGGGGAGACTAAAGGGGGAGAGAGAGAGAGAGAAAGAGAGAGAGAGAGAGAATGAATTAAGAAGTCAGAAATTGGTCCCATCATTCCTTGCAGCCCAGGGTAACGCCTCATCTGATATGTAACTATCAGGTTACCTGGGTTACCTAGCCAATAATCCCTTGCTTTCTGTTCAGCCAGTTCTGGTCAAGTGTTCTGTTACTGCAACTGAAGACTCCTAATTTATTTATAAACACTTTTGGGGGGAAAGTTAGCTTAAGTTGTGAACTATCAGAGGAGGATATATTTAAATCAAATACATCCGCGTGTTAGCTTTATCTTCTTTTGTACCGTTGGCCACAGACCTTAGTTTACAAATTAATGCTAATCATTTTAAGTGAGCTGCCAACCTCAGAGGGGATGCTATTAATAACCCATTTCTCTTACTTGTATTGCTGTGTTTGTTACACAGGCAGGGGCAGCATTTTAAAGACCTATGCCATTTGAAAATTTTTTTCCTCTCCGAGGTGTGTGAAACTAACATTTAACGACTTTCTACCACATGCTACACATGACTGGATGTTTTCAGTAGACAACCTCCAGGGTCCTGCAAAGCCACCTTGTGTATTAGGCACAATGGCGCACCTTGGCGGGTGCAGAAACATGTGGAGAATGTGCTTCATTGATGTGCTTATTTATGATATTGGATGGACGTAGAACTCCATGCCAGGTCTAGATCACTTCAATTTCTATTGGTATCTAAGCTAGGAACCAAGAAGCAAAAGACACCCTCTAGTTCTCAGGGAGCCCGAAGTTTAACAGGGCTGTGACCCCAACATGCATGGCGTGATTTGTTCCAAGGAGAAGGAGTTGGCCTGAAAGTTGGAAAATGTGGCGTCTTGGCTTGATGAAGGGTCTATAGGGTGTTTGAAGGGTTTCGAAGTCTCATAAAACGGTACATAAATGTTGTGGATGAGCATAAACAGGCATGTTTCTATGGAGACAGCGTGCTGCTTCCTGTGTACTCTCTACATTTCTGTAACCCCAAAGCTTACAAACCGCTGTGGTCTTTAGGAAACAGTTGAATTCAAGTAAGATTCTAATTGTGGAGAACTTCCGTATGGGCACTGATATGTCACAGAAGGTGAAGTTCAAGTGAGCTGGAAAAATTTGGGACAGTGCCGTGACAATGGCTGGATGGGACAAAGAATGAGGGTGGCATGAGAGAGGGCCATCGGGAGATTCACGCTACCCAGCCATCCCTGGACTTCGGACGTGAACGTCCCAGTGCAAGCCGAAGAGAAGGAAGATTCTGAGGTGCCGAGACAGCACATAATTCATGCAGGTGGGCAGTGATTTCTAGAGTCTTTATAACTGAGAAAGGGCCCGATTGCTCCCCCCTACGGTGCCTGTCCGAAAGAACATTAGCTTGAATTAGGGGATAGACTTGGTAAGCTGGACGGGAAGAGTTACAACTCTTGAACCTAGAGTGACATTTTTGAGTGAAAATACGTGTTACTAGAAAAATCTGTTCTTTATTTATTGCAATGCCTAATTAACCAACACAGAGGTCCCAGTGGTGCATTGCCTTGTCTGTGTCCCACATGTCTTCTTCCCATGCCCACCTTTCCTTGTTACTGCTCCAGCACCACCCTTAGCCCTTCACCTGCCCGTGCACAGGCATCTCCACACCTTCCCACAACTCTGCCCCCTTCATTCTCTTTTCCCAGCCCGAGTGGCACAGTGTAGATAGATTGAGGTCACAGGAATATACAAGAGATTGCAACTTCCACCAACACAAAAGATACAGGCTTCCCTGATGCTTGAGTTTCAGAATCTTCCCTCTATGTCCTTCTTAGTTCAAGCAAGCCATCTTTTTCATTCGCATTCTTCAGTGGACATACAATGCCTGTCTTCCAACTGAGACCTAAATCCGCAGTGTGTCTCTCTGAGCCTTGCTTGCCTGGCCTGTCTTTGTCTTCCTCAGCCCTCTGCTCTGCACCACACCCTGCATGACCCTCTACACTTTAAGCACTTCCCAGAAGGTGAGGAGAAGAAGGAATGGGAAGCCACCTATGAGGGACAGTGTCTGACTCATGCAGGCCTTGGACCAGTAATAATCTCTTTGCTTCCTTCCTTCAGAGCTCAGTGGATACCAAGGTGGACTGCCTTCTGCTCTGGCTATTTATTTTCATTACTTGATTATTACTACTGTTATAGGGATTAATGATGAATAACACTGCTATTATTTTAGGTATCAGTGAGTTACTTCCTGTCCTTTTTGTTATTTTTAGTAACTTCTGCCACACAGCAGAAGAAATAATTACCTGTCCGATGACAACCACACCATGACCAAGATTAAAAGGATACTTTTGCTGACAGTCTTGAAGCACTGTGTCTTTGTATCTGTGCTGTATGAGGGCTGGCGATGTCTTTAAAGAAGATGATTAGATAATGGAGGAAGGCCTTATAGAGATACTATAAAGCTCACAGAATTTTGTGAGCAGCTACTCTGCTTTAGGTATAAAACAGACATTATGTTTAATTATCATAATGATGGTAGAAGGAACATTATACATACTGTATTGATGATAAGACAGAGGTTGAACAGGGACAGAACAGAGGCCCTCTGAATCTGTGGGCTTTCACAGGGCCAACCTGAACTTGGCCTCCCACACTGGGAAAGCATTGCAGTCCATGGCCATGAGATTGGGTGCTGGTGCTAAAGCCATTTCTGATGGGCTTAACACATCCCTAACAAAGCCATCAAAAAATGCGTGGCCTCTCCCAGGAGGTCTGAAGCGCTTTCGGCCTGACGGCCAGGTCAGATTTATGCTTGCCGGTGTCCATGCAGGCTTACCCTTTCTCTGACCCAGTGACCTACCTGAGAGCCGTCTCACTGACAAAAGGACCTTCTGGGGCCCTGGTTTCACTACTGGACCGATTTCCAACATCAGAGCTGATATATCGAGTGAAAGGAATGATGATAAAGTGAAAGGCCCCCTGCCTCATCTCCCCCCTCCTCCCTTCCCACGACTCCCATCTCCACCTGCTGATTTAGTTTTCTCTAAGCACTGCTGGCAAGCGTCTTCCCTTTCTCTTTTTTCTTCAGGTGGTCTCCAAATTGTCTTTCCCCCAGAACAGTCCTATAGTTCTGAGAACCCTTGTAGAATTGCGTAATTCCAGTCTTTTTCCACACTTGCTGAGTTCTTGTCCCTTCACCTGTCCTGTCCAATACGGTAGGCGCTTTGAAATTAATTTAAATGAAATTGAAGTTGACACTCAGTGTCCCAGTTGCACTGGCCACGTTTCAAGGGCTCCATGGCTACGTGTGGCCAGTGGCTACCCTATGGGACAGGATAGACCATTTCATCATTGCAGACAATTCTGCTGGACTGATGTCCTAAATTGTACTTCACCCGTTTCCAGCTTCTAAGCAGCAGGACCTTCTGCATGGTGTTCAGCGTGGCCATCAGCATTTATAGCTTGAAGTTCACGCAGGGTGACATGACAATGGAAGCTTTCCTGCTGGTTTATGAACCACCTTCCTAGTCTCACTTGAGTAAACATTACGGACTTGGGAAGGAGCGAACTGGGGAACCAGGAGGGAGATGTGGAGGTCTCGTGAGCAGTGTCTCTCTCGTCTCTGGGTGCCCAGAGTTGACTGGAACACCCCTTACATACCCTGAGCTGCGTGCCTGCTTCCAAAGGCACTTCGGAACCTGGCCAGCTGGTATCTGTGTCACTCATGAAAAAACACACAGAATTTTGCACGACAGTTTTGGCTTTGTTTTTCCTCTCTGATCTGCCACATCCTCTCCCTCAGCCACTCACCTCCTCTCCCCTATTTCCCTTTAATTTTCCTTTTCTTAGATGAATGCCTTCATATACAAGCATCTGTGTGTTTCATTCCAGAGGGTGACACATTGTGTCCTCATAAATGTACATTCATTTATAGATGCTATATTGTTTTAATTTCTCATCTCCCACAAATATCATCTACTCATTCATCTCTGCATTCATTCATTCATTCATCCATCCATCTATCCATTCACTCATTCATCCGTTCATCCATTTGACAAATTATTATCTACCCTGGGTCATCAGCAAGCAGCATCTGGGGTTTTCTGCATTTATGCACTCACCAAAGTTACCCTCCTGGGAAGAAGATCATAGATGTTGGAGACCTATAAAAAGTTAGCATAGCTATTTAAGTGTGGTGAGTGCTAAGAATACGAACAATGAGTTGAACAAGTAACCGCATCTTCCCTGTGTGTGGGGTGGGTGAGAAAGTTTCCCCCTGGACCCTACTTGCCAGTCAGGCAAACATCTGGGAGGGTGGGTGGGGAGGTGCAGAGCATCTCTGATGGGGAAGGACGCCTGCATCAGGAGGGAGCATACAGCTTCCAAAGCACTTGCAGAAGGCGAGAGTATCTACAGGGTCAAGACCTACAGCCTGGAGATCAAGGGGAGGTGGGTGGGTCACCACAGTAAGAATATGGGACATACCCTTATCATTCCAATGGGGACACTGTTAATGATTCTGCTGGGATGGCAGGCATACACTGAGGCTGTACTGTGCAAGCTGGCATGGATGGCCACCCCAGTAGACCTTACAAGCAATAGGAAGCCTGAGTCACTCAGAGCCGAGACACAGCCTGATCAGGTTTGGATTCTATAGCAATCTCTTTTTCTGATGCATTGCTGGATTGGGGGGTAAATATGTAAATGTAGCCAGAAGACTGCTTATTCAGATGGGTGGTGAGAGTGGAGATAGATGAGCAACCTGGTTTAGGCGAGAGTAAAGGGGGAGCTACACCTTTGGCATCTGATGGCTGGGGCCCGGGAGAAGAGGAACATTCCAGGAGGCACCTACAAGAGCCCTGGCCAGCAGACGGGCCATGCTGGCAGGTGGCCAATAGGGCAAGGGGTTCATGGTGCACATTTGAGATACCAGGGACCCTGGGACCTTGACCTGGCCATGGACATGGGAGGTGTCTCCAGCATCAGACTGGCTCTCTGACTACTTCCCGTGGCTCCGCCTGCCCATCACATGAATAGTTAACACTGACAAGGTATTTCAAACATGCAACTCTTACCTGAGCGATTTAATAGACTGAACAGCTGTTAAAATTTTTTGAAATAGGAAAATCAATAATAAATCGATAGCATTGTAGCTGTTTTTCTCCTGGACAGAGGATTAGGCGGTGTTAAAGTGGGCAGAATTAGCATTTCAGCGAGAGCATCTTGAATTATAGAGCACTCAGCAGCCGTGCCGGGCTACCTTGTAATTTAGAGTTCTTTATATTTCAGGATTGTGTTTGGTCCTGGCTCCGAGTTCTCTTTTACTCCGAGTTAGTCATCACATTTACTGTCTTCCCTGACGTTGTTTATAAGGGTTGCAGCTTCTCGCGTGGAGCGGATCCAGGCGGCACACTATATTTGGGTTTTAAATCAATCACAGCCTGAGAAACTGCACATTATTCCAAGCAATTCATTTAATATTTTATCAAGAAAATGTAATTAGGACTTTCTGAAAACAAGTTTCTAGACAATCAGGGGGAACAGCCACAACCAATTTATACGACTGGTTGTGGTGGGAACTTCTTGGGCAGCTGGGCCAAGACCTGAAACTTTTTTTTGTGGTTCATTAAATGTATTCTACCCCTGCCTTCTGTGGACCTGCACATAGATGAACATGATCTGCTGACGTGTGTGAAGGAGATATTAGAGGACAGCCCACCTTTAATTACATGCAAGTTGTTGAGACTTACTGTGTAATTTGTGGAGGGGAAGCCAGACCGAAGGGTCCTTATGAAACAAACGAAGGCACCCAACTACCTCCCAAGCACACACCCTGGAGGCTGAGGCAGGAGGAAGCCAAGACAAAAATGTTCAGTGAGAGAGCCTAGGAGGGAGAGAGTCACTGTGAGGGGAAACCACTATAAAATCCCAAAGGACATGAACTTCATCCTCGGGCAGTGATGCGGACTCTCCGGTGTCCTGGTCACACAAGTGAACAGTTCAGTGTGACTTTGCCGGGGGGTAGGGGTGGCTGAGGTCATCACGTGTCATCTGGAACCATGCTCACTGGGCTCTGGGCACACAGCTGCCCTCTCCTCACTCCCTGCCTTCCCCACAGTGAGTGGCCATGTGACCATGTGACCGGCGCAGCCAATGGTGTGGGAGCAAAAGTGATGGGGGGTCACTGCCAGGTCTGGCCCACGCAAACCTCCTCCCTTTCTGCTCGGCCTCCACGAGAGGGGTGAGCAGACGAAGGCGCTGGGGCCACGTCCAGCCTGCTCCTGGTTTCCGTAGGGCCAGAAGCTCTGCAGGGCTTTTACACTTTGCAACGGCGCAAGAAAAATTAATGATGGGCTAGTTTGTGGCACGTGAAAATTGTACAAAATTCAAATTCACTGTCCATAAATAAAGTTTTGTAGGAACAGAGCCAGGCGTCGCTGTCCATGTGTCGTGTACGGCTGCTGTCGCCATGACGACGGCAGAGCTGAGTGGTGGGAGGGCCCCTCCTTCCCCCACAGAACGCACGATATGAACGCGTAAAATGAAATACAGTTATAGTGTATATTCTGTGAAAATTTGCATCTATGTTACATACTTATATATAATGTACTATACTTTTAAATAAAAACACATGTATATAATATGTTAATACTTTATAAATGATATTTATTATATTACTAATATATACTATATTTCATTGCATGCATTATATTTTATATTATAAAATCACATAAACATAAACATATAAACACACATGTTATGTATGTGTATATCTATGTCCCACATAGGCATATAAGTTTATATAAAATATATATAACATGTGTGACATATATTGTTTTACATATATTTTATGTAGTATCTATTTTAACATAAAATTTAAATATATTTATGTATTATGTGTTTCAAATGATATAAAACACAGATATACACAATACGTACAGTGTACATCTTTTTTCAATGGAGCAAGGGGCCCTCGAAGTGCTTAGGACCTGAGAAAGCGGCAATACGGCGGCATCGGCGACGTCGTTCTAAGTGGCTGGAGTGCGGCCCTCGCCTACTATATCCAACCGCTTCTCTGTTACTGGTCATTTGGGTGTTTTCACAGTTGTGGCTGAAATGAAAATAGTAAGTTGAACATTGTTCAGTGTAAGTTGCTGAATATAGCCGTGCTTATTTCTCTGGAATGCTCATAATACCACACTCTGTCTTCTCCACGTGCATACTTTATGGGCCCCTGAAAGTGTTCCGGGCACCGTGTCTGCTGTGCGTAGAGGAGAAATGGGACCCGCTTGTGGAAGCAACTTTCAGTACTTGTGACAAATGGATAGTCCAATTTTTTTCATCTTGGACTTTCAACGATGGGACTTTGGTTGAGTGTTCTCTTATATTTCCTTCTTTTATTTTCAAAAATTGAGTGTTCTCTTATGTTTCCTTCTTTTACCATTGTCTTATGATTAAGAAAACGAGGGCCACAGGCTGTCTCAGACACAAGCCGGTGGTGTGTGCTTTTCTGCCCGTGGGTGTCAGTTCCTGTGGCTGTGTTTCCGCAAGTTGCCACGCGGACTCTTGCATCGCGGACGCTTGGCACCAGGCCTCATGCCTGAGTCTGTGATCCACTGTGAGCTACTTTTGTGAGTGGTGGAAGACAGGGATCCGATTTCATTTTTCTGCATGTAGATATACTACAAAATTGCTAAGAGATTAGATCTTAAATGTTCTTATTATAAAAAAATTAATGGTAATTATGTGACATAATGGAGGTGTCAGCTAAAGCTAAGGTGACAATCATATTAATATGTATAGATATATTAAATCAGCACGTGTGCACCTTAAACACACAGAGTGTTGTATGTTAATTATATCTCAAAGAAAGGAAAACACTTAGCAGACATGTTAAAAACATATATTGCAGAATGGTTGCTTAGCCTTACTCCAACACAGTGTCTGGAGCGGGGCCCGGGATTCTGTATTTATCGTTCCTCGGCAGTTCTTTCTCATAGACAGAAAGTTGCAGAACTATGTCCTTCAGGACAGCCCCAAATTCATTCACCCTCAAAGCATACTTCAAAATCTGGTGCTGCCCAAGTCCTGTGTTCTCCTAACTCTTGTCTTACCCACCCCTTCCTCCCCAACCCTTTTCCTGCCCTTCACCCGCAGCGGGTAGCAAAGGAGGAGACGATCAATAATTCACCCCCAGGCAATGCATGTTTGAAAGGGAATATGCAACTTTAAAATAGTGGATTTAAAGGATACGCGAAATTTAGTCTTTGGCTATAGCCTTGCTGCCAGCTCTCCTGCTTCTTAAACTCCCCAAAGAACTGGGATTCCTGGGGCATCTCTGTGCAAGGGTGGAGGCATGCTTCCTCCCTACGCCCCTTCCCCTCCCATCACCCCGCACTGCTGCACTGATCGGAAGGAGATATCTCTATGGTGTGCCTGGGATGTGCACACCTATACACACCACACGCTTTTGACACCTCTTTCTCCCAACCTGGGGTGCGGCTCCTCCACCTTCCGGTCCGAACCACAGTGTCCAGTTCTTTGGGCCACTGCTGGACAGATGTTTGCCATAGCCTGTGTGTAGTTACTGCAGGCTTGTTACGGTTTTGCTTGTACATAGGTGTGTTTATTTTAAAAGGAGACCCTACACAGAAGGCAGCTGCAGAAAGAAATGCAAAGCAAATGAAAGCTTGAGGGCTGCGCCGGTCAGGAGGATGGGCAAGCGAGCACCGACTGGGGACTCCTTCCTTGTTCGCCACAGGACGGAGGCAAGTGAAAGGCTCATACCTTGTGTCCCGACCCCTCTGGTGGCTTGACTCTGGTGGGTGCATCCCTTAATGTTGTGTTTGGGAAACGTGTGCAGGGGAAGGAGCGGGGACCAGTGCTCAGAGGACCTTGGAGAGGTCCTCTGTGCAACACCTCGGGAGAGGGCAGCTCTTTGAGGACTGCACAACCCAACAGTGAAAACCAGTAGCTGAGTCAGCGCGATTACCACTTCATACAACATCCGTGGCTCCCCAATGCCATTTCTGAGTCAAATCAATTTAATTAACCAACAAAGGTAGTTGTTATGGCAACAATGCTACTAATCTACTTTGGCAAATACTCAGCAGCTAATTGACCTGTTCCTAGGCAACAGCCAATAGGTAGGACGACAGGTGACGACAGAGTGCATCTGGTGCAGATGTTGCTGTCCAGTCGCAAATTAGGCCCCTGGTCAAGGAGCAGTTTCCTAAAGAAGATCATTTAGATACTGACATAATACACCTGACAACCTAGAATCACAGTGGTACTCATAAAAAACATTGTTTTATGGGCTGAAGTTCTAGCAAGATGGATATTGTGGAAATTCAAACTAGGATGTGTATATCAAGTATGCCCTATTTAAAATAATAAAGTTATTTTTTATTTTTATAGGCATGCTCAATATCTCCCCCAAATATTTCCTTTATCACCCTGTGGGAAAATGAAATGTACTCTTGTACAGATACACCTCACGCATGAAGAATAAATCAGGTCAGGCAGGATTATTGAGAGTGATACAAATAGAATTATTTCCTTCAACAACTCAACACCCTTGGGGAGCTCCCTTCATTCTCTCTCTCTCCTTTGGTATTCTCTCATTCAAGAGGGCCCAAACTTTATAATTTAAAACTTTATTTTCTTTCATTTGGGGAAACCAGTTACTTATTTCCCAGATTGCTAGGAAAGAGGTATACCTTTCATTGTCTACCTCCTTTACACTGTAAATGTAAGTGGTTCATTCAAATGAGCCTTTAAATCACATATCCCATCCACATCCCACGAAACTTCTGCAGGGAGCCCACTTGCTGGCTGGTGGGCCTCTGATACAGATCTGAGAGTTTGATTCAAAGAGGAAGCTGTGTTTTCTAGCATGCCACCCTGTGGCACCCAGGGCTTGGATTCTGAAGAACGCGGTCAAGCTAGTTTCTGATGCTCTTGGCATGGGTAAGTCTCTTCTGCACCTGGGTTCTGGGGATCCAGGAAGGCGCCCCACTCCTTGGGAACTCCCCCTGTAGTTACAGCAAGGCATCTTGCGTCCCTGGCCAGAGAGGACTCAGTAGAAGGGTTTGAGAAAGACTGTATCTGGTGCATTCCTGCACCCAGCCACACCCCCGTAGGAAGGGGGGCTGCGGAGACCCGTCTCATTAGTTGTGAACATTGCTGAGGCGGTCCAGGAAGACCGGCATGATAATCATGCCAATATTAGTGCTAAATAAGTACTTAAATGATGAGGTTTCAGGAGAGCCGTTGTTCTTCGTAGAACTCTGCCTGGAACGTAGAAGCTGCCTGTCTGATTCAGAAAGTGAGAAGTCCAGACAGTATTGTAATTAAGTAAAAGGGGGAGGGATAGGAGAAAGTGGAAGAAAAGAGGAGAATGACATGAGGGAAGAAGGAAGAGGGGGAACAAAATGGAGAAAGAGAGAAAGGAAGAAAGGGAAAGTTTGTTATTTATTGGGAGTATAATTCAGATATATTTGAAGCTTGTATCAAAGTGTCTTCTTCTGATAATATTTTTTCATGCTATTTGTCCAGTATTTGAATATATGTAAATAGTTTCTTTGCAGCGGTTCAATGCCATCAACTAAAAATTATTGCATAAGGCAAAGCTAATTTGGGAGGAGCAATTTTCTCTGAGCTGATTGCAGAAGCAGCCGTACAATTATCTCGACAGAGCTCTCAGATCGGTGCCGAAAGGGCTGTGCCTTCGCTTTACCCCCGTCTCTGGTGTCGAGGCTTAACCCTGTGCCTCCAGGCACTCCTGGAAGGAGCCAGGCTCGAGGTTCACCTCCCAAGAATGACCCCCCCGACCACAGCATGCCCGAGGACTGTGGTCTAGAGGGCTCTCCTATGCTCTTCATATCCTCCCCTTTTCTGCACACCTGTTTCTGAAGTACGGGTCTTGAGAGGGAACCTGGTACCTCAGAGCCCGCCTTGAGGTGAAGGGACCCTTTGAACAAACCGACTTCTCTGAGATCAAGTGATTTGGTATCTCTGATGGGAGATATTTGCAAGCATGCTTTGGAAAATGCTATGGAAATATAAGATGGTAGTGGAAGGCAGAGCAGAAATAAACAGAAAGGTATCTGGACATGCTCTTCTTTGGCCTGAACTTCAGAAACGAGGAGTGTGTGTACGTACCGGTCCCAGGCACGAGAGTCGAGGCACGGCAGAAGAGCGAACAGTGTGCGCTCTGAAAACTCTGGCTGCCAGGGTTTGCATGCCCGTCTGGTGAGACCTTGGGTGAGATCCCTAGTTTCCCGAATCTTCAGTTTACACTTACGTAAACTGAGGCAATGAACAGAGCGTCCTTTCCAGGGTCAAGGCAAGGATTCAGAGCTGCAGGCTGGGGAAAGCGCCCAGGCAGTTTCCAACCCAGAAATGCCGGCCGTTGTTATTGTTAATATCACCAAGCCTCCTGCCAACCATCCCCCGAGTCTGGCATCCTTCCCATTTCCCCAGATGAGGAAAATGAGGCTGAAAGAGGTGAAAGGGCTCGCTCAGTGCCATCCCCTGATAAGGGAGGGTGGGGCTCAGACCCAGGCTGCTTCCAAGGCCCACCCTCCATCCGTGCAGCTTAATGAGGGTTTCGGCTTCACGCTTCTCTCCCCTTGATTGGGTGTTAAATATTTACCATCTCGCCTTTCTTCCTCTCTACCCTCTTTAAGAACGGTTTAATTAAAATCATTCGTTGAGCTCATGATAAAAATATGTAAATGTGATGATTTTTGTGAAATGAATCTATTGTTTCCCTTTCATTCCCAAAGGACTGTGGATGAGACGGGCTAGATAGCCGGGGCTTCCAGTGAATTTGAACAAGCATTTGATAATATGCTGTAGAACCGATTTCAAGGTCTGGTGGCCACAGGACCCAGCAACTCACGTATGTGAAGCGTAACTGAATTCATAGGTAGGGATGGGGGTGCCGGGGGAAATGAGTCCTCCTTGGTAGGAAAACCAAGTGGACTGAGTCTGAAGGGGTTGAGCTGGGAAGAAATCCACTCTTCCTTCTCCCTTTCTGCAGGAGAGCTGGCCCTCCCTCCCCTTTTAGACCTGCCCCCAGCCCACCTGGGTGGCTTTGCCTCGTTTTCTGAGGTCTCAGCTGCTGAAGGCTCATGCCTCCCCATGGCCCTGCCTGGTCGATGCCCTCAGTATAACTCAATGTATTTCTTTTGTTCATCGGGCATCTGCTCTCTGCCGTGTTCTGGGGTTCACGTCCCTGTGGTCAACACATATTTGCCTATTGAAGGTCAGAGGGCCAGGCAGTGGGCTAGGGGAGTGCCCTCTTTGTTCAGTTTTCAAGAAATCTGGGACCATTCAGTCTCTTCTCCTCTCCTGAATCAGGGGAGGGACAGTCTCCCACACAGACACCTGTGGCATTTCCATGGTCCCCTGCCAACCATAAAACCCCCCACGTACCTCCAAATTTACTTGCCAGCCTAGGCTAGCTGGTTTGGGAGCCTGTTTTAATGCTCCCTAAGCCCCCAGTATTAGTTAAGTCAGGTCACCATGGCAACCTCCATATCTCCAGGGCTTAGGACAATGAATTGTCCATCTCACTCATGGATCAGGAGCAGGAACAGTGCATGGGGGAACTCTGCTTGGCATCATTATTTGGGGACCAAAAAACCTCTCCGCTTGTGACCCTACTTTTCCCCAGTTCTCTCAATGAAGCAGGAGCAGGGCAGGAGCCCTTATGGAGAAGAGGAGCAGATGGCCTATTTGTGAGTGCCACGTCTGCAGCTACCGGGTGCCTTGCAGTGTGCAGTGTTTGAGGGCAGGGGCCAGGACAGCCCACTGCACACCCTGAACACGCAGCTCTGGCGTTGCTGTGAGCATGGGACATGCTCCCGGGGGAGACGTGAGTGGAGAGGTGAGCAAGCAGCCTGTGACCATGACGTCGTGGTCAGCGAAGGAGTTTAACCAAACCCACGAGTGAAACGGTCTGACTCTCCCATGAGGGGGTTCCCAACGCACTTGATTCTGCTTTGTTGTGTCAGATGAAGGAGGGAAGTGGGGCAAACCCTGGGTGTTTCAGGCTCTTTTTCCAACTTTTCGACATTTCTATTAGAGTTTCTACCACCTCACGCTCCTCTCCACTGAACAAAGGTTGAGGGGTTGAGAGGTTCAGATCATCAGGAGGTGTTTTTTCCATGGGTACGATTCCCCCAAGTCCCCCCAGTTCCTTCCAGCTGCACCAAAGTCTTGCTGTCTGGCCCCTCCCATAGAACGCCCAGAGCCACGCCCTGCTCTGCTGCCTGCGGCGCAGCTCCCTGGACCTCTGAACACGGCCCCTGTTACAGAGCCCGGCGTTTGTTTCTATTTAAATTAATAAAATCTTTTTCTCTCTTAAAAATCTTCATGCATCAAGAGCACTGTTTTTCCTCAGACACGAAATGGGTAGTTGGACCCTCCAGGTTGAGCTTTTTGTTCTTCACGGTCTCTTGCCTTTGCAAGTGGGTGATGGATGCAATGGTGGGGAGCGCAGGCCGTGAGATTTACAAAGCTTGAGGCCCACGCTGCGCTGATAACTCAGAATACTGTTGCGCTTTGATGGTTCTATTTAAAGAGGTTGAGCATCAGCCTTCTACGTCTTTGTTCCACCTGTTTCCTCTTCCTCACCCCAAGACTGCACAGCACAGGGTCTCAAGGAACTCTCCAAGGGACCCTGTGGTGGTTCATTTTATGTGCCACCATGGATGGGCCACAGTGCCCGGATATTTGGTTAAACATTATTCGGAGTGATTTTTGAGGGTGTTTCTAAATGAGGTTAAAATTTAAACGGGTGGACTTTTGAGTAAAACAGATTGCCCTCCATCATGTGGGTGGACCTCACCCAGTCAGATGAAAGCCTTAGGAGAAAACAGATTGAAATCCCCCCAAGAGAAGGACCTCTGCCACAATCTTCACACTTGTGCTGCAACATCAACTGTGCTCCGGGTCTCCAACCTGCTGGCCTGCCCTGCAGAATTTGGGTTTGCTTGCGGCATAATCTCATGAGCCAACTTCTTAAAATCTCTCTCCATCTGTATCTCTGCACGCACACACATGCACACATGTATACATATGTGTACACAAACATATACATGCATCTGGTAAAACATTAATTCCCAATATTGCCCCCATTCCGATGAGGAGATCCTAATTAAAGGTTTCAGCCAATTTAAAAATATAACTTTTAGGAATGAAGATTAAGTAGATGTCTACTTATATTCCATTAAGTCATTTACACATGCATATTTAAAATACCTGAAAAACACAGTACTTACGTTAATACTGTGATGAAAGGAATAAAAAATAAATTAATTAAACATAGACTACTTAGAATTTACCAATCAGTTTTTCAATTTGCATGTTTTGGGGGGGTTAATTTGTTTGTTTTGAATTTTACTAAGTCAAGAATTTTTTAAAAGGCATCACATCAACAGTACTTACTTTAGCAGTTCAGCTCAAGAATTATCTCCTTGAGAATTCTCAAGGAAAATAAATGTTTCGAGATTCTTGTTTTCTAAGAATTTCTCTCTTCTCCCCCTAATTGTAAGAAACACGACTTTTTGGATAATGAAAGCAGTCATTAAAAAAAAAAACAATACCTTGTGAATTCCTGATTTCTACTTATATCACGAAAATGGTCTTCAAAAAGAGAAATTTTCAGAGGCTGTATAATAATTGTAGTTAAAGATAGCTCCTCAGTTTCCAGAGACACGTAGTAACTTTTGGAGATTCGTGACCATATTGCTAAGGAGTAAAAAGCAAAAGAACCCTTTTGAGATGGTCAAGCCAGGTTAGAACATGGGAAAGTATGTAAAATTGAGATTTAACTAATTTTTTTTTCTCCCCACTAAATAATCGAGAGACTTTCCCAGGCACCAGAAAGTCCACAGGTGGAGCAGGACCTTCTTTCTGGAAGGTCAATCTAGGCAAAACTCATGATCTTATACTGAGGCCACGTAAGAGCGACCAGGGGCCACTTCAGGACACCTCCCCCTCCTCCCACCAACATCCCCCACCTGCTGAGCCCGGTGCAACGCGAGGGCAGGAGCAAGCGTTTTCAATCCTGAGCCGACCGACACACTGCCTACGGAGCGATGGTGCCCACGAGACACGTCACGGGAGACTGTCCACAAGTTTGAGTGTTCTGGTAGCACTTAAAAAGGTAAACAAAATGGGTGAAATTAATTCTGATACTGCAGTAAATGCAAAATAGTATCATTGTAGCATGCAATCAAAATAAAAAGCATTCACGAGATATTTTACATTCCTTTCTTCCTAAGGAGGCGCAAACGCTGGTGTGGGTCTTGCACGCCCAGCCTGTGTGCACAGGCCTCTGTGGGCAGCGCAGGCCCCACGCAGGAGTGCGGCTCTAGATGTGGGACACTTGGGGTGCGGCTAGAGATCATTTCTTTTCCAGCACTGAGGAAGCACCATTCTAAAACCCACCAAGCAATTAAGTACGTATTTTTAAGGGGTGAGCCCAGAAAGTGTGAGCTTTCTTTGTTTATTTTTAGGCAATTCTGTTCCAAACACATTAACGTCATTTTAGAAGCAGACGCTTCATCCATTCGGCTCCTACTCTTGACATTGGCCCTGTTGAGGGTTGTGAGCCCACTGGTCCCAGGTTCTTCATGTCCACACTTCGATCATTCCTTTTCTGCGGTGGCCCAGGGCTCCTGGTCCAGGGCTGGGGAAAAGCTCGCTGTCTGGAGCCTGTCTTGCTGCTGTCTCTTAAAATTTTCATGTTTTCAATGAAAAAGAATGACATGGCATGTTAGAGGTCAGGTGTCAGGGATTGGGTATTCAAGAGGAAATACCGCTCCACTTACCGCGGACTGTCTCCAACGGTAATTAGCGGTGATGAAGAAACTCTCATTTAGGGAAGGTCTACTCCACACGCACCTCCCCGAGGTACCTTCGAGTACGCAATACTTTACTTAATCCTCATAGCACACCACCACGGGGGCGCAGATACCCGATTCACAGACGGGGCAGTGGGACTAAGGTGAGCCCTTTGTTCAAGACCACGGAGCTGGTAAGAGATAAGTAAGGAATCGAAGCAAGCTTTTCTCTTCTGGTTCAGGTTTGAATGGCTGATTTCAAGGCTCATAATTTTGCACTGTTTAGAGAATTTCTTCCGAGTAGCAACACCACACATGTATGTTGTGGAATCCCTGGGCCAGATGTGAAAGTCACATGTTGGGGTCCCAGCCCTCCTTGGGCCACTTCTGCGTGGCTTTGGGGAAATCGTGTATTCTGCCTCTTCCTCCTCTGAGAAATGGAGTAAGTCAGCCCACCACATGTGGGGTTTGTGCCGCTTGGCCATCAAAGTAGGTCACAGCGTTAGATAAAACCATGGAAACCGGAAGTAACTCTGTGTTCATTCCTGGCAGGATGACTTAAATAAAGTATGTTGCATGTCACGACCAAATGATTAGATACTATGTAGCCATTAAAAATCAAGTTTCCAAATTTAGTAAATATCTAGGCTCTGGATGCAATGTTAAGCAAACTTTTTTTAAAGTATAAAAAACCATATATACCATTTGATGTTAATTTGGTAATTCCCAGAAGCATACATAAACACTTCGAAAGTAATCCTGCCAGAAATCCCATTTATTGTGGTTACTTTTGAGTCATAGATTGTGTGTTTTTTTTATAGAGTGCACTTCCATAAGTTCCAAATTTCTATAATGATCATATATTAATTTCTCTTCCTTAATGAGAAAAAATGTATTTTTAAGTGGTATCTCTAGTTCCCGGAGAAAGTGCACTTTTAATGAAGACCATTTGATTCATCAAATAAAGTTTTCTACCTCCTACACTTAATGAACTATTTTAAGTCTCCTCTTTTTTGTAGACACCTACTGTTCTATTAATTCTAATACACGATCAGCTCTCATTATTCCAGCCCGAGGGACAGGAGGAGCAGTGCATTTTCCAACAGGCTGAGAGGGAGGTCATGGGGAGAGTGGGGAAAATCAGCGCCTCTAGTTCCCCTGCGACCTGAGTGGTTTTTCCCCGAGTCAGTAAGATATCCGGGAGTTCTCATGGATATATCACCACGGTCCGAGATGCAGAAGTCGATCTGTTATGTAATAATAATTTCCTGTGTTAGTTAGAAAGCCAGAGCTTTCCCGGGGGGTAATTTAAATGCCTAGCAAAACCTAGAGGCTCTCTAAAAGGGAGTGAACCCCACTCACTGCGTTTCCATGGCACCAGAGATTGAGAAGGGAGTCCCGAAAGTCTGGGTTCAGTTCCTTCTCTGCTGCTGTCACTCTAGGACCGTGAGCTGACACCCCAGAGACCCTGGTCTGTAAAATGGAGCTGGGATGTCTCCTTTCCAAGTCAGGCAGGTGGATGAGGCACCTGCTAACACGCTTTCGCATCAGCGAGGGTATGTGTAAGCTAGAACATTTGCTCCTCACATGCTGATTTCCGACTTCTCTAAGACTGTTGGGAAGCTCCTCCCCACATTTTCCCATCAAAACTAAGATGACTTTGCTCAAATTTGAACAAAGTATGAAGGTCCCTTGGGGCCTGTGGGACACAGGTGTAGAGCAGAAAAGGATTGACGAGGCAGGACAGCTGTGGAGTCTGAGGTTCATCGGGACTTGATTGGACTTGATGTGGGGTGGCGTATTTGGGCGAGTGTGCCTGTGTGTGTGTTTCTGTTTGAAGCAATGACTGTGTTGGGAAAAAAAATGTGTCTAAAGGGGATGTCTGCTAGGTTCCTGTAGGAATAGCCTGGGCTGGAGGGGACATGAAGTAGTGGGCGGACACCGGATTCAAGTCTGCAGGATGGGGTTCAAGGCCTATCTTTACCATGTGCACACTGGGCCACCTGAGCATCTTTCTCACAGAGCCATGGCCAAGGTCAACTGAGAGAGTGGATACATTTGCAAAAACGCCATGGGTCATGATTATTACACTGTAGTAAATGGACAGACTCTTTTTTTACCTCATCAAGCAAAAGATAAGACCTTATCTAAACAGTCTTTGAATGCAGACTGGAGTTTAAAAATGTGCTTTCTCAAGAGTGATCATAAGTAGAATTTCTCCTGGTGGTAAAATTTGAAACTGTGGGCGTGACCAGCCCCAGAATCTCACCTGAGCGTTCCAGGGCCCCGCCACCCAGAGCTCCCAGATGCGGGGTAGCTGGAACGGCAAGTTCAGATCTGTACTTTCCCTTCAACTTTTTTCTCTTAGGCACTGGCTTCGCCACTGCAGATGCCTAGAGGAAGTTTTACGAGGGACTTGAGAAATTCTTTTCGTGTCTTAAGAAAGTTTTTTTTTTTTTGAGGGGTGGGGCGGGGAAGGACTTTATAGGCCAACATGAAATAAAAAAAGGTCTTTTTATGAAAGCTATCCATCAAATGTCAAGGATAATAATCAATTTTCTGTCACAATGAACTGATAAAAGCTTTCAGTAATAATGTCATGGGGGAAAAAATTTGTGTTGGAACTCGAAACGCAGAGCTCTGATATCAAACGAATTCATAAAAGCTCAATGCTGCTGTAGCCCTCCGAGGCATGACAAAATACAATTTCTCATCCACGGGATAGGGAATAATTCCCCTTTTTTATTTTTACACCAAGAGAAGCAAAAGGAAATCTGAATTTCAAAAAAAAAAAATTACAGAATCCCGCTTCTGCAGGTGAACATTAGCGATCATTTTGGCCGCTGATATCAGAAACTGTTCTGGTGATTTCTCTCACATCATGCAAATGACTGCATAATGCCGGCTCCTCTTGGAATGTAAAATCAAATCAGCATTCTAATGCTACAAGCTGGTGATGAGCTGGGGGATAAATATGCAGGAGCGCGTGGAAAAAATCCAGGCAATCAAGGGGAGCGAGCGGCCGCGCTCGGACTATAAATCTTTGTCTGTTTCAATCGCAGGGCTGGCCGAATCAGTGTACAATTCCAGCGGGGATGTCATCAATTTCTGTTAACCTCTCTATTCCTCTTTGTGCTGGCTCTGGGGTGATGGATTGGTTTTGTCACTTCTTCCCCGTTCACAGTATGTTAACATGGAAGAGTGCAGGCAGGTTATGAAGAAAGGTTATTGTTGTCCCGGCCTTGACCCTCGCTTACTCTCTCCTGTCGGACCACGGGTAGCTTTCCGTCTGGGGAACGTGGTGTCTCCTTCTGAGGCCTGGATGCTCTGCTCCAGCACCACAGGTTGGCTGGTCCAGTGTTGAATGGCAGGTCATGCTTTTGAAGTGAAAATAGGCCTCCCCATTCAGTTTCTAGCAGGATGGCTGGCAGTGTCTTAAGACAAGGAAAGCAAGAGTTAGGAACCTGGGCTGCAGACAGACTAAGACTGAGTCATTGCATGAGCCAAGGCGTCAACGTGTCCCTCGTGGTATCAGTTTCCAAACTGCGACTGGCTTTCTCCAGACATAATGCTACAGTTCCTCCCGACAATTCCAGTGGAGGATTGGCGGTCTCCGTTCTCCCCAGAGGGGCCTCGGAGCCCACTGTAAGATGCGGTCTGGACAATATGTACGAAAATTTCCCAGGAAGCCCAGGAGCTAACTTCATATTCTCACAGCACACTCAGCTGTGACTTCAAGGTCACAAGATGGGCTATTTTTCCATGTTCTTCCCACAGTCATTAACACTTACCTTACAACTCTGCTCTCCAACAGAGTAGCCACGAGTCACATGGCTATTTTCATTTTAAACTCATTAAAACTAATTTTAAAGTTCAGGTCTTTAGCTTTACTAGCCACACTGCAAGTGTTTCCCAGTCACCTGTGACTCTCGGTGACGCTGTTGGACAGCACAGACCTTGGGCATTTTCATCTTCATAGCACTTTCTCTCTTTTTTTTCCTTTTTAATTTATTTCATTGTGGTAAGAACATTTAACATGAGGTCTACCCTCAACAAACCTTTAAGACTGTAATTTGTTATTGTTGGCTGTAGGCACAAGCTGTAACCAGATCTCCAGTTTATCATCTCGATTAACTTGATGCCCACTGACTAGTAACTCCCCACTCCCTCTGCTCCTTCTGGACCCTGTGACCACCATTTCACTCTCTTTTTAAAAATACATTTTATTGATTATTCTCCTACAGTTATCCCATTTTCCCCCCTTCACTCCCCTCTGCCCTGCACACCCCCTCCTACCCACATTCCCCCGCTATAGTTCATGTCCATGGGTCATACATATAAATTCTTTGGCTTCTTCATTTCCTATACTATTCTTACCCTCCCCCTGTCTATTTTCTACCTACCATCTATGCTACTTATTCTCTGTACCTTTCCCCTCTCTCTCCCCCTCCCACTCCTCTGTTGATAACCCTCCATGTGATCTCCATTTCTGTGATTCTGTTCCTGTTCTAGTTGTTTGCTTAGTTTGCTTTTGTTTTTGTTGTAGGTGTTGTTGTTAATAACTGAGTTTGCTGTCATTTTACTGTTCATATTTTAACTTCTTTTTCTTACATAAATCCCTTTAACATTTCATATAATAAGGGTTTGGTGATGATGAACTCCTTTAACTTGACCTTATCTAGGAAGCACTTTATCTGCTCTTCCATTCTAAATGAAAGCTTTGCGGGATAGAGCAATCTTGGATGTAGGTCCTTGCCTTTCATGACTTGGAATACTTCTTTCCAGCCCCTTCTTGCCTGCAAGGTCTCTTTTGAGAAATCAGCTGACAGTCTTATGGGAACTCCTTTGTAGGTAATTGTCTCCTTTTCTCTAGAGCATCATCCCATGACACCACAGCTGTGGGTTCAATTCCCAATCAGGGCACATACAAGAATCATCCAATGAATGCATAAGTAAGTGGAACAACAAATCAACATTCTCCCCCCCTTCCCTTTCTCTCTCTGAAATCAATAAAAAAAAAAACCGTTGAGAACTCAAATAGCTTTGATCATGCAGGTTGCATTTATCAGCATTTATCACATTAGACATAAAAACAGATGTATAGAATATATATTTATTAACTTATTTTAAAATAATTGTGCAAATCCATTGCTTGATAATAAAATTACAATGTTTATAATAAAGAGTAATGAGGTTTCCCACCCAAAAATATTACTGAGAAAAGTAATATTATTTTACATTTTTGTAAATCTTCTTAATGTCTGGCTTAATGGAGGGCAACTGGACTGTCACATTTGCTTCCGAATTTGAAATATTGTGACAGGTTGTTTTGACTGAAGTATATGAACAAAATGTAGCCTGGCGTGTTCATGTCCTTGGAAATGGGAGGAGTCTCTTATAGCTTTTCTGACAATTTGAGATATTCTTCTTTGCTACTAAACTAAAACTCAACAAGGGGTAGTTCTTAAGGGTTACTGGCACGTCGGAATCCAAAAGACTGTCAATGAGCTTTCCATGCTCTGCTGTGTTGAAATCCATTGGTCTACCTTGAATTTTAGGTGTAACTATTGATGGAGTCACACATGACTTTGCAACATCATAGATGTTTGATCTGGAAGATACTGGTTCTCTGACTCATGCCAGTTATCTAAATGCTGGTAAATATTTTTATGCATTACCAAAAAAGGTCACCTTCATTAATACCACTACTGATCTCATCAGAAAAGCCTTTAATTTTGGGAAGGCATCAGGGTCATGAAGGCAGACACAAGTCTCCCAAAGTTCTAATATCAACTCGAAAGCTCTTATTTCACCATTGGCAGCAAACACCCTGGCAACCAGTTATACTTGTTCAAGTGAAAACTTAAGCTCACTTTGTTCATTTAAAGAAAACATGTCTGCCAAAATCCATGATCCGAAAAAAATCCTTGTTTGTTTGTAAGTTGTTGCTTCAGATAAACACTAGAAAGCACTATTTTAGCTCACAACTCAAATAACCACACAAAGAGTGCCTTTGCTCAGGGCCATCATCCCATTTCAGTACATGGCAGAAGTGCCCTATGCACACCCCCTATGCTGTCAGAATGGGACAAAGACTGTGCGTGGTGGAGCGACGGCCCCTCAGAATGTCCCCGTTCTACTCTCCAGACACTGAGAATGTTAGTTACCTCCTTGCAAAAGGAACTTTGCAGGTGTGATGCAGCTGAGGATCCAGAGATGAGCAGATTCTGCTGGATTATGTGGGAAGGCCCAGCCTGGACCCATTGGTCTCGTAAGTGGAGAACTTTTCCCGGCTGAGTTGAGAGACAGAGTGGTGACTATGAGAGACAGACACAGAGAGACACAATGCGGCTGACTTTGAACGTGGAAGTAGGAGCCATGACCTAGGGATGCGCAGGCAGCCTTTAAAGCTGACAAAAGCCAGGAATTGGATTCTCTCATAGTTGCCGGGCAAAGACACACCCCTGCTGACACCACGATTAAAATCTCCTGTCAAATTTTTGACCTACAGAATTATAAGAGGAATAAATGGGTGTGGTTTTAAGCCACTGTGGTTATTTGCATAGTGGTGGCAGAAAACTAATACAGACCTGTACTCCCAGGTGAAAACATAACAGCATTAATATTTTTTAAAGCTTCATGAGGGACAATCTTAAATAAGCTACGAGTGAGGACGAGGACTCCCAATGCCCTCCGGTGCTACTGTCTGGACGCGAGCTAAGGTGACGGTGCTTTCGCCCGCCACTGCTTTGCGTCACCGTGGCAAATGTTAATACAGTGGGAAAGCAAAGCGCATGTTAGGATTATCACCCAAAAGAATGTGTTGATATTGCAAACCTGAAGAAAGCCTCAAGGGCCCCCAGGATCTGGGGGCTCACACGTTAGGACCACTGATTTTAGTTGCACAATCAGTGCTCAAAGCAACCTCCAAATTCTTATCTGTCCCCCACCATGTTAAATTTATGAACTATCCCCCAAATTAAACTAGACATTTATGGCTTTCAGTGAAGCTAAGGTGAGGTGGAAGTTTGGGGATCTTCAATCTCACTTTTTGATTTTCCTTCCATTACCTTCATAGAAGTCAACTTTATTTCTGGAACATTCTTGATGCAACCTTGGGGTTTGACACAACAATAATATTCTGTACATAAGCATTTTTTGTGGCTATAGTTTGGTTTCTCAGTATCTATTACATCTCAGTATTTTCTGATTTAAGTAAAATAAAAAGAGAAGTACGTACGCCCTTTCTCATCACTACAGATTTCCATCCATTTCAATCCAGTCATGCGCTTGCTTTTTCTCCTCAGAGATTAAATTGATGAAGTTTTTCATGTGGGCAAACTTCTTAGGGGAGTAAAAGCCAGCCCTCTAAACTGGAATACTTGGAACTAAAAATGTATGCCGTGGGCTTTCAGAACCTGAGAGCGTGCATTTA
The DNA here is from genome assembly GCF_022682495.2 of Desmodus rotundus. Taxonomy (NCBI): domain Eukaryota; kingdom Metazoa; phylum Chordata; class Mammalia; order Chiroptera; family Phyllostomidae; genus Desmodus; species Desmodus rotundus. The sequence goes on along the minus strand of NC_071393.1, from coordinate 133,079,910 downwards.
AAATGTTTTTAAGTGCTCTCATTAAAAGACATGTTCTTTTTGATTGATTGGTTTCAAGAAGCATCTGCCAGTGAACTAATTCAGCGACAGTTGAAAGTGAAAAGCCATAGAAACGATGGGACTCAGGGAACCCTGACCCTCGCTGCGGCGACTTTGGGAGAGAACGTGGCATCCCCGCAGCCCAACTCGGTAGCATTAAACTGGAATAAAGAGACCCTGTATGTCTGTTTCCAAGGCAAGGACCGTGCGATTTAGTTGAAGGAGAAACAAACAAATGAGCAGAAACAAAAGCATGTAGCTTGAGGTTCACGCTTCAGAGAATTAGGACCTTGGTTCACATACAGAATCTCTCTAAAGTGTGGCTCCCTCTGGGCCTGCCACGTGGAACAATTTTATTAACCACTCTGATGTCTTCTAAGGAGGGCTGGTCATGGAAACTGGTGAGCTCTTGGTTTCCAAAGGATTCTTAGGAAGGTGTGGGTGGAACAGTATCACAATGAGGCAGGGAAAAGGCTGAATCGCCCTTCACAAAGGAGGCTGGGCCCACTGGGACTCTCCAGGAGAAGATGCAAACAGAAGGAGACAGGAACCATCCAAGCTGAATCATGAGGGAAACTGAGGCGCAGGGAAAACCATGCCTCTGAGGGTGTAGCAGGCAGGAGGAGATTTTTGGTAAATAGACGTGTTGGGTGGAATTTTTTAAAGTTTATCATTGGGGCTGAACATTCAGCAAAACCCACAGTTCTCATGAATGCCATTCATTCAGGTGAACAGAATGGGTTTTTGGATTCTGCTTCAAAACTGCCATGTACAAGCAAGAGCAGCTGAGAAGGGGAGGACACATGGAAGGCACCTCCAGGCACCTGTGTGGACAAACCTGTTGAGTTTGAGGCACGGGGCATGCTTTCTGAATTGCAACCAGGAAGGTTCATCTGAACCCGAGGAGGTCATACCAGTTCTCGTGAATGAGAGGTCAGGGTGGGTGCCAGAGGTAGCCGATTCCGTGCCTCTCTGGGCTGAGCCACTCCTGGGCCTCACCAGCAGGTCAGACTGCCCTCGTGCCTGCACCCCTGAGCCTACCAGTGGGAAAAGTAGGAGAGAAAGACCCTTTCTTTCCATTCTCCTGGTGTGTAAATAAAACCACATGAATAACGATTCCACTTCTCAAGTGTTTATTATCCACCAGGCCCTATTCCAGACACATTACAACCCTTCCCTCTCACAGCTATTCTGTTGTACAAATGAGGCAAATTATGTGCTTAAAGATCTCAAGACCAGTTAACTGTTTCTAGTGCCTGTTTTGCTTACAATTTCCTGACAATGTGCAATGTCACAGAAACCCTCCTATTTGGGAGAACCGAAGTATTGCTCAAGTGGTGGAAGGATATCTTAGATCACGTGGCTCAGCTGCTCCCTCCCAGCATGGAAGCCCCACCCCTTCTCAGCACCCCCACCCCCTTGGAGCCTGCGTTGCAGCCAAGGCCGTGAGGGTACAGTGCCCTGGAAGTGGGTCATAGATACGCTCATAATTGAGAATCTCAAGTCCTGATTGTCACGGTATAGGGAGAGGACTCCTAAGTGGCTGCGACTTTCTGGCTACTCACCAAATGCCTTTTCTCTGCTTTCCAAACAGATGAGTTTGCTACAGTCCCGAACCTCCCTTGTGGGTAGGGGGTCATCCCTGTAACTGCATTTGGGACAATGGGATGTGAGCTGAAGGCAAGACTGGCTCTTACAAACTGCCCATGTGATGCTTTTCCTTTTTAGAGCAATCTTGGAAGCCACTTGTTACCCCGCCCCCCACCCAGCCCCATAGTCTCTGTCTCCATGGGTCACAGGAGACATGGAGTCTCTGTCTCCATGGCTCATAGAGAATGAGGTAGGGCCACGTAGAGGAGACCTTTGACCTAGCTCGGTCACATCGCCAGGCCTGTCTCACTCACGGCTGAGTTCCTTCATCACTACAACAATGCCTAGGGCCTCATCGGCACGGGATGCTAAATAAATAAGTGGGAGAAAGCACGTGGAGACGGAGTGCACTTATGAGGAGCTAAAACAACAGTGAAGTTCATGAGCAGCCTCTCCATACAGTCCTGTTGACAACTTGGTAACAGCGTGAAAACAAATTAAGCCGATGAAGTACCTCCCCTGAGAGGCTCCATGGCCCTCCCCACCTAGGTGTAGTTGCCATTAAGGCAAATTATTGCCTCTCAAATATTTTTAGCTCGATGCCCATTTCCGTCTGCATTTGCCTTAGAGGTACATGTTTTCAACTAAGTAATAGGACATACAAATTAAATGCAATTTCAAATTTAAACCTGTACAAGTGTCACTTACCAAGTCCCCCCTGAAAGTCCCAGGGGGCTGCCCATAGCATTGTTGGAAAGTATATTACTGTACTTGGTTCCCATTATTTAGTCCAAGAGATTCTTATTAAAATAAAAGCTGGCAATAAGGTTCACATTTTACATTCTGCACAGCCACGGCGAGTATTTGGGGCCTAACCAACAGACTTAGCGCTCCTATCTTCTTTCTCATTTGTGCTATTTTTTATTTTATTGTGCACATGCAGACACGCATGTACGAATGCCCACACGGGACATTTCAAGATGAAAAGGTAGGATGTTTTAGAAGTATTTTAAGCCTTGAGAACAGCTCTAGAGAAAGGTTGGCACGTTCAGGAGTTCAGAATTCTGCTGGATGCTGAGCCCCTGGTGCTGGGGCCACACACTTGATCTAGGCACTAGCTTGAGTACCGAGCTGGACACAAGGGATCCTCAGCTGCTGATGCTGTTCCTTGAGACTATTTCCTCTTGTCTTCTTGCTTTTCTCCTACTCCTGGCCTCCTGAGAGCCAGGAGGCCCCTCAGCCTCTGATGCTGGTTATCAGAGACTCTAGGTTCACCTCCCATGCCACTGGGTACAGCCAGGACTGACCCGACTTGGGTTACTGAACCATAAGCCCCTCCTGGGAGGGCCTGGGCTCACTTGTGTCTGCTTCCTCAACAACAACACCCCGGGTGCAGAGCAGGCACTCCACAAAGGAGGCGTTGTTGAACTTCACTCAGATCTAGAAGCTGTCTGACTGGCCTGCACCCCGGCTTTTGTCATGACTGATTCTTCCTTCTCCTTCCCTCCTCCCCCATCGCAGTGGCCCCGCCCACAGCCCCTGCCACTCTGGTGGTACCCTCTGTGCTTGCTGTCGCACCTACCTCTCCTCATCTGGGGTCTAACTCCTAAGTTCACCTCCTTTTTAATTTTTTTTCAAATGAACATTGCAAAAAGACTTCGGCCCTTTAAAAAATGGAGATTTGAATGACTCACCAATGCAATATGTTGCTTTAGATAAATCACTTAACATCTTCAGTCTATTTCTCATCTGGAAAATGAAGGGACTAGATTAAGTCACAGAACTTGTCTCTTTCATGTCCTTGAGTCTCTATTTATGATCCCATGAGGATCAGGGGCTGTATACTATTAAAGCAAAACTAAATTAAAATAGCAATCTTTATGTACTTTCTCGGTGACCCCTCTGCTTCTATGGTGTAATATCGCCGTGCCATATTTGGATGGAGTCCTTAAGACCATAAAATGATTTCCTTGGGCAGGGTCTGCTTTCCAGCTGGAGAAGATGTGCCACAGTCTTGGAAAGCAAAGCATCCGCTTGCCGCACCGCCGAGGTGGCTCCGAAAACCTTTACAGGGAGATCAGAAGCCACGGGATTCCAGGTTTATCGGGCAATGTGGCCAGGGCACAATGACTTCAAAGAGAAATAGTGCAAGCCACCCATTCGTTCATTTATTCGTTCAGAATGCTTGCTGGAAGTCTGCTGTACGGTGCGGAGGTTTGCGCCGCCAAGCTCAGGCGAGGCCCTGGAACATTCTGAAAACAGAGCAAACGGCCTGACGTGCAGGCTTCCCCCCGCCTCTGGAGGGTGCATCTGGGAGGGGCGACGGGTGCCCTTTCACCGTCTTCCCTCTGTGTTCACAACCTTTTATATACATCCAAGATGGGGGGCAGTGATCAGGCACCCTGCGTCTCCCGTTTCATGTCAACAACAAAAGCATTTTCTATGTTGTGGCACAATTTTCATCCTGGTCATTTCACGCTATCAGAATTTCATTGTTCTGGGATGGGCCTAGATTTTCCTTATTTCCTTTGTTTTATTACAAATAAGGTGTCCATGAAAATTGTTATGAACTTAACTTTTGTGTTTTAGATTATTTCCTTTGAATAGAGCTTCCAAAATATTAATACGTTGAAACTAGGATTTTTCCCCCCCTATTTGACTATGTGTCAATTTTAGGTGATATTAACAAACTCTTCTCCATAGAAAACAGAGTTAATCGTCTCCCGCTTTCTCAATGCTTCTTCTCCCATAAGTTTGTGTCCCGCACACTGTAATTTGTACTTCGCCCAGGGGTAGAGTTAGCGCTCTGCTCTGCCCTCCCGGTCCTCAGCTGTGGGGCTGGAGTTCCTCATTCGAATGGGTGCAGGGCTCACTTCCTGTGGTTGGATTTGTCTCCTTTTTCCTAAAGACATTGTGTTGACATCTTTTTGGCCTCAGTGGGTTTCATCCTGAGTTTTGCAGAGGCCCCCACCAGCCCTACTTGTCCTGCAGGTTTTCACGTTTGAGAATGTCTTATATATTTCACGCTATGCATACGGCTATAACTAATAGTAACTAGTGCGAACTGTGACTGGATTCTAGTGAACGCATCTTGTTGATTAGAGACGACAAAGAAAATGATGGCAGGTGTGACATGGCGATCAAGATCGCAGGCTTTGGGGGCAGGGACGTTGCCCTCGATCCTGGCCGTGCCACTGCACTGGCAGTGGGGACATGAGCATGAAATCTAACACCTCTGAGCCTTCGAGTCCGCACCTGGAGAACCAGGCTGACCAGGGACCCTGCTTGGAAAGGCGGCCATGAGGATCAGATGGGAAAATTGCAGACAGCACTTCGTGTTGGCACATGGCGAGCAGGGAGCAATGCTGGTAATAACTCTTCCTATTTCCAAATGCATTGGGTTTCAAGTGTTATCCAATATTAGTAGTTCGTTAGCATTACTGTTGTCATCCAATTCAAAGGGCAGTTTGATGTGCCAAACAGGAGACCAGGGGCTGGGGATTCAAAGAAAAATACGATAAGATCTCTGCCCCTTGCCCCTAGGAGTTTATCATTCAGAAAAGATAAAATATTAAGTCTGTCCATTTGAGGACGGGGGCATGGGAGTCATATTAACAGTCACCTTTTGGTTTCTTATGCTTCTGACTGTGTGTTTTTTTTTATTCTGGTGAAAAAAAGGAAATTAATAGCTAGGTGGTCCCTAGAGGTGACATTATTGTGTCTCTCAAAGCAATGGCATGCAGACAAGCTTGGAGCTTGGCCACGGCTTAGAGCCGATGCTCCTACATAAAACAGAAGCAAACACCGCTATAAAACGGACACTTCCTGAAGAGCGTGTCACCTCAATGCCTGGCCAGAAGGCTGCACACAAGCTCACCCAGCTTTGGGGACACTCGGAAGCACACAGAAACAGGCTGAGAAAGCTGGCACACTCAATGTCACTTTCAAGATTAGGTGTGAAAATGGTTCATTCCGTGGTGGGGCAGGTCGAATGCCACGAATCCACTCTCCTAAAGCACTACACATAAGGTGCTGATGTTCATGGGAAGGGAAGATATGTGACACTTGTCCACCCCCCCCCCCCCCAGGAGACACGCAGTGCTCTGTGTGGGACCTGGGGAAGAGCAGGAGCGTGTCCCATCAGGAGAGTGAGGAAAGAGTGGGACTTCTGGGGGTTCCAAATGAGCAGTTTGAGCCCAGTCAGGGGGGGAGATGGTAAGAAAGGGACTCAAAGAAGTCCCATCACCGAAGCTTCAAGGGGCCTTCTTGATACTTGAAATCAGATCCTCAGTCCCAAGACGAATCGAGAGCCTGCTGCACCAGTGGGGCTGTGTGGTCCTTCGGGTTTCTTCCTTCCATCTGAAAGGTCTAGGGATTAACAGGTGAGCACCCAGGGAACAGGATCACCTGGATGGGCTCTCACGTCCTAAAGAACACGTTTCACACTCCAGGAGGAGCGCCAACGTGGGCCTTTGGGGCAGGACAGTACCAGTGGTAAAATTTCATCTCATTTCCAGAAGTTCTGGAACTACAGTTCTTAACTTGCTGCTCAATGCTGGTGAGGTGCCTCGATGGAGTCCGTGGAGCCTTGCAGCCCCAAACGTGAGGCACAACCCATGTCCCAAGTCAGCTTTTGAGTTTGACCATTGTCCTGTGAGGGACACTGTTTTCCCACTTGTACCATGAGAAGGCACACGTGCCGGCCTCCGCATCTTGTTGGACAGAGTTGGAGGCCTGGGTGATGGAAGCAAGTGGAGATGAGAGACACAGCCTCATCTTCTAACACCACGGACAGGTCAGGTACTGCACGAGAAGTTAGCAATGTGCCTAAAATGGTTAAAGGTGGCAAGAGTTTGCTAGATGCAAAGGGGCAACTGAAGATCTAGCTGACTCTAAGGCTGGTTGGTTTAAGTGGTGAATATGTGAGCACACGTCCACGAAATGCCATGTGAATGACTCTTGTATCTAATGAGGCGTATCCGAAATCTAGAAATCATTATCGAAACCCTTTTCCTTAGCTGTTCTTCCCCACTTCCATCGCTTTCCTGCTTCTTTCGGATTCACACCCTCATGCGGATTCTGAATTCATCTACCTCTCTCCATTTTGTCAAAGTCGTGGTAGACCAGGCTACTCTCATCTCCACAAAGCCAACAGTAATGTTACCCATCTTCCCCACTGAGTTTTCCCACCTGGACACCTCACTCTACAATCTATAATCCACTCATACACGATCACTTCAAACCTCTCAGGAGCTTCCCCTTCGTGAGACTTGACGCCTTGTTTGACCTGACCACCTCCCACCTTTCCAGCCTCGTGTTGCTCCTCTCTCCCTCTCCCTCCTTCTTCTCCAATTAGTTGGCTTTCTTTCAGTTTTTTGAGTTGAGTATGTCCCTGCTCATTTCAGGGCCTTAGACCCTGGTGTTCCCTCTGCCCCAGGCACTTGACCCACCTATTCTCTAGTGCACCATGCAAACCCCTATTCGCACCAACACCTCAGCTGCACCGTTATTTCTTCAAAGTGTGACAGTCAGACCGGATCAGGTGTCAGGAGACTTTGATGGCACACCCCAGAGTGCTCTCAGCACAGTGGGCTCTTGGGAACGAGTGTGATTCACATGCACCAGCACCTCTTCTGTCCACTGGGCAGTAAGGCTCCTGATGCCAGAGACCGAGTCTGCCTTGTTCACAGTGGCATCGCCACCTCACAACTCAGAGCCTGGCAGACAGGGGTTGTTTGATGACGGTGGGTTGAGGAAAAGCAATAATAATTGAAATACACTGACACTCAAGGCTTTGGCTTATTGAATCCCATGATCTAGCATCACTTTTCAAAATCATTGTAAAACTAGCTAACATTCTTAAACTCAGCCAGTATGACTATACCAGACCCCTGGGGCTGAACTGGGGAGACTGGGAATGATGGGTTCATTTCAAGGAGGGACAAGCGAAGAGTCAAAGCGTGCAAAGGAGTCCCTGAGGGGAGGCTCAGTCACTCTGTCTAGTAAGCCAGGACCTCGGCCACAGCTAGTACCCTGCTGTCCCGTGGCCGCCTCTTTCCGTGCTCGCCTTCCGCCTTAGGCTGGCGATTCCACAGGGCCAAAGCTGTTTGGCACGAATCTTTGTGGGTCCAAAACTTTGTCAGGAGCCTAGTACCTAAAGAGTGGTCAATAAATATTTTGCACACCGAATACATGAATGAATGAAAACTAAGTAATACTGAGCATTAGTTGGGGTTCTTTTTATGCATCTATTTCTAATTTGAAGAGAGGCTACAAATTGCAAAGCTGTGTGGACATACCCTCAATTCTGAGCCTGTAAACCCTCACCTATAACCAACAAAGCCCTATAGATGGAATACAGCCCTCATACCCCAATAATAGTGCAGATGGCATAATATTAGCGTATTTAAAATATACACTTCTATGGAGATATATACATACATATGTAATGCTACCTCTCATCACCTTACAAGTTCAGAGCCACTCTCTTTGCTGCCAGTGTCTCTCCTTTAGGTGCTGCCCTTGAAATGAAGGCACAATCAAGACGCTTGATAAAGCCAAATGCTTCACTGATCTAAACAAAAGGCAGTTTGACGATGTCTGGTGGCATCCAGGGAGGGGGAGTGTCCATGGAGAGACCTGTCACATTCTTCCCTCTACTTTTTAAAATTTGCTTTCTTGCTGGGAGAGCTGAGATGCGTATGTTGGTGAAGGGGAAGTTATTTCCTGGCAGATTTTTTTTTCCCAAGAACCAGGGTCAGGAAGAATCCACCCCAAGGGTAGTTGGAGGGAAGAAAAATAACAAGGCGCAGGAGCGTCTGGGGAGCACAGCATTGCTCACATCGTCTGTAATCATCAGCGCATGGCTTGGCTGTCTCAGTAATTTACATAATACCGTCCTGACACTTCACTTCAGTTATCCATCACACGGCCACGCAGCACGCATGCGCACTCTCCCCCCTCCGGCTCTCCCCTCCCAGCTCACCCTCTCGCATGTTTATGCCTCGATTCCCCCCTCCTGTCTCTGTGCTTATTTTTATGGGGCTGAGCAAGAAGGTGAGAAGAAGCAAAAGATGGATTTCACATCATGTCTGTCCTAGTTCAACCTCCAGACATCTGGGAAATAGTGAAGCACCATGTCAATGAAGCGGGGAGATACGCAGACAAGCGCTCCCTTTTTGTGTAATAAATAGTATCACTGGGGTGGGGGGAAGGGAGTTACTTTAATAAATTTATACATGAGCACTCTGGGGGAAATGAGGTCTTCAGTTTATACATTGTTTTGGACATAAATCAGTTTATGCTTTGCATTGAACATAAATTTGCAAATAGAGAAAAATTGGACACTGAGTATTCAATTCATCTTTCCGTGTAATTCGAAGAGTCTATAAATAAATAAATCCAAGATTCACATGAACCCAGAAATATGATCAAGGCACCAGGCTGATAATTTTCTGAGAATGTTTCAGTTGGTTGTATTTATATGAGTAGGCCACGAGAAAATGGAAAAGTAATCGCAAAATCAGTGGTTTTCTTTTCCCTTCACACTACACTTTAGGAAAAAATAAATGGCTGAAAAATTATATAAAAATACATAGAAAACCTGTTGCATAGAATACATACTTTGTGGTCTTAGTAGTATACATTGAAAGTTATTATGAAATGCTAGACAAAGACTAAAGAATGTCAAGGTCAGTATGGATGGAATGTTACAAAATAGAAATTTATGAGTCTGATTTTTAAAGAAGAAAATGATTTAATTGAATTGGTTTGTAATGAACTTTATTCTTTCTTTCTTTTTATTTTAAGTGCCCATTCTACCCAGCCACTCTTCCTCGAGTTCTTTTCTCTTTTGTTTTATTCTAGAATAGACGGTGTAGGTGAATGGGTCGCAGACAGAAGCAGTACAGACTTTCAACAATCGTGTCCTGAAGGAAGGAGCCCTAATGTTGTAGCTCTGCTTGTAGAGCTTTTTTTTTTTTTTTTTTTTTTTTTAAAGAAATACTGCTGCTTAGACCCCCACCAAGACAAAGGGAATTGTAGTGTCGAATGCACGGCAGCTCCTGGGTCCCTTCATATTCAAACAGCACACTCTCTGATGCTCTCCTTTCTTCCCCATTGAAAGGCTCCCCGTGCCCTTCTGGAATTTTTTAGAATCTTCTCTGTTCATGGTATGATGTTTATAAAGCAGTCTGTGATATTGTTTTTAATGGAAAAAGATAAATCATTAACAGGAAGATCTTTCACAGGGACTTGTGGTTACCAGCACCAGGTAACGTGCTGAGAATCTCATTTGTATTATTTCTACATGGTGGGAGCTATGATCCTCTCCATTGTACAGATGAGTAGATGAAGGCTTGGGGGCAGCAGCTTGCCCAAGGTCACACATCCAGGGTTGTGAGACAGAAAATAGGAAGACAAGACGCATTATTCGTGGGCAGCAGCCCAGAAGCCTGCTTAAGATCATGATTGCTATTTTAGTCTCTGGGATCTGGCTAGGAGTTACTTTCGATAGTAAAGTACAAATAGGACATGAAAAGGCTTTGGCAGTGGGTTTATCTGAGGTCAGTGGATAAATTAGCTTGGGAGTTTCTTGGGGCCAGGGGGGAATTTATTTCCTTTGCGTATCCCAGTGCCTGGAACTGGGTTTTGTTAACCTCACAGAACTCCGTGACTCCCACCCTAATGGCAGAGACTCCTACTAATGGACAGGCTGGGCAGGGAGGGTGACACAGGTAGGCTTCCTGCAGGGACATCAGGTGGTGCCCAGCTCACCAGCTCTGTTGACCTGGCACGCGGCTGTGTGTGTCACTGGGAACAAAGCATCCTATTTCTCCCCCATTGCCTTTTGGGATAACGATGAGAGCAAACCCAGTCACCTGGTTCTGTAACTCACAAGCCAACGTGGCTGCTTCTCCTGCAAGAGAGACAGCAGGGACTGTGGTTCAATTGCTGTTTTCTTTGTGTGTTTAACTCAGACGCTAGTGTCTCTGTCTCCTCCACTGGTCAGGACCCTCCTACGGGCAGAGAGTGTGTCTTGGTCCACCCAGCATCTCCCTGCTGAGCAGAGTGTCTGCACAGAGCAGGTGTCAGGCTGCAGACCGGGCTGGCCAGGGGAGCATGGCAGGCTGTCCCCCTTAACATGTAGCTTGGAATCCAGCACAGAGCTTGGCACACGGCTGGAGCAGAGGTATGGAGTGTGTTTGTATTTCCCAGTGTGACTTTACCTGCAGAGTTCCTACTGGACAGGTCTCTCAACAGTTGCCTCTGGAGACAACTGCCTGGCCCCCCAAAGAAGGGTGGTTGCTAGACTCTTTTCTCCTTGCCTTCTCCAGGGGCAGGGCTTTGCACTTCTGCCTGTGCACCCAGGTGACGGACATCCCAAACAAAACACAGATTTCGTAATTACGAGCCTGCTATAAAGGTCAGAAGAACCACAGCCAAGCAGAAGGAAGCTTTTCGCAGGAAGCCCCTGTGTACCAATAGAAACCTCCCAGGCATCATCTTTTTCTCTAGAAGTTTCCATCACCCTGATGTCAATCCACATCCTCCTGTTATCATCTCTCATGGCACCCCGTGTCCTTTTGCATGTCACTGTCTCCCTGAATTGACTTTTATACATGTGTCTGCTTACTCTCATTTATTCAGGCAACAAGTACTTCTTGAGCCTAAGCTAGGGCTCAGGTTTTGCAATAGGTGTCTTGTGGGATGCGAGGTGGGAGTCTGAATACTATCCGTCGTCCTGAGCAGAAGGAAATGTGTACGGGATCAGGGACTATAATGATGCTTCGTTCATCCCTGCATCCTCCCCGGCATCGGCTCCCTGGTTGGTCCTCCACACACGTTTTGCTGGAGGAGCACATGATCCAGGCCCTGTGCTGGCCACTGAGGACCAGACGTGATTCAGAAACGGCTCCTGCCTGGACCTAAAGGGGCTCCCACTTGGTGAAGTAACACTTCTACCCGAACCACAGCACGCAGTGTCAACGCAGAGACGTGCCATTGGCTTGTAACTGCTGGCGTTGATGAATGTCCCCCCACCACCCAGAGCTAGTAAGTCCCTGGGATCAGGGATGATGTCAGCCTCCTCTCTGAATTCCTACAGCACCTTCCAAGGGTGCTGCCCCGGTAGGGACCTTGCGCATGCTGGGGAATTTGACAATTGAATGGAGCCTGCCAGTCCACTCCACGCCGCCGCCCCCAGGGCTGAATGTGAGCCTGTCGACCAAACAGAGCGACGTGGCAGCCCAGCGAGAGTGGAGCTGCTCAGTGTTAGTTCTCACTCTGTACCAGGCCCAAGCTAAACACTTTCAGATGTGCCAAGACATGTTGTTTAGTCCTGATGGTGTCCTAAGGGGCTACAGTCACATGTCCTCTTTAGGATCAGACGCTTGCCCCAGTCAAGGCACATTTGCCAGCGATACACAGACGGGGTGGCAGATCCAGGGTCCCGAACCAAGTCCGTCTATTTTCAGATCCATGAGGGGAACCACGTGAAGACATTGGTCCTCCGTGGGAACACCGGCGGGTCATCACACCAGGGTGACCCGCTCTTGTCCATTCTCCCTTCCGGTCAGGGCCTATCCAAGTCTCACCACTTGTAAAGGTTTCAAAATCTGTCCCATGTCTTCACCTCTACATAATACCTACGGGATGCTTTTTAAATGCTGTTCACAATTGTTTGGCATTTGCTATAAAACTCCTGGCTCCCCGCTGAAACGTTCATGGTCTAATTGTGCACTGAATACACTATCTTCTCTTTCCTAATAAATCAACAATGCCGGGCAGGATCCACTGACATTCCCATGCAGGAAAGAATCATCAAACATCTCATCTTGTGCTTCTGTCAGGGACAGTTGTACCGGATACTATCGGCACCTGATTAAACTACATTGAAAGCACTTGCCCCTCCTCCTTTGCAACATACACACCCAAAAGAAAAACAGAACAGGAAGAAGGAAAGAAAACTGGAACTCATTGGAGCGTTTGTGGCTTTTGATTCTGCCGGTTGTGTTTGGATATTGTTTTGCAAACTTACAGTCTGCAAACCTAGAGAAATTAAAGAGCCCTAGACTTTCCTGGTGGTTTCTCTTTGTTATGCCTCCTGTTATGAAGTTACTTTGTTAAGATGGGAGTTCATACTGTAAATTGAATTAGGGCACAAATGTATACAGTTCATGGTGTCTTTCTGCGGCGTGGCCCCTTCTCACTTTCTCTTGTGATAAAGAAAACCATTAGCTCCTGTCACAGCTGCAAAGAAGGAGATCATTTTTATTGAAATAAGAAGGAAATGATAGTGTCAGGCACTGCGTCCGAGAGATAAAATATTACATCTAATAAACATGCCACATATGGGATTCGACAAGGGGTCCTTGAATTACGGAACAACAGACGCTTCAGAAAAACAATAACATTAATATTGAAAAATAATGACTAACACTCCCATCTCGGAGAAACCTGCATTTTAATAAACCGGGTGGAAATTCCAGAATCTCAGAGAAAGCCGGTTAATGATCTTCGCGCAGGGAACGGCTGGCAGGTGAACCAATGGCATGAGGTTGGTCCGAGGCAATTGTGACTTCAGAAAAGAGAATCAGGAGACTTATGGAGAGGTAGATGGCATTCAAAGCCTGCAGAGAAGCAAGTGAAGGCAGAGACAGGAGGGTCTAAGTTACATGGGTGAGAAGTTGCTGAAGAGCAGGTGCCTAGTGGCCGACCGGTGGTCGGGTGAAGAAGATGCTGGGTCTGGGCTCAGTGACGTGGGGGTCATGACTGTGCAGTGACATCGGGAACCACGTCACACCAGGTCACACCATGTCACACCGAGGTTACGGGGGTGTAACTTGGATCCAGCGGGTGGAGGCCTGGGATGCTGCTGAACCTCATGCAGGGTCCGAGTGGCACCCCCAGTATTGAAGAATTACCTGGGACCAAAGCTCAGTAGCGCCGTGGTCACGAAATTCCTTTTCCATGTTCCGATCCTGAGCCCACATCCAGTGCTCCGAGAGCGAGGTTTCCCTCGGCAGTCTTCCCCGTCATGACCGGCTTCCGGGCCAGGACACCACGATCCGACCAAGACCATGCCCATTTCCTCTCAGGACTAGCTCTTCACACGGCTCCTCAGAATTTTTTTAAAAAAGAAGTCGAGTGTGGTTATTCACAATGTCAAAAGCTGTAGCAATCAATGAGCAATGACGACAGCCACAGCTAACTGGGTGCCCACGTGTGATGACATTTTCACAGGTGACCTTTGATTTAGCAGACACACCTGCAGTGAAGGTCTCCCCGCCCCTGAATTACTGATGGAGACACCTACAAGAAAGCATCAAGCTCGCCAGCCCCAGTGCCAGGGTTCAGGGCGAGTGTGTCTGACCCCAGCACTTGCCCTGGGTGGGGCTGGTCCAGTTTGCTCAGCCCAGGGGGTAAGGACCCTGGCGGCTGTGTAGTACGTTGTTGGGGGTGGTGATGGGGCTGTGCTGTGCATGGTAGGATGTCCCCTGGCCTCTGCTCACCAGATGCCAGGAACACCTCCTGCCCCATCCTGGTGACCAAATGTGTCCTCTGACATTGCCAAATATCTGCCAGAGGTCACAACTTCCCCCACATGAGAACCATTCGCCTAGACAGTGTGTGTTTTCGGGTTCCAGCCCCGAAACGCTCCTGACCCCACACAGGAATAATAACTAAATGGTTAACTGGTTAAAATTAGTCAGAATTAAAAGAAAAAAAATTCCTTGCCGTCCTCCTCTTGCCCTGCCATTCAAAACACACCTGCTTCGTCTGCAACGAGCACGAACTTGAGGCTCCTGGCCATTGATTACTAGTTTCCAAGAAAACGCAGCGGAAAACCCCTCGTGTCAGGTTCAGGCCTCTGCCCACACTTGGCCTGAGTTTCGGTTTCCTGTCTGGCCTCCCGCCAGGACTGCCTGATGCAGCTGAATGCAGTAACCACGGCCACGCGGCCCGTTTCCTGAGCACCTACTATGCGACTAGTTCTGTGCCTCCCTTTGCTCTGCCTCTGACACCCCCAGAGAGCCGTCCTCAGGCACATTTGGAGGGAGCAGAGGATTTGAACCGACGCCCGGGGTGAGGTGGGGGCTCCATCCACATGTCCACCTCCAACATCCTGATGCCCTTCATACGTTTCCATGCATTTTGCCTTTTTCTAATTAAAAATTTTAAATTTTGATCACTGTTGAAACTAAGTGAGGATTTTTATCCTCTCTATTCTTGGGTACGTTTAAAGATTCCCATAATTAAAAAATTAAATATTCTTCTTTCTACCACCCCACAGAAAATAAAATCACTCGTGTTGCACTCGATGTGACTCGAAGTGCCTAGACCCTGTGTTCCCCTTGCCTGGCATTTATGTCAATCCAGACTTGTACGCTTTCTTTTTTTTCCTACAAAATTTTGTCTTGAAGAAGTTGGTGCATCCAGAGCTTCCTGAAGTGCTTTCCAGAGAGACTTGCCTTCACCCTTGGCATTTCTGGCCCCTGTCTGTTGCCTGCCCAGCGGCCTGGGCCCAGGGGCACCGGTTTGGCACTCACAGCCTGGTGTTCTGTCCTCCGCGCTCTTAATGGCTGTGTTGTCCCCTGCATTGGAATGACTTTAAGGGATGGGTGTCAAAGGAGACTCACCAATGCGTGGCCGTGTACCTTGCTCCCCTGCACATTATTTACATTTTGAGAGAAAGAGCGACATGGTATGGAGTGGGGAAAGAAGGAGATTGCAGCTCCTGAATATTCCACAGCCTGTCCCTGTGCTATAATGCAGTCTACAGTCACCAATGGAAGAAAAGACAGGGGATGTGCCCTGTGACCTCGTTGAGTAAACGGACCGAAGAAATTCCCCTACTTTCTCCATCAAAATGAAAGCAGTAGCACACGGTTGGCATATTCAATTCAAGTTTTGCTATTAATCACATAAGCATAGACCTCATCACTAGCACTTGGCTAAAAACGGACATTTTGAATGTAAGCAGTGTCTTTCTAACCTGACAGCTGTTTGGAAGATCAAGAAGCATCATTCGTTTTCAGCTGCTTTGAGAAGACACAGCCTGCCCTACACCTACTTTTCCTCACCCACCCCCTCCTGTCTTTCCGCCCTTCGTCCGCAAAGAGTCACCCATCTAGGTTGTCTGGGCTGAGATCCCACTGAGAAGACCTGTTGGGTTACACAGTCCGTCCTGACAGGGTCTCTGCAAGAACCTACATGGGGTCTTGTCACCAGTGGGGGTGGGTGGGGTATTGTCTTAGTCCTCTTGGGCTGCTGTTACAAAGCACCACAGACAGGGTGACTTCTAAGCGACGGAACTTTATTTATTTCAGGTGTGGGAGGCTGGGATATCAGAGACCAAGGTGCCTGTGTGGTTGAGTTCTGCGGAGGGTCCTCTTCTGGGCTACAGACCGCCAACTTCACCTTGTCATCTCCCGTGGGTGAAATGAAGTGAGCCAGGTCCCTGTGGTTCCTTTTATTAGGGCCACTAACTAATTCCATTCGGGAGTCACCCAATTCCTCCTGACCCAACGTCCTCCCAGTGGGGCTAAGATCTCAACATGGCATTCAGGCCATGGTGGACATATTCTGGGTGAGCTCTCCAAATCATTTTTTTCCATGTGTCATTTCAAACTACCCCTTGCTCCCACAGTGTATCCTAGATGGTGAAGCACTCACTGCAGGAACACAGTTCCTGCTACTGTGATGCTGACCGCTAATGATGGTAATGACAATGAACAAGAAGCCTGGTGCTCGTCTCACCCAGTGCGGGGGTGGGGGGTGACAGGGAGGCTGCAAAAT